>NC_142068.1:103221666-103888333 GCF_059756535.1 Pantherophis guttatus | reverse complement strand
TTCTAGGGAATTCTATTCTGCCAAACTAAAACATGATACCTCCATGAGTGAACATATCTTGAATCTAAACGCAGTAAGAGCAGACCTTATCCAAAGGGGGGAAACCATTTCTGACAACACCATGAAAAGCATTATAATTAATTCATTAGATCACAGCTGGGATAATTACATTACCTTAATAGATAACCTAAGTATAGAGCAAATTACCTTAGAAAATCTTACCAATAAGCTTATTACTGAAGATAGACTTAGAAGAGAGCGATATACACAACTAAGGGAAGGTAGAAATCAAAGAAGAACTGATTTTAGGGTCAGAGATAGGTACCCACATGAATGTCTCATATGTGGATCTGAAAGACATCAGAGTAGAGATTGCCCCAAGAATGCAGGATACAGTGACTCATATCAACACAAGGATAGGAGAATACATTTCTTAGACAGAACTTCCCCAGATTACAGGTATAAGCGAAGAGAATCACCACACCCTAGAGAAAGACAAATGAACAGAAATAACCCTAAAGAAAATAAAAAAGGATCACTATATGGAATAAGAAACAATAACACTTTGATGTCTGATTCACTCAACACTTGGCTCATAGATTCTGGAGCCACATGTCATACAACTCATAATAGAGAAATATTAAGCAACTTCACTGAAAAGAAATATTACATTAAAGTAGCAAACCTAAATAAAGTCCTAGTGAGGGGAATGGGAGACACGCATATAAAGGGTATAGGAAAAATAGAGGGGTACTATTTGTGCCCGAAATTCCAAATAACATATTGGCAACCCTAAAATTAAGTATAGAGAATGGAATAGAAACCACTTTCAGAGGTGGAAAGGTATTTATGACTAAAAACAACAGAAACATAGGTAAACTATTTACAAATGATGGACTAACATACCTACTGCCACAAGATAACGAACTAGTCTATGCAAACTATCAATTAAGAAACGAAAAGCCAAATTCAGATAGCCATGATGAAAGTAATAATGATAATGCATCGACCACTGATACTAATATGTCTGAAAATTTAAACAATGGAAGACCTATTCACGATAATTGTAGTCACTTACTCCACAGAAAGCTAGGACACGCGAGCTTTCCCGTCATACGAAAAATGTTAGAATGTTCCGAAGATTTAAAAATAAAGAACTGTAAAAATTACTTAGAATGCTCTGTGTGCAATTCATCCAAAATTAAAAACAAACCAAAACCCCAAAAAGCCACTCGCACCACACAATCAATTTTTCAACTAATTCATATGGATGTAGTAGGCCCATTAAAACCTTCAATTAAATATAAAAAAAGATACTTTCTAACCATAGTCGATGACTACAGTAGATTCGGTTTTGTATACACCCTTAATCACAAAAGTGAGGTTTTCAAAAAATTTAAGGAGTTCTTTAAAATGGTAGAAACACAACACAATACTAAAATTAAACAAATAATGACCGACAGGGGGTCAGAATTCCTATCCAACAAATTTTCAAATTGGCTAAGATCACAAGGAATATTGCACTTTAAATCTTGTCCATTTTCCCCATTTCAAAACGGAGTTTCTGAAAGAAAAAATGCTTTGCTACAAACCATGTTAAATGTGTGTTAGATGATGCTGGCTTAAACCAATCATTCTGGGCTGAAGCCCTCACTTATTCCAATTACACTATAAATCGCTTATGGTCCAGTACAATCAACAAGACCCCATACGAACTCATGTATGGAAGGAAACCAAAAATTGGGCATTTACATGTATTTGGTGTATCTGCTGATGTATATGTCCCCTCACAATTAAGACGCAAAGGAGAGAAAGTATCCAAGAGACTGATATTTATGGGGTACGAATCAGGAACCAAGGGATATCGCTTCATTGATAAAAATAACCACTTCATTGTATCCAGATCTGCCGTGTTTCATGAACACATGAACTGGTCAAAATTACATCTCAATGAAATTTACCCAGAATCAAAAAATATTACGCACACGCACGCAGAACATCATACATCAGATACGAACCCCAAATCCACATTCACAAACAAAGTCAAATGCCCCAAAATAGTTAATGATGAATGGAAAAAAGGACACCCCACTTTGAAGGTAGATCAATTAACCGAAAAAGAAGCTAAATATATGCATAGCGATGAACATCCCCAGAATAGGCCCATTAGATCCAATAGGGGCATAATTCCTAAAAGATTAGATGATTACGTACTGTCTATTCAAGCCAAACACCTGACTCCCAACACATATGATGACATATTTAAGTTACCCCTAGAAGAAAAAAGTAAGTGGGAGGAAGCAATGAAAAAAGAGATGGACAGTTTGAGAGAACTAAATGTATATACACCAACAGACCTACCCACTGAGAAATCTCCCATTGGCACTAGGTGGATCTATAAAATCAAAGAGCTAGAGGATGGTAAATTCCTATACAAAGCCAGATTAGTGGCTCAAGGCTTTGCCCAAAGATTTCCGGATGACTATGAAGACACATACTCCCCAACCGTTAGATCAGAAAGTGTGAAAACAGCACTAGTGTTAGCTTCCATTTTAAATTTGGAAGTATATCAATTTGACGTGCAGACAGCCTATCTGCACGCTGATCTAGATAAAGAAATTTATGTGAAAGCACCCCCAGGAAAAGATACAAAAAAGGGAGAAATTTGGCTATTGAATAAGAGCCTTTATGGACTAAAACAGTCTGGTAAGCGATGGTATGAGTGTTTATCAAAGATACTTAAAGATATAGGCTTTGTAGCTACTTCATCTGATTTTTGCTTTTTTACGAAAAGAAATAATGATTCTATTGAATATGTTTTGATTTATGTTGATGATATATTATATTTTGGACGTGACAAGGTTAAATGTGATAATTTCGCTGAACAACTAGGCAAAAATTTCAACTTAAAAATATTAGGAAAGGTAAATAAGTATTTAGGAGTCCAAATTGACAAAACAGACAAGGGGTTCAAATTATCTCAGAAAGACAAGTTTATGGAACTCATACAAAAATGTAACATGATTAACTCAAAAATTTGTGATACTCCCATGTCATCTGATTTTTATAGGAATGTGTACAATGAGTACGAACCATTCAAGGATAACACTTTATATCGATCAATTATTGGGTCCTTATTATACATATCTAATTGGACCAGGCCTGATATCACCCTTGCCGTAAATTTGTTGTCAAGACATGTAAGCAATCCTAACTTATACCATTGGGAGGGAATTAAGAGGATTTTAAAGTATCTGAAATCTAGCATTGATGTGTGCCTATTCTTAGAACCATTCATTTCTGAAAAACCAACTTTGACCTGCTACGCCGATGCTGATTGGGCTACTGATTCAAAAAGCAGAAAAAGCACTTCTGGATATGTTTTTCTTATAAATGGTTGTGCGGTGCACTGGTACACTGGCAAACAGAACTTAATTGTCACTTCTACAGCGGAAGCCGAATACGTTTGCTTATCCAAAGCGGTCAATAATCTAACTTGGTTCGATGATTTGTTATCTAATGTGTGGGATGAACCTGTTTATCCAATTATTATCAATGAGGACAACAGGGCAGCAATAGATATATCAGCTTCCGAAGCAATAGGTCAACGATCTCGACATATCGATATCAAATATAAACATGTGAGACAACTGTCAAGTATAGGATTCATTAAAGCTGTTCATTGCGATACTAGTGAACAAATTGCTGATATCCTCACTAAGCCATTACCAACCAAACAACATGTGTATTTGACTTCCAAACTCAGCGTACCTGTATAATCTTAATAACCCACCATTAGTTAGGTATTTTAGAGGGGGATTTATTACAGTTGAAAATACCTAACCTGATATCTGTAAATATGTAAATATGTTTGCTTGTGTATATGTCATTGTGTGATGTCATTGTGTCACTTATCATTGGTCACTACTTACCATTAGCCCCGCCTCCTCTGTATATAAGCTCTCGCTCCCCTCAGATTGATGGCTGTCTAAATGTGTTCCTGAGGAAGAAAATAAATATTATTGTTACAAGAAAGTCTACAGTCTCTTATATTGGGCCTAACCAGGATAACCAAACTAGTAACATTATTATTATTTAATCTTTAGTGAGATTCACAGCCTTTGAGGCTGGTTAATAGCTCAGCAGCTCGAGTCCTAACCAAGGACCTAGGAACTGTTAAGGTATCGTCGGAGGATGTAAGCTGTTCCGAGTAAGGTGGATTTCTTTTTTTTGGGTGGGGGGAAATATTTTTTATTTATTTTTTCAAATTTAAACATAAAAACATAACTTTCAAGAGCAAAAATCTCGATCCAGTCATAGATGGTTACCACGCTTACATTCCTTTCACAAGCTCAATTCACAATTTCCATTACATCTTTTATAAATAAACAAAAAAAGAAAAAAAAGAAGATAAAAAAGAAACTCAAAACTTAAGAAAAAACCAATTTTACCTCAAATTTCACATTTTCATCTATATAAATCCATTATATCTATCCAAAATTAGTTTCAAATTCACTTTCACTCATTTTTACATCTGCATAACAATTCTAACCATATCTTTATTCTTCTTTACCTTATATCTTATACAAGTCATATCAAAATAATTTTTACAATATTCTAACCTCTTGTTAAGTGTTTACCTTACAATTTTATCACCATTTATTCTTAGTTTCAATTCAATACCACTCCATTTTTATTATATTTTATAAAACAACATTTTATCTAATTTTAATCCTTTGACCCTTATCCTCAAATCAGTTTACCTTAGGTTTTTTTTTCCTCCCAGTTTACATATTACACAGATTTCTCTCAAAGGCATATTTTATTTACTCCAATTTCTAATATATTTTCCACTATATCTCCCTCTAATATTTAACTATCTTCCAGCTTGTTCTATTTGATTAATTCTCAGCTTGATCCCCTCCAAAACACCAACTATTTAGTTGATTTTAGAATAGTTCCTCAATCTCCTCCAACTCTCCTCCTATTTGTTTGACTGTTCCCAGCATTTTGTGGGCTGATTTCCAGCATAGTCTCCTCCTTAACTCTCTCCATTGTTTGGCTGATTTCCAGCATAGTCTCCTCCAATTCTCCTCCTATTTGTTTGGCTGTTCCCAGCATTTTGTGGGCTGATTTCCAGCCTCCTTAACTCCCTCCATTGTTTGGCTGATTTCCAGCATAGTCTCCTCCAACTCTCCTCCTATTTGTTTGGCTGTTTCCAGCATTTTGAATTAATTTCCAACGTATTTCCACCGAGTCTCAAACTCTTATCTAGTTGGTATCCATCCCACACATTTTAACTGTAATATAATTATTTGTTTTATATCATTTTTCCATCCTGCTCTTTCAATTTAAATCTCAGTATATTTCATAATAGTCATCATTTCTAACTTGTATTACCTTAATTCAAGACTAATCACTAGCATCTCTGTATCTTGTATTTTGTTCAATCAATCCTTATTCATCACCTATATATATATAGGCTTTTAAACTTTACAGTTCAGTTAGTCACATTTAAATTTATCCACTTTAATTCTTCCTTTTCTTCCTTTTCCTCTCTATCCAAAGTGCTCTATTTCAAGGTTCATCAGTTCAAAGTAAAGAATTTCTGTATGTCCCTTTAAAACTTTTAAAATGTCCGATCCAAGCATAGTGCATCAGCTTCCTATCTTTGTTAACTACGCCACACCTAGTTTTGCCAGTCTCCATTGTTAAAATCCAAAATGTTCTTTCTTTCTTCTTTCTTAAAATCATCTGGGACAGAGTAGGAATCTCCAAAATCCTTATATCCAATATTAATTTCAATAATCCAAGGTAAAAAGCCAATTAACATGTTTCTTTTCCACCCAGAAAGGGAAATCTCTTCAAACCACTTCCCTGCTTAATCACTGCAGACTCCATGGCTATTTTGTAGCCATCCATCTCTATCTTCATTAGCTTCATTTTCTTTTAGAGGCATTAATTCTCAGGAATATCCATTTCTCCTCTCCACTCCAGTTAAAGGCACAGTCAAATTTCAGAAATTTATTAATACCAAATCATCCAGTTTAAGTTTACTGCAACAAAATTCAATTTGGGTCTTTTACCCATTTTTTTTTTCCTTTTCAATCTTTAAGCCTTGCAGTCCAACAACCGCTTTTAATTTTGGGGTCTTATTTTCCAATAATTCCAAATAGGTATGTTATTGCCTGGGTTGGTGTCACTCACCCGGCTTCTTGATTTTTGCTCTTTCTTCATCTTCTTCCTCCAGCACAATCCTTGTTCCCAGTTGCCACAGTTTCAGAGCAGCCACCATGGCTGCCGTCCCGCTGCCGCTGGCGTGAAGGAGAAGCCTCCGGCCCCGAGGAACCTGCCTGTTCCTCTCGGCCGCCCAAGGCGTTCCTTCTTGTCTCCCTGTCCCTACAAGACAGGGGAGGTCCGCAGACTTATCAGCCGGAGCTTAGCAGAGGGGATTTGGCAGGGCTCAGCGGAGCTCGCCATTTCCCCGTCTGTGTCCCCGCGGCGCCAACTGGAAGTCTCTCCAAATTTAGAATTTCTAAATAGCGGGGTAGCCCTTTGGGTATTGCTCCAAGGGCTCCAATTACAATCGGGACAACACACAATTTCTTTTTCCACAGTCGCTCAACTTCAATTTGCAAATCCCGGTACTTTGTGATTTTTTCTTGCTGCTTATCTTCAATCCGTGCATCACCAGGTATTGCAATGTCAATGAACCATACTTTTTTCTTTTCAACTATTGTTATGTCAAGTGTGTTGTGGACCAAGTGCCTGTCAGTCTGAATCCTAAAGTCCCACAAGATCTTGAGTTTCTCATTCTCTAAAACTTTCTCAACCTGATGTTCCCAGTGGTTTTTGCTGTACTCAAATCCAAACTTCTGGCACAATTTCCAGTGAATGATCTTAGCAACATGGTCATGGTGTTATAGGTAGTCAGTTTGTGAAATTTTGCTGCACCCACTGATCAGGTGGTCGACTGTCTCATCTTTCTCATTGCATAGGCGGCATTTGCTGTTGGTGGTAACATGTTGAATTTTTGCCTTCATGCAGTTTGTGGCTAGGGCTTGTTCTTGAGCTGCCAAAATAAAGCTTTCTGTTTCTTTTTTCAGTACTCCTGATCTTAACTAGTTCCAAGTTAGTTTCTGGTCAGCTTTGCCTTCAATATATTTCAAGTATTGGCCATGCAGAGCTTTGTGTTTCCAATTTTCAGCTCGCTGCTCAATTACTTCTTTCTTATATTCTGCTTTTGTTTTAGTTGTCTTTAAAAGGCCTCCATTATTTACTTCCTTAATCATTGGTTCTTCACTTTTCTGGATGTAATCATTCAAGCTGCATTTTTCTTCTTCCACAGTCTGCTTTACTTGTAGGAGTCCTCGACCACCTTCTGCTCTAGGTAAATATAATCGGTCAACATCTCTTTTAGGGTGCAAGGCATGATTCATTGTCATAAGCTTCCTTGTTTTTCTGTCCAAATTGTCTAACTCCATCTGGATCCAGTCAATTATTCCTGCAGAGTATCTAATCACAGGTACAGCCCAGGTATTTATGGCTTTTATGATGTTTCCTCCACTCAATTTGGACATTAATATCTTATGAATTCGCCGAATGTACTTGGCTGAAGTTAATTCCTTGACTTTATTATGCATTAAGTCAGAGGCTTCTAAAATCCCCAAGTACTTGTAGCCTTCTTCTGATTTTACTGCCTTTATCATTTCTTCATTCTCTAGTTCTATTCCATCCTCTTCTATGATCTTGCCTGCTTTGGTTGCTATTGTTGCACATTTGTCAATTCCAAACTGCATACCAATGTCTTGGCTGAATTCTTTTGTGTTTTCAATTAATAAATTCAGTTCAGCTTTTGTTTTACCAAACAGCTTCAAATCATCCATGTATATCAAGTGCGAGATTTTCAGTCTTTTCTTTGCAAGTTCGTATCCACAGTTCATCTTCTTCAAAATGATTGTCAGTGGTAGCATTGAGAGTATAAAAAGTAGGGGTGAAAGGGAATTGCCCTGGAAAATGCCTTGTTTAATTTCAACTTCACCCAGTTCTTCTTCATTAGCCATAAGTTTTGTTTTCCAGAGGTTCATTGAAGATTCCATGAATTTTTGTATGTTGCTGCTGATGCCTAAGATTTCCAGGCATTTCTTGATCCAGCTATGGGGAACTGAATCAAACGCTTTCTTATAGTCTATCCAAGCCATGAACAGGTTGGTTCGTCTTTTCTTTGAGTTCTTTAGGATTAGCTTGTCGATCAGCAATTGATCCTTTGTTCCTCTTGAGTTTTTGCAGCATCCTTTCTGTTCTACAGGAAACAAGTTATTTCTTTCCAGGTATCCATAGATTTGGGTTGCAATGATACCAGTAAGAAGCTTGTATGTTGTTGGCAAGCAGGTGATTGGCCTATAGTTTCCAGGGTCCTTTCCTTTTTCTTTATCTTTTTGGATCAAAAATGTCCTTCCAGTTGTCATCCATTCATCATTTTCAGGTGTTTTTAGGATCTGGTTCATCTGGGTTGCCAATCTTTTGTGCAGACTTGTAAGTGTCTTTAACCAGAAGCCATGCAGTTCATCTGGTCCAGGTGCACTCCAGTTCTTCACTTTTCTTGACTGTCTTTGCACCATTGCTTTTGTTATTTTCACGTCTTCCATTTTATGAACTTTAATAGAGTCCTCAACCTGTTTGATCCATTTTGCATTTCTGTTGTGCTTCTTGTTGTTTTCCCACAAATTATTCCAGAATTTCAGAGCTTTCTCTTTATCAGGCTTTTCATTTGTTGTTACTCCGTTTCCATTTTCTAAACTCTTATAAAACTGGTGCTGATTTGTTCTGAACTGTGAGTTTTCCTTGAACTGAGTTACTCGGTTTTCATATCTTTTAATCTTTTCAGCGATGGCAACAACCTTCTGCTTCAGCTCTTCAATTACTACTGCAATCTCCTTATTCCTCAGATCGTATCTTGCTTCCAGGCTGCTTTTGACCTGCTTGTTCTTTAGCTGACCTTGCCTTAGGTTCTTCAAGTTGCTCAAATCTCCACGTACTTTTTTGATCTTCAATTCTAACCAAATTTTCCACTTAGGCTTCCCTTTCTTGCCTCTTTGGTTCTTTTGTATTTTCAATCCCAGTGTCAGACTTCGATGCTATCTCAAAATAAATGAATTTCCAAACTGCCAATCTTTAAGGAAATCTTTTCTTTATTCGAGCACAGCAACCGGATCATGACTCGATGCGGACAAGACTGACCTTTTGCCCCCCAATCCCTCCCTTTCCGATCCCCAATTCTCTGCTTCTCATTGGCTATCTTCCAAGTCACTTTCCAAACTTCTTGTCTCGTCATTTCACAGGAATGTCTCCCCCCTCCTCATTTCCATGACGACCGGGCTTCAAAGGGATTTAGCAGGCAAAAGTTCAGACCTTATCTCTCCTCTCTATGTCAGCGCTGAGGCGCTGACATCCGGCCCCTCTCCCTTCACTCTCCCAGTGGGGCCTGCGTGAGATAAACAACAAGTTTAGTACCTCACCCCCTCCGAGGTGGTACCCCACCCCCTCCCGGCTTGTCCGGGTGATCTGCATGGAATTTAGCTATGAGGCAATCAGCTTGGATATTTGTGCTCTTCGCCCAGGAAGCTTCTGACAAGGGGTAGCCCTTCCACTTAATTAAGTACTGAAGGCACCCTCTGTGCCGGGGAGGAGACTTCGCGGCGCATCGGTGGCTCGCTTGGGGCCCCGTTCTCGTCGTGCCTTTGGCTGAGGGTTTGGCCTCAGGCCCGGGGTTCCACAGGCTGCTGCTAGATGGCCCATTCCTCCACATCTGTATCATCTCATTGGGCTCTGCGCAACAAAAGGCCTTTGGGTAGGCTGTGGTGCCATGGTTCCTCGTCTGGTTTGTGGCCTCGGGTACGATTGGTATCTCTCCCTGGCCTCTGGTTGCTTTATCATGTCATTGGCGTGCAGTCCCCTTTCAACTTGCATCGCCACGCAGAACCATTCGGAGAGTCGGTTCGGGATGTCCTGATAAGCGGTCACTTGAGCAATCCGCTTATCTAGGCTCGTTCTGAAAAAATACACTAGCAGTCGCTCAGGTAGGGGAGGCAAAGTGCCCATGACTCTTCGGAACTCACGAATGTGCTCCTTGATGGGCTTCCCTCTCTGCATTAGGCTTCTGAGTTCGTCTTCCACATATGGGTCCTCCCCTACTTCCTCGAACATCGCCCGCAGTAGTTGCAAGAAATCATCTGCGTCTTGCAGTTGGGGGGCCCTATTCTTGTAGAGGGCTGATGACCAAGTCTTTGCTTCTCCCTACAGCCCTTCTGAAATGGCATTGACCAGGGCTCTGGGGAATGGGTAAAGGTGCCCATAGCTCTCGATATAGACCTCAGCTGCGTCGAGGAACTGCGCCACCTGGTCTGGATCCCCATCAAACTTCCCTCTGAACTGGGGTGGCTCTGCTCTTGGTGGCCCATCCTCCCATGGCCGGGCTCTGTGTGCCTGTCTACGGTGTCGTTGGGTTTCTTCCTCATCTCTCATTCGGGGGTGGGGGGATGATGTCTTACGTAGGCTGGTATGCTTGCTGGGCAGGGGAGGAACCCATGGATGCAAACTGGGACTTTCCTTCCTTCTAGTGTGGGAGGGGGAAGGGCTGGGCCCCCTTCTATGGTGACTTAGTTTAACAGGGTCAGCTGGCCTCCTTCTATCTTTGAGCCTGCAGGATGGACCGTCTTCCAGGCTGACGGCACATTTAAAATCTTGCTTTAACTCCTCCATGGGCTTTCGAGTGGCAGGGTTGAAGTTTTTTTCTGTCTGGCCTACTGCCAATCCCATAACCAATCCGCCCTTCCCAATTCACTCAGGGGCTTCCCCTTACCTTTAGCGTCTGGAAAGGGGAATTCAGCTTCTGCAGATTTTGGCAAAGTCCACCAAGGTTCCTCATTTTTTCTTCTCTTGGGCTGGAGCATGATGGTCTGTCCTTGGTAATTCTGTGGCAGTGGAGGGGGGGAAGGGGGGGTTGCAGCTTTGCTGAGGGAGAGAGTGGCCTCGTTGCATCCAAGCTGGCTGGAGTAGGGAGGGGTGGCTGGTTCACAGCCGTTTGGAGTAGACTTTCAGTAGAGAGCTGGCTTGCTGCCATGGCTTCAGAACCTTGCCTCCAGTCCATCGAAACATTTGGTAGGGAGCTGGAGGGCTGGAGGTTTGCGAGTTTGGCTTGGAAAGTGGTGAGTCTTGTCCGTCTGTCAGACTTCGATGCTATCTCAAAATAAATGAATTTCCAAACTGCCAATCTTTAAGGAAATCTTTTCTTTATTCGAGCACAGCAACCGGATCATGACTCGATGCGGACAAGACTGACCTTTTGCCCCCCAATCCCTCCCTTTCCAATCCCCAATTCTCTGCTTCTCATTGGCTATCTTCCAAGTCACTTTCCAAACTTCTTGTCTCGTCATTTCACAGGAATGTCTCCCCCCTCCTCATTTCCATGACGACTGGGCTTCAAAGGGATTTAGCAGGCAAAAGTTCAGAGCTTATCTCTCCTCTCTATGCCAGTGCTGAGGTGCTGACACCCAGTTCTTTGGTGGTTATGACGGCTGCTGCATACATCAGTTGGTTTGTTTCGGCTAATGTAGTGGTTCGAATAGTTTGCACAGCCTCATTGACCTTTTTTAGTACATTTCTCAATTCTTTCTGGTTCACTTGGTTCAGCTTTGGCAAACGTGTTCTTTCAGCATCTTCCATTTGGTGCTTTATTTTTCCAGCTAATTGAGCATTATCTGTTGGTGTTTGTTCTTTAGTGCTTCCTTGTTCTTTATCTTCATCCATTTCAGTATCCTCTTCTTCCCTTTCTTCCTCAGTTTGCTTTTGAGTCTGGAAATCATTCTTGATGTACTCAGACCATTAATTGCTTTCTCTTCTATTGCTATTAATTCTTCTGTAGTGAAAAATTTGTGGTTTAGGATTACACGTCGTTGGTCCATTAACCTTTGTTCACTGGTGTCACAGTCCGTATGGTTCATCTTCCAAATCTGATACATTCTTTTTTTGAAATCCATGTTTTGCTGGCTCAGACTGATAGTAAGCTTTCATAATAGACGTGTTTTCTTCCTTGGTCCAGATTTTTCGCTTTTGGGGTTTTTCTTCCAGTAGCTTGTCAGCTCCATGCCCTGGTTGCCTAGCAGAGGGAGTTGAGCCCTGTAACTCATTTTGTGTAGAATGCCCAGGAGCCATAGCATCCAACGGAACCCTTGTTAATCCGGGCGACAGTTCAGCCGGCATAAATTTCATTTTTTCTGTATTCACCATATTTGAATGGGTTGTGGAGCAGATTTTGTCTGGCCCTTCACCTAAGGTCTGTCTGATATGGTTGCACCTGTTCAGCATAGCCCTTAGGATCAGTAGAGCACGCAAGCCCCTCCACCACATCAAGGTAGAGCTCCTCGGAGGGGTTATTATTATTATTAATAATTATATTATTATTATTATTATTATTATTGTTGTTGTTGTTGTTGTTGTTGTTGTTGTTGTTATACCACACTCCATAACTCTGGGTGACCTTCCCAGCAATCTCTTGAGACAAGAGACCAAGTTGAAGGACAGCAGAAGTCAATTCCCTGAGTGTTGAACTATCTTCTCCAGCATCACTTTCTGGACATGACCTGACAGGAAGGACCACAGCAGAACAGTGATCCCAAGGGTGTATCTGTAATTTTTCACAAACTTGCTTTTCTCCAGCCTCTCCTCGGCACATGGAGCCCAGGAGAAGTTCAGGTTCCCAAGAGGAGAAGTTGCTTCTCAGTGTAATTATCACCCTCTGGGCCTCTGAGACCTGTGATTCTATTTCTCCAGTTTTTGACTTTGGTGTAGACATCAGACTGAAGCCACAAGCAAAGGATCTTGTATGAGAAAAGCTCTCTGGGAATAGGTTTTGGGGCAGGTAAGGGCTCTGCTCTTGATTGTACCTTTCTCTCCTTTCCAGATGAAACTGAATGGTTCTCTGTTTATATCAGGAAAGCCACAGGCACTTCTCAGAGTCTTTGCATTTTTCGAACTGAAACAGGAAGCAGATTGATTCACCCCATGAATGATGGACCTCCTGCTTCTGCTTGTGATGCTGCTGGTGTCCCAGCCAGTCTCTGGGAAGCTTCGAATGAAATGCCCTCTGAAGTTGGAGCACCAGGATGGAAAAAGACTATGGAGCTTTTACAGGCCAGGAGACCATCTGATTAATATAGTCACAACTGCAAAAGAAATATCACATATAAAGTTGCCTTTCAACATGGCTCCCCCTGTTCAATCTAATTCGTAAGTCACTCAGGGTGATGGAGTTGCCTTTTTTCTAATTCTAACTCTCTCCTTCTTTTCTTCTTATTTCACTTATTTTTATACCACAGGACCGGTCTAATTTCCTGAATGATTTTGATTTTCATGGCTTCCCTCTTTTGTCTTATTTTGTGGAAGAGATTTAAATCCAAAGGTTGAAAAAAAAAAAACCTGAAGGAAATCAAGATTATTTTCCTTTTTAAGTTCAGTTCTGAATTCATCACTTGAATATTGAACTTTGTTTAAGTGGTGCTTGAAATAATTGTAGTTGCCTCTCCTCAGCCTATTTCCATATTTGTATAATTGATCATTGGTTTGGGATCAATGTTGACCTCAGGCTCAGTAGGCTTGTGGAGGATTATATATTTTTAAAAAGTATTTGTTGCTGTTGACTATAATAACGTGAACGTTGTTTTTACAATAGGAATACTTATAGTATTAGTAATGTTCTACAATTGATTTTTGCCATTCAAATGGTCAACAAGAATCCCCAGCTCCTGCACAACCTCACACTTGGCTACAATATCCATGACAACTATTTGAACACATTTGGCACTTCAGATGCCTTGCTGGACATGCTCTCCACTGGAGAAGCCAATGTCCCCAACTACGGCTGTGGAAGGAAGGAGAACCTCCTGGCTCTTCTTGATGGAGCTAAAAGGGACATCTCCATTCAGATGTCAACATTAGCAGCACCTTACAAAATCCCACAGGTTTGTGTGTGTTATTCTCTATCTCGTAAAGTGAGTGGGGTGGTGGGAGATGAGCATATGATCCAATATCTTCTCCATGGAATTCAAGAGCTGTTTTTCAGAATATTGGTGAACACGTCAACTATGTTTTAGTCTATTATGTTCATATTCAAATTCACCATTAAAGGCCTGAAGATCCATAAGGTCTCTGTAGAGGATATTCTACTGAATATTCAACTATTGAAAAAAATATCCAGGTTTTGAGGTCCTCCGTTAACATGTTCATTTTCACGTATCAATAATACCTGCCTTATCCAACTGGATTCACGTTGGCAATAGTCCTGTCTAGGTACATAAAATATGGAATAAGAAAGTCTCTAGCAATTACAGGCCAGATATTCTAATAGATGCTGCGGCTACAATATATGTTATATTCCTCTTAGGTAAATTTGAGAGAGGGTAGAAGAATTGTGAGATACTTGCAGAGGAACAAGAAGGTTTTAGGTAGACTTAAAAGTTATATAAACTTTTATAATAAATAATGCATAAACTAATACTCGAATGTTATTCATGTTGGCTTGAAATATCTCATCACAAAATATGTCCATTGTGTAAACCATGGTTTGTTGCTTTATAGATGTTAGTGCAGCATTTGGCACGGTGAAAGGATAAATATTTTAGGAGAAATTGATTGTCCTTAAAATGGAGCTCAGCCTGTTGGCCATTTCCACAAGCCCTTCTTTGAGAGGGAGGTTGGGGCTCAATGGAGCCATGAGAAGAGGGAGCGATTACTTACGAAGCGATTAAGGGAAGGATGCATGTTTGAACCCTTGTTATTCAGTAGAGATATTAATGACTTCCCTGCACTAATGAAGGATCTTGAAGTACACATGTCTATGGTAATAAATACATATCAAAGAACCCCAATTTATGCTCATAATCAGATATTATTATTCTCATAATTTGGATTGTATAGCCTGTTAAGAAAACATGGAGCTTACTGTCATAGTAATTGTGTGATTATTAATAAAACAAATTCAAAATGGAAAACAACATCATAGCCACAGATGCCTATTTGATGGTAATCCAGTAGAGCAAGTAACATCTTTCCTTTCCTGGGTTAGTTTTCTCTGAGACTGAATCTTGGATCCCTCATCATCAAAGGAGCCCATTTAGAGCCCGGACAAGAGTGAAAGTAGTGTTAAAATTAAAAAATCATAAGTCTCCAGCTTCCATATCTCCAATTAGTAAAGAATGTGAGGCCAATGTAACCCATGGATTTTTATATCAAGCTGATGTTTGGCATTTAATAAATGCTGTCAGGTTCCAAGTAACACCCTGACAATGCCTGACAATGCCACTATCAGAAAAACTCAATCGCAGCATCTGAGGAGAATCTTTGGAGTGGAGAAAAGGACTTTAGCTGCTGCCCTCAGAGATGAATTGTGAATTTACCCGATTTCTGCTTTGTATAAATTCAAGGTATATAATTATTGGTTTAAAATTAGGGCTATTGAAACTGGCAGACTCCTAAAATTGTGTCTCTTAAAACAGACAAATTTTCATTGAAAGACTTCTTGGATTGTACAACTGATCATTTGTATTAGGAATTGTGGTCTCCCTTTCTCTTGTACAACTGGAGAAAGCTAAAAAGATTATTCCACAAAAATTCTGGAATATAGAAGCAGAAAAAGATGGTGCAGCCCTCAAAAATGACATAATAAGGGCCTTTTTTAGATCTAAACCCTATATCTGACATTTGCAAATTTTAATATAATTGCAGTAAATTGTAGGAGTGATACAGAAATGTTTATTGCATTTATTATTATTATTTTACTTAATTTGTTTTTTGCTTTCCATTTTTATATACTGTCTCATTAATGTTTTGTCTTCAATATTGTAAACATTAACTAAGGAACAAACTAATATGTTTATCAGAACGATGGTGAATTTGTCAATAACTAATATTTTGGAGTTGATCTGACCACATTATAATAAAACATTCTTCATTACTGTTTTTAGTTCAGTTCTAGAATTGCTTCAGAGGCCCTGAGTGATAAAAGTCAATTCCCCTTTTTCTACTGGATGTTCCCCAAAGAAGGGATCCAGTACCCAGCAATTGTCCAACTGCTGCTCCATTTCAGATGGACTTTGATTGGCCTCTTTGCTTCAGACACAGAGAAGGGAGAGAATTTCATGAGGACTTTAACTCCTATGCTTGTCAGGAATGGAATTTGTGTGGTTATATCTCAACGATTCTCAACAACTGGATATACAGCACCCTTTAGGGAGGCCCTCTCTAAGTGGAGACAAGTCAACGTCTTTGTTCACTTCATAGAATTTGTTTCCATTATATACATAATTCTTCCTTTCCATTTAACAATTATGCGTTTGCCAGGACCCATTGAGGGGAAAGTCTGGATCCTCACAAGTTTTGCATTATACAGAATAAACAAGCACAGACTTTACAAATACATTCATAGTATTTGGACATTTGGTTTTCTGTCTAAAAAAAGGCCAATGGATGATGCCTTTGAACCCTATTTCTTTCTGGAACGCCAGTTTCAAAGTCACTATTTCCACTGTTCTCTTTCAAAGCATGTCTTTTCTGTCAAAGGCCGGAGAAGATGCACCCAGAAAGCTCCACTGGGGACCCAAGAGAAAACAAACAAGATCCAGATCAGAAATGACTACCAAGATTACAGTATGATGAAGACTCTGGCCCAGGCCTTGAATGCTGCCTATTCCTCCAGACTGAGGAGGAGAAGGAAGGAGGGTGAAGAGATGTTGGGGGCGCCAAGGCTGCAACCATGGCAGGTATGGGGTCCCGATATGGATCCATTAATCTTAGTCCCTTTGGAGGAGGAATCTTGAGGAGGAGGGGAACCATCTCAACCTTCTTATGCTGCAGATGTGGACCATCTAATTGCTCCTGTCTGACACTGCAGAATAACAGTGAGCAGATCTGAAGTTTCTGTCTAACCTCTTTCAGTTGTGGGAAGAGTGTTGTATCCTCCCTTGTCCAACTGAGAGATTTTGTTAATTTGGAGAAGCTGCTCTCATAATCTTCTCCTTTTCTTTTCTCAAGACTCACTTTCAATTTATAGTCAAGTACGATTTTGGGATCATTTTCATAAACACGTATTTATTTATTTACAAATAATTCAAGATGGCAAATGAATCCAACACAGCTTCCTCCTTTAATCAATCAATTTTTATTACTGTCACAGACCAGCATTGCAAATAGAAACATTCAAAGTAATAATAAAGAAAAATAAAAATAAAAGATAGTCAATGGGCAGTTAGAGTCTGCCTAATTTTGCGTACAGCAGAACAGAATTTAGCCCCATTCAGAGAAACTGCTTGGGACTCATCTGATAATTGCAGTTGCACATAACAACCTCAGTATTTCCCGGATATTTTATTAGGAGAGGAGAGGCATTATAAAATGAGTCCGTGAGTTCCTGATAGAAGATGCAGCATAGGAGGAGACCATGAGCTGCAGTTCCAGTGGCCCCTTGTCCATAGGGTCATAGAAATGTTGCTCATGCAATATTTCTTTTTATCGGCCCTCTAAGACTGCTGTGGGAACTGTGTTGTAGCATGCTAAAATGAATGCCCTTAGTCTTATTTTTGTCGTGGTTATTCAATATAAATATCTCGCTGCTTTAAAAGGGGAAGTTTGACTGCTCAAAGAAACATTTATGGGAAGAGCAGCCCAATCTTGTAGGATTTCCAGATCCTTGATCCCTTGTTTGAGTTCACTAAATGCACTAACTCATCCCCCATCATTTGATCCCCCTTCTCTGGAGAAGCCAAGATACCGGAGTTTTTGTAAGATGGCCCTCAACTATCCTGATTCAAAACTGTAAGGAAAGAACTCAAATCTCTAAGGGAAAAGAGTTTTAACCAAGGTGCAAAAATGTAAATCTATGCACCAGTTTTTACTTTGGCTAGTCCTGCCTCTCTCCTTAGTGCTACATTTGGGGCGCAGGACGCTACCTGAAATATGGTTCCTAGGAATTTGGATTGCACTCTTTCCAGAGGAGTAAAATAGGAGTAAGGTCCCAGACTGAGTACCAAGGACTAGTTGTGTTCATTTTCCCCACTACAAGCACAACCCTGTGAGGTGAGTTGGGCTGAGAGAGAGTGACTGGCCCACAGTTGCCCAACTTCCTTCTATGAGCAAGGTAGAACTTGAACTCACAGCTCTTGCTTTCTAGCCTTAGCCATCAAGCCAAACTGCCCCTTATATATCCTTGTCAAGCTATGCATAATCCTTCATCCAGTGTATCATTAATTTTCTGTTGAAAGAAAATTCCTGAGTTCATTCCCCAGCTGGGACATGGCCTCAGATGCTGAGAAGAAATGGATTCAGAAGCAGCTGCCAGAAAGCAGAATTCCTTTATTGTAGGAAGGCAAGAAGCAGAAGTGAGACAGCTCGAGGGTTCCTGGCTTGCAAGCAGCTTGGAAGTGTGAATCTTAGCCTTTTATGTTTAGTTCCCCTTTGAAGGTCCTGCAGCTTGATGTTGTGCTTCTGATTGTCTTGGGTTTTGTTTTCCTGTTTTTCTGGTTAATCCTGTTCCTGGACCTTTGAGTTATCTTGTCCCAAGGGTTAATCCTGTCAGGGGGCAGGAAGAGGGAGTTTCGGTTTACCTTGGAGAGTTTATTTTTAGCCTGATTCCCCTTATCTTAATGGCTCTACTTAAGTGTTAGTTTTGTAACAGCTGTTAGCAGGGCTGCTCTGAGTTTTCCTTTCAGCTGGTGCTTCTTGGTTTTCTTAAAGGGGGAAGGGCTGGCTTGAATCTCTTGGCACTGTTTTCTGAGGTTTCTGGCACTGTCCTTTTGGGGTGTACTTCCCACAGTTCCCACAGTTTATCAACTCCTAAAAGCTGCTTTTTACTTGGTTTATGGCCTCTTTGGTTCCCGGTGCAGGAAAGGAGGCAAGAAAGGCACCAAGAAGAAAGTGGTGGACCCCTTCTCAAAGAAGGATTGGTATGATGTCAAGGCTCTGGCAATGTTCAATATTCGAAACATTGGAAAGACATTAGTTACCAGGACTCAGGGAACAAAAATTGCCTCTGATGGACTGAAAGGCCATGAATTTGAAGTAAGCCTTGCTGACCTACAGAATGATGAAGTTGCCTTCTGTAAATTCAAGACAATTACAGAGGACGTCCAGGGGGAAAACTGCCTGACAAACTTTCATGGCATGGATCTCACACGGGATAAAATGTGTCCAATGGTTAAGAAATGGCAGACTATGATTGAAGCCCACATCGATGTCAAAACGACAGATGGGTATCTTCTATGCCTTTTCTGTGTTGGCTTCACCCAGAAAAGAACCAACTAGATTCGCAAGACTTCCTATGCTCAGCACCAGCAGGTCCGCCAAATCCGCAAAAACAATGATGGAAATCATGACACGTGAAGTACAAACAAATGACTTGAAATAAGTTGTCAATAAACTAATTCCAGACGGCATTGGTAAAGAAATAGAAAAGGCACGTCAATCAACCTACCCCCTTCATGATGTCTATATTCGCAAAGTCAAAATGCTGAAGAAGCCCAAGTTTGAATTGGGCAAATGGAAGGAACTGGACGGGGAAGATGGTGGTGCTGGAAAACCATCTGGTGATGAAACCAAAGTAGAAGGAGCTGATGGATATGAGCCCCCTGTGCAAGAATCTGTTTAAAATCAGATACAAAATAAAAGACTTCATCTAAAAAAAAAACCCTGCTTTTTACTCATCCATTTCTTTCTAGGAGGAAATCATAAATATTTTTCTGGATCAAATTATATTTGCCTAAAATTCTTCTAAATCTTTCATCAAATCTTGCATCACAGAGATTTATTATTTCTAATATATTGACAAAATTGATGACTTAGGACAAATTGTTGTTCATAACTACCCAATTTGATGAGTAAGATTAAAAAGACTAAAAATTATATAGTACTGTTATATTAGCATCATTTTAAAGACAGTTTTTATCCACTTAAGTATCATACCATCCGCTCCTCACTTAATAGGTTTCTAATCACATCACAAAATTGTTTGTTACTATTTTCTGAGATCAATTTATATCAGCACTATCTTCATAATATATTTAGGAAATGTAAGAATAATGTGAGATTAACATATAAATATCACGTACATTTTATGACCACCTTTCCTATCATCTATTTAGGAAGTGTAATGGTTTGTGAGGAAACCTTTTGGGAGAAGAGATGCTGCCTGGGGAAGGATCAGAGAAGGGGCTGGGGGGAAATCCTGCAGCTGCATAAAAGGGCAGAAATGGAAGCTCAAAAAGGCCCCTCCCTCACTTCTCAGGATAAGAAAAGAGTTGGTGGGAGATTTACACTTTCAGATTTACAATGTTCTGTTAATGTTGCATTATAATAAAGTAGAATTAGCAACTCTGGTTGTGTTTCCCATCTGGATTACGAGGGAGAAGATTAGCCTGGCAATTTTTTTTTATATAAAAAGTTAAAAACAAACAAACAAACATATAATACATCAGTCCTTCCGTGTGTCATCTCAGTGTTTCTTTGGTGACTTCTTCTTCTTTTGTTACTCCTCTTCCTCTTATTTCTTCCTTAATAAATCCCATTTCTCTCTCTCAATATTTTCCCCAAAATATTGGGGAAAATGTAACTTTCTCCTATTTGCTTATCAAATTCTTTATCTATATGTCTTTTCTATCCAATCATAAAATTTCTCCCATATCTTAAAATATTCCATATCCTCTTTCTCTTTAATCATTAAAGTTAATGTATTCATCTCTACGCAGTTCAAAATTGTTCTAATTACTTTCCCTTCTAAAGGGATTTTCTCTGCTTTCCATCTTTGTGCAAATTCTATTTAGAAATGACAGATCTGGATAGGATGCTCATGGGAACAGAGGACAAAATAATTTTAAAAATTTATAACTTTTTTCTTAGTATTGAATTAGAATAAGAGCAAATAAAAGAAACAATAATTGCATGGACAAAAAATTGTGGATACTCAATTGAGCTTGATAGATGGCAACAGTTTTGGGAAAGGAACTATAAACTAACAATGTTGACTGCATATAAAGACAATCAATATAAAATGTTTTACATATGGCATATGCCTCCTGAAAAATTGGCAAAAATGTTTAAAGATAAATCAGCTAAATGATGGAAATGCCACCAAATACCAAGATCTTATTATCATATGTGGTGGACTTCTCCAGAAGCTAAAGTTTATTGGAGCAGAATTAAGATATGGATAGAAGAAATGACTCAACAACATATTGATTTAAAACTTGAGTTGCTCCTACTGGGTATCTTACCAGAGAAAATTAGTAAAGAAAATGTATATTTGATTATACATATAATAACTGCAGCCTGGCAACTTTGTTCTTGACAAATCCATGCTTTCTGGTAATCAGATTGTTGATTGCAAAGTTTTTTAAAATAATCACTTTTCTTTTCTTCAATTTATTTGTCACCTGCTCTAGAATGTTACCAATAATTGAATAATTGTGTCTATTATATTTTCTCAATATGTACAACTTTTAATCATTTTGTTCACTTTTGGAGATAGTGAAGGTATGCACAAGTGAGAGAACTGTAAAAGAAAGATTCAAATATGGGATAAGTAATGAAGTTTTGTGCTTTTAAAATTCATGGATATTTCAATTCTAGTTTCATCCCTTTTTGGAGAAGAATGAATTTTGGAATATTTCTGAGACCAAACTGTACTTGGACCAAAATGGAGAGGTAGCAGGAGATCTGGGCATACAAATCTTTTTGGTTCTCCCCAAGGAAGATCCCAACAAAGGGATTCTGGGGACTTTTGAAAGACAGAGACTTACTATCATTCAAGAGATTCTTTCACAGCTCAAGTTGCTTAACAAGGTGGGTGAAATCTGGTGTCTTGGTTCTGTTTTTCCAAAGCCTGGGGGCCCATTTCAAGTGGGCTCAGCCCAGTCCCCAAGGTGGTTGACCTTCCATGAGAATGGAATATGGGGAGTAGAAACTTGATCATCTTCTTAGACTGCTTGGGAGGCTTCAGCATTGCTCCATTTTATGAACCATCTACAGTTTAGTATCTCCATCAGACTGGTGAGAAACCCACAAGGGCTGGAGATTGTGCTGCTGAGAGGTTCAGGTTTGTTTGCTTCTTGTGCCCAAAACAGCAAAGAAGAAGGCAATTCTGTTGACCAGGGCTCGAATCCAGATGAAATTGAAATTGAATCATGATTGGATGGAGGTCCTTTTGGTGCCATTGGGAAGGAAGCTTCATCTTGTCCTGCTTGGGGAAAAGTGTTCCCCGAAAGGGCAGGTTCATAGCCTGGGATGCTCTTAAAGAGACCAGACCTGGTCAGAGTTATCCATGCCTTCCTTTCACACACACACACACACACACACACACACACACACACACACACACCGAGATAGAGCAATAGGCCTTTTGCTACTGACTTATAAGAAGGTCTTCATCTGAAATCCCCCAGAATGCCATTGTCAGCTACCTTAAGACTCTCTGGGGGAGGGAAAGGATAAATTTGGGCCTTTCTTTCCATGCCTGCTGGTGACCCCTAATTTTAGTTGTTCAATAGAAAGGATGTTGGCTACTTAGCCTGGGCCTTTGAAGTGTCCCTTCCAGGATCCATACTTTTGTCTCACATGTTTCAGCAAAAGGAGCCTGGATAGCTCAACAGACAGAGGACTGTAAGACCAGCTGTCTGCAATTAAAGTAAGATCGAATCTCGCCAGGACTCAAGGTTGACTCAGCCTTCCATCCTTTCTAAGGTAGGTAAATTGAGGACCCAGTTTGTGGGGGCAATAAGCTGACTTTGTATAAATATACAAAAGTGTTGTGGCCCCGCCCTCTGAGCCTATCCCATCAGAGGAAGAAAGCTCCGAGCATGAGGAAGAGGAGTCAGCCAGGCCTCCCTCTCCAGGCCCCTCCCCTCTGGCACTGTCTCAGGTGCCGGCCGAGGGAGAGGAGATTAGCAGGGAGACAGGTGTCTCGGATGAGAGTGAGGGAGAGACATCATTCCTGGATGCACGCCTCCGAAGGCGTGATAAACGATTGCAGCAGCTCAGGAGGCGTGCTAGGGATTAGAACTGAGTCACTGGACCACACCCCAGAGACTATATAATAGAGGGTGGTGGCCAGTGATCCCTGTGACAAACAAAAATAAACCTTGGATAGTCACTAAAGCCTCGTCCGAAACTGCTGAGAGGAATATTTATTTTTGTTGGACTCTTGTACGCTGAGTATATTATCTTTCTGTTTTCTGTGGAAATAAAAGCACTTGGCAGACGGTGTGTATATCGCTGCCAAGTTGGAGATAAAGACCTGGGTGTGTTCCAAGTGCTTCCTTAACCCTCGGCTGGCTGTGTTTGTGTGTGTGTGTGGACGGGGACAGATCACAAAAGTATGAAGGCTATTGCTTTTTTTTTCCATATTTTTTTTATTATTAACATATATATAACAAGAGAAATTAACATACATAACATACATGAATCATAATATATAATATATAACAATATACAGAATACAAACAATCAACGAGTGCTCCCCCACCCCTCGGGATCATTCCTGCTTCCAGAATCTTAAAGCTTCTTCTGTTGGTGGTATCCCTCTTCCTCCAGAAAATACATATATGTTTCCAGATTCTATTGAATTTGTTTACCTTCATTATGCCCCTCCTTACTTTAATATTGCAAGTCAATTTGTCATTTATGGCAATATCCCATACTTCCTTATACCATTCTTCCAAACTATAAACACCTCGTGTCTTCCAGTTCCTAGAAATCATTAACCTTGCTGCGGTCAACAAATTTATTATCAATTCTTTAGTCTCTTTTTTACATTTTATATCTTCCAATAGTGAGAGTAATGCTACCTTTGGTGCCTCTTCTACCTTTATTCCTACAATTTCTTCTATCTCCTTAAACACCATCTTCCACAATTTTTGCACAAATTTACAATCCCACCACATATGTAAATACGTTCCTTTTTCCCCACAACCTCTCCAACAGTTATCTGAATAGTGCTGATTCATATTGCTTAATCTAACAGGAGTTAAGTACCACCTCCATACCATTTTGTAGTAATTCTCTTTTATTCTTACTGACATATTTCTCAATACTCTTTGTTGCCAAATTCTGTCCCAACTCTGTTGCCCTATTTGTATCTTCAAATCGGTTTCCCATACCATCTTTCCTAAATTTCCCTTCTCCTCTTCCTCCAACAATATTTTATAGATTCCTCTCATTAAGCCTTTTATCCCTTTATTTTCTTCCTTTACAGTTTGATTTTTTTCAATTAATTCCTCAAACCTCATTAACTTAAGGCTATTGCTTAATGCACTGTAAACCACCCTGAGTCTCCGGAGAAGGGCGGCATATAAATCAAATTAAAAAAAAAAGTGTTTTGTCCATATAAGGGCACCCGCCGGGGATTGGCTAATCCGCCGGCTGGAGATTCAAACCACTGTCTGCTGGGCGGTGCGACTGCTGGAGTGCTTAAAAGGAGAGCTCCGGCAGCGCAGCAGCAGTCTGTTCTTGTACTCAATAAAGTATTGAATGGATCACGCTGGTCACGTCTTCTTTTCCCTGCACCTGATCTAACACTGGCGACGAAGGACTCAAGAACCAAAGTGAAGAACCTCGAGTGACACCAGCACCAAACAAAGAGCTGAAGTCACAGCACCAAGGCCACCGACAGCATGGCAGCACCCGAAACCGCAATGCTCGCGATCGCGCCTTTCTGACCAGGGAAGGAAAAGTGGAAATCTTACATGATCAGATTCTGGCAATTCCTGAGAGGCAACAACTTCAGAGACCTCGACAATGACCGCGGAAGAGCCTTGTTCCTGGGCCATTGTGGCTCTGAGGTCCTGGAGATGGCCGTCGACCTCGTGGCACCAAGGGACATCGAGGAGATGCCATGGACTGATCTACAACAAGTCCTACAGGAGCACTATGCTCCCATGGGGACACCAGTCGCCAACAGATTCAACTTCCACCAGAGAGACCAGAAGGAAGGTGAATCCATCACTTTGTGGCCGCACTTTGTCAAATAGCAGCAAATTGTGAGTTTGACAATGTTGATAATGCCATCAGTGATCGGATCGACTTTGGCATGAGAGACAGAGCCCTCCAGAAGAAATTCCTGAGCAGAAAAAAGCTGTTGCTCAAGGATGTCGTGGAGGAAGCCACAGCGGCAGAAATGTCAGAAAAAGCAGCTGCCGCGATGATGAAAGCGAAGGGGTGCACAAAATCCAAAAGGCCCCCCAAAGCTCCACGGATGACTCCACAGCTGCATCAGAATCCGAAGAAGAGATGGCTGTCCACAAAGTATCCAGACCACTGAGGCAGGAAACCGCACAACATGGCAACTGGGGAGAGTGCTGCGGCAGTTGCAGAGGGGACCATGCCAGGGCATCGTGCCGTTGGAGAGATGCCACCTGCAGATGCTGCCTGAAGAGGGGGCACATCGCAGAGGCCTGCAGAGCTGCAGACCCATCCCCCGAACCACCCAAGCACCAGAATTGTGAAATCCGGAAAGATTACCAGAGGTCATCCAAACAGTCCTCTGGCCAATCTAGACGTGGAGAGGAAGAGTTTTCCAGGAGCGGGGCGGTCCATCAGATGACCATCGCTCACACCAACACAGACAACGCCACCAAATTCCACGTGACCGTCCACGTGGAAGGGTCCCCATGCTCAATGGAGGTAGACTCGGGCTCGATCTACTCCATCATGGACTGGCATCAGCTGAAGCACCTGAAGCCCAACTTCAGCAAGCGAGAGCTGAAACTCGAAATTCGAAGCTCATCGACTTCGGAGGAAACCCCATTGGAGTCCTAGGGAGAGCATGCATACAAGTCTCCTACAACCAGTTCCATGGCAGCCTGCCCATCACAGTCGTGGAGCACCGCCCTGAGTCCGAAAGGAGAAGGGCGGTATAGAAATTTGAATAAAGTAAAGTAAAGTAAAGTAAAGCACAGCCGCCCGAACCTGCTAGGAGTGGAGTGGTTCCAGCCACTAGGGCTCACAATTGGAGGGATTCACCAGATCCAGAAAGATGAACTCGATAACATCATCAAAGAGTTCAAGGAAGTCTTCGATGGTAAGCTGGGGAAATTCGTGGGGAAGCCAATCTCCTTCAATTTAGACAAATCAATCACACCAATTAGGCTGAAGCCCCGCAGGGTTCCGTTTGCTTTGAGGCCGAAAGTAGATGCTCAGCTAGATAAGCTGATCGCCCAAGGCGTGTTGGAACCGATCGATCATGCAACATGGGAGACCCCCATTGTGACCCCCATGAAGCATGATGGGTCTGTGCGCATCTGTGCTGATTATAAATGTTCAATCAACAAGGCTTTGCAACAGAGCGCATATCCAGTTCCAGTGGTGCAACACCTGTTGCATTCACTCGGAAGTGGGTCAATATTTGCTAAACTGGACCTGGCCCAGGCTTACCAGCAACTGCCAGTTGACGAAAAAACAGCGGAGGCACAAACAATTGTCACCCACAGAGGCACATTTAAATGTAACCGCCTCCAATTTGGGATCAGCATAGCCCCAGGGATTTTCCAATCAATGATGGAACGCCTTCTCCAAGGCATTCCAGGGGTGGTGTCGTACTTTGATGACGTCTTGATCTCAGGGGACTCCAAGATACAACTGATTGAACGGCTAAGGCAAGTCCTACAGTGGTTCAAGGAGAAGGGTCTGCGAGTCCAGAGAGATAAGTGCATCATCGGAGTCCAGGAAGTCGAGTTCCTGGGCTATCTCATCGATGGCACAGGTATACATCCCACCAAAAACAAGGTTAAGGCAATACATGAAGCTCCCAGCCCAAAAAACAAAGTGGAGCTTCAGGCTTTCTTAGGCTTACTCAACTTCTATAGTGTTTTCCTAAAACAGAAAGCCACGGCCGCAGAGCCACTCCATCGGCTGCTGGGGAAAGTGGTTTCCTGGAAATGGGAGGAAGAGGAGGAAGCGGCATTCAGAGCAATTAAAAAGCTACTTTCCTCGGACAGTGTGCTCATGCAATATCATGAGACACTTCCCCTCCTCCTGACCTGCAATGCATCACCCTACGGGGTCAGAGCAGGACTCAGCCAAGAACTGCCCAACGGCTCAGAAGCTCCCATCGCTTATTTCTCAAAGACCATGTCCAGCGCTGAAAGGAACTACAGCCAGCTGGACAAAGAGGCATTGGCCATCGTGGCAGGCACCAAATGCTTCCACGAATACCTTTATGGCAGGACTTTCACCATAGTGACTGATCACAAACCGTTGCTGGGACTGCTGGCAGGGGACAAGCCCACCCCGGCATTCATGTCACCCAGAATGACACAATGGGCAATTTTCTTAGTGGGTTACTCCTACCGACTAGTTCACAAACCCAGAAAGGCAATAGGGAACGCAGACGCGTTAAGCAGATGCCCATCCAGAGACCCAGTAGAAGACTCCGCAGCCACTCTCGGACTATTCCACATTGACTCTGACGTAAACTGCCCAGTCACATCCACAGATGTGGCAGCCCACACCCAGAAGGACCCAATCCTCAAGCAAGTTAGAACCTGGGTCCTGCGAGGCTGGCCAACTGAGAAACCCGCAGAGAAATTCAGCCCATTCGCAAGGAAGCAGCAGGAGCTGTCCACAATGAGAGGCTGTCTGCTATGGGGAGAAAGAGTGCTGATTCCCAGCACTCTGCAACGAAAGACACTGGAAACCCTCCACAGCGGGCACCCCGGCATCGTGCGGATGAAAAGACTGGCACGGAGTTATGTCTGGTGGCCATCCATGGACAAGGACATTGAAGAATGGGTCACCAGATGTGACCCGTGCCAAGAGGTACGCCCCACAGGCCCAAACCTCAGAGTGGGAGATGCCTAGCAGCCCCTGGGCACGGGTACATATTGACTTCGCGGGTCCAATGCAAGGGCAATACCTCCTAATAGTTGTAGACGCATACTCCAAATGGCTAGAGGTCATCCCCATGGCATCTACCATGTCCGAAGCCACCATCAGGGCGCTCCGGTGTCTATTCGCAACACACAGGCTGCCGGACGTCTTGGTATCTGACAATGGACCCCAATTAACATCCAAAATGATGGAGAAGTTCCTGGCCGGAAGAGGCATCCACCATGCCCTATCAGCACCCTACAGGCCAGCTGGGAATGGACAGGTGGAAAGGATGGTGAGGCTCACCAAGGAGGCGCTCACCAAGATGGGCACGGGCGACTGGCAGGAAAGAATCGACTCCTTCCTCCTCACCCAACACATCATGCTGCATGCCACCACCCACAAGAGCCCAGCTGAACTGTTGATGGGCAGGAGACTAAGGTCACCCTTGGACCGGCTGCACCCACAGTACAATCCAGAGGTGACAGCAACTGCCAGCCGCCCACTTCACGCCTTCACCATAGGATATCCGGTTTTTGCCCTGAATTTCCATGGCTCTCCGAAGTGGCTGAAGGGGAAGATAGAGAGCACAACCGGCCCGAAGTCCTACTGAGTAGAGCTGGAAGATGGACAGGTCTGTAGACGTCACATCGACCAGCTCCGGAAAAGGTGGAGGAAAGTAGGACAAAACCAGCCAGACGAGGTAGACCAGCAACACCCCAGCGAGGTAGACCTGCAACACCCCAGCGAGGTAGACCTGCAACACCCGGCAAGGTAGACCTGCAACACTCCACCGAGGGAGGCTGCAACACCCAGATGAGATAGGCCTACCATCCCCCGCCAAGGTAGGCCTGCGACACCCCAACGAGGTGAAGAGGCAACAATCCACCCATCAATGGCAGCGACGTTCCCAAGGAGTAGACCGGTGACTTTCCCACCCAGGGCAAACCCCAGCCACCCGGCGGGGGCATCAGTTGGGCCCAGAGCAAGGATGATCACCACTCAAAGGCTGCAGTAGACCCGGGACTACCAGAAGAGGGCACACCACAGCACATGGGTGAGGTTGGCCTACACCACCCCGGCGAGGGAGACCTCCACCCACCCATGGAGGCAGCCCAGCAACACTCCGGCATAGGAGACCCCAGCCATCGACCATCAGCAGACCGGGGACAAGTGCGTGAGGGAAGCCTACAACGATCCGGCCAGGTGGGCCAGTGCCACCCCAGCGAGGGAGACCTCCACCACCCCATAGCGGCAGCCCAACAACAACTCAGCAAGGACAGCCACCGCCGCCCCAGCAGGGTAGAACAACGTCGTCATGGCAAGGAGGGCCTCCGCCACCCCGCCCAGGGAGGCCTGCACCAGCCCGGCGAGGTCAGCCGACATGGACAACAACAACCATGACAGCCACCGTCGGTCGGGACCCGAGGTCACCAACACAAGACACCCCCACGACAACGGGGGCCAGAGAAGGGGAAGTGAAAACCAGGGACTTACCAAGACTCAGAAGCTCTTCCCCGGTCTGGGCCGAGCGACCGCAGCGAGACGACCGATGCACAGGCCAGAAGGAAGACCATCAGAACCAGCGATCTGAGGTTCAAGGCCCGGCCGGAGGCGCTGGGGTGGACCCCGCACACTCGATGGCCGAACTGGGTCCGGATCCAGGGAGGGAGCCAGGAGACACAGGAGCCCCGTCCGTCCGAGTCGGCATCAACGAGCAAGTGAGACTGCGCAGGTCAACTAGGACGACCAGTCGTCCCACGTACCTGCGCGACTACGTGACTTTTATTAACATTGACTGACAGTTTGCTAACTAGGAGGGGAGGAGTGTTATGTCCATATAAGGGCACCCGCCGGAGATTGACTAATCCGCCGGCGGGAGATTCAAACCGCTGTCTCCTGGGCGGTGCGACTGCTGGAGCGCTTCAAAGGAGAGCTCCAGCAGCGCAGCAGCAGTCTGTTCTTGTACTCAATAAAGTATTGAATGGATCACGCTGGTCACGTCTTCTTTTCCCTGTGCCTGATCTAACAAAAAGATTCATGGCTTTTTGAGGGACACGTTCTCGTGACTTCACCTCCATCCTATCTCACTCCAGTTGTAGAAACTAGGCAGACAATTTTAGTCTTAGACCATCAGCATGGCAGTCATATAAATTGAAGAAATAAATGTACAAATCAACAAAGAATATCTCCTTTAAACTTGACAGTCCTAATTTGTTAACTAGGAGATGGTTTTGGACTATTTTCAAAAGGGAAAAAACTTTGCAGTTTTTATATAGTCCAAAAATTTTTTTTTCTGGGTCATATTGTTCAGAGGTTTCCTTTCTTCATCACACTTTTATTCTTCTTGAATCATTCTTATAGAATAAAGGTTTACTAAATCTTTTATACTAAGGTTTATTTTCAAATTTAATATTAGTAAATCATCTTATTTTAAAATCATGGCTCTATGAAGAATGGAGGAATGTGTCTTAATAGGGCTAATCCTGGCTACGTGTGTTAGTAAGAGCCTGAGGAGGAACCAACTGGTTGTCACTGAATGCTTAAATTGTTTCTGAATTCCATCTTTAAATGCCAGAAGCAAACAGGAGGAACTAAATTAAGAATCTGTCACTAGTTACAACTTCTACATCTGTTTTGAATGATTCAGAGATTTCATATTTACCTCAGTGAAGACCACAAGCTATTTGGCTAGTGTCCATGTCTACCTCCATTTTCCATGGATGGAGAGTCCTAACACATTTTCTTTGCCATTCCTTTTTTTTCCTGCTTAGTCTCTGCCTCAGTCCAAATGTGTGGAAAGTTGTCATCCTGGATTTGTCAAGAGGGCTCGAGAAGGAGAGCCAGTTTGTTGCTATGACTGCGTTTCTTGTCCGGAGGGGACCATCTCCATTCAGGAAGGTGGGTGACACTGAGGAAAATGGAAGGTCTTGTGGAAATGGATCCATCCAGAGCATTTTGAGGAAAGTACATGTGGGTGTGGCAGATTGGGCAAACTTTACTCCTGCCAGAGAAAATATCCCTTCTGCTTTTTAGTGTGGATGTGCTCTTACAGTATGTGTCTACATTCACCTTTCTAGGAACATATGAGTTGTTTGAAACTGGAGGAATTGTTTTAGGTCCATATCTGAGAAGGATTATTATAATGCAATCTATATGAGCTTCTCCTTTTTAGATCACTGAGAAGATGTTGTCCATAATGAGGTGGTTGGAAGAGTTATGGGTGCACCTCATTATGCCCGTACTAGAACTGCTCTAATGGACATTCCAGATTATTTACAGGAGGAGCTTTCTCTGCCAGACAATGAGATTTTACATGATAGGCATCCTCGGGGTTCAGACTTTTAAAAAATGCCATCTGAAAGGACTTAGGAAGTGTGCCTAGAAAGATTAACAAATTGGCTATTTACCTCTAATAATTAGGTTACTATGACGATACTATGAAGATTCTCCACATCACACAGGAAATCATTCAGGCCTAGGACTTCCACCAGTCTCACAGACCTTATTTATTTATTTATTTTTATTTATATTTAAATTTATATACCGCCCTTCCCCTGAAGGACTCAGGGCGGTGAACAGCCAAAGGTAAAAATCATAGAATATAGAAATTTAAAAGTAATTTAAAATATATTAAACAATTTGGCCCAACAATTAAAATATCCCATTTAAAATTAAAATTAAAATTAAACAATTGGAGAAGTTAGGCCAGCCCGGCTTGTTGAAATAAAAAAATCTTGAGGGCCCGGCGGAAAGTACGTAAATCCGGAATCGTCCGTATCTCCGGGAGGAGCTCATTCCAGAGGGCAGGTGCTCCCACAGAGAAAGCTCTCCCCCTGGGTGTCGCCAGTCGACATTGTTTCACCGATGGCACCCCGAGGAGCCCCTCTTTGTGGGAGCATACTGGCCGGTGGGAGGTTCTCGATGGCAGAAGGTGGTCTTGTAGATATCCAGGTCCTAAGTCATGGAGCGCTCTAAAGGTCACCACCAACATCTTGAATCGCACCTGGAGGACCACCAGAAGCCAACGCAGCTCATGCAGGAGAGGTGTTACATAGGAGTGCCATGACGCTCCCATTAGCTTTATATTGTTTAGAAAATGTTTTTCTTATTTTCTTTATGTGGAGACATTAAGAAATGCAACTTGGAAAATGCTCCTGGGATCACCTGTTGCCCCAAGAAGATATTAATAAAATTGTTAAGAAACACTTCTTGGAAAATGCCTGTGGAATCAGCTGTTGTTCCAAGATTTTCCTGAAATGAAAAGAACAGAATGTTAAAGAAATATTGTTTTTTGTCTTTCTCAGACACAGAAAAATGCACCAAGTGTCCAGATGAAAAATGTCCAAATGAGGACAGAGTCCAATGTATCCCAAAAGTTCTCACCTTCCTGTCTTATGAAGAACGTCTGGGCATCATCCTGGTTTCTTTTGCTCTATTTTTGTTTCTAAATTCAGGCCTTGTTTTAATCATCTTCATTAAATACCGAGAAACTCCCCTTGTCAAAGCCAACAACCGGGACCTCTCCTACATCCTCCTGGTCTCCCTCCTGCTTTGCTTCTTGTCTCCTTCTCTCTTCATTGGTCAACCAAGGAAAGCCACCTGCCTTTTCCAACAAACGGTCTTCAGCATCATCTTCTCAGTTGCCGTTTCTTCTCTCTTGGCCAAAACCATCATGGTGGTGTTGGCTTTCCTGGCCACAAAACCAGGAAACCGAGTGAAGAGATGGTTGGGGAAGAGCTTGGCCAACTCCATCATCCTCTCTTGTTCAGCTGTCCAAATTATCATCTGCTCCACCTGGCTGGGAGTTTCTCCCCCTTTCCCTGACTCTGACTTCCACTCCCAGCCTGGAGAGATCATCCTGCAATGCAATGAAGGAGCCATTGTCATGTTCTACGTCACCCTCAGCTACATGGGCTTCCTGGCTGCCATCTGCTTCACGGTGGCTTTCCTGGCCAGGAATCTGCCTGGGGCCTTCAACGAAGCCAAGCTGATCACCTTCAGCATGCTGGTCTTCTGCAGTGTCTGGGTGACTTTTGTGCCCACCTACCTGAGCACCAAAGGGAAATATATGGTGGCTGTGCAGGTCTTCTCCATTCTGGCCTCCAGTGCTGGTCTGCTGGGCTGCATCTTCATCCCCAAGTGCTACATTATCCTTCTGAGGCCAGACCTGAACACCAAGGAGCAGCTCACAGCCAGAACAAATGTGGAGATGTGAGACAGAGGAATTTCAAGTCTCAACAGGTTTCAAGAGGCCAAACATAGAAAATGATCCAAGCTGTTCTCTATTCATGATAAAATCGCTCGGATTCGGGAAGGCTTAGACTCCAACTGGGTGAATCCAGGGGAGGAGACAAGAGTAGGTCTTGAGAATATTATCTGGGAGGAGTTTGATCCTGTGGCTCCCGAGGATGTGGACAGGGTTCTGGGTAAGATTAGTGCTGCCATGTGTTTATTGGACCCGTGTCCCTCCTGGTTGGTACTGGCCTCCCGGGAGGTTACACGAGGCTGGCTCCAGGGAATTATAAATGCTTCTCTGAGTGAGGGTGCCTTTCCTGCCACCTTGAAAGAAGTGGTGGTGAGGCCCTTCCTCAAAAAGCCTTCCCTGAACCCGGCTGAATTAGCTAACTACCGTCCAGTCTCCAACCTTCGTTTTGTGGTGAAGGTTGTTGAGAATGTGGTGGCACGACAGCTTCCCCAGCACCTGGATGAAGCTATCTAGCTATCTGGACCCATACCAGTCGGGCTTCAGGCAGAGGTACAGCACAGAAATGGCATTGCTCGCGTTGGTGGATGATTTCTGGAGGGCTCAGGACAGGGTTGCTCCTCTGTCCTGGTCCTATTAGATCTCTCAACAGCTTTTGATACCATCGACCATGGTATCATACTGCAACGGTAGAGGAGGTTAGGAATAGGGGGCACCATTTTGCGGTGGTTCTCTTCCTTCCTCTCCAACCGTTCACAGTTTGTGTTGGTAGGGGGTCAGAGGTCGACCTCGAGGCGCCTCACATGGGGAGTACCGCAAGGGTCGGTCCTCTCGCCCCTTCTGTTCAACATTTATGTATGAAGCGCTGGGTGAGATCATCCGTGGTTTTGGGGTCAGAGTCCATCAGTACGCTGATGATACTCAGCTGTACATCTCCACCCCAGACCACCCCAAGGATGCCCTTGATGTGATGTCTCGCTGCCTGGAGGCCGTGCGGGTCTGGATGGGGAGAAATAGGCTCAGACTCAACCCTTCCAAGACCGAGTGGCTGTGGCTTCCAGCATCCTGATATCGTCAGCTGGTGCCATTGCTGACTATTGGGGGTGAGTCTTTGCCCCCCACAGAGAGGGCTTGCAATCTGGGTGTCCTCCTGGATGCACGGCTGTCTTTAGAAGAGCATATGACGGCCGTGGCCAGGGGGGCTTTTTATTAGGTTCGCCTGATTGGTCAGTTGCAGCCCTTTCTGGACCGGGATGCCTTGCGCACGGTCACTCATGCCCTTGTCACCTCCCGGCTGAACTATTGTAATGCTCTCTACATGGGGCTCACTTGAAGAGCACTTGAAGGCTCCAGCTTGTCCAGAATGCGGTCACGTGGGTGGTTATGGGCGCAACCCATTGCGCCCACATGACACCCCTCCTGCACGAGCTGCACTGGCTCCCAATGGTCTTCCAGGTGCGATTCAAGGTGTTGGTTACCACGTTTAAAGCGCTCCATGGCATTGGGCCCGGGTACCTTCGAGACCATCTTCTGCCACCAGTAGCCTACCACCGGCCAGTTCACTCCCACAGAGAGGGTCTCCTCAGGGTGCCATCGGCCAAGTTATGTCGGCCGGCGACACCCAGGGGGAGGGCCTTCTCTGTTGGAGCCCCTGCCCTGTGGAATGAACTGCCCCCGGAAATGCGTAAGATCTCTGAACTCCGTGTATTTCGCTGTGCCCTCAAGACCCTGTTGTTCCGCCAGGCCGGGCTATCAATGTAATGATTTTTAAATTGGGTGTTTTAAATTTTTGGGGTTTTAAATTTGAGCCGAAATTATTTAATAATTTTAATTATTTTTAACTGATGTCTGTCTTTGCGCTTTTAATAGGCTGTACACCACCCTAAGTCCTTCGGGAGAAGGGCAGTATAGAAATAAATTTATTTATTTATTTATTTATTATTTATTTATGAGTGGGCCAATGATTTTTCTTGAAATACCAGTAATTAAAGATTGTGAGGGAAACCAATTTGTTGGAGGAATTCAAATGTGTGTTAACAAGATAAAAATATAGAAGGAATATATGTGGCAACACTGAGACCCTTATTTCTCAATACATTTATAGAAACTTAACGCTTCATTGAGTGAGGGTTACTTCCCCACTGCCTTGAAAGAGGCGGTGGTGAGGCCTCTCCTCAAGAAGCCGTCCCTGGATCCGGCAATATTGGCCAACTATCATCCTGTCTCCAACCTTCACTTTGTGGCGAAGGTTGTTGAGAGTGTGGTCGCATGACAGTTTCCGCAATTCCTGGAGGAAACATCTTATCTAGATCCATTCCAGTTGGGTTTCAGGTCTGGGCACAGCACGGAAACGGCATTGGTCGCGTTGGTTGATGATCTCTGGAGGGCTCGGGACAGGGGTTGCTCCTCTGTTCTGGTCCTGTTAGACCTCTCAGCGGCTTTTGATACCATCGACCATGGTATCATGCTGCACCGGCTGGAAGAGTTGTGGGTGGGAGGCACCGTGTTACGGTGGTTCTCCTCCTTTCTCTCCGACCGGTCGCAGTTTGTGTTGGCAGGGGGGCAGAGGTCGACCTCGAGGCCTCTCATTTGTGGAGTGCCGCAGGGATCGGTCCTCTTGCCCCTTCTGTTCAACATTTATGTGAAGCCGCTGGGCGAGATCATCCGTGGCTTTGGGGTGAGATACCACCAGTACGCTGATGACACCCAGCTGTACATCTCCACCCCAGGCCGCCCCAACGATGCCCTTGAAGTGATGTCCCAGTGCCTGCAGGCTGTGCGGGTCTGGATGGGGAGGAACAGGCTCAAGCTCAACCCTTCCAAGACTGAGTGGCTGTGGCTCCCGGCATCCCGATATAGTCAGTTGACTCCATCACTGACTATTGGGGGCGAGTCATTGGCCCCCACAGAGAGGGCTCGCAATCTGGGAGTCCTCCTGGATATGCAGCTGTCCTTGGAGGAACATCTGACGGCTGTAACCAGGAGACCTTTTGTCAGGTTCGCCTGATTCGCCAGTTGCGGCCCTTTCTTGATCGGGATTCCCTGTGCACAGTCACTCATGCCCTCGTCACCTCTCGCCTTGACTACTGCAACGCTCTCTACATGGGGCTCCCCTTGAGGAGCACCCGGAGGCTCCAGCTGGTCCAGAATGCAGCAGCGCGGGTAGTGACGGGAGCAGCATGGCGCTTCCATGTAACACCGTTCCTGTGCGAGCTGCACTGGCTCGCGGTGGTCTTCCGGGTGCACTTCAAGGTGTTGGTTATCACCTTCAAAGCGCTCCATGGCATAGGGCCTAGCTATCTTCGAGACCGCCTGCTGCTACCGACGACCTCCCATCAACCCGTGCGCTCCCACAGAGAGGGCCTCCTCAGGGTGCCATCAGCCAGACAGTGTAGGCTGGTGACCCCCAGGGGTAGGGCCTTCTCTGTGGGGGCACCTACCCTCTGGAATCAGCTCCCCCCAGAGATAAGGAGAATCCAGGACCTCAGTGCCTTCTGTCGTGCCCTTAAAACCCATTTTTTCAAGCAAGCCGGGCTGGCTTAAGATGAAATTTTTAATTTTTTAAATGTTTTAAACGTTTTAATTGATAATGAGTTTTAATTGGGCCAAATTTATATATCTTTTAATTGTTTTATAATATTTGTCCTGCATGTTTTTTTAATTTTGGCTGTACACCGCCCTGAGTCCTCAGGGAGAAGGGCGGTATAGAAATTCAATAATAAATAAATAAATAAATAAATAAATAAATAAATAAATAAATAAATAAATAAAACTGTGATGGAAATGAAAGTGGTTTTTTAACACTTTTTGGAAAGAACTGAGCCTTGCTAATTATGAATATTGGTGCTTACCTTATCTATTAAATATGCATATGTATGATTATCATTTTTTGTTCTTTCTTTCATGAAATATATAAATATGAGGGCATCCTTTTATCTGTGGAATTTCATTCACTATTTTATGGAGGAAACTTTCTTCTCTGGACAATGAATAAATAATAACTGCAGTGAATTTTGATTATTGCTTTTTTGGCTCCTGCATTCGATTCCACAAAAACTGGTGTCAGGAGTGGGATTCCCAATCTTTGATCAGCAACCAGGAGCAACAGCTGGGGAACCCCTTAGGATGAGTGTTGTGAGACTGATCCCATGTGCTTTCCTGATGCAACATAGAGACACCGTTTAGGAATGTGTTCTTTAACATTAATTTGTAGAAATATTTTCAATTCTTTTTGGATCATATCCACATATTGTTTCTCATTTATAATATCTCTATCTATCATCCATCTTTTATGCTCTTGGTGTCCCTTCCATGTTATTTCAATAGGGCTATGATCAGCCCATGTGTTAGTTGTAATTTCTATTTGTTTAATATCTGCTATGAGCTCTGCCGTCATCCAAGCCATGTCAATTCTGGACCACCATTGATGTGGATTTGAGTAGAATGTGTATTGTTGTTTATTATAATTGATTTCCCTCCAGGCATCTTGTAATTGAAATTCTTCTACTATATCGTAAAATGTTTCTGGAAGTGTTTTTTTCCTGGATTTGTTTTGTTTACAACTCCGATAGTCTTTCTCTGTGTTTACAATTGCATTATAATCTCCAATTATACATATGTTTTGGTAGTCCAATTCCTTAATTTTATTGTGTATCTTTTTGAAATAATCAATTTGGGTTCCATTTGATGCATAAAGTGATACTAATAATATCTTTTTCCTTTCTGTTTCAATTTCGACCATCAACGTCCTACCCTCCTCGTCAGCGAATAATTGCTTTGCTTATATATGATTTCGGATGTACATTCCTATACCTCTCTTTTTTTGTTCAGTTAGTGCTGTATAAAGTTTTCCTAGTCATTTGTTTTCTAATAGACTACGCTGTTGTTTTTTAATATGAACTTCTTGTAATGTTATGATATCTGTCTTCAATTTTTGTAAATTCCTGAATAAGCGTGATCTCTTAGATGGAATGTTTAGGCCATTTATGTTAATTGATATCAATCTTAGTTCTTTCTCCACTTCAATTTTCTATTTCCTTGCTTTTCCTAGTTTTTTTTCCTGTAATTTGTATTTTATCCCTTGCTCCCTCTCTTTCCATTCTTTCTTTCTCCCCTCTTTTTCTTCTTTCTTGCTATATTTTTTCTGGTTTGTCCTCCTGACTTGCAGTTTCTTGCTGTGTTTCGGATTCTTGTTCTTCTTCTAGTAAAAAGTTTCTATCAAAAAGTTGCTGTGCCTTCTCCAGTGTATCAAGTCTATGCTTTTTATCTTTCCATGAGACAAGCATTCTCACGGCAAGATAAAAATATCTACTGATAATACCTGGCGGGTATTACGGAGACCTGGTTGGGCCCGGAGGGAGGGGTCCCTCTGGTTGAGATGTGCCCACCAGGCTTCAGAGCATTCCATCAGCCGAGGGCCCAGGAGAGGGGCAGCGGGGTGGCGGTTATTATTAAAGAAGGTCTTGGTCCGAGGGAGACCACTGTGTCACAGATTGCCGGATGTGAGTCCCTCTTTGTGAGATGGGGTCATGGGGTTCAGATGGGCTTGCTGCTTATGTACCTGGCTCCCTGCTGCGTAGCAACGGCCCTGCCTGAGCTACTCGATGTGATAGCCACGGTGGCAGTTGATACACCCAGGCTTATGATCATGGGTGATTTCAACTTGCCATCCGTTGGTGAAATGTCGGAGATGGCTCTGGAGTTCATGGCTTCCATGACAGCCATGGACCTGACCCAGTTAGTTCATGGCCCCACTCACAGGGGGGGGACACACTCTGGACTTGATTTTTGTCTCTGGCCAGTGGTTGAGTGGTCTTATTATAGGGGATATAGACATGGAACCCTTGTCATGGTCAAATCACTCATTCCTTCATCTGGAATTTCGAACTGCTACACCCCGCCGCAGGGAGGCGGAGCCAATTAGGTGGGTCTGCCCCAGGCACCTGATGGATCCTGATAGGTTCCAGATGGAGGTTGGGCCATTTCCTGAAGATCTGGCACACGACTCGGCCGAGGACCTGGTGGCTGCCTGGGATTGGGCGGCTGGAGGGGCCTTGGATTGAGTCGTGCCTTTGCAGCCTCTGAACTGGTGTCGATCCCTCGTGGCTCCTTGGTTCACCGAGGAGCTGAGGGAGATGAAACGCTGGAAAAGACACCTAGAGAGCGGTTGGAGGGCCAGTCTCGCTGAATCTGACCGAACACTGGTAAGGTCGCATATTAAGACCTACTTAGTGGCGATAAAAGTGGCAAAGTTTAATTACTTTTTCGCTCTTATTGCATCATCAGAGAATCATCCGGCCGCCCTGTTCAGGGTGACCTGCTCCCTGCTCCACCCGGGAGCACAGGAGGACCCCTTGGAAGGCACGGCCGAGGATTTCGGACAATATCTGTATGACAAAATCACTCAGATCCAGGGGGATTTGGACTCTGACTGGGTAGATCCGGGCAGGGTGGTGAGGAATAGTCTTGAGAACGTTATCTGGGAAGAGTTTGACTCTGTGACCCCTGATGACGTGGACAGGATTTTGGGGAGACTTAGTGTGGCCACATGTTTACTGGATCCGTGTCCCTCCTGGTTAGTACTGGCTTCCCGGGAGGTTACTCGAGGCTGGCTCCAGGGAATTATTAACGCTTCGTTGAGTGAGAGTTACTTCCCCATGGCCTTGAAAGAGATGGTGGTGAGGCCTCTCCTCAAGAAGCCTTCCCTGGATCTGGCAGTATTAGCCAACTATCGTCCTGTCTCCAACCTTCACTTTGTGGCGAAGGTTGTCGCACGACAGTTTCCGCAGTACCTGGAGGAAACATCTTATCTAGATCCATTCCAGTCGGGTTTCAGGCCCGGGCACAGCACGGAAACGGCATTGGTCGCGTTGGTAGATGATCTCTGGAGGGCTCGGGACAGGGGTTGCTCCTCTGTCCTGGTCCTATTAGATCTCTCAGCGGCTTTTGATACCATCATGCTGCAGCAGTTGAGGGGGTTAGGAATTGAAGGCACCGTGTTATGGTGGTTCTCCTCCTACCTCTCCGACTGCTCACAGTTTGTATTGGCAGGGAGGCAGAGGTCGACCTCGAGGCACCTCACTTGGGGGGTGCCACAAGGGTAGGTCCTCTTGCCCGTTCTGTTCAACATTTATGTGAAGCCGCTGGGTGAGATCATCTGTGGCTTTGGGGTGAAGTACCATCAGTACGCTGATGACACCCAGCTGTACATCTCCACCACAGGCCACCCCAACGATGCCCTTGAAGTGATGTCCCAGTACCTGGAGGCTGTGTGGATCTGGATGGGGAGGAACAGGCTCAATCTCAACCCTTCCAAGACTGAGTGGCTGTGGTTCCCGGCATCCCGATATAGTCAGTTGACTCCATCACTGACTATTGGGGGCAAGTGTTTGGCCCCTGTGGAGAGGGCGGGCAATCTGGGAGTCCTCCTGGATATGCAGCTGTCCTTGGAGGAACATCTGACGGCTGTAGCCAGGGGGACCTTCTGTCAGGTTCACCTGATTTGCCAGTTGCGGCCCTTTCTTGATCGGGATTCCCTGTGCACAGTCACTCATGCCCTTGTCACCTCTCGCCTGGACTACTGCAACGCTCTCTACATGGGGCTCCCCTTGAAGAACACTGGGAGGCTCCAGCTGGTCCAGAATACGGCTGCGTGGGTAGTCATGGGAGCCGCATGGCGCTCCCATATAACACCTCTCCTGCGTGAGCTGCACTGGCTCCCAGTGGTCTTCCAGGTGCGCTTCAAGGTGTTGGTTATCACCTTTAAAGCGCTCCATGGCATAGGACCTAGTTATCTTCGAGACCGCCTGCTGCTACCGAAGGCCTCCCATTGACCTGTGCGCTCCCGCAGAGAGGGCCTCCTCGGGGTGCCATCAGCCAAACAATGTAGGCTGGTGACCCCCAGGGGGAGGGCCTTCTCTGTGGGGGCACCTACCCTCTGGAATCAGCTGCCCCCAGAGATAAGGAGAATCCAAGACCTCGGTGCCTTCCGCCGTGCCCTTAAAACCTTCTTTTTCCAGCAAGCTGGGCTGGCCTAACACTTTTTAAAATGTTTTTAACTGTCTGTTATTGTTTTCAATCATGGGGCCAAATTTATATATATCTTTTAAATTGTATTTTAATGTTTGTAATTTATGTTTTTACTTGGCTGTTCACCGCCCTGAGTCCTCAGGGAGAAGGGCGGTATACAAATTTAAAATAAATAAATAAATAAAAATAAATTCCCTCTGGTGTTAACCACCGGAACATTATTTTATGTTTGTTTAATTCTGTTGTCAGAAAATTATAATTTTTCCTTGTTTCTCTTATTCTTCTTGGTATTTGTTTTAATGTAATTATTTCTTTTCCCTTATATATAATTGGTTTTTCTCTCATTTTTTTATATATTTCCTCTTTTACCAATTTCCTTGCGAATCTAATGTGAATCTCTTTAGGTAACTTGTTCCTTCTGGCGTAATTTGTAAATATTCTATAGACTTCATCAATTTCCTTATTGATTTCTTCTTTATTCTTTAGCGTTGCCTCCGCCAAAATTCCCACCATTAAGTCTCTCAAATCTTCCTCTCTGGTTTCCACTATGTTTTGAAATCTTAGTTAAAATAACGCCTTTTCCATTTCTAAAAATGAAATTGAATCTTCCAGTTCTTAGCTTATTGTTGTTTGATCGCATTCTAAATCTTCTATCTTTTTTTCTGCTTGGTCCATCTTATCTTCAATGTTTTGGATCCGTTGTTCATTTTTTGCAATGTTTTGTTGAATTTTTTCCATCTTATTATCCATTTTTTTTAGGTTGTCCTTAATTTCTCCTATATCCATTTTCAAATCATCATGGTTTTTCCTACTTTCTTGATGGTTATCGGCAATTGATTCCTGTGTTTTATTCATACCCTCTTGTATCATTGCTAATACTGAGTGAATGTTTGGATATTGATTGGTTGAGGAGATTTCTCTTTTTCTGGAAGTAACATTGTGTCTATTGTTTTCTGTTGTACCGATGATGCAGTAGACAATGTTTGGTTGGCTATTGCTTTTTTACCTATTTTTGTCGTTATCAATGAGCCAGTAGTTGTCATCTTAAGTTTCTAATTTAGCAATTCCCAAATTTTCATTCACAATCTATAATTTATAGTAAGATTTTCCTTCTATTAATTACAAGAACCAATATCAATTGTTTAGTTTTCAAATCCAATCAAATTTCTATAAATCAATCTCATTTATAATATCATTATAAATATCATTATATGAGGGATTGATAAAAATTTAGATGGGGAATAGGGATAAAATGTGATATTTCAGCAAGTCATGTATCAGTTTCTAAATTAAATATTCTATTTAAATATTCTATTAATTCTATTAAGTTCTATTAAATCCTTAGTTATATCTCTATTAAGTTTTATCAATTTTAATATATTTATTCTTATTCAAAGCAATATATGTCAATACTAGTGATCACTCTTTTTCAATTCATTCTTTTAATACTATGTCAATCCTTTAAATTAATATTAAATTATGTCACATAAAATAACACTAGAATAGAAAAGAAGAAAATACAAGTATACTATTTATTGTATTATGATTCCTATTCAAAGCTTATATAATATAAATATATATTCCACCTTCTATTACTTATATTGAAAATTTTGTATTTTAAACTTAAACATAAGTGTTCCTAAACCTTATGCTATTTGTGCTATAATATTATATATTACATTCTATATTAAGGTATTAAGTAATAAATAAATAAACAAATAAATACATAAAAGTACTTAGAATAGTATAGGAAAATTTCGAATAAATTAAGTCTCTCAATTAATAAAATAAATCTCTTTCGTTGTATTTAGTTCCAGAATTGAAATCGTTGCAATCTTCACTTGTGTCTTTCAAGTCGTCTGTCTTATAATTATTTTCAAAATCCTTCAATTTGCCTTCTAGGGATATTTCTAACATCTCTCCCAGAAACTCAATGCTTTTTATTTGTTTGTAAGTGAGTATTCTAATATAGTTACACTTTTTGTTCACTTATAATAATTATTGGTACTCTGGTGCCGTTACAAAGTCTCTAAGTTCCTTTCAGTCACTTCCGAAATTAATTACTGTCTCTTTTTCGTCTCTTCTCTATTATCCCAGGTCCGCTTCCATTTCTTTTTGTGATAAGTCTAACACTTGGATCTATATTCCTTTCCCAAATTAACTAATCTTTGTCTACTTTCCAATTCCAAGTGCCTGTCAAATCTGTAATTGTGTGTTTTATTTTCAATCAATAACTCTCCATTGCATTTCCTTAAAATCACCTCAGTTCTGTTGCCTGTCAGCTTCGCCCAGTCACCCTTCAGTTAGGCTCGTTACCTCACTCCATTATACTTTCACTCCACCTCTTCTTAGTGACTCTGCTTTGCCGATCAGTTTGCAGTTTCTCTCTTAATTATATTTCCGTCGTTTTAATTGTTGTATCTTTCAAAATCTTTCAGAATCTTATTCATTTGTTAGTCTTATTGATGTCATTTACTTGATCTTCACTTCCCTTTTTCTTAAGCAGCCGTCAACATTCTGGCCAACTGACAAGAGGTTGGGTTTTTTCCAATCGGAATTAAGGGATTTTCCCTGAACCTTCAGGCGATTTTTGCCACCTCTGAGGTCCTTGGGGTTTCCCTTTTAATCTATTGACCTCTTTATGGTCAATAGTGCCAAAAAAATCAGCTTCCAGACTGAAAATTAGAACTTAGGGAATGGAGCGCTCTCCCCTTGGTTCCTATCATGCTGACGTCACCAACGGAATCTATGGGACACAACCAAGGCATATATCAGAGGCTTAACAATTGCCTATACTGCACAAAAAAACAAAAACAAACAACAAACAAAACAAAATTTCCAGACAATATTACATCAATATGAATTAGATCTACAGAAACAACCGCATAACCAAGAAATTCAAGAGAAAATAAATTTAACAAGACATAAATTAAATTTGATCACAACAATAGAAATAGCAAGAAAAATAAAAATGATTAAACAAAACCAATTCGAACATGCAAACAAAACCAGACGGTGGTTAGCATATAAATTGAAAATAGAAAAACAGAAGAATATTATAATACAGTTAAAAGATGTGGACGGATGTTTATACCAGAATAGTGAGGACAAAAAACAAATTTCAAAGGAATTTTTCAAAAACTTATACGCAAAGGAAGAGATTAGAGAAGAGAATATCATAGAATATTTAAATAATATAAAGATTCAGGAATTAAAAGAAGAACACATAGAACTATTGAATAGACCAATCTCAATGTTAGAATTAATAGAAGCCAGGAAGAAACAAAAAAAGTAAGAAGACACCGGGAACAGACGGTATACCATCAGAGTTCTACAAGACATTTCAACAACCACTAGATGATATTCTAATACAAGTATTTAATGATGCAATTATGGAAGCAGAAATCCCGCAGTCATGGAATGAGACAATAATCACATTAATACCAAAACAAGATTCGGATCCCACTGAAATTAAAAATTACAGACCAATTTCTCTCCTCAATGTAGATTATAAACTATTCACATCAATTATAACGCAGAGACTGAAAAATCTAATCAAGCATTATATACATCCTGATCAAAATGGCTTCATTCCTGGAAGACAAATTCACAACAATACAAGAACAATTATTGACACTCTTGAATTCTATGAGCAAAGATCAGAAAACCAGTTAGCTTTAATTTTCCTAGATGCACAAAAAGCGTTTGACAATCTCAATTGGTCATTTCTAATAGCACAATTAGAAAAGATGAAATTCAGAGAAAGATTTATATAAATGATCAAAAAGATATACAGCACCCAAATGGCAAAAATACAAATTAATGGAGATACAACAGAACAATTTGATATAAAGAAAGGAATGAGACAAGGATGCCCATTATCTCCTATATTGTTTATACTAACATTGGAAATATTGCTAGAAGAAATTAGAAAAGATACAGAAATAACTGGACTAAAAATAAAAAATCAAGAATATAAACTGCAAGCCTTTGCGGATGACATAGTACTCATTCTTAGAAAAACCAATACAATCTGGACCAAAATTAATGATAAAAATACAACAATATGGAGAAGTAGCGGGATTGAAAATTAATAAACAAAAAACTAAAATCTTAACAAAGAACTTTAACAAATATCAAGAAGAAGAATTGGAAAATATATTAGGGATAAAAATAGCAAAGAAAGTTAAATACTTAGGGGTATGGATTACAAACAAAATATCAACGTTGAAGGAAGATAATTACATTAAATTGGCTAAACAAATAGAAAAGGATTTGGAAAGATGGGCAAAACTCCAGTTATCTCTTTTAGGCAAAATTACTACTATTAAAATGAATATCCTGCCAAGAGTGTTATACTTATTTAGGGTGATACCAGTAAATCTGGGCAGAACATATTTTAAAGATTTGGACAGGATGATATTAAATTTATATGGCAGGAAAAAAAGCAAGAATCAAATTAAAACACAGGATAAAAGAGAGGGGGGGGAGTGGGACTCCCAGATTGGCAGATTTATTACAAAGCCTCAGCATTAACATGGATAAAGGATTGGATTGAACTCAAAAACAGAAGAACATTAATATTGGAAGGTTTTGACTTGACAAGGGGATGGCATGCATATTTATGGGAAGAGAAAATTACAAAACAAGAACAATTTCGCAGACATATTGTAAGAGACAACCTGCTCAAAATATGGAATGAAATTAGAAAGAATCATTACGACAGGATTCCTAGGCGGATCTCCATAATGGAAGCACAAATCTATCCAAATACAATAGACACAAATAAAATGAAAACATACCAGGATCTCTTAAATAAAGAAGGAAAACTAAAAACAAGAGAAGAATTAAGAATGCAAGGTATGGAAATGGAGTGGTGGCCATACTTACAATTAAAATCCAGATATTTCCTTTTAATCTGTTCTTAATGTATTTATTATGTGTTTTTATTTGGCTGTACACTGCCCTGAATCCCTAGGGAGAAGGGCGGTATATAAATTTGAAGTAAAATAAAATAAATAAAATAAAATATAAAACTGATATTGAAAAAATCGGAATTCAAATGGAACTAAATCAGTTGGACAAAATTTTATTGGGCCCCAATGAGAAATTAATAACCAAAATTTATAATTTCCTATTGGCATATAAACTAGCAGAGGAAATAGTTAAAGAAAATACGATCACTTGGGCGATGAATTTTGGTTATCCTATAGAATTAAATAAATGGGAAAAATTGTGGAAAAGTATCAACAAATTAGCATTATCTGTACCATACAAAGAAAATGCTTACAAAATGTTCTATAGGTGGCATCTACCACTGGCGCGGATTTCTAAAATGTTTCCCAGTACATCTTCACTTTGCTGGAAATGTAAAGCACAAAAAGGAACATACTACCACATGTGGTGGTCATGTCCCAATGCTAAACAATTCTGGATCAATATTAAAACACAATTGGAACAAATAACAACTCAAAAAGTACCATTAAAACCGGAAACCGGAGCCTTCTCTGTGACGGCGCCCACCCTCTGGAACAACCTTCCCCCAGAGTTACGTATAATAACAGACCTCCGGATTTTTCGTCGGGCCCTGAAAACCTATTTATTTCAACAAGCTGGGCTGGCCTGAGTTAAATTTTAAATTGATTTTAAATTGGGTTATCTTAATTTCGGCCAAAATATTTAATTATTTTAATACTGTTCTTAAATTTTGTATGCTTTGTTTTTATCTTGGCTGTGCACCGCCCTGAGTCCTATTGGAGAAGGGCGGTATAGAAATTTAATTAATAAATAAATAAATAAATAAATAAACATACTAATTAGAAATACCTACATGTAAATATGAAAAAGAAATAATATATTTAATAACGCATATCTTGACTGCTTCAAGAATCACATATGCACAAAATTGGAAACAAGAAGAAGTCCCAACTCAAGATAGAATAGTATCTAAAATTATGGAATGTGCTGAGATGGATAGACTCACCAAGGAAATTCAAGGAAAGGAAAAATCTGAATATTATCTGGTCTGGCAAAGGTGGTCTCAATGGTTAGAGGGGGGGAAAAGAATCAAATAAAAGGAAGATCTCAAAAGACTAAAATAAATTTCTATATCAAATGAAATTTAATAAAGAAATACCAGATATCAATAAAATAATATCATTATATAAGGTGAGAGAAAGAATATATACTGAAGAATATAGGTTATTGATATTGTAATAATTCAGACATTACATTTAGATCTCATTAAGATGATGCTTGTTGTATATTGTTTTACTTTTATATATAAATGTATTTTATGTAAGGTGACCAGATTTTAACATTGGTACAGAGGGACACTATTGTGGCCGTGGCTTATTTTGTGGGCATGGCTTGGAGGTCATGTGACTGGTGGGCGTGGCTAGCTGGTCATGTGACCGGGTGGCCATGGCTATGTGCATAGGGACTACTCAGAGGGCTGAAAAAAGTCATTTCTGACAGGTCCTCGCACTTTTGACTGGTCCTCACACTTATGACCATCCTCACATTTATGCCCGTGCAGCATTCTTAACAACCATGTCACTCATTTCACAACTGCTTCTCTTCACCATGGTGATAAGATAGGGCAAAAAACGTAAAATGTGAGGACAGTCGTAAGTTTGAGGACTGGTCAAAAGTGCGAGGACCAGTCAAAAATAACTTTTTCAGCCCTCTGAGTAGTCCATATGCATTAAAGGATACAGCAATAGAGTGGGATGAAGGAAGGGAAATTAAAGTAGGAGTGAGGGTAAGAGAGGGAGGAAGAGAGGAGGAGAAGGAGAAAGAAAGAGGAAGTAGGGAGAAGAAGAGAGGGGGAAGAGAAAGTAAGAAGGAAAGAAAAGAGAGAGGTGGTAGGTTTGAGGAGAAAGATTGCTGTACAATAAAAAAGATGAAAGGGAAGAAAGCCAACCCCAAACAAATATAAGATATAGATTAAGATAAAGAATGAATTGTCAAACTTTAAAGAATAAAAGAGAACAAATATAAATAAATAGCAATAATTAGAAACACACATACAAACATACAATGTATTTTCTTTGAACAGAATATTTGGCTGGTTCACAAATTTAAACAGTGTTTAGTCATTTCAATTAAATTTACAATTTCTATATTTCCTTTTTGCCATATTTATTCCTCATCTATTTTTGTAAAAAACCAATATTACCCTTCATCCTCATCTCTAATCTTAATCAAATTCAATTTTTCCCTTCTATTCTATATTATACCCCTTCCCATTGTCATCTATTTTTATATCCATCCTCACATTGGTTAATTATGTAATTATGTAATACAGTTGTTTAATACAAATTCAACATTTTAATAAAAATCAATTAGTTATATAACTATCTTTTTTGTATATTAATCAATATGAACATGAATATTCCAATTATTTCCATGCAATCCAATTTCTTACAAATCAATTAATTATATTTACCAATAATAATAAACCAAATAATTTCCCCCATATATTCCTCCAAACCACAACTTAACCATTTCTGCTTTCAGCACAATATACAATTATTAATAGTATCTCAATTATTACAATTCCCTAGTTAAATAGAGCTTTTTTTCTTTTGTGTTTTAAAATCTTGAACTCTCCTCTTTTGCCCTAAATTTCCCATTGTTTACACCTACCTTTTTTGGTGAAGAAAAGGAAAAAGAAATCTCTTTCTGCCTCATTTTGTCACGTTGCAGCTTTACTTTCGCTTTCGCTTTTTCAGTATAGCTAGGGGGGAAAAAAATCTGCTCTAGGAACTCTTTGCAGCCAATTAACCTATGCGGAAGCTGTAAGGGGCTGTTTTTTCTATTTTTGTAGGCATGGGTGTTTTCTTTTAACACTGATCAGCTGTAGGTCGGCCCTTTGAAGCCCCACGGCAAGAGTTTAAACAGTTTTTTTTCCTCTAGCCATCAGCTGGGACTCAGGAGGCAGCCCGGACTCAGCAGGCAGAATGAAAAATCGGGACTTTTTTAAAATGCCACGGGACGCCGGACAAATTGCTAAAAATCGGGACTGTCCTGCCAAAAGCGGGACGTCTGGTCACCTTAATTTTATGGTTTCTTAAATTAATAAAAGTTTACAAATTTAAAAAATAAAATAAAATAAATAAAATAAAAGGAATGTGTGGGTGGCCAAAATCTGTGTTCCACAATCTGAAGCCAGGGGGGATTCAGCTTTAGAGGGGTCAGTGTGACCTTACTGTGTGGGAAAACAGAGACTGACTGGAGGCTCTGTGCAAACTCCCTTTTTCCTATTGTCTGAATGGAGGAATTCAGCTGATCCTAGGCAAGGAGGGAAGTGGATGATGGGGCTTAGGCAGACTCTGATTGGAGAAAGAAACTTTCCCAAAGAAACAGAGGAACCCACTGTGGCCCAGGGCTGGGAGTGGATCTGGTGTTCTCACTTCTGTTTGCAAAGTTTTCTTTTTATGAATTAATTTGCTTCCTATATTTCAAGGCTGCTATCTGAAGCCATCAAGGCTAATGAGAACTGGACAGATATAGAAGACGATTTTTCATTGCTCTGCCTCCCCATCAATTGGATTCCACCCAAGCCGTTTCTTTCTTCCAGCTGAGAAGTAAAGAATTGTCTCTATGGGGTTCTGAACTTGTGATAGAATCCCTGCAAACACAAGCAGGAAGGGTTGCCTGTTATTTTATTAATGTAAACATATGGTGGATTTATTTGTCTATATAAAATTGTGAGTGTGTGTACATGAAACAAACTCTCCGGATGAAAACCTGTTGAGCTTTACAGGAACAGTGTGGAAACTGTAAATTTCTCCCTTTAAAAAGCTGGATTTCTTTTTTGTTTTTAAATATGTTTTTTTATTTTTAAACAAAACATAAAACATAAATCCATCATCTATTACAATTGCAAACAGTGTTATCTAAAATTATCTAATTTTTCATATTATCAAGCAAATAAGTATCCTCATTTATCATTTATTTAACTATGGCTTTATCATTTCATAAAAATTATTTTCAAATATTATAACATTCATTTCATGTTTCATATTTTATTTTGATGTTTTATTATCTAGCCATTGATAAAATAAATCCCATATCTTATAATATTGTTTATCTTCTTGTTCTCTAATTTCAAATGTCAATTTACTCATTTCAGCACACTCCATGATTTTCTTAATACTTTCATCTTGCGTTGGTATTTTCTCATTTTTCCAGTATTTAGCAAACACAATTCTAGCCGCTGTTAATACATTCACAATCAAATCTCAATTTTCTATTGTATGTTTCTGGCACAATCCCTAATTTAAAAAATCTTTGGTTTAAAGGCTATGTGCTTTTTTGTCATTTTTTCCAATCATGTGTGTATTTTAGTCCAGTATCTTTTAGCTTCTACACATGTCCACCACATATGGTAATATGAACCCGGTGTCTGATGACATTTCCTACACTTTTTGGATTTGTTCTTGAACATTCTGGCTATTCTCGTCGGGGGTAGATACCACCTGTAAAACATCTTATACGAATTTTCCTTATATGCTGTTCACATTGTCTAAATGTGCTGTTAATTAGCACCAGCTGCCTGCAATTACTGCAGGTTCGAATCTTACCAGGCTCAAGGTTGACTCAGCCTTCCATCCTTTCTAAGGTAGGTAAAATGAGGACCCGGTTTGTGGGGGCAATAAGCTGACTTTGTATAAAAAGAACACTGCTTAGGGGGGGCCGAAAGCCCTACTAAGCAGGTATATACAAAACTATGAAGGCTATTGCTTAACGCATTGTAAGCCGCCCTGAGTCTCCAGAGAAGGGTGCCATATAAATCGAACCAATAAATAAATAAATAAATAAATAAATACCCCCCCCAAGAAGCCGGAGGGAGATTTGGGTCCAGGTGAAGCAGGAGGGAGTTGCAAGGATTCCCTGTTCCTGCCTGAACCAGATCAGAATGAGCACATGATTTGTATAATGACCTCCATGAAAACAGTCATAAATTGGGTCTCCTTTGACTCAATGACTGCAATGACTGATGGCAAAAATTCCAGTTCCCTCTGTGGTCGTAAGTCAAGGACTGCCTGTGAATAGAATTGAGGAGGGGGGATTGGCCTGAATTTTGAACCAGGCAATAAGTGTGTGCCAAGTGCTTTTTGGCCTTTTGGTTGCCCAATGCAGGTCATCTGGGGAAGGTCTTCTCCATCTGGGCCTCCAGGGCAGGGCTGCTGGCCTGCATCTTCCTCCCCAAATGTTACGTGGTTTTACTAAGACTGGACCTGAACACAATGGGAAATCTAATAATAAAAATGACATAGAAAACCTAAAGCCTCTGGATATTTTTTTCAGGAATGTAATTTCATGTAATCCATTTAATGGGTTTCAAGGCATCTAAGATGCCCTTGAGATTCCATAGTTTGAGGTGATATATACAAGCTATCTGCAGAGGGAAGATTTTATGAGTCTATTTTGAATCAGAACAGAGCTGGAAGGGACCCTGGAGGTCTTCTAGTCCAACCCCCTGCTCAAGCAGAAGACCCTGCATCATTTCAGACAGGTGGGTCTCCAGTCTTTTCTTTAATAAACCCCAGGAAATTAAAAATTAGAATTTTAGAAAAAATAAAAACGTTAGAAAAATTCATCTGACAGTGTACTGATGAGTTCTAACCGACCTTTCCCTGACCTTGCGAGAGCAATGAGGAAAGTGAGGCACAGAGACGGTGAAATTGGAAAACCATCTTTGGATTCAAAGATGACATTCAGACATTCCCCGTTTCCCAGAAGCTGCAGAAGGAGAGAATCAGAGTCTCTCTTGGTCTCCTCCTTCATGATCGCCCTGGAGATGCTCTGAGGTCCTTCCTGCCCCCTTTTCTCTGGGATCCCTTCCTGGGGATCACTCCGATCTCTCCCGGCCACCATGGGATCGAGTGGGAAAGGAGCCCCAGAGGAAAGAGATCCCTGCGTTGGCTGTGATGGGGGCTTGAAGGGGACGGGAGACCCACATTCTGGAGAGGGAAGATGGAGGGCTGGAGAGAGGAGGGAAGGGGTCCATTTGCGCCAAAGCGGATGATCCTCCCCTCAATGGAGGCCTCAGGCACAACTGATCACCCCCCTCCATTTTCTGGGCTGCTCCCTCATCCGCCCCTCCCCCCAGGAAGGTCCAGAACGACCCCCTCAGGATTTCAGGAGTTGGAACATTCCAACGACTTTCTGCCCACCCAGAATCCCCCTGTCCAAGTGGCCGGATGGTTTCCCCTGTATTCATATGCCAACGTCCTCATGGCCTCAGTTGCTTTTCAGCCCAATAGTCCACATGTCAGCCAGTTGCCCCCCATCCACCAAGGGCAGCTCCCTCAGCGGTCCATCACCCCCTGCCCATATTATTTCATAACATTATAATTATCACAATATGGTAGTATTTCATATTATCCTTTTATTATGTGAAGGAATCAGGCTGAGAGGTCAATTCTCTCACATAAGAAACAACCTTGTGAAAAACCCATTTTTCTTTTAACCAGGAGAAAGTTATACCTGAACATTTGTTTCCTGTCATAAAAAGGTGTGAGTGGAGGGATAGAGGAGGGTGAGTGAGCTGATGTATATTTATATTCCACACCTGTTGTTTATTTTGACTTTTTCAGACTCCTGCAACATCGGGGGGGGGGGGGAACCGCTGAGGAGTGTGAGGGAGAAGAAGGCCACGTAAGTCTTAGTTGTATCTATAAAATCTATAAAATCTAAAATTTATTCCAGGGAAATGTTCAGAATGATATCGTTTGAGTAATGCTGGGAAGAGCAGCCGCTGAATTTCCTTTTGCCAGAGAGCCTCCCATGGCCATGGCCCATTCGGTTAATAGCCCTGCTGTCTCTGCGCTCACAAACGAGGCCCTGCCTTCCTTCGCAAAGGATGGAGCAGCTCCTTGGCATCTCTTATATTGATAGCATGTGTGAGAAGTGAAAACCTTTCCTCTATCCTGCATCCCTAACTTCATTTTGCTTCTGGAAAGCATTTTCATGTGATTTGCAATTTTGCAGAATGTATCAGAAAAAAAGATCTTTTCAGCTAAATATACTTTGGTAGTATAAAAACAGTGGATATGTAATGTCTCCCCACATCTGTTAAAATGCCCAGGTTTTAACATGTAAAACAAATCAGTCCAAGATAAATCTCTTCATTCCCTCCCACACCTTTAATGTAACATGTAAGCTATACGATTCAATAGAAAAACTGAAATCTTTTAGGAGGAAAAATGAGAATACAAAACTTATCGTAAGGTGGCTGCATAAAGATGCCACCTTTAAAAGAATCCTTCATTGAAACACCTTTTGATTTTATGAGAACATCCAGTCTTTTGGCCTTAGAAATCTTGCCTTGGAAATCTTTGCCCACTCTTCCTTCCAAAAGGGCTCCATAATTGTCAGATTGGGGAGAAGGGCTTCTGTGCCCAGCCCTCTTCCGGTCCCCTCCCCAGGTTTCCACTTGGATCTGGGTCCAGGCTCTGCCAGGGCCATTCCGAAACTTGGATCTCCTTGTAGGGAAGCCATTGTTGTGTTGACTTGGAGGCCTGGTTTGGGTCCTTGTGGCATCGAAAGGAGAAATTCCTCTTCATCTTCAGCGTTTTAGCAGAGGCCGGAAGTTTTGTGCTGAAATTGACTGGTACTTGGAACTGTTCATAATTCCCTCCACCTTGGCTGGAGCCCCAGTTCCAGCTGAAGAAAAGCAGCCCCAGAGCATGAAGTTGCCACCTCCATGCTTCGCTGTGAGCCTGGTGGTGATTTTGATGGTTTATAAGATTTGGAGAAAAAGGCTGTTGCTGTAAGAGGCAGCTGAAGAAATGTCAGAAAACCCCTACTCAACAGAGCTGAGTCCCCTTAATTGATTTTCACATATCTAATGACTACTATTTAACATCACTTTGAATGTGATCAATGAAATCCGAAGACAGCCAGATTCCTGCGTCTAAGAGAGTGTGAACACTTGTATAGCCAAATCATTCCAGGTTTTTTTATTTCGATTTTTCTTCTTCAAAGATTTCAGTTTGTTTTTCGATTTGAATTGTACATTTTATATGTTATATTAAAGGAGGAAGTACTCGGAAGTGATTTATTTTGGTCTGATTTTTTTACTTTACATTTCCAAAACCTGGCATTTTAACAGGGGTGTGTGGCCTTTCTTTGCTAAATTATCTTTGCTAAGTAAAAATCATTACTTAAGTAATCCAACTCTTATAAACAGTGCTGCTAAACCTTAATATATAGGTAGCTAATCAAATCCCTTAAGACTGTTGGAAGAAATATCCATCTGGTTCAGTTCCGAGCTGGGAGAAAGACACTGGAAACATGGAGGCTGATTGGAAAGATGGTTTACTGATGGACAGGATGACATGGGTTTGAAATCTTGGGCAGCTGAACACATGGAGTGGACAGTCAGGGGTATTTATACCTTATCTTGGGCTTTGAACTTGAGATTCTTGTTCCTGTGCAAGAACATGTATTCTATTGGCTGTTGTCAGACTCCCATGGAGCCATGTGCAAATCCTCAGAGTTTGTCTGAGATAGGTTTGGTTGAAGCTTGGGCTGATGAAATGGCCTTAGGAGATTTTGCAATGCAGTGAGCTCTGCTGTTAGATTTATTTATTTATTTATTTATTTATTTATTTATTTATTTATTTATTTATTTATTTATTTTATTTGTCAGATTTATATGCCACCCTCCTCCCGTAGGACTCGAGGCGGCTCACAACAATAAAACAACCCGACAATAGATAAAATTAAATAATATTAAAAACCAATTAAAATCCCCCAAACCCAAGTTAAAATCCACGGTAGATCAGGGAAGTTGCTGAAAGAGCCATGTCTTTAGATCGGCGCGGAAGGTGCGGAGGTCAGGGGCTGTCCGGAGCCCGGTGGGCAACCCATTCCAGAGGGTCAGTGCGACCACAGAGAACACCCTCATCCTAGATTATTTATTTATTTATTTATTTATTTATTTATTTATTTATTTATTTATTTATGAGATTTATATGCTGCCCTATCTCCAGCCGGACTCAGGGCGGCTCATAACAGTTAAGAAACATCTAATAAAATGTTAAAAAAGTAAGTCCAAATCTCATAATTTAACAGTTAAAAGTACAATTAAGACTAACAAGTTAAAATTAAATTAGAATTAAAACCCCATCAGTCCAGGCCGGCCAATAATCCTATTATGTCCTGGAGGGTCATGTCTTAATTCCATCACCCAGGAGCTTTTGTCTTTTGTCTTGTAGATAGGATGGCACAGTCTCTCTTAATGGGCACCAAATATCTGCTGGGGGCTGGGGCTGAGTTTCTGTCTCCCTTAAGATATCTATTTCTCTTTTAGGGGAAATATAATATTCTGCCTTTTTCAATATTTCCTAAAATATTTCATTTTTCTGGGAGGGGATGGCTTCCCACAATGGTTAAAACATTGTTTCCTGAAAGGAGAGATTTCTGATTGTTGTAGTAGAAATAGCAACACTGAATTTATACACACACACAAACATAAAGGTATTTTTAAAATATTTTTCAATTGAAGAAAAAGTTTGATGATTCTAGTAAAAAAATCAAGGGACTAATTTCTCTCTGATCCTCGTATTTACAGCAAAACAACTCAGAAGTGTTCTCCAAATGAGGAGCTCCTGAAAAAAACCTCCCAGCTTGTTGAAACCAACGCAGAACTCTGTAGGGAGCTAGAAGAGAAACAGAGGAGGTGAAAAAGTGTCAGGTATTTTTAGGTAGTTTTAATTTTAAACAAGTTTGAGGGTTTGAGTGAAAACCTGAGGGGGCTAATTTCGCTCTTGTCTTCCTCTTTTACAGAATCCATGCTTTGGAGAAAGAGGTAGAACGAGAAAGAAGGGAATATAAAAGCTGCCTCTGCAGGGTTCTGCAACAAGCAGGGGAGAAACAGGAGCTCCTCACAGAAAACAAAAGACTGAAGGAACAATTGGATAGGTGAGAAATATTTAGAAGGGAATCCTGATATTCTTTCAAATCCATCTATCTATCTATCTATCTATCTATCTATCTATCTATCTATCTATCATGAGAGGGCTAATTTCTGTCTGCTGTTCATAATTTACAGAAATTCAAAACTGTTTGAAAACATGGTAGAGGAAAGAGTCCAACTGAAATAACAAATAAAGGAACTGAAAATAAAAAATACCAAGTTGAGCGAGGAAAAAGTGGCCATTCTCAGGACCTTCATGGAGAGGCTGAGGAGGTGAGAAACACTTAGACAGCTGCCCTGATTAAGGGAGGTAAGGTAAGGTAAAGGTTCCTCTCACACATATGTGCTAGTTGTTCCTGACTCTAGGGGGCGATGCTCATCTCCGTTCCAAAGCCGAAGAGCCAGTGCTGTCCGAAGACGTCTCTGTGGTCATGTGGCCGGCATGACTCAATGCCGAAGGCGCAGGGAATGCTGTTACCTTCCCACCAAAGATGGTCCCTATTTTTCTACTTTCATTTTTTACGTGCTTTCGAACTGCTAGGTTGGCAGAAGCTGAGACAAGAAATGGGAGCTCACCCCATTATGCGGCCCTAGGGATTCAAACCGCTGAACTGCCGACCTTTCCGATCAACAAGTTCAGCGTCTTAGCCACTGAGCCACTGCATCCCCTTGACTAAGGGAGGTAGATGACCATTATTTCTTTAAACAGCTTAGAACCTGACTTTCTAAACAAATGCGATCTCGTCCAGCCACTCCTGGAATAATGAAATGGACGCAGGGATCAATGACAAATGCACATATTTCCTGATCTCTATTTAAATTCAAAACTTTATTTCTTTCACCAACCTACATAAAATAACATTAGAGCAAAAACATGATTCCAGGATGAAGAATCTACCCTATAAGTGAGGGAGGAATAGCTGTGGAGGCCACATTTGAACACTTACTACTAAATTTTATTGTACTACAAACACCCCTAATTTTGTAAAATAAAGTTCCAAAAGAAGAAGGAAAAAACCCTGTGTGTGTGTGTGTGAAAAGATACATCAGGCAGAGGTCTTTTGACACCTTTTCCCCACCCCAGCTGCCCCAAAATATTGATATATTTTCAGAGTGAGAGTTTCCTGACCTCAAAGCAGTTGCCATTGTTGTTGAGTAAGAATCTTGGGTTGTTGCGCGAGATTCACATCTCCCCTTCTGATTCTTCCAGAGGCAGAGATACGATGAAGGACAGGTTCCAGCTGCTAAAACCAACAGAACACCTGGCAGTCAAGAAGCAGATCTCCATCACTCACTGCCATGCTGAAGGGACATCACTAAGGTGACCAGATTTTAACATTGGTAAAGAGGGACATTGTGGGCGTGGCTTATTTTGTGGGCGTGGCTAGCTGGTCATGTGACTGGGTGGGCGTGGCTAGCTGGTCATGTGACCGGGTGGCCATGGCTATGTCTATAGGGTAAGGTGAACAGATTTTAACATTGGTAAGAAGGACACCATTGTGGGCGTGGCTTATTGTGTGGGCGTGGCTTGGAGGCCATGTGACTGGGTGGGCGTGGCTACCTGGTCATGTGACCGGGTGGCCATGGCTATGTGTATAGGGACTACTCAGAGGGCTGAAAAGTCATTTCTGACAGGTCCTCACACTTTTGACTGGTCCTCACACTTATGACCATCTTCACATTTATGCCCGTGCAGCATTCTTAACAACCATGTCACTCATTTCACAACTGCTTCTCTTCACCATGATGACAAGATAGGGCAAAAATGTAAAATGTGAGGACAGTCATAAGTTCGAGGACTGGTCAAAAGTGTGAGGACCAGTCAAAAATAACTTTTTCAGCCCTCTGAGTAGTCCATATGCATTAAAGGATTACAGCAATAGAGAGGGATGAAGGAATGGAAATTAGAGTAGGAGTGAGGGTAAGAGAGGGAGGAAGAGAGGAGGAGAAGGAGAAAGAAAGAGGAAGTAGGGAGGAGAAAAAGAGGGTGGGGGGAAGAGAAAGTAAGAAGGAAAGAAAAGAGAGAGGTGGTAGGTTTGAGGAGAAAGATTGCTGTACAATAAAAAAGATGAAAGGGAAGAAAGCCAACCCCAAGCAAATATAAAGATATTAAGATAAAGAATGAATTGTTAAACTTTAAAGAATAAAAGAGAACAAATATGAATAGTTAGAAACACACATACAAACATACAATGTATTTTCTTTGAACAGAATATTTGGCTGGTTCACAAATTTAAACAGTGTTTAGTCATTTCAATTAAATTTACAATTTCTATATTTCCTTTTTGCCATATTTATTCCTCATCTATTTTTGTAAAAAACCAATATTACCCTTCATCCTCATCTCTAATCTTAATCAAATTCAATTTTTCCCTTCTATTCTATATTATGCCCCTTCCCATTGTCATCTATTTTTATATCCATCCTCACATTGGTTAATTATGTAATATTAGTTGTTTAATACAAATTCAACATTTTAATATAAATCAATTAGTTATATAACTATCTTTTTTGTATATTAATCAATATGAACATGAATATTCCAATTATTTCCATGCAATCCAATTTCTTACAAAATCAATTAATTATATTTACCAATAATAATAAACCAAATAATTTCCCCCATATATTCCTCCAAACCACAACTTAACCATTTCTGCTTTCAACACAATATACAATTATTAATAGTATCTCAATTATTACAATTCCCTCGTTAAATAGAGCTTTTTTTCTTTTGTGTTTTAAAATCCTGAACTCTCCTCTTTTTCCCTAAATTTCCCATTGTTTGCACCCACCTTTTTTGGTGAGGAAAAAGAAAAGAATTCTGCCTGCCTAATTTTCCAACCTTGCAGCAACAGCAAAGCAGTTTCAGTTTTCGTTTCTCAGCAATGCTGGGGGAAAAAAATCAGCACTCTTTGCAAGGAAGCAGAAAAGCCCTGAGCAAAACAGCTGAGACAAATCAGCTGAGAGCCGGGAGGCCAATTAGCCTCTGCTGAAGCTCCATGGGCCAATAAAATTACAAAAAAAACCACTGAACCCTTTGTTAAATTGCTGGCTCCCCCGCCCCTCGCCCTATTTATTGGCAATAAATAGTGGTGCGGAGGGGCGGGGCAAGCCAGCAATTTAACAAAGGGTTCGGCTGCACCACTGGCTCTAGGGCGGCCCTTTGAAGCCCCGCGGCAAGAATTTGAAGTTTTTTTTTCCTCCAGCCATCGGAGGCAGCAATAGATGGGGAGTGGGCGGGGTAAGCGAACAGCCGGCGATCCAACAGAGCAGAGAGTGAGGGTGAGTGAAGGCGGGGAAGCTGCTTTCTCCATCCTCCTCTCTTGCGTCCGGAGCCGGTGGGGAACCACGTGGCAGCCCACGTGGATCTCAGGCAGCGGAACACAGGCTAGGGAAGGGGTGGGCAATTGTGGCTCTTTTACAACCTGTGGCCTTCAACTCCCAGAATTCCTGAGACAGCTTGGCTGTCTCAAGAATTCTGGGAGTTGAAGGCCACAGGTTGTAAAAGAGCCACAATTGCCTACCCCTGGCTACGGTAGGCTGGCGCCGCGCGGGTGGGAGGCCAGGGGCGGATGAGCCAGCAATTTAACAAAGGGTTCGGCCGAACCCCCTAGAACCCCCAGAATCCCACCACTGTGTAGGCCCCTCTTGATCTTGAGGCCCTAGGCTGAAGCCTAGTTAGCCTATAGGAAAATCCGGCCCTGGCTGGGTATGGCTGATCTCGGGAAGAGAAGGACGGCAGGGGATGGGATGACCTCGTGCAATATTTGAGAGACTGTCCCAGAGAAAGTGGGGGGGGGATTCATTCTCTGAAGCCCCTGAAGGCAGGAAAAAGAAGCAGCGAATGGAATCCCAGCGAAGAGAGATCCAACCTAGAAGCCAGGAGAGATTCTCTCACAGTGAAAAACTATTGATCAGTGGAACAGTTTGAATCCCAGAAGTTGTGGCTGCTCCATTGATGGAGGTTTTCAAGAAGAGATTGGACAAGCATTTGCCTGAAATCCTTTAGCGTCTCCAGTTTGAGGTTGGTCTTGAAGACCTCCAAGGTTCCTTCCAACTCTGTTGTTTTGTTATTCTGATTCCGTCCAAACATGAATTCAGAGACTGGTCAACAAAATTGCTTATTAGAAACAATCTTAAACACCTTTGAAAATTTATCTGGTATCAAATACCAACAAGTAATCATGCAATAAAAGTTCTCCTTTAGGTTGTGGTTCAGCATACATTTTAATGTAGAGCACATATTTTCCCATTGCTCCAATATTATGACCAAAATTCCTCACCCACTGAATTATGCAATATTTAACATACTCACTGTTAGTGGATTCACCATCTACTTCTCTCTTTTTAGCTGCTTCTTATTTTATTCTTCCTGTTATTTATTGTTATTTATTGTTAGTGTCATTCTGGAATCTGGCAGAATCTAAATGGAATAAACAAAAAAAAATGATGATTTTCTTGACTTAAGTACTAGATGCTCAAATATTAAAAAGTTAATCTTTCAAATAAGAAGTGTTTGGGTGGGAATAAATAGACCAACCAATTGATTGAGAAATAGACAAATAGACATAGTCAAGGCTGCTGGGGAAAAAATGAAAGAATAGATTTGGAATGGAGTGTAATAATCATCCAGAGGAGCCCATCCATGAGAAGCCTCTGTCTCTCCCCTTCTTAGGAATCTCCAGGTGTGAAGAACCCACAACCTTCACAGGGGGACCATTCCATGCTGGCACAACTCTTCATAACCTGAAGAAAATGGACCCAGTGATCTTTTCTCTTGGAGAAACCTGGAGAACTGGAGTCATCCCAGATTATTCAAGAAGGATTGAGAGATTATTGCTAGATCAGCCATCTAAGGAAGTCTTACCACAGATATTCCAATCAGGTAACTCTCTTAGGATGGATGGATATTCTATATAAAATAATAAATGTAATAAACATTTATTGGAAGAATGCCAATATTCTTATTAGCAAGTGTGGGATGAAAGACAAGGTGCTGTGGTGATTATCAAAATGGCTGAGGAAATGCCCCCAAGGAGGATTCCTCGACCATTTGTCTGAAAATGACCGTCAACTATTCCATTTGGTCCCCCGTTCTACTCTGTGTGTTGGATTCACTGTCATTTGAATTAATGACTTTGATGAATGGAGAGAGGGGATGCATCTCAGAATTTGGGATGGATTTCTAATACCATAGAAGACCGAAGGCTCCATGGAGACCTTGGATTTTGGGGGTGTCCATGTGGATGCCTGAGTCAAGATGGATTAAGATATGGACTTTTTCAGTGTCTGTCTGGAAATGGACTCAAATGAATCTCTCAGGACTGATTGCTCACATTTTGAAATCAGCCTCTCAAGTGGGAAAGGAGCAGGAGAGCAGGAGGGCCAGAGTGTGCAGAGACACACAAGGCCTACATCTCAGGCCAAGCCAGTTATTGTTTACATTGAGGGCAGCAATATAATTTTGCATTGTATTTCCCATTCACGAGACTGTTTCCAAGGTGACAGAAAACTTCTTGGAGAGAAAAGAGGGAGGAGGAAATCCCCAGGGCTTCCAAAATTATAGGGGAAAGGTGTGACACTTGCTACACTTCCTCTGCAGAGCTACAAGTGAGCCTGTACACAAGAACTCCCTTCCAAAGACACAGAACACCCTCCCTCTGGGTATGTGGGGGTTTTGTTTAACCACACAAAGTTCTGATGACTGATTGTGTTCTTGGAGAATGGCCACACTATTGCATCAGCTGTTTTGTGCCGGTGCCCTTGAGCATTAACTTTCAAAGTAAAGTACATTTATTCTGCTCCCTGAAATAACAGACAGCTATCTCAGATCTGTGACATGCTTGGGCATTAACTGCCCCCTGGGATTTCCTCTTTAGCCACGATGCCAACAAATGTCAGATTTCTTTTTCTTCAGCCACAGGTGCCAAGTATTCCCTCTGGGGCCAATTTCAAGGATGGAGGTACCAAACATCTCAGTTCTTCATGACTGATTTAATTCGATTTCTGCCTCTATCATTATGAGCCACGTGGGGATTATTTCCCTTTCATTTCCCTACAGAGAAATGCCCAACAATCTCTGAGTTCATGAACTCATTGAATCAGCCAGGGATCCCCCCTGAGAAGGAGAATGATTATCCTCAAAGTTTCTGCTCTGCTCTTTGGCTGTTTATGACTTCTTTATGCACTGTGATATGTTTTAGAAAAGGAAAATAGACACACAAAATCTTTTTTCTGAGGATAGCTTTGTACATATCGCCCCAACTCCATTTTAGATTCCTTGAAACATCTTAAATTAAATAGATTAAATCACATTCCTGAAAAAATAATACCAGAAGAGTCAGGTATTCTGTTTTTTACCTTTATTATTATTAGATTTTTCTTTGTGTATCATCCTCACACAAAGGAAGCCCACTTTTTGCATCGTGGCCCCATCATGTGCTTCGTGCTCAGAGAATGACGCCATGTTACGTCGCTTGTTTTAAGCCCCTTTAACTCACCTCAGTTCACTCCCTGGCTAAGGGCATCTCACTGCCCCCAGAGCTACGGAATATCCCTAATCTCCGTGCTTTCCGCCGTGCCCTCAAGACCCTGATGTTCCAACAGGCGGGGCTAAACATATGAACATATGAATGATTTTTTTAAATGTTATCTAATTCTGGGTTTTATTTAATTGACCAAACTAAGTAATAATTTTAATTAGCAATTTTATGATGTTTATATGTCTATATTCTTCTTGGTTGTACACCGCCTTGAGTCCTACGGGAGAAAGGCGGTATAGAAATATAATTAATAATAATAATAATCTCAACCTTGGCAACTTCAAGATGGCTGGACTTCAACTCCCAGAATTCCACAGCCAGCAAAGATTAAGGACTGCGGAACTCTGGGAGTTGAAGTTCACCCATCTTAAAGATGCCAAGACAGAGAAATACTGCTCTACATAGAAGCCAACACTACCAATGTGCTCTGTGTGTGTGTGTGTGTGTGTGTGTGCGCGCGCGCGCAGGAAACCCATCAATGTTCTTTCTTGTTATGGAGGTTTGTAGACCGCAATCTTATCTCCTTACAATTCACCAAACAGACAAGTCTCAGAAGAATTTAAACTAAAACTGTTTTTATTTACAGAAATAAAACAAGTCTATTAAAAGAACATCAGTAGTCAGTTTCCTTTTGCAGTGTCCGGTCAGCTCTTTCTGCCATCGCTCAGAAGGAGGCGGCTTTAGTGACTTCAGCTTTGCCTCTGACCCTGAACTCCGTTGCCTGCTGGCTAGCAGCTCTTTATATACTCTCTCAGTGGCAGTTAGAAAAGCCCGGGAGATTCAAAGCTAGGAGCTGCACTCTGATTGGCTTATTCAATTATCTAAGCCAAAGGTCATTAATAGGCACAGCAACTGGGAGGGAATTTTTTTCTCACATTTCTCAATCCCTTCAGCACATCTAGAGGGAGAAGGTTAAAAAAATGGGGACTTTTCTTGGATGGAATGAAATTTAAGGAGCAAAATGGGTGCATAAGCAGAGGTTTGAGGCAGCTGTTTCAACCCCTCTGAATGACCCTCAAAACTTTTAGACTGCAACAGAAAGTGTGTATTGTGCAATCATGTGCCATCTACTCCCATGTTTCTTAAGTTTAGCCTGCCGGAGAATTCTGGGAGTTGAAGTCCACCCATCTTAAAGTCATCACACTGGTTTACACTGATTCAGCCCTGAAACCGGCTTTCTGGTCTCTCCTAAACTTTCTTTCCTGATGAAAGTTTTTCTACTGATTTTTAAGATGCTTTCAAGCTCCTCCTTGCAGAGTTTCCAGCTTGGTTTCTGCCCAGGACCTTCCCCCTCAGCCTCACAGAGTTCCCATTCAAATAACCCTAAATAAAAAATGGCAGGATACAACTGAAGCAATGTGGGCGTCTCCTCCTTTGCCAGCACATCAATTGTGCAATTGCTCACGGGTCTCACACACACCCAGCCCTGCCAATGCCCAGGGGGCTTAAAAGCTGTAACACTGCAACTGTGTAAGGTTGGGGAGTCTCCGCTCCCCTCCCCCCTCCTCAATTCTGCTGGTTTCCTGGCCAGGGGCTGGAGGGTCTCCTCACTCTGGCAAAACATCCAAGTGTGTCTGGCAACAAACTGAGGCTTTCTGGAACCAACCCAGGATTGTCAGCCTGTTGCCAGGATTGTGTCTGGCTTTGCCCCCTCCAATCTGATCCCCGATGGTCCTGGGGACCTTGGGAGAAGATCCTGGGAGTTTCTCTTGGAAGGGAGCCAGGAGGAAGGGGGGAATGGCTGGGGAGGGGGCAGAGTTTTCTGGCTGGGTGTTGAGTTTCCTCCTTCGGGCTGCTCAGGGGCTGCGGGAGAGGCCTTGGGGGTCCTGGAAATGCCCTCCAAGAAGGCTGAGCTGAAAATGTCAGCTTTTTCTTAGCACCTTCACATTTTTATGGGGGAGTGGGGGAGGGGTTAAGGGGTGAATTTAAGACATTCCTTTGCCCCTTAAGCAGATGAAAAGCTGCAACCTCAGCCACGAATCACCTATTAACCAGTGGAACAGCTTGCCACCAGAAGGTCTGGGTGTCCCATCACTGACGGTTTTGAAGAAGAGGCTGGACAGCCACTTGTCTGAAATGGCATAGGGTCTCCTGCTTGAGCAGGGGGTTGGACTAGAAGACCTCCAAGGTCCCTTCCAGCTTTGTGATTCTGTTATTCTTTGAGAGCACCTGCGCCTTGTTGCCGGTGATGAGATCAGTAGCATCTATCTCTTTCCCGCTCCTCCCCCAAAGCCCTTTCTCCCTCAAATCTAAAGCAGAATAACTGAAACTCGATGGAGGTGGTCCCCACCTATTTTCCATCTATCCGTTTGCCTGTACTATCCATGTGTACGCTGACTGTATGAACATTGTGGACAGCTTATTTCCTTCTGGAGACTTTGGACCTGGCTCTGTTTGTTATCCAGCACACTGGCTGTATGGAAAATGGCAGCTTACGGGAGGATGAACGGAGCCGGTTTCTATCATTGTTTCACCACCGATGGGATGTACCATCTTCCCCATGGCCAGTTTGCCAACCATCGTGAGAGGCTGGTTGGAGGACTACCCCCGAGCTGGTTGGAACATTGGACTCCACCACTGCCGTGAGAGGACAGTGGAGACTCTCCCGTTTATGGTCAACCTGCCTTGTCTTCCAGGACATTTTGGACTATCATAGTGGAGTCCTTGGCCATACCTTATCACTACCTCAGAGCTTCAGATGTACTTAAGGTCACAGCTTCTTGCACTGCGAGACTCCCCCCTCTCGCAAGCCTGGCCCTCCACGTTATCGAGGGCCTATCTCAATGACGGGTTTTGGAACCCAGAGAGGTGGCATGCAGCGAAGAGGGGGCTGAGGGTTTTTTAATGTAAATTTTTGGTTAAACTTTTAAGGGGTCCTGGGGGGGGAGGGTAGGATTGGAACTAGGGTTGTGGGTTTGGGGCATAACCCACCAAGGGGAGGGTCGGGCCTGGCCAGGATGCGCGGCGGGGGGTAGGGGGGGATCCGGGGGTAATGGGGGGTGTCAAGCTTGTCCAGGATGTGTTTTTACCATCGGTACTGTGAGTGGGAGGGGTAGATATGGCAGGAGCAGGGGGCCATATCATGTTAAAGAGCATACACCCGCTGTCTTCGAGCGGTAGCGTGCTCTGGCCCCAAGGCTCCACTCGTTCTCTAGGTTGCACAGACCCTCAGGGCCCGGGCCTTCGACTGATGTTGTGCAACACCAGGTCTCTGGTAAATAAAGCCCCCCTCATTTGTGATCTTGTTCAGGAGGGGGGAGTGGACCTGGCGGGTATTATGGAGACCTGGTTGGGCCGGGAGGGAGGGGTCCCTCTGATAGAAATGTGCCCACCAGGCTTCCATGCATTCCATCAGCCAAGGTCACAGGGGAGGGGTGGGGGAGTAGCGGTTATTATTAGAGAAGACCTTAGGCCGAGAGAGGCCACTGTTCCTCAGACGGCTGGCTGTGAGTCCCTCCTTGTGAAGTGGGTCATGGGGTTCAGATGGGTTTGCTGATCACGTACCTGGCTCCCTGCCACGTGGCAGCAGCCCTGCCCGAGCTACTCAATGTTATCGCCGCGGTGGCGGTTGAGACCCCCAGACTTATGGTCATGGGGGATTTTAACCTGCCGTCTGTGGGTGAGGCGTCTGAGGTGGCTTGGGAGTTCATGGCTTCCAGGACGGCTATGGACCTGACCCAGCCAATTCATGGCCCTACGCACACTGGGGGAAACACACTGGACTTGGTTTTTGTCTCTGGACAGTGGCTGAGTGATCTCGAGATAGGGGATATAGTCATCGAGCCCTTGTCATGGTCGGATCACTCTCTCCTTCGCCTTGACCTTCGAACCACTGCACTCCGCCGCAGGGAGGCGGAACCGATAAGATGGTACTGCCCCAGGCGCCTGATGGAACCTGACAGGTTCCAGATGGAGCTTGGGCCAATCCCCGATGTTCTGGATCACGCCTTGACTGGAGACCTAGTGGCCGCTTGTGACAGGGCGGCCGCTGGAGCTCTGGATCGAGTTGTGCCTTTGCGGCCTCTGACCCGGCGCCGATCTCACCTGGCTCCTTGGTTCACCAAGGAGCTGAGGGAGATGAAGCGCCGGAAAAGACACCTAGAGAGTAGTTGGAGGGCCAGTCTTTCTGAAACTGACCGGACACTGGTAAGATCTCATATTAAGAATTACCTAGTGGCGATAAAAGCAGCAAAATGTACTCATTTTGCTGCTCTTATTGCATCATCAGATAATCGCCCAGCTGCCCTGTTTAGGGTGACCCACTCCCTGCTCCACCAGGAAGCGCGGGAGGACCCCTTGGAGGGAAGAGCTGAGGATTTTGTTCAGTATCTGTATGACAAAATCACTCAGATTCGGGAAGATCTGGACTCCGACTAGATAGATCCAGCAAGGGTGATGGAGGCAGGTCTTGAGAATGTAATCTGGGATGAGTTTGATCCTGGGACCCCTGATGACGTGGGCAGGATTCTGGGTAGACTGAACATGACTACATGTTTGTTGGACCCGTGTCCCTCCTGGTTAGTGCTGGCTTCCCGGAAGGTGACGCGAGGCTGGCTCCAGGGGATTATAAATGCTTCATTGGGCGAGGGTATCTTCCCCGCCGCCCTGAAGGAGGCGGTGGTGAGGCCTCTCCTCAAGAAGCCTTCCCTGGACCCGGCAGTATTGGCTAATTATCGTCCAGTCTCCAACCTTCGCTTCGTGGTGAAGGTTGTTGAGAGTGTGGTTGCGCAACAGCTTCCCCAGTACCTGGATGAAACGACGTATCTGGATCTGTTCCAGTCGGGCTTCAGGCCTGGGTACAGCACGGAAACGGCATTGGTCGCGTTGGTTGATGATCTCTGGAGGGCTCAGGACAGGGGTTGCTCCTCTGTCCTGGTCCTGTTAGATCTCTCAGTGGCTTTTGATATCATCGACCATGGTATCATGCTGCACCAGTTGGAAGAGTTGGGGGTGGGAGGCACCGTACTATGGTGGTTCTCCTCCTTTCTCTCCGATTGGTCGCAGTCTATGTTGACAGGGGGGCAGAGGTCGACCCCGAGGCCCGTCATGTGGGGTGCCACAAGGACCTCTCGCCCCTTTTGTTCAACATTTATGTAAAGCCGCTGGGCGAGATCATCCGTGGTTTCGGGGTAAAGTACCATTAGTACGCTGATGACACCCAGCAGTACATCTCCACCCTGGACCACCCCAACGATGCCCTTGAAGTGATGTCCCGGTGCTTGGAGGCCGTACGGATCTGGATGGGGAGAAACAGGCTCAGGCTCAACCCATCCAAGACTGAGTGGCTGTGGTTTCCGACATCCCGATATAGTCAGCTGGTGCCATCGCTGACTATTGGGGGTGAATGATTGGCCCCCACAGAAAGGGCTCGCAACTTGGGCATCCTCCTGGATTCATGGCTGTCTTTAGAAGAGCACTTGATGGCCGTGACCGGGAGGATTTTTCATCAGGTTCACCTGATCCGCCAGTTGCGTCCCTTTCTAGATTGGTACTGCCTACGCACAGTCACTCATGCCCTCATCACCTCCCGCCTGGACTATTGTAATGCTCTGTACATGGGGCTCCCCTTGAGGAGCACTCGGAGGCTCCAACTGGCGCAGAGTGCAGCCACACGGGTGGTAATGGGAGCGATGTGGGGTTCCCATGTATCACCTCTCCTGCGTGAGCTGCACTGGCTCCCGGTGGTCTTCCGAGTGCGCTTCAAGGTTTTGGTTATCACCTTTAGAGCGCTCCATGGCTTAGGGCCTGGTTATCTACGGGACCGCCTGCTACCACCAATAGCCTCCCACCGGCCAATATGTTCCCATAGAGGGGGCTCCTCCAGGTGCCGTCGGCCAAACAATGTCGACTGGTGGCCCCTAGGGGGAGAGCCTTCTCTGTGGGGGCACCGACGATCTGGAATGAGCTCCCCCCAGAGATACGGAGGATCCCGGATCTGCACACCTTCTGTCGAGACTTTCTTATTTCATCAAGCTGGCCTGGTCTAAATCTTTTCCCCTTTTAAATGTAAATTTTAATTTGTTTTTAAATTATTGGGTATTTTAAATTTGTCTCAGTCTCAGGTTTCGATGCTATCTCAAAATAAATAAATTTCCAAACTGCCGATCTTTAAGGAAATTTTCTCTTTATTCGAGAACAGCAATCTGATCCTGGCTCTTTCGCGGTCAGTACTGACCTTTGCCCCCCAATCCCTCCCTTTCCGGTCCCCAATTCTCTGCTTCTCATTGGCTATCTTCCAAGTCACTTTCCTGATCCCTTCTTTGCCAGATCACAGGAATGTCTCCCCCCTCTCCCATCTCCGAGGAGACCGAATCTTCAAAGGGATTTAGTAGGCAAAAGTTTAGGCTTCTCCTCCCTTTATTATATGTCAGTGCTGGGACGCTGACACTCAGCCAAATTATTTAATTCATTTTTATTCTATTTTAAATTTTTGTATTTATGTGTTTTATTCTGTGGCTGTTCACCGCCCTGAGTCCTTCGGGAGTAGGGCGGTATATAAATCCAATTAAAAAAAAAATGCTTTGAAAGAGTGGCTGGCCAGGGTCACCTAGCTGGCTTTGTGACCAAGACAGGACTAGAACGCATGGTCTCCCAGGGCTTCAACCACCACCAAACTGGCTCTGGTGATATGCACACAACCCACTTAACCTGATTGCTCCACCAATAGCTGTATTCACGCTTGCAACTTTTGACCATGGTTTCTTTTCTGAGGTTGGACCTGTTGACCAATAGGTCAGTGCGTTGGGGGACCCTGAAGTACCTTCATTCAGGGGTGAGAAGCTGAGCCATAGTTTATAACTGGAATAAGCTGGGGGCCCTTTTCTTCCTGCAAAGACCGTATCCACACAACCTACTTCACCAGGCCAGGGAAATAGTCTTGCAGCCCTGAGACAAAGCACAGCCCATGTGCAGCCTCCTGACAGCCTTGGATGACAACAGCCCCTCCTCCTCCTCCTCTTCCTCCTCCTCCTCCTCCTCCTCCTCCTCCTCTCTCCTGGACTCTCACCTGGGGTCAAGCCCAGAAATTGAAGTGGGCTCATTTCCGACCGAGAAGGGGCTTCCTCCCCTCTGGGCCCAGCCAGGCTTCAGTGAGACACGGCAGAGACACTCATGGAGGAGAGCAGCCTTGTCATGCATCAAACTGGCCTTCAAAAGCCACAGCCTGAACCCAGAGCCACCCAGGGTCTGGTAGAATCTGAGGGATGTTGAGTGGACCTGGGATATTGGCCATCTTCTGTTCCTCACAGTCAAGGTGGACCTTCCTGTCCTTTCAGCTCCCCCCTCTCAGCTAAGAAACACAATTCCTCCCACAATTGATGCAGATAACCAGCTGCACCTTCAAACCACTTGGGGGTTTTTGGTATGGAAACCAGGGGTGAAATCCAGCAGGTTCTGACAGGTTCTGGAAAACCGGTAGTGGAAATTTTGAGTAGTTCAGAGAACCGGCAAATACCACTTCTGGCTGGCCCCAGAGTGGGGAGGGAATGGGGATTTTGCAATATCCTTCCCCCAGGAGTGGGGAGGGATTTTGCAGTATCCTTCTCTTGCCACACCCACCAAGCCACACCACGCCCACAGAACCAGTAGTAAAAAAATTTGAATTTCACCACTGGCCTGATGTCTTCCTTGGTGGTTAGAAGACAAGCAGCACTGGACTTAAACGTCATCCATCTAGAGTGGCACCAGTCTCTCAAGTCGAGAGGCCGTGTTGAAGGAAGCAGGAGTCAATTCCCTTGTTATTTATTTTTTTAAAAAAATTTGATTTATATGCCGCCCTTCTCCGGAGACTCAGGGAGGCTTACAATGCGTTAAGCAATAGCCTTCATACTTTTGTATATTTATACAAAGTCAGCTTATTGCCCCCACAAACTGGGTCCTCAATTTACCTACCTTAGAAAGGATGGAAGGCTGAGTCAACCTTGAGCCTGGCGAGATTCGAACCTGCAGTAATTGCAGGCAGCTGGTCTTAATAACAGGGTGCTTTAAACCACTGTACTCCCAAGGCTCTGTGTATTATTGAACTCTCTTCCTCCAGCCGTACTTTCTGGGCAAGTCCTGACAGGAAGGACCACAACCACAACAGAACGGAGTCCCCAGGGGTGTGTCTGTCACTCTTCACTAACACGCTTTTCTCCAGCATCTCCTCTGCAAGTGACACAAGTTTTGGGACAAGCAGAGGCTGTGTTCTCTTGATTGTACCTTTTTCTCCTGTCCAGATAAAGCTGAGTGTTTCCGTTGATCTCAAGGAAGTCACATTTCCATCTTGAGAAAGTGCTTTGAATTTTGGCAACTCTCCCTGTTTATGTTTAGGAAGGGGATAAATAAAGTCCTATGAACTATGGACCTCCTGCTTCTGCTTGGTTGCTGCTGGTGTCTCAGACAGACTCTGGGAAGCTGAGAAGGAAATGCCCACTGAGTTAGGAGCACCAGGCAGGAAACAATCCAGGAAGCTGTTACAGGCCAGGAGACCATCTGATTAGTATACTCAACACTGCAAAAGAAATATTGCATATAATGTTGCCTTTCAATGTGGCTCCTTCTATTCCGTCTGCATCATAAGTATTCAGTGTGATGAAGTTGTATTACCTCCATTTGTGGTTCTAACTTCTTCCTGCCTTCCTTCCTTCCTTCCTTCCTTCCTCCCTCCCTCCCTCCCTCCCTCCCTTCTCTCCATATGCATCCATTATTTATGTCCTCCTAGATTTTTAAAATCTTCTCCTTCATTTCCAAACTGTTCTGGTTTTCTCCAGCTCTCTTAATCACCTCCTCAACCCTTGTCATTAGGGGAAATGTTGCAAAGCCCGGGATCCAGACCAAAGCCTCTGAAACTGCTGCACTGACTTCTGCTCCCTAAAATAATGCTGAACCATCTAGGAATATTCCCCAGGTGCAGCCATTCCGACCATTCTGAATCCAACTCACAGTTGTTTTATTGAGCCCATATTTTACCCTTTCATTAACTGGTCCATTAAAGAGGAAGCAGGTTTGAACAAATTGCCATCCTCACTCAGACGGAAAGCAGCCAATGCTTTGTCCTTGTATGCAATGAAGGTTCTTCCCTGGGTGGCCTTCCTTCCTTCCTTCCTTCCTTCCTTCCTTCCTTCCTTCCTTCCTTCCTTCCTTCCTTCCTTCCTTCCTTCCTTCCTTCACCTTCTTTTATACTGCAGGACCAGCCTAATTTCCTGAATAATTTTGATTTCCATAGCTTCCCTAGGAAGTTTCAGCACCTTCAAACCCCTTGGAAGTTTTTTGATATAGGAAGTCTCAGCCTCAGAGATGGGAAAGTCAAAGGGGTCCCTCCCCCCCCCCAAGTACATCCCCACAACAGAGGAAGCCTCACCAGATCTCCAAAAACCATGGTGCTAAAAATCAGGTTGCACCAACCACCACACTGTGGGCCTCACCACCATCTTTGTAGAGTTACCCTGTGATAAGATGGGTGGCCAATGAATTGAATGATTAGATAGATAGATAAATGGATGGGTGGATGATGGATAGATCTCAGCTGCAGACCTTACAGTTCATTCTTTATTTAATAAACTAAGAAAGGTCAAAATATAAGGAATCTTAGTATATTATCTGAACATGGAGAAACAGAAATGAGGAAAAGAAAAATAAAAACTTCCGCCCACTCTGTAATTTTCTCCCTTTTTACCCAACGATATAGTCCACACGTTGTCACTTTTCTGCTTCCTAATGAGCTCTTATCCAAAATTTAATATTGCTAGAAAAGATGGCAAATGAAATTTCACTTCAGGCACAAGCAATTTTAAAACCAGCTGCAATTAGGATCAATATATGGGATTCTGATATAAAACAAAATCCCCAACAGGGCCTACTCTTGACATTGGGCAGAGTTCAAGGCTGCTGATGGCCTCCTTGTCATTAGAAGACAGGCAATACGAGAGCTCAATGGCATTAACTTCAAGTGGCACCAAACTGCATAGCTCTGGGTGACCTTCCCAGCAATCTCTGGAGACAAGAGACCATGTTGAAGGACAGCAGAGGTCAATTCCCTGGGTGTTGAACTGTCTTCCGCAACGTCACTTTCTGGACTTGTCCTGACAGGAAGGGCCACAACCACCACAGATCAGAGCCCCCAGGGGTGTATCTGTAATTTTTCCACTAACTTGTTTTTCTCCAGTCTCACCTCTGCACACGGAGCCCAGAAAAAGTTTAGGATCCCAAGAGGAGAAGTTGCTTCTCTCTATAATTATAACCATCTGGGCCTTTGAGACCTGTGATTCTATTTCTCTGGTTTTTTATTTTGATGCAGACATCAGACTGAAGCCACATGCAAAGGATCTTGTATGAGAAAAGGATAAACTCCTTGGGTCAAGCTCTCTGGGAACAAGTTTTGGGACAGGTAGAGGCTCTGTACTTAATTGTACCTTTCTCTCCTTTCCAGATGAAATTGAGTGGTTCTCTGTTTATATCAGGAAAGCCATGGGTACTTCTCAGAGTCTGTGAATTTTTCCAAATGTTCCTGTTGTTTGTGTTAGAAACAGGAAGCGGATTGATTCACGCCTCGAATTATGGACCTCCTGCTTCTGCTTCTGATGCTGCTTTTGTCCCATCCGGTCTCTGGGAAGCTTAGAAAGAAATGCCCGCTGAGTCTGGAGCACCAGGATGGAAACAATCCATGGAGCTATTACAGGCCAGGAGACCATCTCATTGGTATAGTCAGAACAGAAAATGTAGTATCGGATATAAAGTTGCCTTTCAACATGGCTCCTTCTATTCAATCTCCTTCGTAAATCATTCATAGTGATGGAGTTTCATTCCCTCCATTTGCAATTCTAACACTCTCCTTCTCTTCTTCTTCTTTCACTTTTATAACACATGACCTGTCTAATTTCCTGAATGATTTCGATTTCCATGGCTTCCCTTTTCAGTCTTATTTTGTGGAAAAGACTGAAATCCAAAGACGGGGGTTGGAAAAAATCCTGAAGGAAATCCAGATTATTTTCCTTTCTCAATTCAATCCTGAGTTCATCACTTGAATACTGAACTTTGTTTAAGTATTGATTGAAACAATTGTAGTTGCCTCTCCTCAGCCCACTTCCACATTTTTATAACTGATTGTTGGTTTTGGATCAATGTTGACCTAAGTCTCAGTAGGCTTGTAGAGGATTATATATTTAAAAGTATTTGTTGTTACTGTTGACTATAACATGAACATTGTTTTTACAATAGGAGTAGTTATGCTAATGATTATATCCTAAAAGTAATGTTTGCCATTCAAGTGGTCAACAAGAATTTCCATCTCCTGCACAATCTCACACTTGGCTGCAGTATCCATGACAACTATTTGAGCACACTTGGCACTTCAGATGCCTTGCTGGATATTCTCTCCACTGGAGAAGCCAATGTCCCCAACTACGGCTGTGGAAGGAAGGAGAACCTCCTGGCTCTTCTTGATCAAGCTGGAAGGGACATCTCCATCCAAATGTCAACATTAGCAGGTACCTACAAAGTCCCACAGGTTTGTGTGTGTTATTTTCTATCTGGTAAAGTGAGTTGGGTGGTAGGGGGTGAGCAACAGATCCAACCATGTCTTCTCCATCGAATTCAAGAGCTGTTTTTCAGAATATTGGTGAACATGTCAACTATGTTTTAGTCAATTATGTTCACGTTCAGATTCACCATTAAAGGCCTGAAGAGCCATAAGGTCCCTGTAGAGGATATTCTACTGAATATTCAACTATTGAAAATATACCCAAGTTTTGAGGCCTTCCATTACAATCTGCCTTATCTAATTGGATTGAAGTTGGCAATAGTATGGTCTGTGTATATATAAAATGGAATCAAAAGGTCTCTAGCAATTACAGACCAGTTACTCTAATAGATACTGGGGCTACAATATATGCTACATTCCTCTTAGGTAAATTTGAGATAGAGTAGAAGAAAAGTGCATTACTTGCAGTGGAATAAAAGGTTTTAGGTACAATTAAAAGTTATATAAATTTGTATAATAAATAATGCCTAAATGAATACTATGACAACAGATTTGGCTTGAAATATCTAATCACAAAGTATGTCAGTTGGGTAAACCATGGTTTGTTTCCTTTATAGTTGTTAGTGCAACATTTGACACAGTGAAAGGAGAAATATTATGGGGGAAATTGATTGCCCTTAAAATGGAGCTCAGGCTGTTGGCGCTGATCCAAGCTCTTTCTCCAAGCCCTTGTTTGAGAGGGAGGTTTGGGCTCAATGGAGCCATGACAAGAAGGAAAAATACTTACCAAGGAGGAAGGGAAGGGTGCATAGTTATTCAGTCTAGACATTAATGACTTACCTGCACTAATGAAGGATCCTGAAGGATCTATGTCTATGGTAATAAATATATATGGAAACACCTTGATTTACGCTGATAATAAGGCATTATTATCATACTCATAAGTTGGACTGTATAGGCTATTAAGAAAACGTGGTGCCTACTGTCATAGTAATTGTCTGATTATTAATAAATCAAATTCAAAAGTTATGGTCTTTGGAAAACAACATCATAGCCATAGATGCCTATTTGATGGTAATCCAGTAGAGCAAGTAACACCTTTCCTTACCTGGGTTAGTTTTCCCTGAGACTGAATCTTGGATCCCTCATCATCAAAGGAGCTCAGTTAGAGCATGGACAAGAGTGAATCTAGTGCTTAAAAAGAAATCATAACTCTCTAGCTTCCTTTATCCCCAATTATTAAAGAATGTAAGGCCAAGGTAACCCATGAATTCTTATATCAAACTGATATTTGGCATTTAACGAATGCCACTACTGGAAAAACCCAATCACAGCATCGGAGGAGAATCTTTGGGGTGGATAAAAGAATTTCAGTTTCTGCCCCTGAGAGATGAATTGTGGATTTACACAATTTCTGCTTTGTATTAATTCAGGATGTATAAATATTGGTTTAAAATTAAAGTTATTGAAACTGGCCGACTCCCAAAATTGTGTCTGTTAAAACAGACAAAATTTAAATTAAAGACCAACCTTGGATTACACAACTGACAAATCGTATTAGGAACTGAAGTATCCCTGTTTCTTGTACAACTGGAGAAGCTGAAAAAATGGTTCCACAAGGAATCTGTGATATAGAAGCAGAGAAAGAGGTTTCAGTCCTCAAAAATAACTTATAATACCACCCTGCATTAGATCAAAACACTTTATCTGACATTTGCAAATTTGAATCTAATTGCAGTAAATTGTAGGAATGATACATTATTGGGTTTTTTTTTACTTAATTTGCTTTTTTCTTTCCATTTTTATATACAATCTTGTTAATATTGTTTTAAATATTTTAAACAATGACTAAGGAATAAACTATTCTAATACGTTCATCAGAACAAAGTTGGATTTGTCAATATCTAGTATTTTGGAGTTGATCTGACCCAGATTATAACACAGCATTCTTCATTACTTTTTTAGATCAGTACTAAAATTGCCTCAGAGGTTCTGACTGATAAAAGTCAATTCCCCTTTTTCCACCAGATGTTCCCCAAAGAAGGATTCCACTACCCAGCAATTGTCCAAATGCTCCTCCATTTCAGATGGACCTTCATTGGCCTCTTTGCTTCAGACACAGAGAATGGAGAGAATTTCATGAGGATTTTCACTCCTATGCTTGTCAGGAGTGGAATTTGTGCTGTTATATCACAACGATTTTCAACAACTGGACATACAGCCCCCCTCAGGGATGCCCTCTCTGAGTGGAGACAAGTCAATGTCTTTGTTCACTTCATGGAATTTGTTTCCCCTTTCGACAGAATCCTTGCTTTCCATGAAACACTTAAGAATTTGCCAGGAACTTTTGAAGGGAAAGTCTGGATCTTCACAAGTATTTTAGTGTATAAAATAAAGAAGAGCCAACTTCTCAAATACATCCATAGTATTTGGAACTTTAGGATTGGAAAAAATGTAAGGCCAAATGATGATGCCTTTGAACCCTATTTCTTTGTAGAAAATCAGTTTCAAGATCAGTATTTTCGCTGTTCTCTTTCAAAGCACGTCTTTTCTGTCAAAGGCAGGAGAAGATGCACCCAGAAAGCCCCACTGGAGACCCAGGAGAAAAGGAACACGATCCGGATCACAAGTGACTACCATGATTATAGTCTCATGAAGACTCTGGCCCAGGCCTTGAATGCAGCATATTCCTCCAGAAAGAGGAGGGGCAGGAAGGAGAGTGAAAAGATGTCGGGGTCTCCAAGGCTGCAGCCTTGGCAGGTATGGGATCCCGATATGGATCCATTAATCTTAGATCTTTTGAAGAAGGAATCCAGAGGAAAAGGAGGGGAACCATCTCAACCTTTTTATGCTGCAAAAGGTCAACTGATTTGGACCATCTAATTGCTCATGTCTGACACTCTGGAATAACAAGGAGCAGATCTTAAGTTTCTGCCTAACCTCTTTCAGTTGTTGGAAGAGTGTTGTATCGTCCCTTGTCCAACTGGGAGATTTTGTAAGTTGGAGAATCTGCTCTCAAAATCTCCTCCTTGTCTTTCCTGAAGACTCACTTTCCATTTGCTGTCTAATACAATTTTGGGATCATATTCATAAATATGTTTTTTTTTTAAATTTTGAATATCTCATGGCAAATGTATCCAACACAGTTTCCTCCTTCAATCAATCAATTTTTATCACAGTCATAGACCAGCATTGCAAACAGAAACATTAAAAACAGTAAAAATAGAGAAAAATAAAAATAAGATATATTGGAGGTGGTGACCCTTTGAGATTCAATGAAATTTCATTTTAATATACAGTATGCTGATGTACATTTAAAGTGACAATAAAGTTATTCTATGTTCTATGTAATAATAGAGAAAAATAAAAATAAAGAAAGTCAATAGGCAGTTAGAGCCTGCCTAATTTTGCATACAGCATAACAGAATTTGGCCCCATTCAGAGAATCTGATAACAGTAGTTGCATGTAAAAGAGGTCAGTATTTCCCGGATATTTGATTAGGAGAGGTGAGTCCGTGAGTCCTGATAGAAGATGCAGCCTAGGAGGAGGCCATGAGCTGCAGTTCCAGTGGCCCCTTGTCCACAGGGACCCAGTCTCAGTTCATGTGCTATTTCCTTGTATCGGCCCTCTAAGACTGCTGTGGGAACTCAGTTGCAGCACACTGTTTAATGTCCTTTGGATTTTTGGCATGGTTATTTGATATAAATATCTCACTGCTTTAAAAGGGGGAGCTTGGCTGCTCAAATAAACATTCTTGGGAAGAGCAACCCAATCTTGTTCAGAATTTCAGAATAACAGATTTGGAAGGTACTTTGTAGGTCACTTAGTCCAACCCCCCCCACCCTGCCCAAGCAGGAGACCCTACACCATTTCTGACAGAGGGCAGTCCAGTCTCTTCTGGAAAGCTTCCAGTGATGAAGCTCCCACAACTTCCGAAGGCAACTTCTGTTCCATTGGTTGATTGATCTCATTGTCAGAAAATTTCTCCTTATTTCCAGATTGAATCTCTCCTCCTTTAGTTTCCATCCATTATTCCTTCTCTGGTGCTTTGGGTGCTTTGGAAAATAGCTTGACCCCTTCCTCTTGGTGGCAGCCCCTCAAATATTGGAACACTGCTATCATGTGTCCCCTGGTCCTTCTCTTCACTAGGCTAGTCATGCCCACTTCCTGCAACCGTTCATTAGGTGTTTTAGCCTCCAGTCCCCTAATCCTCTTGGTTGCTCTTCTCTGCACTTTTTCTAGAGTCTCAACATCTTTTTATAGTGTGGTGACCAAAACCGGATGCAGTAATTGGTTGCCCACTAAGATTCCAAGATCCCTCTCACAGTTAGTGTTATTAAGCCTGGTTTCTCACAATCTATATGTGTACTTTTGGTTTTTCTTGCCTAAGTGTAAGACTTTACCTTTCTCTACATTGAATTTCATTTTGTTAGACAGGGCCCAGTGTTCAAGTCTGTAAAGATCCATCTGGATCTTGAGCCTACCATCTAGGGGTGTTAGCTATTCCTGCCAGCTTAGTATCATCTGCAAATTTGATATGATCCCCTTCTATTCCCTCATCTAAGTCATTTATGAAGATATTGAAGAGTCCTGGACCTAAGACGGAACCTGCTTATTTCCCTCCATGTAGACGTAGTACTGTTAAGGAATACTCATTGAGTACGTTTTGTCAGTCAGGTACAAATCCATTTGATGATGATGCTATCTATCCCACTTTTTTCTAGTTTACCAAGAAGTTGTGGTCTACCTTGTTGAATGCCTTGCTGAAGTCTAAATATACTATGTCCACAGCATTTCACTGGTCTACTAATGTATATCAAAGAATGTAATGGCAGCTGGGCCCCTTAATCATGACCCACGGATTAGCTGAGCTGATTGGGAGCTGCCTTTCTGTTCTATCCCTCCCCACTGTTCTTGGTGCTTGCCCGCCTCCCATCCATCCCCCTCGCCTGAAAATTCCCGCCCCAATCGCAAGAGAGCAGCTGCCCAGCACCTCTTGCCACGTGGTGCCCACCCAGTGGACACCCCCCCTCTGGCCAGGCAGACCGCCACTCACCAACCGAGCAGTATCCCAGAATCATGATGTGGACGAAGCCAGTGAGCACCAGATCCTTGAGGAGTCCACACCGCCGCCATCCCAGCACTGAGGATGGCTTCTTCTGTGGCTTCCAAACCCCGGCTGGAAGCCGCTGGAAGCAGAGAAGAGGCCAGTTGGGCCAGCCGCCTGCTGCTGAGTCTTCTGGGAGCTGGGGCAGCCGCATGGAACTGGAACCATAGAGCGGGAAGCACATTCCCAGAGCGGCCGCTGTCAACAAAGAGAGTCTTCTGGCAGCAGCCACTCTGGGAGTGCACTTCCCATGGGGCTGCCCTGGCTCCCAGAAGACTCAGCAGCAGGCGGCTGGCCAGATCGGCCTCTTCTCTGCTTCCAGTGGCTTCTAGCTGGGGTTTGGAAGCCGCAGAGGAAGCCATCCTCAGTGCTGGGATGGCAGCAGCATAGATTCCCCATGCGGGGCTGTGGCTCCCTTCACCCTTCGCCACCTCTCTGCCCCAGCTACCAGAAGACTCTCTGCCCCGGCTCCTGGAAGCCTTGGCAGCAGGCAGCTGGCCCAACCGGCTTCTTCTCTGCTTCCAGCTGGGTGCTCACTGGCTTCGCCCACATCGACATGGTGAGGCCTGGGAGGCGTGCAAGTGGGGGGAGGGGAGACAGGGACTCATGCAGCTTGGCACCTTCGTGCTGCTCGCATTCTACCACCCCCTGTGGGAAGAGACGGGCTTGATGGCGGCGTGCGGAGGGAGCCTCTCTCTGCTGGACTCCTGGCTATGAGTGTGCAGGCTGCCCGGTGGGCACCACATGGCAAGAGATGCCGGGTGGCTGGTCTCTTGCGAGCAGGCTGACAAAGAGCAGGGTGCAGGGACGTGATGACATTGGCATAGCCTCGGGAGAACAACTGACAAGTGGCTGTGTTACCCTGCCCGGCACAGCAGCGCAACACAGTAGCAGCCATGAGCACTCCCAAAATAATAAGACCCCCCAATAATAAGGCCAAGCCCTTAGTTCAGGGTTCAAAAGAAAATAAGAACCTAACTTATTTTTGGGGAAACACAGTACACACACACACACACACACACACACACTTTTTAAAAATTATCTTTGACTTTTATTGCCAGTCTTTGTTCATTCTGAGCCTTTGCTTTCCTGACTTTGTCTTTGCAGATTCTGGCTATCTGCTGATATTCTGCCTTAGTTATGTGTCCCTCTTTCCATTTTTTGTACCTGTCCTTTTTGTCTTTCACCCTTTCCAGAGGAGTAAAAGAGGAGCAGCTGAGCACCAAAAATTAGTTGTGTTCACTTTCCCCACCACAACAACCCTGTGAGGTGAGTTGGGTTGAGAAAGTGACCGGATCCAAATCACCCAGCTGGATTCCATGACAAAGGTGGGGCTTGAACTCACAGCCTCTTGCTTCCTAGCCCGGTGCCTTAACCACTAGACCAAACTGGCTCCCTTACATACTTATCAAGCTTGGCACCAACCTTCATCCAGAATTATCCATCATAAGAATTAAAATTCTTATATGAGATACTATAATTTATCAAATCCTAAAACTCAGGTTTTTTCTACTGCTTTTCCTTTATGCAGTTGTTTCTATGAGGAAATCATAAATATTCTTCTGGAAACTTGGAAATATGTAAATAAGATCAAGTTATATTTGTCTGAGAGTTGATATAACTGAGATTTATCAACTCTATTAATAACAACATAGAAAAATTGATAACTTAGGACAAATTGTTTTTCATAACTTCCTACTGTTATGATAAAGATGAAAAAGATTAAAAATTATTTGAGTACCATTTTTAAGACAGTTTTTATCTATTTATCATACCATCCACCCCTCACCTAACTAGGTTTCTAATCACATCACAAAATTGTTTGTTACATTTCCTGAGATCAAGTTATATCAGCAGTATTTTCATAATATATTTCAGAAATGTAATAATAAGTGAGAATGACACATAAATATCACATACATTTTATACCACCTTTCCTATCATCTATTTAGGAAGTGTAATGGTTTGTGAGGAAACCTTTTGGGAGAAGAGATGCTGCCTGGGGAAGGGTCAGAGAAGGGGGGGGGGAATCCTGCAGCTGCATAAAGGGGCAGAAACTGAAGCTCAGAAAGGCCCCTCCCTCACTTCTCAGGATAAGAAAAGAGATGGTGGGAGATTTACACTTTCAGACTTACAACATTCATTATAAACATTCATTACTTACAAATTAGCAGTACAATAAAGTAGAATTAGCACATCTAGTTGTGTTTCCCATCTGGATTACCAGGGAGAAGATCAACCTGGCAACTTTGTTCTTGACCAATCCATGCTTTCTGGTCGTCAAATTGTTGCTTGCAAGGACTTTAAAAATAATCTCGTTTTTCTGTTCTTCAATTTATGTGTCACCTGCTCTAGAATGTGAATAATAATAGACCAATTGTGTCTATTATATTCTTCTCAATATATACAGTATATGATTGATTTTTTAAAATCGTTTTTGTTCACTTATGAAGATAGTGGCAATACTTGTTTTCCGAATTAAGCATATGTGTAAATTGGCAAAGTGTAGAAGAAAGATTAAAATGTGGGATAAGAAATGAAGTTTTGTGCTTTTAAAAGTCCTGAATGTTTCGATCCTAGTTTCATCCATTTCTGAAGAAAAATGAGTTTTTCAATTTTTCTGAGATCAAACTGTACTTGGACCCAAACAGAGAGATAGCAGCAGATCTGTTGATTGACAGCTTGTTGGTTCTCCCCAAGGAGGATCCCAGGAAGGAGACTCTGGGGTATCTTAAAAGACACAGACTTATTATCAACGAAGTTGCTCTTTCACAGCTAAGGTTGCTCAACAAGGTGAAATAAATTTTAATGTCTTTTCTCCATTTCCCAAAACCTGTGGACCCATTTCACGTGGGCTCAGCCTAGTCCCCAAAGGTGGTTGACCATCACTGAGAACTGAATCTGGGGAATAGAAACCAGATTGTCTCCTGAGACTGCTTGGGAGGCTCTATGAAGAAGGGAGGAATATGTGTTTATAAGACCATGAAGAGGTTGTCACTGGTTGTCATGGAATTCTTAAATCTCTTCTCAGTTCCATCTCTCCAGATTTTATTAAGTAGAACAATCCTTTATTGCAATGTTACATGCCAAAAGCAAAAGGGAAGAAATAAATGAAGAATCTGCCACTAGTTATATCTTCTACATCTGTTTGGAATGAGCCAGAAATTTCATATTTACCTCAATGAAGACCAGAAGCTACTTGTCTAATGTCCATGTCTATCTCCATTTTCCATGGACGGAGAGTTCTAACACATTTTCTTTGCCATTCCTTGTTTTTCTGCTCAGTCCCTGCCTGAGTCCAAATGTGTGGAAAGTTGTCATCCTGGATTTGTCAAGAGGGCTCGAGAAGGAGAGCCAGTTTGCTGCTATGACTGCGTTCCTTGTCCGGAGGGGACCTTCTCCACTCAGGAAGGTGGGTGATACCAAAGGAAAGGAAGCCCTGGTGGAAATTGAAGCATCTAGAGCTGTGATGGTGAACCTATGGCATGTATGCCACAGGTGGCACGCGAGCATTGCCCTACCTCAGCTCCAGCACGTGCCAGCTGATTTTTGGGCCTTCTGGGCCCACCGGAAGTCAGGAAATGGGCTGTTTCCACCTCCGGAGGGCCCCCGGGTAAGTGAAGAAGGCCATTTTCACCCTCCCCAGGCTCCAAGAAAGCCTCTGGAGCATGGGGAGGGTGAAAAATGGGACTACCAGGACCACCGGGCCATTGTGTGCTAAAAGTGTGTGTGTGGGGGTGCGGGCAGAGCACACGCATGCACAGGGGGATGAGGCGCATTGAATTATGGGTGTGGGCACGTGAGTGCGCTCTCCCCCCCCCCCGCAGCTTCCCCCCGCTTTTGGCACGTGACAGCAAAAAGGTTAGCCTTCACTGATCTAGAATGTCTTCCTGACAGTGCAAGTTGAAGAATAGATTGAAGCTAACCTATTTTATTGTTTATTTTCAACCTGCACAATTTCTTATCTAAAAGGAAGTAAACCAAAAAGACTTTGAAGAGGGAAGAGATGGGAGGAAGGGGTGGCAGAGTGGGAAAGCTTTACTGATAGCAGAGGAAATATTTCTCCTGCTTTATATTGTGGATGTGTCTTGCTAGGTTTACCTTTCTAGAAACATCTGAGTTCTTTTAATTGTCTTAGGTCCACCTCATGAAAGGATTGCAAATGGGTTCTACATGGGCCTCCTCTTGAGGATCCCTGAGAAAGTGTTGCGGGTCCACAATGAGGTGATTTGGATTGTGGTGGGTGCACATCATTGCATCCATATTACCTTTTCTTCTCAGCTTGGTCAATTAGGAAAAAAGAACCCCAACCCATGATTAGCCAAAATTACACTTTACTAAAGCCAAAGTGGTTACAGAAGAGGCATAGCTGGATCTGAGATTTTTATGCACAAAAGGTACAGCTAACTTCTCCTTGTTCCCAGCCAACCTCCTGGTTATCAGTCAGTCTCCAATTAGGTGTTAACCAATTGTTTGAGAAATGGTCCCTGTCTTTGTGAGCTCACTGGCTCTGCATTCTTTCGGTGTGACCTTGAGATGGCTGGTACGTCTCATGGGATGGGACTGCTTGGTTTCCATTCCTCCTGGTTCCCTCCCTGCATCCCCATCCACACTGCTCTCCCCCACCCCCGTTATTGATGTCAGGATGTCAGCTTGGAATGCGTAGCTTAGCAGAAAGGCAATCATGACAATTTCTCAAAATAGGTATCCTCCAAGACCATAATATTAAAACATGTCATGTAGCAGGACTCAGAATGTTTGCCTAGAAAGAGGATCTGATTCATTATTTATCTCTAATAATGTACCTTCCTATGAAGATTCTGCAAATAACACAAGAAATAATTAAACTAGGATTATAATATGAAATATTATAAAATAAATATTACTTTTTGTTTTTCTCAGATACAGAAAAATGCACCAAGTGTCCAGATGAAAAATATCCAAATGACAAACGAGTCCAATGTATCCCCAAAATTATAACCTTCCTGTCTTATGAAGAACATCTGGGCATCATCCTGGTCTCTTTTACCCTACTCTTGTTCTTAATCACAGACCTTGTTTTAATCATCTTCATTAAATACCGAGAAACTCCCATTGTCAAAGCCAACAACCGGGACCTCTCCTACATCCTCCTGGTTTCCCTCCTCCTTTGCTTCTTGTCTCCTTTTCTCTTCATTGGTCAACCAAGGAAAGCCACCTGCCTTCTCCGACAGACGGTTTTCAGCATCATCTTCTCAGTTGCTGTTTCTTCTCTCTTGGCCAAAACCATCACGGTGGTGCTGGCTTTCCTGGCCACAAAACCAGGAAACCGAGTGAAGAGATGGTTGGGGAAGAGCTTGGCCAACTCCATCATCCTGTCTTGTTCTGCTGTCCAAATTGTCATCTGCTCCATCTGGCTGGGAGCTTCTCCCCCATTCCCTGACTCTGACCTCCACTCCCAGCCTGGAGAGATCATCCTGCAATGCAACGAAGGGGCCGTTGTCATGTTCTACGTCACCCTCAGCTACATGGGCTTCCTGGCTGCCATCTGCTTCACGGTGGCTTTCCTGGCCAGGAATCTGCCTGGGGCCTTCAACGAAGCCAAGCTGATCACCTTCAGCATGCTGGTCTTCTGCAGTGTCTGGGTGACTTTTGTGCCCACCTACCTGAGCACCAAAGGGAAATCCATGGTGGCTGTGCAGGTCTTCTCCATCCTGGCCTCCAGTGCTGGTCTGCTGGTCTGCATCTTCATCCCCAAGTGCTACATTATCCTCCTGAGGCCAGACCTCAACACAAAGGAGCAGCTTACGGCCAGAACAAATGTGGAAATGTGAGACAAAGGTATTTCAACTCCAAGCTATTCTCCATGCATGAATGAGGCAACAATTTTTCTTCAAATAAATAGTGTGTCTGGAAAATTGTGAGGAAACCAATTTCTTGGAGGAATGAGAATGTGTAACAAGATAGAAATAAAGAGTTAATGGACATGCAACCTTTATATGCTCCTTTCTTAATACATTTTATCCAAAATGCTTTGGCAATACAATTGATATTTTCCTTTTTATTTAAACAATATCTTTTTCTTGAGGATAGTAACAGTGGGTGGGCATGAAGGTACGTTGGTGCATGCTAGTTATGAATATTCATGATTATATCATCTATTAGATATTCATATTGATGGTTATCATTTTGTCCTCCTTTCCAGAAATGTATAAATATGAATGCATCCTTTGGTCTGTGGGAATCTTTCCTGCTATGCTGTGGAGGGAAATTCCTCCAATTCCTCCTGAATAAATAATAACTGCAGTGAGCCTGGATTATTGGGTTTTTCAGCTCCTTTGTTTCTTTCCAAAGAAACTGGTGTCAGAAGTGGGATTCACAATCTTTGCTCTGCAACCAGGGACAACAGCTAGGGCATCCCATGCCCCTTCTTGACGCCACATAAAGGCACCATTGAGGAGTCTGTGTCTAAGAGTCTGTTGTGGGCCTCTCTCCATTGCTTGGAAGACCGGAAACAGGGCAGGGCCAGGAGACTTGCGGGACCCCCCTCTCTTTGAAGACCCTGCCGGTCTCTCCAAGCCAGAGAGCATGGAAGCATCCTGGTCCTCTCCTTACGATATTGTCATCCAGGGAGATGAAGCTGCCCCTCCCCCTTTTCCATAGCAGTCCCGTCACTGAATCCAAGGGATTCAGCAGCCCCCCCCCTCACCCCATCATTATTTGGAGATCTGTTCCCTGTTGGGAGGCAGTTGTGCCTTGATGGCATTATTAAGAGAAACCTTATTCCCATTCCGCCCCAGCGAGGCTCCCTCTGCTGCCCCCGCAGCCAAAGGGCTCTGCAGCCCCGGAGACGCTCCAGTTCCCCCACCCTTCGGACTTCAGCCCCGCCGTTTGCGGACAGAGCCAGGCCAAGCTGAAGGGCCAGAAGGAATCTGGGCATGTGCAGAGGGCCTTTCCGTGACAGCCGTTCAAACAGCTCCGTCGTCCCAGGAGATTCTTTCTCCCTCCGGCCAAACGCCTCCGACTGGCTCTCCCTCTGGAAGCCTCTCCTCCACGGTGGCTGCCTGTCGTTGAGGGGAGGAAGGAGGAACGGCTGAGCTTTCTCCACCAACACTTCCACGTACCCAGAGGTCGGGTGGGGGGCATGGGGGCAATTGGGCAGCTCCTGGCCAGTAGCCCACCAGCGGTTGAGAGAGATGGAGGCAGAAGAAAGTGGGCTTTCCTGGCGTTGAGGGGCAACGGCCCTTGACTCGTCCAGGGGCTTCTCGGCAAGCAGCTTCCAGGCAGAAGCACCGCCGCCCTGGGAGTGCGGTCGGAGGAAGGTCGGGGTAGAGACTAACGGGGGGAGGCAAAGAAAGCCGGGGTGTGTTGAGATCATGGGGGGGGAGTTGGGAGAGGTCAATTCTGTAGCTCCATTAAAAGCTCCGCCTTGATGCTCTTACAACCTCACTTGGAAGCAGGTAAAAAAGGGGGAGGAATGTTGACAAACCGCCCCCCCTCCTCCAGCCAGGGAAGGTTTCCCTGCTGCTCCTCGCCTCCCAGAAGTGCCGGCAGTCAAGCACAGAGCTGGGCGCGTTTTTGCCTCAGCCCGAAGCAGGGCAGCCTGGAAGGGAGAAACATTTGCGAGGCTTCGTGGACTCCGGTGGTGGCCGATCCTCCTCCTCCTCCATCCTTGCAGAGTTCTGTGAGAAGAAGCCAAGGAGGCTCCCCCTCCAGCCGCCTTTGGGGTTCGCATCGACTCAAGGTCGAGGCCGCCCACCTGCTGCTGTTCCCCGTGTGGGTCTCCTCGGCGGGGGCGGCCGCAGCCTCTGGAGACGGAGCCCCGACGTGGCCCGGGAGGGAAGAGGCGCAAAGCTGCCCATGCCTTTCATCCCCGCAGCCGGGCTGGGAGGAAGCCCGTCCAGGTGCCCCCAACTCCAGTCCCCTCCCACCTGCTGTTCTCTGCCCGGGCTTCTGGCAGGGTCTGGGGCAGCCCCGAGGGAGGGGGGAGCCGGGGGGGCTCAACAGCCCACTGCAGCCTCCGCCTGAGCTGAACCGCTGGGCTGCTGTGAAGCCCCTGCTAACTCCCAGCAGAAGGAGCGTTGGATGCTTGGCGAGGGGCGGTGTGCTTGGAGAGTGGGTGGGTGGGCCTGGATCTGGGGCTTTGGCGTGAGGGGAATATTGTTTGGGCGGTGTTGTGTTGTGGTTGCGTGTTGTCTGTGGGTGAAAGGGGAGCATTTGAGGAGGGGGGGGCTTAAAGCCAGGGAAGGAACGAGAGCAAGGGCAGCGGGTGAGGAGTGGGCAAAGCGGAAGAGGAGCCGCAAGAGGAAGCCAGTTGAAGTGGTCCAAGAACCGCGGTTCTCGCGGAGCAGCTTCAACGGCTCGGCATCTCCTCTGGATGGGCGACCAAGGCGAGCATTGGGAAAAAGCCAAACCCCAGGTAAGTATCACCCTCCCTCTTGCACAAAACCCTTCTCCAAATCGCAGCTCCTCCTTTCACTTCGCTCCGAGACCTCTTGCCGCCCCCTGCTGGTCTATTCTATTCTAGGCAGACCGCTGCGTCTCATATAGGGGGCGCACTTCCCATTAGCTGAAGGTTTCGGCTCCACCGAGGCTCGCTCTGCCGCCCCGCTGCCACTGCTGCCTCCCCCCAAGGACTCCGCAGCCCCGGAGACACTCCGCTTCCAGCGCCCTTTGTAGCCAAGCAGCCCGGGGGGAGCTGAAGGACCCCTCGGGGAGTCTGCAGGTGGCCCCTTCTTGGCTACAATTCAAAGAGCTCCGTCCTCACAGGAGGCTCTTCCTTCCTCCTGCCAAACTTCTCCACCTGGCCATCCCTCTGCATCCCTCTCTCTTCCACCGTGGCTGGGACTCCATCTTCCCGGGGCTGATGGATGCTCCTGGGGATTTGGGGTTGGTTGAGTTAAACTGACAGGGTGGGTTTTTCTCTGCTGTGTAAGAGCTGCATAATAAGAGGACGTCAGACAGTTTGTGGCAGCTGATCAGGGAGGAAAACTCAGTGGAAGGGAAGGGAGGGAGAGGGAGAGGGCCGGCAAGACCCAGCTGTGTGAGTCCCTTCTGAAGAGGCATTCTGATTGGTTTGCTTTCTGAAATTGTGAGTGGGTCAGGCTGATTCTTTTTCAGTTATTTGTAGTTACAAAATAATCCAAAGGGAAGGAAAGGTGAAGGGATTTGTTTCAGTTACCATTCCTCTCCTCCTCCTCCTTTTCCCTTTCTCTTCTTCCAATTCCCCTTCTGCTACCTTTTCCCTTTCTCTTTCTGTTTGCTTCCATTTTACTCCCTACTTCCCTTTCTCTTCCGATGCCTCTACTCTTTGCCTTCTCCTTCCAATTTCCCTTCCCTTCCCCCTTTCGAAGTTCAAAGCCAGAGAAAGCATAAAAACCCGGGGACTCGCTGTATCTGCCCCTTTTCTGTTCAGGAACTCAAGCCATGTGATCCTGTCCACCATTAAACCCTCTTTCCAAGCAGACTCCATGTTTCCAGTGTCTTTTTCTCCACTTGGAGCAGAACCCAGAAGGATATTTCTTCCTACATTAGGATAACCTTGATTATTTCCTTGGACAGGAGATCACTCACCTTCACTTTTATTTCTTTAACAGAGTGATATGGACATCCATCATAATTTTAGACATAAAAATATGTATCAGAGATATAAAAAAGGAGCAGAGAAACGCCCAACATGGGCCCCCACTACCATTTCCACATTATTATTTGTCCAGGGCTCCCATTCAGAAGATCTCCCAGTGCCCGAAGTGTTATGTCCTTATAAGGGCATCCGCCGGGGATTGGCTAATCCTCCGGCGGGAAATTCAAAGAGCTGTCATTGGGCGGCTGAGCTTATTACTGAGTACGCATCAAGGCAGGAGATGAATGGAAAACAGCATTCAACTGCCCCCTGGGTAGTTTCCAGTTCAAGGTAATGCCCTTTGGATTGCAAGGAGCCCCGGCAGTGTTCATGCAGTTGATAAATGAAGTCCTACATGAGCACCTTTACAAAGGGGTCCTCGTCTACCTGGACGATATTCTCATCTACACGGAGACCATAGACGAACATATACCCCTCGTCCGCCAAGTACTGAAAAAACTGCTGAGGGCAAACCTGTATGTCAAACTGTCAAAATGCGATTTCCACCAATCATGGCTAGACTACCTAGGCTACCGAGTATCAAACGAGGGGATAGAGGACTTCCGGTTTCCCTGTCTTCGGCGACGGCGGCGCCCTTTGAAGCTCCGCCAGCCCCGCCGCCCGTAGAGCCGCTCCGAGACAAGGAAGCGGCTCGAAAACTTCTAAATCCGTAGGATTGGAGAAGGAGAGATCGCAGGGCACAGGTCGAGCCCCTGTAACCCCCCAGGGAAGTTTCTGGGGAGAGAACAGGCGTGTCTCCCTCCCAACCTGCTGAAACTCCGGGCGACGTGGGACAATTCTGCCTTTGCAGAACAAGCCGGCTGCAGGAAACTTAAAGCGAAAGAACCAGCTTTAATCAACAGTGAAACTATTTGAATCCTGAATTTTGGAAACGCAAGTATCAGCGCTTTGTTGACTTTTCAACCTGAGAAAATGCGAATGAGTGAAAGTGCTTAGAAAAAACATGGCGTTTAGTCTCAGAGTTAACGAGCCAGCGAGTGTGGATTGGTGAAGTTATTTTGCTTTGTTACAAAGTTTCCAAGTTGCTACAAAGTTGCTTTGCTTGTTATAAGAGAAACAATTGGAAAATTTCTCCCTTTCAAAATTTGACTTTGCTTTACTTCAACCTTTATTTGATTAAATCTGGGGGACTTTTTTAGAAGTCTTTGTGCAGGAGGGAAAGGAAAAGGAACTTCCCTCTTTAGAAAACCTAGATCACGTGGCAGGATGGCTTCAAAGAAGCAGGAAGGGAAGGCAACGGGGGGGGGATCCCCCACACATAAACATGAAACGCAACTTCCCCCTGCTCAGCAGTTACAGACCCAGAAAAAAGAATTTGATGTGGGAGATTTAAAAGAATTTATTTCTAAAACTTTGGATGATAAATTTCAAAAATCTCAACAGGAGATAGATGATAAACTTCAAAAATCACATCAGGGGATAGATGATAAACTTCAAAAATCACATCAGGGGATAGATGACAAACTTCAAAAATCACATCAGGAATTTATGCAGGAAATTAATGAAGTTAAAGATATGGTGAAAGATAAGGTGACCAAAAAAATATCAGAAGTGGCATCTGGCCTGGCAGAATTTATTGGGAAAGTTGATTTTAAAGTTGAAGAATTTAAATCAGAAGTTAATGTTAAGATGAAAGACAATGATTATAAAATTGCTGATGTTGACAATAAAATGCAGAGAGTTGAAGACGAGATTGTCATGATACAATTCAGGGCAATGGAGTTTGCTATACGGATTCGAGGAATTCGAGAGGAGGAAAGACAGGATTTGAGACAAGTCTGTTCTGAGGCCCTGGCTAAGATTTTACAAGTTAATCCAGATGTGGTTTTTCACAAAATAGACAAAATTTACAGAGTGAACTCTTGGGTGGCCAGACAAAGACAACTACCTAGAGATGTAGTCATATATTTTACAGATAGAGAAATAAGAAATGATATCCTGCAAAAATCCTTTTACACTTCCGTACAAGTGGGGGGCTCACGAATTGGAATTTATAAAGAATTACCTCCTAAAATGCTGAAAGCTAGAAAAGAATATGGTTTTCTCGTTAAGGAATTGCAAAATTTACAGATACCTTTCCGGTGGGACGCACCAGTTGGCATAATTTTCAGATACAAGGGACAAAGATACCGTTTGAATACCGTGGAGAAGGCACAGCATTTCTACACTACTATTCTCAAGGAAAGAACACCATCCCCACGTACATCTACAGTTTTGGAGATTAAAGAGAGTGAAGAGAAGCAACCTCAACGAGAACTGCAAGAACAGTCTAAGCAGGAATTAGAAGAAGTGCAAGGTGCAGAAGGAGGTTTCCTGGATGAGCCATTGCTGGAATCTTCTCCAATCTTGGACCCGGCTCGGATGATTGAAGTTAAGGATCAACGTATAACTCGAGCTCAAGCTAAGTTACTTAAACAAAAGCAACAACAACAACAGGAAAGACAAGACAAGGAGGCAGATAAGAGTACTGCACAAGAGATTGGATCTATGGGAGGAGCGAGATCGAAGCTTTCGGATGATCTTCAATTATTTTGCTCTTTGCTCCAGAAAGAGGCTGATGATGCTTAAGTGTTTATCTTGGAATGTTAATGGGTTGAATTCAGCACAGAAAAGGAAGAAATTATTTACATATTTGAAACAATTTAATAATGATATAATTTGTTTACAAGAAACGCATATCACAACGCAAGATCAAAAATATTTGATAAACTCCAAACTAGGAACACATTTTATATCTTCAACTTCGCAAAAAAAGAATGGAGTGGTAATTTATGTAAATAAAAAGTTAACAGTTAAAGTTATAGAAACAGATGAAGATGGTAGGTTTGTAGCAATTGAATTGTCTACCGCAAATGGCCAAATTCTTCTGATGGGGATTTATGCTCCCAATCAACAACAGGACTATTTCTATAAGATGTTACATACTAAAATATTGCAATGGGATTACAGATCTATTTTAATTATGGGAGACTGGAATGGAGTAATTGATTCTAAATTAGATAAAAAGAGTTTGGCAAAGTCTAGAATCAGATTACCACAGACCTTTTTTGACATGAAAGAAGATATGGAACTAAAAGATGTTTGGAGAATACATAACCCAAAAGAATTGGACTATACTTTTTTTTCTGACAGACACAGATCCTTCTCTAGGATTGATTTTATTTTGTTGACAGATGATTTACTTGTTAAGACAAAAAGAACAAAGATTTTTCCAAGAACTTTGACTGACCATAGCTCAGTATGGATAGAAATTGAGATGGACAAGGTTGAGAGACGTTCTTGGAGATTAAATGAGAATTTGTTTAGATATGAAAAAAATATAACAGAACTTAAAAAGCACTTGAAAGAATTTTTTGAAATAAATTTGAATAAAGGTACCCCAATTGAAATTGTGTGGGATGCAAGTAAAGCTTATATGAGAGGGGTACTTATCTACATGAACTCTAAACATAGACTGTTCTGACAAAAGAAAAGATCTGAACTGGAAATAGAAATAAAGAATAAAGAACAGATACTTATTAAAAATCCAACAGATGAAAGAATATGTAGTGCTATAAAACTTCTGAAAGACCAATTTCAAATGTTTATGGCGGAACAAGTTGCAACAAATTTACAATATGCAAAGCATAACACATTTTGTAACGCTAATAAACCGGGCAGATGGCTGGCTTACACATTGAGGAAAAAACAAAGTATACGGACTATTGATAGTATTGATATTGGAGGGAAAGAAATCTTTCAACAAAAATTAATTAAAGAAGCTTTTGTGGACTATTATACTAAATTATATGCTAAAGAGGAGGTGCAGAATGGACTTATAGAAAAATATTTAAACGATAAAAGAGTTACAAAAATTACTGATCAACAAAAGGAAAGAATGAATTATCCTATAACAGAGGAGGAGATAATAGTAGCAATTAAACAGTTAAAAACAGCCAAAGCTCCTGGCACGGATGGCTTGACTGCAGTGTATTACAAAACTTTGCAAGCTGAAATGGTGGAACAACTTAGAGATTTATTTTGCAATATTCAGCAAGGGGGTAAAATACCCCCATCATGGACAACAGCTTACATATCTTTGATACTAAAAGAACAAATCGGTCCTAAAAAACCAGAGAACTATAGACCAATATCTCTTTTGAATACAGATTATAAAATTTTTGCGAAAGTACTAGCCAACAGGTTGATGCCAGTAATTCAGAAGGTGATTCATGATGATCAAGCGGGATTTATCGAGGCCAGATATATGAAGGATAATGTAAGGCAAGTAATAGATTTATTGGAATATCTTGAGAAGAATAAACAGATCCCTGCAGTGCTGGTCTTTTTGGATGCAGAGAAGGCCTTTGATAGAGTGGATTGGAATTTTCTATTAAAGACTTTGAAAAAGATGGACTTTGGGGATCAATTTATACAGGCGATTTCGGCAATTTACCAAGAGCAAAAGGCACAGATCATAATTAATGGAAGTCTGACAACAGAGTTTAAAATTGAAAAAGGAACAAGACAGGGATGTCTGTTGTCCCCACTTTTATTTATTTTAACACTAGAAGTCTTGCTAAATACAATACGGGATTCTAATATTTTGAAAGGTATAATGATTAGGCAAGAGGATTACAGAATAAAGGCATTTGCAGATGATCTGGTTGTTACCCTATCACAACCAATGGAATCAATAATCCTGATGAAGGACATTATACAAGACTATGGTAAAGTTTCAGGTTTTAGACTGAATCCAAAAAAGACTAAAATGATAGTTAAAAACATGACACAAGATCGTAAACATGAGCTTGAAAGGAGGGCAGGTTTTGAGACTGTACCTAAGGTAAAATATCTAGGAGTTCAGGTTGCAGAATCAAACATGAAATTGTTTCAAAATAACTATGAGGTGTTATGGCGAGAGGTGCAGAAAGATATGGAGACTTGGAAAAAACTGCAGCTGTCTTTACTTGGAAGAATAGCAGCAGTTAAGATGAACATTTTGCCAAGATTTCTTTTTTTGTTTCAAATGATTCCGGTGCTTAAAAGTGATAAACAATTGAAAGTTTGGCAATCTGGAGTGAATAAGTTTGTCTGGAACGAGAAGAAGCCGAGAGTGAAATTGAAAATTATGCAAGATGTTCCAGAAAGAGGAGGTCTTAAACTTCCAAACCTACAGCTATATTATGATGCAGCAGCCTTAACTTTAACAAGTGATTGGTTTGGAAGGAAAAAGACTGGAATATTGAATGCAGAAAGTTTTGATCTTGAATTTGGATGACATGCTTACTTATTTTACGACGACAAAGTAGATAAAGTATTTAAAAGTCATATACTTAGAGATTCTTTGATGAGAGTTTGGAAGAAGCACCAACTCAAATGGGATTATAAAATACCGCTATGGTTGGATCTTGGTCATACTTTGTGGAATACAAATATAATGTCACTCGGGGGGTTTTTATATAAAGAGGTTCTTTTTACAGATGCGGGCAGATGGCAGCTGAAGACATTGCAGACACTGTTGGACGAAGGGATTAATTTAACTTGGCTACAATATAATCAATTACAATTGAGATGGAAAGAGGACCAAAAAACTGGTATTATGTTGCATGAGGAAGAATTGGTTAGACATATAAGAGAGAAAGGTCCAATGCATATCAAAAGGCTTTATAATGTTTTGCTAGAAAGAGATTCAGAAACCGAATTAGTTAAAGACTGTATGATTAAGTGGGCACAGAATTTTGAAGAACCAGTGATGCTGGAAACATGGGAAAAAATTTGGGTTCAGAATGTTAAATTTACACAGTCGCAGAATCTGAGGGAAAATTTCTACAAAATGTTTTATAGATGGCATTTAGATCCCAAAAAGTTGTCATGTATGTACCCTAATGTTCAGCCAAAATGTTGGAGATGTGAATGTTTGGATGCTACGTATTATCATGTTTGGTGGACCTGTAGGAAAGTTAAGGCTTTTTGGATAAAAATTTGGTGGGTCATGCAGAATGTTTTGAAGAAAAAAATTCAATTTTCTCCACAACTGTTTTTATTGGGTATAGTTAAGGGTTTTACATTGGGTGAAACAAAATTGATATTGTATATGATAACAGCAGCAAGATTGTTGATAGGTAAATACTGGAAGAATGAAGCTTTGCCCACTATCGAGGAATGGACTTTGAAGATGGCCAGTTTTGCAGAGATGGCCAAGATTTCAGCATATTTAAAAGATTGTTCACAAGAGACTTATGAATGGGAATGGAAAAAGTGGATAGAATATGTTCAGAACAAATATCAAACTAGAAAGTATCAAATAGCTTTTATTTGAAAATAATGTATTGGAAATTTTTTAATGTAATGAGGTAAAGAGAAAAATTATACAGGGGAGGGAGGGGTTCAAGTTTATATATAAGTGTTATATTAGGGTTCTTTATGAGTATGAGTATATTATAGGGAAGTCTGGGGGGAGGGGAGGGTTAGGGAGGGTTAGGGAGGTTGGGAAGTTTGGGGGGGTGAGAAAAGGGGTGAAAATGTAATTGTAAAACTTTTGCAATAAAAAAAAAAAACGAGGGGATAGAAATGGACCCAGCCAAGGTCCAATCAGTTCTACAATGGCAGCCCCCTTGCACCCGCAGACAACTGCAAAGCTTCCTAGGCTTCGCAAACTTTTACAGACAATTCATCCCCTCGTTCGCAAAAATTGCCAAACCTTTGACAGACCTCCTAAAGACAGGAAGCCCAGCGACGAAACCCTGCCCGGGACAACCCCTGCAGTGGGACCTGACCTGCCAACAGGCATTCGAGATGCTAAAAGGAATGTTTGCGAAAGAACCTGTCTTAAAACACCCTGATCCTGAACAGCCTTTCGTCATCCAAGCAGATGCAAGTGATATGGCAATAGGAGCCATGTTACTCCAAAAGAACAGCCAAGGTGATCTACAACCCTGCGCCTACACCTCCCACAAACTCACCGACACAGATAGGCGATGGGCGGCGTGGGAGAAGGAAGCGTTCGCAGTAAGATGGGTGTTGTTGACCTGGTGGCACCTACTAGAGGGAGGCCAGAAACCATTTGTAGTCTGGACTGATCATAAAAACCTGGAGGCTCTAAAAACCCCACGGAAACTGTTGCCCAGGCAAGTCCGGTGGGCTCAATACTTCAATCGTTTCAATTTTGAGCTTAAGCACATCCCAGGAGGGAGGAATTTCCTGGCTGATGCCCTCTCCCAGATGCCCCAATACAACAGTGAGCGGGAGCAGGTAGTGAATGCCATCGTCCCCTCCACCCAAGCAGCAGCTCAAATGATCACCAGACGGTAACAACATGACCAGCAGGGCCAACTTGCAAGTGTCTTAACTGCAAAATTAAAAAAATGAAACACTGACAGACCCCTGGTTCCGAGACAATCAACATCTCTTGACAAAAAGAGATGACCTACCATGGAAGGGGACAAAGCTCTATGTCCCACAGACTTTACGCACCCTGATTCTCAAGAGGAGCCACAACGTTAAACCAGCGGGACACTTCGGGTTCCTAAAGACTCTGCACCTAGTACGAAGGCAGTTCTGGTGGCCCCACATGAGAAAGGACGTGGACAGTTATGTAAAAAGCTGCACCATTTGTGCCATGATGAAAACAAGATGAGGTTGCCTGCCTGGACTGTTGCAACCAGTAGCTGAGCCGTCAAGACCATGGGAGGAGATTGCGATGGACTTCATAGTAGACCTACCGAGGAGCAGTGGAAATACAGTGATCTGGACTGTAATAGACTTATTCTCCAAACAGGCACACTTCATTCCTTGTAGCGGACTGCCTTCAGCCCGTCAGTTATCCAAACTATTCCTGAAACACATCTACCACCTGCATGGAGTCCCCAGGAGAATCATCTCCGACCGAGGGGTCCAGTTCACAGCAAAGTTCTGGAGGGAGTTTCTACGATCCATAGGTTCATCCCAAGGGCTCAGCTCAGCATTTCACCCGAGCACCAATGGGGGGGCAGAAAGACTGAACACTATGATAGAACAGTATTTAAGATGCTACGTCGACTACCAGCAGTCCAATTGGGCAGACCTCCTATCTTTTGCGGAGGTCGCATATAATAATGCTGTCCACAGCAGCACGGGGCTAACCCCGTTCAAAATAGTGAGTGGCATGGATTTTGTTCCCATGCCAGAATACCCGAGGGAGCCCCCTTCCTCAGTCAGTTTGACCGACTGGATGGCAATGTTGAGAGAAACTTGGGAGAATGTCAAGAGGGCGTTGGCCAAGGTGGCTCAATCTTATAAGAAACAAGCAGACAAGCACCGAACTCCCCAAAGACCATTTCAATTGGGAGAGAAAGTCTACCTTTCCACCAAGTACTTGAGACTTAGACTCCTGAGCAAGAAATTAGGCCCAAAATTTATAGGACCGTTCCCTATAGTAAAAATAATCAACCCCGTTACAGTACAACTGCAGTTGCCACGGCTCTTGGGGAAGATTCACCCCGTTTTTCACAGTAGCCTTCTGAAACCTGTAGTGGGGTCTACCTTAAGGCCGACGCCACGTGAGCCCCCTGGGCCCCTGGTTGTTGGGGGCCAAACTCACTACGAAGTGCAGTGAATTCTTGACTCAAGATGGCACAGGGGGCACCTCCAATCCTTAATTAAATGGAAGGGCTACCCGTTATCAGAGGCTTCCTGAGTGAAGAGTTCAAACATCCAAGCTGACCGCCTTATAGCAAAATTCCATGCAGACCACCCGGGAAAGCCGGGAGGGGGGGTTCGCAGCAAAGAAGGGGACAATGATACTTATCTTGTTGTGTTTTTCCTATGGGGCAGGTTATGTCGGAGAAGTGAAGGGAGAGAGGCCGGATGTCAGCGTTCCAAATTGTGATCTCTTTCAGCGCTGACATAAAAGACACAGAAAGACTTGCTTAATGCTGGGATGAACTTTCACCTAGTTCCTGGTTCTTCAGCAGATAGTGTTACTTGGGCAACAGAGGGAGGGGGGAATTCCTGTGAAAAGAAAGTGTATGGGACGAAGAGATTGATCTGCATGGTGGCCAATGAGACATTGGGGTTGAAGAACGGAAAGGGAGGGGTTTGGAAGGAGGTGCCAATCTTGGCTGCATCAGAGTTCAGGCATGTCATTTTTCCTATTCTTAAATAAATCAGAAGATTCATTAGAGACTTTGCATTTGAGAATGAAGTTTGTTTAAGATAGCAACGAAACCTCCCCAAAGATAATGGGGAAATTTATATGGCAAGGGAAAAAAGCAAGAATAAGTTTGAAATTATTACAAGATATGAGGTTGCAAGGGGGATTTGGTTTACCAAATTGGGAATTATATTATCAAGCAGCAACATTGACATGGTTAAAAGAATGGATTGAACTAAAAAATATAAGGTTGTTAACATTGGAAGGACATGATCTGCAACTGGGTTGGCATGCCTTTTTGTGGTATGGTAGAAATAAAATACATACATACTTTCATAGACATTATATAAAAAATGCTTTGTTATTGGTCTGGGAGAAGGTTAGAGATAAATATTATGTGAAAATACCGATATGGTTATCAACGATGGAAACTTTAATACACCCAAATGTTTTTAATTTTGGAAATTTTGTTAGATTTGTTAACAGATAAGGGGGAATTGAAAGAGAAACGAGAACTGGAAGAACAGGGGATTGAGATAGATTGGTATATGTATATGCAGATAAGAACAAGATATGGAAAAGATGCAAAGTTACATGGTTTTTATTTGGAAAAGACTGAGTTAGATAGGATACTCACAGGAACAGAAGAAAATTTAATTTAAAATTTTTATAATGTTTTGTTAAATATTGAATTGGAGGAAGAACAGGTGAAGGGAACAATGATAGCTTGGGGAAGAAATTTTGGACATCCAATTGATCTTGAAAAATGGCAACAATTATGGGAGAGGAATTATAAATTAATGATGTCCATCACATATAAGGAAAATCAATATAAAATGTTTTTATATAGCATATGCCACCGGAGAAGTTAGCAAAAATGTTTAAAGATAAATCAGCGAAATGCTTCATCATTTCAAGTAGACATGGATTGGGATTTTTGCTGATGATAACACCGATAGAGAAAATTTCTTACAGAAAATGCAGCCCTTACTTTCAGAGAACAGAATCTGCTCAGCATTCATAGAAAGGCTTGCTTAACATCTCCACTTGGAAAACTTCCCAGAAGTAATTCAAAGAATCTGAATTATTGCCATGCATTGGATAAATAGCCGAGCCAATGCATTTCTTGTCTATGGAGAATCAATGACAATTATGTGATTGAGAATTGTCACATTTATGACAGATCCTGAAAGCAAGGAAATTGCATTATTTAGAAGGGTATGGATCATGACTGCACAGATTGATTTCATATTATCAGGATTTCAAATCAGTAGGGTATTTAAGATTTATTCATATTTAAGCCCATCCCAGCATCCATGTTGCTGTATTTCCATCATTTTCCAAAATTCTTTAACCTAATCCATTCTCCCTTTCAACACTCTTGTTGAACTTGACTTTGATCTAGTTTTGTTATTTGCTATTAGGATATTTCAGATATTGACTCAAATGACATTTGAGTCAATATCTGAAGTGACATTTTCCTGGGTTTTACACTTTCAATTCCTAAAGCATCATACAAATATAGTAAGAAGCTGACTACCATTTTATGAATATATATTTAATACAGTGTTATAGGATATTAGGTAGGATTTGTTGAGGTTCTTTGAAATGTGATATACATTGAGTTTGTGAATCCTGAATATTTAACTGTATTGAAAGAAATTGGCTTTCATACTGGGTCATATCCATTCACTCTCTACCCATAAATCTATTTCCACTGTAAACTGTTATCAAGTTTAGTTTAGTTTAGTTTATTGGATTTATATACCGCCCTACTCCTGAAGGACTCAGGGCGGTGAACAGCCACAGAATAAAACACAAAAATACAAAAATTTAAAATAGAATAAAAATGAATTAAATAATTACAAATATGAGAAATTTATTGAAATAAAATTTTCCCAGGCAAAAAACCATACAATCCTAGAAAGCCTTAATAGAGGGATAGAATCAAGATCACATGAAGTTCAAGTATTACTTTAGAAAGCCTTAGTAAAACCACACTCAGAAAATTGTATCCAGTTCTGCTCACCGTAGTATAAAAAAAGAGTGTAGAAAGCAGCAACAAAAATGATTAGGAGCTGGAGGCTAAAACATATAAACAACACTTAGAGGAACTGGGTATGACTAGTCTTATTTATTTATTTATTTATTTATTTATTTATTTATTTATTTATTTAATTAATTAATTAATTTGTATACCGCCCTTCTCCCAGAGGGGACTCAGGGCGGTGAACAGCCAAAATTAAAAAACATACAAATACAAAAGTTAAGATAATTAAAAAAGAATTAAATCATTAGCTTCCCAATTTAAAGCCCCCAAATCCATAAAATTTAAAATCCCAATTAAAAACCATTTAGGCTAGGCCAGCTTGATGGAATAAAAACGTCTTCAGGGCTTTACGGAAGGTCCGGAGGTCCGGGATCAGTCGTATTCCAGGAGGCAGCTCATTCCACAGGGCGGGTGCCCCCACAGAGAAGGCTCGCCCCCTGGGGGCCACCAGCCGACATTGCCTGACCGACGGCACCCTGAGGAGGCCCTCTCTGTGAGAGCATATTGGCCAGTGGGAGGTTATCGGTAATCTAGAGAAAAGAAGAAGTGGAGTGACATGATAGCACTTTCCCAACATTTGAGGTACTCCTACAAAGACAAGGGGGTCAAACTATTTTTAAAACCCCCAAAAGGCAAGACAAGAAACAATGAATGGAAATTAGCAAGGAGGGAAGCAACCTAGGACTAAGGAGAAATTTCCTAACAGTGAGAGCAATCAACTCATGGCTTGCCTTCAGAAGTTGGGGGTGCTTCATCACTGGAAGCTTTGAAAAAAAGACTGGACAACCAATTGTTTGAAATGGTATAGGATCTCCTGCTCAGTGGGGAGGGGTGTGTGGACCAGAAGACCTCCAAGTTCCTTTCCAACCCTATTGTTTTATGTTCACCCGTTATTCAAAATGTATACTGACTAATGAACATAATAAAGAGCCTGGCATTTTTCAAGAAAATCAAATATGAATTTCAGGCCAAATTCTAGAACAAATGTGCATGGCTATCTGAATGAAGGAGACATCACAAACATGAAACTTGTTTCACGTGAAACTACCTGGGTGGGGTGGGGGTGGGGGTTGGAAAGGTCTTCCTGCGGACTGGAGGACTGTAGTTTCATGTATCCCACGGACAGGGCATCTCTTGTTTGCATGGCTTGGTTTCTGGCATGGCCAGGGTTGGGGATCTCTGCTTTAGGTTATGTTAAAGTGTTCGCAATAGAATGTATGAAACTTCGATTCAGGGAATCTTCTGAAGGTTTTTACCTTTAGCTTAAGGTAATTAAAAAAAAAGTTCTGCATTGTTACTCTGTGAAAAAAAAAACATACAATAAATGACTGATACCTACTGGATCTGTTCATATTTTATTTTGTGAAAAATTGGTAGAAAATAAGTGTGGTACTTTGAAAAAAGCATTATTTTAAACCATTAAATTTATATTCAATTGCAAATCTTCCATAGGCTACTTTCATTGTCATTGCTCATATATGTATTTTAGAAAAGTTGAATTATCAGCTACTTATTATCTCATCCAAACAAAATAATTACATCCCAGAGGAATAGGCCAAAACATTAAAGGCTGCACAGAAGGCTATTGAAATTCAACGACAAATCACAGGGAGTTTGGTACAAGGGGTAATAAGATCTCTGTCAGATTCATTGCTTCAAGTTTCTATCCTCTGTTCTTTTCTGCCAGAATATCTGTTCAAATCCTGGCGGCATTCAAGATACCAATTTGCACTCACATCAATCTTCAAATAGAAAATAATAGATTTTCTCATTAGGTGCATTCTCAGATACAAACCTTGGATCAATCTCTAGATGAAGTATTGGATTATATGTACTTTCTGATCGGCAGGATGGGAGGGAAAACATTTTCACGATAACAAAAGCATGAAGATGTTTTTGGTGATGCTTTTGGTGCATAAAGTAGTTACTCTGAGCTGCCCTGCAAGGGATGCTTTCCTTATTCCACATGAGTGGTACCAGCCTGGAGACTTCATCATTGGTGGCATGGCATCTCACTTTGGTTACCACCTTTATGAAATTAAATTTAGTGAAAATCCTTCTAAGAAACCTTATGACATACCAGTGTAAGAATTTTTTCCTCTAACATGGCTTACTCAGATTTTCAAAAATACTTTATATGAATAAAAGCTATTTGCGCATAAATGCAGAGTTTTTAATGTAATCTATGCCTCATTTTTCTTTCAATTGTATCTGGTTATGAAAGAAGAAGTAGCCTTCTTTACATTATTTTTAAAGCCTTTCACATGAAATGTACCAAATTTCAGACCAAGAAGCCTCTGTTTGAAGATTTACTGGGATAAAGTTAATTTTTAGAAAGATTTGGCATTATCTCTCCTCAGAAACCACACATATGGTAAATAAGTGATACCTCCTGAATCTGTTCATAAACCATTTTTTGAAAATGTCATAGAAAATATAGTACTTTGAAAAAAGTCACTACTTGTTGCAGTGCATATTTCTTGGAAGTCAGGGAAATGCTTTGTAAAATAAATTTGAGTTCTGAGAAATTACCAATAAAGGAGAAAATTTTTAGTTCAGGATGAAAATGAGGGGTCCTCTGACGTGGATCGTTTTCTTGCAGATAACATCATCAGTGTTGGGATGTGATGATGTTACCTATTTTGGGTAGTGAAATTTCTGCAGGAAAGCAACCAAGCTCAGAGAACACCAAGGACCCCTCTGTAGAAATTTTAGAAAGGCTATTTTCTTTGTATTACCGTCACAGAAAGAAAACTTTGTTATTTATACAGAAATGTTGTCACCTTATGAGAATTGTCAATTTACACTTTCAACTATTGAAATTGTTTGCAGTCTAATCACCAAATTTCATCAACATGTCCTTGCTTTGGTGTTTGCTGTGAAGGAGATCAATGAAGACTCCCAAATCTTACTTAACATCACTCTTGGGTTCCACATCTATGACAGTTACAAGAATCCGAGGATGACCTATCGCACCACTCTGGACCTACTTTTCAAATCCCAGGAATTTGTCCCTAACTACAAGTGTGACAACCAGAAGAATCTCATGGCTATCATTGGAGGACTGGATTTTGATACATCATCTTATATTGCTGAAATTACAGGATCTTTCAAAATTCCACAAGTAAGTTGTGAAAGGGCTAAAGAGAACAATTCTTTATTATGTTCTTGATTTTGTTATGGATTAATCAAGGAGCAATAAACATTAGCACTAGCTTTGTATTAAGATGTTCTGCCTGGCTTAGGGACTATTAATTAGCATAATTTTGAAACTACAAGAAGTGAGTATCTAGAGAGATTCCATACCTAAGGAAAGATTTGAACATAGTGTTCTTTGCTCCTATCAAGATAATTGATCAATCGTATGTATTTGAAATAATTCCAATAAATTCATTTCCATATTAATACCTAGAAGAATTTCAGGAAAACATTTCCTTCCTTGCATATATTTTGTATGAAAACTAGATCAGGATAATTGCACTTGATCTTACAGCTCAAGAGAACATTACTCTACTTTCTTGCAGATGACATATGGCTCATTACCCCAAGAGGAATTTGAGACCAGTAAACTCTCTTCACTTTATTTCATGGTCCCCAAAGAGGACCATCAGTACATTGGGATTATCCAACTGCTTCATCATTTCAGGTGGACATGGATTGGGATATTTGCTGTTGACAACAACGATGGAGAAAATTTCTTACAGAAAATGCAGCCCTTACTTTCAGAGAACAGAATCTGCTCATCATTCATAGAAAGGGTTGCACAACTAATCCACTTTGAAGACTACCGAGAACTAATTCAAAGAATCTTAATTATTTCCATGAATTGGGTAAATAGCCGAGCCAATGCATTTCTTGTCTATGGAGAGTCATTGACAATTATGGGGCTAAGAGCTGTCACATTTATAACAGATCCTGAAAACAAGGAAACTGCATTATTTGGAAAGGTGTGGATCATGACTGCACAGATTGATTTCATATTATCTGGATTTCAAATCAGTTGGGATCTCCACATGTTCCATGGGGCTCTTTCCTTCACTGTTCATTCAAGAGCAGTTGCAGGTTTCAAGGAGTTTCTTCAGACTGTAAATCCTCTTTCAGTCTACAAAGATGGGTTTCTGCAGGAAGTTTGGGAACAAGCATTTGATTGTTCATTTCCAAAAGCAGAATTACAAGAAATGCATAGTGGGCAGTGCACAGGGGAGATGAACCTGGAGGATCTTCCTGGACCTGCCTTTGAAATGGAGATGACGGGCCAAAGCTACAGCATCTACAATGCTGTTTATGCTGTAGCTCACGCTTTGCAAGCTCTATACACATTGCATTTCAATGGAAAAAAACCTATGATCTGTAAAAATCCTGACCTTTCACAACTCCAGGCTTGGCAGGTATTCCCTTTGCCTTGGACCCTTCTTTTATTTCAATAAGCAGTTTGATGTAGAATTATGTTTTGATCCCATTGTGGAAAGTCTTAATATTTTTTGAATGTGGAATCAAGCATGAGAAAGCAGCCTAGAAGTAAGGAGGAATTACCTGATGGTGAGAACAATGAACAAATCATTAGTGCCTTCAGAAGTTTCGGATGCTCCAACATTGGAGATTTTTACCAAGAGAAGGACAGCCACTTACCTGAAATATCACAGGGTCTCCTCCTTGAGTAGGGTGTTGGATTAGAAGACCTCCAGCCTCCTCTTGACCCCAACATCGTGTTCTGTCTGAAATAGATATAGAAAAAATAGTTTCTGTTGTTATTCTGATCATTCAGAAGCTACTATGTATAAATTTTGGTTTAGGTGTCAGTAGAGGTTGTTTTCTATATCACCATACATTGCATCATAAGAGATAGTTAAAATGGTAATTTAGATTACTTTTCACTGACTCCTCCAAAAATAACCAATTCTCCAATAATTTTCTATGTGGCTCATGAACTTTTCATGGGTAACAAGCTCAGCTTTCTGTCTCTATCAGAGTTTTAGACGAATGAAATAAAAGTGGCATCCATAGTATGAAACATGAAACATATTTGCCAGAATCTCTATCTTGCATCTCTCTATGGAGGAATGCTTGAGTCTCAGATTCTAAAGTTTGAGTAAAGGACATTAGTCAGACCTTCAACTGTCAAACAGGTGAATCTAAATAATAATTTTAAAAAGTTTCAAAATTCCAAAATCCTTTTAAAATTCTTCTTCAGTTCATTCTTTCCTTTCCTTATATTAATATCAAATTAGTGTGGATATTTACAGTATCATGCAATATTGATTATCAAATTTCTAAGCATACATACTTAATAGTAGTTATTGGAATGGGAAGAATGAGTGAATGAAACTTCAATATGATGTTCTCTTCTCCATTATTAGCCTTTCAAGTCCCTGTCTTTTTTATTCCCTTTCAAGTAGCTCCATTCAAGTCTTCAAGGCATTTCATTCAACAACTCAGCTGGGGAGAGAGTGTTCCTGAATGAGAACGGGGAAGCAACAGGTGGATTCGACATCACCAACTTGATCACTTTTCCAAACAGATCCTTTCAGAGAGTCAACGTTGGAAAGATGGATCTACAGGCTCCAAAAGGGCAGGAACTATTCATCAGTGAAGATGTGATTGTCTGGAATCCAGTTTTTAACCAGGTATTGAATTAGTGAATCCACCATGCCTTAATCCATTATGATCCATATTGAACATAGTCTCTTTAGAAATCTGATTTCTTTTTTTAAATAAACAATACCATATTCTTTCAAATGTTTTTTTTTTTGAAAAATTTTTCAGTTTTATTTCTTATACACATAAAATAAAATATACATTTTCTTATACATAATTAATCATACATATACATATTTTCCTTAAAGAAAGCATTAAAATAAAGCATTTTAATTACATTCGGAATTGCTCTTCTACCCTTTCTTCCCTCATTTCGCAACAACCCTTCTTCTTCTCCTCCTCTTTCCCTTCCCTCCCTCCTCTCCTCTCCTACTTTCTCCTTCCTCCTCTCCTACCTCATCCTACTTCCTTTTCCTTTCCCCCACTCCTCTCTTCTTTCCCCCCTCTCACCTTCTCTCCTACTCCTGTCCCCTCCCCTCCCCTTCCTCTCCTTTTCCCTTTCTCCCCCCCCCCCTCTCCTCTTCCTCTCCTCTTCCTCCCCTCTCCTTTCTATCTTCTTTGCTGTGGAATAGTCGCCTTCTTTGGTATCCAAGCAACTCCTGTGTTCTAATAGTATATACTTTCTTTCAAATTCTTTTCAGATTTATTCTATCAGTATTTATCATCATAATTGTACACTTATTCTTATTATCTTGTTTCTTTCCCCCCCTCCCCCCCCCCTTTTTCATTTACTCTGGTGTCATCTGGGTTTCTATTTCTTTTTTTATCCTCTCCCTCGTTTAACTTTCTATTATCTAAATCATTCATCCTCTTATCTTCATATTTCTTTTCTAACCATATATAAAATCTTCCCCATGTCTTGAAATACACTGATTCCTCTTTATCTCTTATTCTTAGTTAATCTATTCATTTCTGCACCGTCGAAAATCTTTTTTATTACTTCACCTTCTGACGGAATTTTTTCTGTCTTCCAATTTTGTGCAAACACAATTCTTGCTGCTGTTATTATATGTATAGTTAAATACACATCTTCCTTACTATATCTCTCTGGGAGAATACCCAATAAAAAACCTCTGCTTTTAATTCTATAGATTTATGTAATATTTCTTCCAACCATTTCTGTATTCTAGACCACCAATTTTTGCTTCTAAACATGACCACCACATATGATCCCGGCAAATGCAAACATTTCCAACATTTGGCTGAATTATCCTTAAACATCTTTGCTAATCTTTCTGGTGAAGTATGCCACGTATAAAACATTTTATATAGATTTTCTTTACATGCAGTTGCCATTGTCAATTTATAATTCCTTTCCCATAGTTGTTGCCATTTCTCTAACTCTATTGCATATCCAAAATTTTTCGCCCATGTTATCATTGTCATTTTTACCTCTTCATCTTCCAATCTAATTTGCAACAAATAATTATGCAGTCTTTTAATCATTTTTTCATCTTTTCCAGTCATTATCTGCTCCAACTCTGATTCCCCCAAATTAAAACCATATTCTTTCAAGTTTTTATCATATCTTGATTGTATCTGCAGGCGTGTATACCAGTCAGTCTCAATCCCTTGTTTTTCTAAGTCGTGTTTCTGTTTTAATTCTCTCTTCTCTGTTAAAATGCCTTTATACCTTACAATCTTGTCCATGTTAATTACAGTATATTTGGGTGTGTCAATGCTTCTATTGTTGAAAGCCACATTGGTACTTCAATACAGTGGTGGGATTCAATTTTTTTAACAACTGGTTCTGTGGGCGTGGCTTAGTTGGGGGTGTGGCTTGGTGGTCACGTGACTGGGTGGGCGTGGCTATGTGCATAGGGACTACTCAGAGGGCTGAAAAAAGTCATTTCTGACCGGTTCTCGCACTTATGACCATCCTCACATTTATGCCCATTGCGGCATTCTTAACAACCGTGTCAGTCATTTCACCACTACTTCTCTTCACCACGGTGACAAGATAGGGTGCAAAACGTAAAATGTGAGGACAGTCGTAAGTTTGAGGACTGGTCAAAAGTGCGAGGACTGGTCAAAAATAACATTTTCAGCCTTCTGACTAGTCCATATGCACATAGGGACTATTCAGAGGGCTGAAAAAAGTCATTTCTGACTGGTCCTCACATTTTTGACCGGTCCTCGCACTTATGACCTTCCTCACATTTATGCCCGTTGCGGCATTCTTAACAACTGTGTCAGTCATTTCACCACTACTTCTCTTCACTACGGTGACAAGATAGGGCGCAAAAAGTAAAATGTGAGGACAGTCGTAAGTTCGAGTCAAAAGTGCGAGGACCAGTCAAAAATAATTTTTTCAGCCCTCTGAGTAGTCCATATGCACAAAAGGATACAGCAATAGAGAGGGATGAAGGAAGGAGAAGAGAGATGGAAGAAGGAAGGAGAGAGAGGGAAGGAAGAGAAGGGAGGAAGGAAGGGAAGCGAAATTAGAGTAGGAGGGAGGGTAAGAGAGGGAGAAAGAGAGGAGGAGAAGGACAAAGGAAGAGGAAGTAGGGAGGAGAAGAAGAGGGGGGAAGAGAAAGTAAGAAGGAAAGAAAAGAGAGAGGTGGTAGGTTTGAGGAGAAAGATTGCTGTACAATAAAAAAGATGAAAGGGAAGAAAGTCAACCCCAAACAAATATAAAGATATTAAGATAAAGAATGAATTGTGAAACTTTAAAGAATAAAAGAGAACAAATATGAATAAATAACAATAATTAGAAACACACATACAAACATACAATGTATTTTCTTTGAACAGAGTATTTGGCCGGTTCACAAATTTAAACAGTGTTTAGTCATTTCAATTAAATTTACAATTTCTATATTTCCTTTTTGCCATATTTATTCCTCATCTATTTTTTAAAAAAACCAATATTACCCTTCATCCTCATCTCTAATCTTAATCAAATTCAATTTTTCCCTTCTATTCAATTTTTCCCTTCTATTCTATATTATACCCCTTCCCATTGTCATCTATTTTTATATCCATCCTCACATTGGTTAATTATGTAATATTACAGTTGTTTAATACAAATTCAACATTTTAATATAAATCAATTAGTTATATAACTATCTTTTTTGTATACTAATCAATATGAACATGAATATTCCAATTATTTCTATGCAAACCAATTTCTTACAAATCAATTAATTATATTTACCAATAATAATAAACCAAATAATTTCCCCCATATATTCCTCCAAACCACAACTTAACCATTTCTGCTTTCAACACAATATACAATTAATAGTATCTCAATTATTACAATTCCTTAGTTAAATAGAGCTTTTTTTCTTTTGTGTTTTAAAATCTTGAACTCTCCTCTTTTGCCCTAAAGAGGAACTACCTCTTTAGGGAAAATTACCTTTTCACTAAAGGTAGCTTTTTTGGTGAGGAAAAGGAAAAGAAATCTTCCTGCCTAATTTTCCAACGTTGCAGCAACAGCAAAGCCAACAGCCTACTTTACTTTCAGTTTCATTTTTCAGCCTCGCTAGGGGAAAAAAAATCTGCTCAAGCAAGCAAGCAAGCAGCAGAGCCCTGAGCAAAACAGCTGAGAGCAAAACAGCTGAGAGCAAATCAGCTGAGAGTCGGGAGGCCCATCTAATCAAGGGCTAATTAGCCTATGCTGAAGCTCCGCGGGCCAATAAAATTACAAAAAAACACCGAACCGTTTGTTAAATTGCTGGCTCGCCCACCCCTCGCTCACCACTATTTATTGGCAATAAATAGTGGTGCAGAGGGGCGGGGCAAGGGGCGGGGCGAGCCAGCAATTTAACAAACGGTTCGGCCGAACCGCCTAGAACCGGCAGAATCCCACCACTGCTTCAATATAATGTTCATTTCTTATTTATTTGTTTATTTTGTCAATCTAGTCATTCTTATCTCCCTTAGTTCCTTAATGTCTTTTGACTTTGCTCCTTCTATTAATGCTTTTTCTTCTTGTTCTTTCGTTGTCTCTCTTGGTTGTTCTTTCTTCTCCTCCTATTGTTCATCCCCCTTTTCTTCCCTCAACCTTCCTTCCTCTTGGACATATATGAATTGTTTATAAAATAACTCTGCTTTCTCTACTGAATCTAATCTGTATCTTTGTTCTTGCCAGTTCACCAATATTCCTTCTGGAATCAACCATCTAAAATGTATTCCTCTCTTTATCAAACATTTCATAAGAAATTGATATTCTTTTCTCAGATCTCTCACTCTTCTTGGAATTTGTTTCAGTGCCACTACTTCTCTCCCTTTGTGCTTTATCGCCTTGTTTCTCATCAAATGCAATATCTCTGTTCTCAGTGTTTTCTTGGTGAATCTGACATGAATTTCTCTAGGTAGATTATGTCTCATCACATATCTTGTATGCACTCTGTATATCTCATCGATTCCACTTAATATCCTTTCCTTACTTTCTTCCATTGCTTCTGCTAGTATCTCTGCAATTACTCTGCTAATTTTTTTCCCTTTTCTTCTTCAATGTTTTGAAATCTTAAATAAAAATCAGCTTTATCCATCTCCAGGATTATAATTGTTTTTTCCTGATTTTTATCAGTAATTGTAAGTCTATAGTCCATCTCTTCAACTTTTTTCTCAGGTGCTTCTGCTTTTTCTTCCATTTGCTGCAATCATTCATTTTTCCCTATCATTTCTTTAACTTCTTTCAATTCTCCTTCCATTTTTTCCATTCTCCCATCTATCTTGTCTAATCTTGTCTTAAGATCTTCATATATAGTTTGTAGCATATTTTTAAATTCTGCATTGACTTTCTCTTGCTGTGATGCAGTTTCTGTTGTCTTTTGCCCTGTAGTACCAAGGCATTGTTGATATTGAGGTGATAAGAGATGTTGTGTTTTTTTCTTCATCTTTTTTTTTTCCAAATCTTACTACCCAATTTTATAATCCAAATACTCAATTTCTTTAAATTCAAAATGCCCAGTCAGACTCTTCAGGTTCTTGATACCCTAAATCCACATAGATTTGATCCATAAACCATACAAAAAGCCAAGAACAATCAAACAGCCCAAAAGGGCAAAAATAGAGGGAAAAAATAGAAAGAAAGAGAAAGAAAAAAAGAAAAAAAAAGGAAAGAAAGAGAAAAGAGATAAAACCAGATCAGTGCAAAAATAAAAATTCACTAGACCAAAACACAGGTGTTTGCCCAAAGTATCCAATCAGGCAATAAAAAGATGGAGAAAAAAAATCTCCCCCCCCCAAAAAATATTTAAAAATAGCAAAATCAGAAACCCTGCCAATGAACTCTTTTAAGTCCAGGAAAAGGGAATTTCTACAAGGAAAAGGGAAAAGGAAAAGGCACAAAAAGAGAAAAACCAGAAAGAAAAAATAATATTCCAAAATACCACTATTCCAAAATCTTACAAAATTTATAACTCCATCAAGCGAAAGGAAAAAAACAAACAGCTTTCTTTCTTCTTTCTACTTCTTCTATATCTTCCCCCTTCTGTTACAAAATCACAAGACCACTTCTTATCAAAATCTTCTTGCCAGTTTCCAAAACATCCCAAGGTCACTCCCTTCTCATCTTTTCCTTTGTCCAATATAACTCTTTAATTTCCTCTGCAATCCAAAATAGTCTTAAAAGAGAGAAGAAGAAAAAAGAAGGAACCCCCAGCTTCAAAACTTCAAATTCAACTTTTCAAATTACAGTTCTTTAGCCCAAAATGCCTCTTTTCCGAATCTGCTTTCAATTTGTTAAATTACTTTTTCAGCTTTTGTTAATTAGCGTTTATTAATGGCTTCCGCTTCTTCGCAGCTGTTCCAGAGGTGGGGAGGTAGCCTTTTTCCACTCCCTCCCCTCTCTCTTTGCCAATTTTCTCAAGTAAAATAGTTTTAAAAGTTCAGGAGTTAAATATATAAAGGAATCTTGTTTCCAAGACCACAGTTACTCACCTAGATGATCACCTCGTTCTTTTTTCCTTATCTTCTTGCATGTGGCTGCCTGGTTTTTGACAGCTCCTAATGACTGTCTTTCCTTGCTGCTGGGTCGGAGGCTGATGCAGACTTCCCTGTTCATGCCTGCCTGTGCTCCATTCTTCACTGTCCCTACAGGACAGCTATAATCCCTGGGGATCCCCTAAAGCAGCTGAGATATCAACATTTTCCAGGAGCCCTGGAATTTGCTGTACCACCACTGGCACTGGCCACACACCCCTCCCATATTCTTTCAAATGTTGTTGATGATCAAACATTCCTCAAATTGAAAAATATGATATTACAATGTTTAAGCCATGGTTGCATATTTGGTGGGCATTTCCATTTGAAATCACAAGAGTGGTCAGGTTTCCTTAAGATTTTCACCCTGCGCAATTATTTACTCACCCTGCCCTTCAAACAGGCCCTTTTGTAAAACATTGTAATTTCTACATCTTTTAACTTGTTGATGAATTTGTAAAATTCCCTATCCATTTTAGAAGGCGATAATCATGTCATTGCATTAAGGAGAAAATTCAGAAACTGTTTTAAAAATCCTTCTTTTCAAAACATTTTCATGTTTATTATAAGGTTCTTCCACTCTCTCTGTGCAATGACCCTTGTTTCGCTGGATCCTGGAAGAAAGGGATCGAGGGGGATCAATTCTGCTGCTATGACTGTGCTCCATGCCCAGAAGGGAAGATTTCAGATCAAAATGGTAGGGTGGAAATTCTACCAGTTTTCAGTAGACTTAAGCAAACTTTAACATACAACTTTAGTGTGCATAAAATTAATAATTGAAATGCTTATATGACAAATTTCTTGACTTTCCTTCCAGATATGGATGACTGTTTTGAATGTTCAGAAGATCATTATCCAAATAAAGGAAAGAAAGGCTGTATCCTGAAACTGCCGGGTTTTCTAACCTTTGAAGAAACCTTAGGAATTGGATTCGTCTCGGCGGCTCTTTGTTTCTTCTTCTTGACCTCTTGGGTACTTGGAACTTTTATTAAACACAGGGATACGCCCATTGTCAGAGCCAACAACAGGTCCCTCACCTACACCCTCCTGGTCTCTCTTCTGCTCTGTTTTCTCTCCTCTTTGTTCTTCCTCAGCCAACCTGGCAAGGTCACCTGCCTTCTCCGACAACCAACTTTTGGCATCACCTTCTCAGTGGCCATTTCTAGTGTCCTGGCCAAAACCATCACTGTGGTTGTGGCTTTCATGGCCACTAAACCAGGATCTCAGATGAGGAGATGGGTGGGGAAAAGATTGGCCTTTTCTATTGTCCTTTCATGCTCTCTATTCCAAGTATGGATTTGTATTCTTTGGTTGTCGACATCTCCCCCATTCCCTGAGTTGGACATGCACTCAGCGCTCCAAGAAATGATTTTACAGTGCAACGAGGGGTCAGCTTTCTTCTTCTACTGTGTCTTGGGCTACATGGGAATCTTGGCCATCGCCAGCTTTATTGTGGCTTTTCTTGCCCGTAAATTGCCTGACAGCTTTAATGAAGCCAAGTTCATCACCTTCAGCATGTTGGCCTTTTGCAGCGTGTGGATCTCCTTCTTTCCAGCCCATCTGAGCACAAAAGGAAAAGCCATGGTAGCTGTGGAGGTCTTCTCCATCCTGTCCTCCAGTGCTGCATTACTGGGATGCATATTCTTGCCAAAGTGCTACATTGTTGTTTTCCGGCCTGACCTCAACCACAGGGAGCAACTCACAAAGAGAAATTAGTATGTCATACAATCTTTCTTGCACACCAGAACAACTAGACACAAGGACAGTTTTCCTCCAAACGCCATCACTCTGCTAAACAAATAATTCCCTCAACACTGTCAAACTATTTACTAAGTCTGCACTACTCTTAATCTTCTCATCTTCTCATCGTTCCCATCACCCATCTCCTCCCACTTATGATTGTATGACTATAACCTTGTTGCTGGTATTCTTACGATTTATATTGATATTGTTTCCTGATTGCTTATTTGTAACCTATGACTATCATTAAGTGTTGTACCTTATGATTCTTGATGAACATATCTTTTCTTTTTATGTACACTGAGAGCATATGGTATAGAGCCTTGGTGGTGAAGCAGACTAAAGTGCTGTTAAGTAACACCAGCTGCCTGTAATTACTGCAAGTTCAAATCTCACCAGGCTCAAGGTTGACTCAGCCTTCCATCCTTCCGAGGTAGGTAAAATGAGGACCTGGTTTGTGGGGGCAATAAGCTGACTTGTATAAAAAAGAACACTCCTGGGGGGGGGGAACGAAAGCCCTACTAAGCAGGTATATACAAAAGTATGAAGGCTGTGGCTTAATGCATTGTAAGCCGCCCTGAGTCTCCGAAGAAAGGGCGGCATATAAATCGAACAAATACATACATACATACATACATACATACATACATGCATACATACATACATACATATGCACCAAAGACAAATTCCTTGTGTGTCCAATCACACTTGGCCAATAAAAAATTCTATTCTATTGTAGAAATTGCTGACAAAAGAGAATAGAAAGACTGCTTGTTGCCTATGAAAAATATGTATAGAAATTTTATTTCTATCAAAGGAGGATTCTGGAAGATTATTCTTAAGAGCAAGATTTATTGTAGTTGCCCATTCCAAAAGAAGTAGTTGTGGTGCTGCATTTTCAACCATTTTCCAGGATTGTTTATTCTAACCCTTTGTTCCTTTAAACAGTCGACTTCAAGAGACTTTTTAGAAAATCGATATCTCATGTTCTGTTAGGACTTTTCAGATATTGACTCAAAGCCTGTCCAATGTTTGATGTACTATTTTCATGATATTTATACTCTCTATTTATAAATCACTACATAAATGTGCAAAAAAATCTGAATATCATTTTTAGACATAAATTCAAACAAAGTATCATTTCACCTTGTTTTTAAAAATGTCATCCTGGATCATAACTCTTCACTCTTTATCTGTAAATCAGTAACTGATGATCAGATCATCATAATATGGAAAACTAATAAGATAAAATTAAACGTATTCTTGCTTCTGCCTGATCATTTATTCAAAGTGTAGTGCTGCCCAATAACTATAATGAAGAGTGATTTTATTTGTGTAGTGGAATACTGGTAGAACCAGGGAGAATAATGAAATGTGTTTAGAGACGTCACATAGCCACAAGTGCAGCCCCCACTTGAATGCCTTTGACCCTTATCTCTTTCTAACCATATGCTGACCATTCACTGAGTGTATTCCTCTGCGTAGACAATTTAAGCAATAAATCAATTTACTTGAACCTTCATGTCTGGACCTGTTTTTTCTGTGCCTGACATGAACCTCCATTCCCAAAAATGTTTACTGAGGAGCAATGGAAACCACCGCTGATGCCCATGTGCATGTGGCCACTCCTCCACTGCCCGAATGGCAGCCCCGGGCCATCTGGTGCTCCGGGGCTGACCCTGGAGTGGCAAGGTTGAGCAGAGCAGAACGGCTGAAGGAGAAGTGACTGGATGAGCAGCCAGCTAAGTTAAGGGACAGGAGAGGTGCAACTGCAGATGGCCAGCAGAGATCAGGAAGAATTGCCTCCTCTTCCTCCTCCTGATCTGAGAATGCAAAAGCCTGAGGGGAGGCAGGCACAACGAAGGTCAACCAGGCTATTTGTGAGGCAGCATTCTCTCTCACACACACCCCAGTGGTGGGTTGCTCCCGATTCACACCGGTTCACAAGAACCGGTAGTAAAAATTTGTAGTAGTTCGGAGAACCAGTAATAACATTGGCTGGCCACGCCCCCGAACTGGTCCCTGGCCCAGTCGCCGCTCGCTTACCCCGCCCACCTCATCAGAGGCTTTTTGTTTTTTTAAAAAGCATTTTTTTCTACAACCTCTTCGGCCGAAAAAATGCTTTTAAAAGTAAAAAAAAAAAGTCTCTGATGATCACACGGCTCAGCTGGGATCTTCAGAGGCTTCTGAAAGCATTTTTTTCTGCAATCTCTTTTTTATTTTTTTTATTTTTTAAGACAGACAAATGTTTAATACATCAATCCTCCCTTCCCTGTGACCCCTCGGTGTTATCTTCTAGGCTTCTTTTCCATCTTCCATAAGTTTCTTCTATCTTCATATTCATCCAAACTATTCTAACATTTCATTTCTAAATAAATATTACAATCATCATTTGTATACAATTATAGTATCAATCATTTATATCTCTTTTCCAACCAACTATAAAAATAATTCCATGTTTTAAAATATTCTGATTCCTCCTTATCTTTAATCATCAAAGTTAATCTATTCATTTCTGCACAGTCTAATTTTTTTTATTACTTCTTCTTCCAAAGGTATTTTCTCTGATTTCCAATTTTGAGCATATACAATTCTTGCAGCTGTTATTACATGTATAATCAAATATACATTTTCCTTACTAATTTTTTCTGGAAAGATACCCAGTAGGAACAACTCTGGTTTAAATTCAATACGTTGTTGTATCACTTCTTCCAGCCAGATTTTAATCTTGTACCAATAATTTTTTGCTTCAGGACAAGTCTACCACATACGGTAGTAAGATCCTGGTGTTTGATGACATTTCCAGCATTTAGCTGATTTATCTTTAAACATTTTTGCTAACTTCTCTGGTGGCATATGCCATCTATTAAACATCTTACATTGATTTTCCTTATATGCTGTGGACATTGTTAAGTTATAGTTCCTTTCCCATAGTTGTTGCCATTTTTCAAATTCAATTGGATAACCAAAATTTCTATCCCAGGCTATCATCATTTCTTTTACTTGCTCCTCCTCCAATTCAATATACAACAAAAAATTATAAAATTTCCTTATTAAGTTTTCCTCTGTTCCCATGAGTATCTTATCTAGTTTAGTCTTCTCCATGTAAAAACCATATAGTTTAGCATCTTTTTCGTAACTTGCTCTTATTTGCATATACATGTAGCAATCTATCTCAATTCCCTGTTGTTCCAATTCTCGTTTCTCTTTCAGTTCCCCCTTATCTGTTAATAACTCATTATATCTGACAATATTTCCAGAATTAAAGACATTTGGGTGTATCAAAGCTTCCCTTATTGATAGCCATGTTGGTATTTTCACATAAAATTTATCTCTAACCTTGTCCCAGACCAAAAACAATGCATTTCTTATATAATGTCTATGAAAGTATGTGTGTATCTTACTTCTACCATGCCATAAAAAGGCATGCCATCCCAGTTGTAAATCATACCCTTCCAGTGTTAACAACCTTGTGTTTCTTAATTCAATCCCTTCTTTCAACCATGTCAATGTTGCTGCTTGATAATATAATTTCCAATTTGGTAAACCAAATCCCACTTGTAATCTCATGTCTTGCAACATTCTTAAACTTATTCTTACTTTTTTCCTTTGCCATATAAATTTCCTCATGATCTTATTAACATATTGTAAGTAAGTCTTTTCAATTTTTATTGGCACAGTTTGGAATAAAAATAATAGTCTTGGTAATATATTCATCTTTATCAATGCGATCTGACCCAAAAGTGATAGTTGAAGATTCTTCCATTTTTTCAAGTCTTTTTCAATTTGTTGCTTTAATTTATAGTAGTTTTCTTCTGTTATTGTTGCACATTTTATGAAGTTAAGTATTTCACTTTTTTCACCACTTGTATGCCTAGATTTTCTTTTATCTCTCTATTTTGTTTTTCTGTTGTATTCTTCACCAATTTTTTTTATTTTATTTTTTAATTTGATTTATATGCCGCCCTTCTCCGGAGACTCAGGGCGGCTTACAATGCGTTAAGCAATAGCCTTCATTCTTTTGTATATATATATATATATATATATATATATATATATTTAATTTGATTTATATGCCGCTCTTCTCCGGAGACTCAGGGCGGCTTACAGTGCATTCAGCAATAGCCTTCATACTTTTGTATATTTATACAAAGTCAGCTTATTGCCCCCACAAACTGGGTCCTCATTTCACCTACCTTAGAAAGGATGGAAGGCTGAGTCAACCTTGAGCCTTGGAGAGATTCGAACCAGCAGAAATTGCAGGCAGCTGTGTTAATAACAGGGTGCATTAAACCACTGTACTATCAAGGCTTTGTTTTATCTTTGTTTATTTTCAAACCAGATACTTTTCCATAACCTTCTATCTAGTCCTAGTAATTTAGGACCTGTTATTTGCGGTTCCTCTATAATAAAAACTAAGTCATCAGCGAATGCTTGTTTGCCGATGACTTTGTTTTAGAACGCTTGTCTTTTTTGACTTTTATTCCTTTTATCTCATCACTCCGTCTAATGTTTCTGTTTAAATCTTCTAGAGTCAAAATAAACAATAATGGTGATAAAGGGCATCCTTGCCTCTTAAGGTTGTAGAAAAAATGCTTTTAAAAGTTAAAAAAAAAGTAGGCCATGCCCACTGGAACGATTTGCCCCCGGAGATAAGAAGGATATCGGATCTCTGGGTCTTTCGCCGTGCCCTGAAAACTCTTCTTTTCCAGCAAGCAGGGCTGGCATGAACCCCGCCCCCCCTTTTTAGTTTTTAATTGTTTTTAATTGTTTAGTTTTAATCTGTTAATGGGTTTTAATTCGCATTGTTTTAATTCGGGCCAAAGTATATAATTCTTTTAATTAATTTTAAATTTTGTATTGTTATGTATTTTAGTTCTGGCTGTGCCTGAGTCCACTAGGAGAAGGGCGGTATATAAATTGAATAAATAAATAAATAAATAAATAAAAAACAATTAAATAATTTCGGCCCAAGATTTAAAACAACCCAATTAAAACCGAATTCAATTAAAACTGAGAGGATGGGGTCAAGCCAGCCCGGCTAGATGGAATAAGTGTGAGGTGAGATCACACTTGTGAGATGTAGGTGAGATCTCAGTTGTTGGCCTTGACAATCGGTGTATCGTGATGCTTAAAGAAAATCACCAGGACTGCAGATGTGATCACAGATAGAGAAAGAGCTAGAGATGCTAAAGAATATCCCAGGGTGTCTTGATAGGAAAGGAAGTGAAGTCTCTTGGCAATGCAGTGGTCCTTGTGCTTGTTGGGATATTGGTCTTCTGGGCAGGGGTCACAATGAGCTGCATCTGAAATCAAGAGTCAGTGTGCATTTCATGGTGAATCAACAAAGGCAAATCATCCCATTCATATTGGCGATGTTCTCTGACTCAACTTCTCTGCTTTATGCTTCAAATCCACTTGTTCAAACTTTTTTGCAGGGAAGGGTTAACAGACATAGATCGATGGATCTGCTCTACCTCCAACAGGTCTATGAATTTCCTGGGAGATTGAATGTTCTGATAGAAGAATCCTTAATAAAAACTAAGGGTTGAATCTTACATCCCATTCTTTCACAAAAAGATTGATAGCTGATTTTCCTGATGGGATGTAAAAGTGGGAGTAGAAAGCCTAGTAGGGAGCCTATGAATTGTGCCCCAAAACTATCCCATATTAAATTTCTGAGGAGCATGAAAAGTAGCCTGTGGGATAGTACAGTTTAAATTCATGAACTGAGAGGGTCAGCTGAAAAATATGAATATATTGAAGCATGTAAAGCATCCTATCAAAACTTATGCCAAAATTAACACTGAATGACTTCCTGGAAGAGCTCTGCCCTACCTGTCTGATCAGAAATGGTCCCTTCTGGACAAGGGTCATGTTGGTAGCAGCACACCTGCTCGCCCTCTGGAACTCTCCTCCTCTCTCCTGCCTGGCACCTCTTCATGCCACACCTGGCAAAGGGAACCGTGTAAAAGACAAAAAAGAAATGTTTGAGATGGCCTAAGTAATAAATACACTTCATTTGTCTATTTCTACATTTCTGTTTCCATCTTTGAAGGTCTTCATAAGAAATGGTTTACCAGGGCCAACTAGGGGAATAAGCTCCAGGGGGATTCAGGCCAGTGGCAATCCTGACCCATGAATGGATGCCGGAGATTGGAACTGTGACATCAGAATGCAAAGGAAGGCTTGTGACATTAAAAAAAGCTACAGCTTTTCTGAAAGAAAGAATTGTGAGGATCCAACTGAATGGGAATGGTCCATGGAAATAATTCTTGCCTGTTTTAATGGTGTCCTGGAAATAATAAAAGGAAATACTAAAAAGGGCAAGAGATACTCCAGCGCGAACTTAGTGGCTTTGAGGAATGCCCACCGTTCCTGGAAGTGGCCTATTGGCCTAGCAAAGGCCTATCTTAATGACGGGTCTTGGGACCCCAAGAGGTGGCATACAGGCTTTAAGGGTTTTTTTAAGGGAACACTGTATTGTTTTTTAACTAAATTTTTAAGGGGACAGGGGAGGGGGGATGGATATTGCCGGCGGGTGACTGGGGGGGGTCCATCGGGCCAGCAGCAGTCCAGGCTTTGGGGGAAGAACGGTGGAGGGGGGCAGGATAGGGGGCCCCGGGGGCCCTAAGGGAAAGGGTGGGAGTTCATATTCCGGTTGTGATTGGGAATGGAGGCAGGTGGATGAACGGAGGGCTGTATCAAAACTCAGGAGCTCGCCCCGCTGTCTTCGAGTGGTGGCGTGCTCCGATCCTCCAGGTTCTATCCGACTTCCTGGGGGTTTGAGAGATGACGACACTGGGCTCTGATTGGTTTATTTTAATGCCAGGTCTGTGATTCACAAAGCTCCCCTCATTCAGGATTTGATTGAGGAGGAAAACGCAGACCTGGCTTGCATTACGGAAACCTGGTTGGGCTCAGAGGGAGGTGTCCCTCTGACTGAACTTTGTCCACCTGGTTTCTGGGTGCTGCACCAACCGAGGGCCCAGGGAAGGGGAGGTGGGGTAGTGGTTGTTATCAGGGAAGCCCTTAGTCCACGGGAGGCCACTGTTCCACAGACAGACAGATGTGAAACCCTCCTCATGAGATGGGGTCTCATCTGAGCTAGATGAGCTCGGGAGGTGACACATAGTTGGATCCAGGCAGTGATAACGGCATCCTTGGATGGAGGGAGTTTTCCCGCCGCCTTGAAGGAGGCGGTGGTTAGGCCCCTCCTTAAGAAACCTGCCTTGATCAGGTTGCAACTAATTTGCAATATGCTAAACATAATATTTTTTGTAATGCTAATAAACCAGGGAGGTAGTTAACATATTTGTTAAAGAAAAAACAAAAGTCACGGACCATAGAGAAAATAGAATATAAAGGTAAAGAGGTTTATCAGCAAAATATGATTAAAAAAGCATTTTTAGAATTTTATACAAGGTTGTATGCTAGTGATAAAATTCAAAGTATAGATATAGATAGATACTTACAGAAAGAGAATATTCCTATAATTACAAAAGAGCAAAGGGGGGGGGTTAAATCAACCAATAACTTCCGAGGAAATTATGTTTGCAATTAAGCAGTTGAAAGTGGGCAAAGCCCCTGGGACGGATGGTTTGACAGCTGCTTATTAGACACACTTGCAGTTAGAAATGGTGGGATCACTTAAAGAGTTATTTACCAACATACAATCTGGAGGAGATGTACCCTCATCCTGGAGGACAGCTTTTATTTCTCTGATTCCAAAGGAGGATCAAGTCCACACCCAGCCAAAAAATTATAGGCCCATATCACTCTTAAATACAGATTACAAGATTTTTACTAAAATATTAGCAAATAGGTTAATGACAGTCATGCAATAAATGATTCATAATGATCAAACTGGTTTTATAAATGGTAGACAAATAAAAAGTAATGTAAGGCAAGTTGTTAACCTATTGGAGTATTTGGGGAAGAACAACCACATCCCTGCGGTGCTGATATTTCTTGATGCAGAGAAAGCATTTGATCGATTGAATTGGCAATTTTTATTGAAAATAATAGAAAAGATGCAGTTTGGAGAACATTTCACAAAATCTATTAAGGCAATATATCAGAAACAAACAGCGCAAATAATAATTAATGGTAGTTTAACAGACACTTTTAATATAGAAAAAGGAACAAGACAAGGATGCCCTTTGTCTCCATTATTGTTTATCTTGACTTTGGAATTTTTGTTAAGTAAGATACGTGGGTCGGACAAAATAAATGGAATTAAGATTAGGCAGTATGACTATAGATTACGAGCATTCGCAGACGACTTGATTGTTATTTTAACCCAACCATTACAGTCGGTTGTAGGTCTAATGGATATAATTAATCAATATGGACAAGTATCTGGATTTAAAATAAATGCAGGGAAAACGAAGATAATAACTAAAAATATGACTATAAATCAAAAAGAAGAATTAGAAAGACTAACAGGATTTGAAATTGTAAAAAAAGTTAAGTATTTAGGGGGTCTATATTATGACATCAAATGCGAAATTATTTAAGTATAATTATGATCCATTGTGGCAAAAAATACAGAGAGAGATGGAAAACTGGAAAAAATTACAATTATCCTTGTTAGGAAGAATAGCAGCAGTAAAAATGAATGTTTTGCCTAAGTTTTTGTTTCTTTTTCAAATGATACCAATACTTAAAAAAGATGAGAATTTGAAGATATGGAAGAAGGGTATTAATAACTTTGTTTGGGCAGGGAAGAGACTGAGAATCAAACAAAAAATAATGCAGGATATACGTGAAAGAGGAGGTCTCAAAATGCCTAACTTAAGACTATATTATGAGGCAGCTGTTCTATCAGCAATGAGTGATTGGATGAATTTAACAGAAGAAAGAATATTGAATATTGAGGGATATGATTTGGTTTACAGGTGGCATGCTTATTTATTATATGATAAGAAAGTGGACAAGAAAGTCACATATTAAGAAATGCTCTATTGCGTGTCTGGAAAAAGTACAAGTATAAACTAAACGAGAAGTTACCATTGTGGGCAATACCCAGACACGCAATAGAGAATATAAGTGTAGAGCAAAGGCAGGATGTGATTACATATAAAGATCTTCTTAACAAGGAAAGAGGTATACTGCAATTAAAATCGCTGAATCAACTAAGAGAAGAAAGGACAATTCGAACCTGGTTTCAATATGTACAGTTGCAAGCTAGATGGAGAGAAGATCAGAAAATTGGTTTTCTGCAAAATGAGGAGAACTTGGTAAAACAGATTAGAGATCAAAGTCAAATGCACATTAAAAGGTTGTATAATGCGTTGGTAGAAATAGATTCAGAAACGGAGTTAGTTAAGGACTGTATGATAAAGTGGGCACAAAATATTGAAGAACCAATAATGATGGAAACATGGGAAAAAATATGGGTTAGAAATGTGAAGTTCATGCAAGCCCAAAATTTAAGAGAGAATTTTTATAAAATGTTAAAATAGGGGGGAAATTGTTGTAATGATTGTTAAAACTTTTTAAATTAAAAAAAAAAAAACCTGCCTTGGATCCAACCATTTTGGGCAACTTTCGTCCGGTCTCCAACTTTCGCTTTTTGGCGAAAGTTGTTGAGAGTATGGTGGTATGTCAGTTTCTGGTGGCCCTGGATGAAGCAGATTACCTAGATCTGTGCCAATCGGGTTACAGGCCCGGTTACAGCACGGAGATGGCATTGGTCGCGCTGGTGAATGTTCTCTGGAGGGCTCAGGTCAGGGGTCATTCCTCGGTCCTGGTCCTATTAGATCTCTTGGCAGCTTTTGATACCATCGACCATGGTATCATGCTGTGATGCCTCGAGGAGTTGGGAGTGGGGGGCACTGTTTTACGATGGTTCGCCTCCTACCTCTCGGGTCATACGCAAGCAGTGTTGGCAGGGGGGCAGAGGTCGGCCATGAGATCCCTCACTTGTGGGGTGCCCCAGGGGTCGGTCCTCTTGCCCCTTCTGTTCAACATTTACATGAAGCTGCTGGGAGAGATCATCCGTGGTTTTGGGGTGGGGTATCATCAGTACGCTGATGATACCCAGCTTTTTATATCCACCCCGAACCAGCCCAGTGATGCCCTCAACGTGATGTCCCGGTGCCTGGAAGCGGTACGGATCTGGATGGGGAGTAACAGGCTTCGACTCAACCCAGCCAAAACAGAGTGGCTGTGGATACCAGCATCTCGGGCCGAGCAAGAAGTTCCAATGCTGTCTATTGGGGGTGAGGTGTTGCCCCCCGTAGACAGGGCGTGCAACTTGGGCGTCCTCTTGGATTCACAGCTGAGTTTGGAGGGTCATATCATGGCCGTGACAAGGGGGGCATTTGCCCAGGTTCGCCTGGTGCGCCAGTTGCGCCCATACTTGGACCGAGATGCCCTACACACAGTCACTCATGCGCTAGTCACCTCCCGGATTGACTACTGCAATGCTCTCTACCTGGGGCTGTCCTTGAGGACCACCTGGAGGCTTCAGCTGGTGCAGAATGCGGCCGTGCGGGTTGTTGCAGGAGGGACCCGATACTCCCATATTACATCATTCCTGCGCGGCTTGCATTGGTTGCCGGTTGCCCTCCGGGTGAGATTCAAGGTGCTGGTGTTAACCTATAAAGCCCTTCATGGCTTAGCCTCAGGCTATTTGTTGCACCACCTGCAACCAGCATCAACTTCCCATCGCCCGGTGCGCTCTCACAGAGGGGGCCTACTCAGGGTGCCGTCGGCTAGACAATGTCGGCTGGCGACCCCCAGGGGTAGAGCTTTCTCTGTGAGCGCCCCCACCCTTTGGAATCAACTTCCCTTGGTGCTCCGGTTGGCTCCTGACCTTCGCACCTTCCGCCGTGAATTGAAAACCTGGCTATTTATGTCCCCCAGCCTGGACTGATGGGGTAGTATATTTTAAAATTTTAAAAAACTTTTTTATTTTTTGTGTATATTTGTTGTTTTTAACATTCGCTTGGTCGATTGTCGTTGTGAGCTTCCCTGAGTCCTTGGAGATAGGGTGGCATACAAATTTTATTAAATAAATAAATAAATAAATAAATAAATAAATAAATAAATAAATAAATAAATGATGGATAGATATAGAATCCATCTTAATACAGGATTTGTTTTATTAAAGACTAAAAAATAGAGCTAGAAACTAAACATTGAGAAAATGTTATTATGCATACTGTTATATGATAGAAGCTATTATAGTTAATATGTATAAGTAAATGTTAGAAGTTAAAAGTACTATTATGGAGGCTTAAAAAGTAAAAAATAAGAGATGATGGAGAGATACATAATACCTCTTAATATGGGAATCTTTGTATCAGTGGCTAGTAATAAGAGAGAGAAAGTAGAAATTGGACAAACACTACTTTGTATACTGCTACAAAATAGAATACATTATAATTGCAATGTATATGTATATCTGAGAAGCTGAAAGATAATTATTATGTATATTTAATTAATACTATCATTGTTACCAAGATTTTGTATAAAGTAAATTGACCCAGACAATGTACTGTTCGCTAAGTATCTTGAAGGAAAATCAATAAAAATAAAGGAAATCTGTGTTTCAAACAGGAGTTCTTCCCCATCCTACCCTCATCTTGGACTTTTCAGAAATCAAATCTCAAATGTGTTAAGCTTGAATGCAGTTTTTACATCAAATTCCTGAAATATTTTCTGATTCAATAGAGCTTTTTTTCCAGTTAGAAGGATGTTCTGCCCCTCCAGGGGGAGAATGAAGCCTTCCCTGAATTTATAAGATTTCCTTTCAACTCACCTTTGTGGCCCAGGTGATCCCATCAGAGTTAATGGTGAAATGCTGGCCTGGGGGAGCCCTGGGATCTATTTGCCCAACCTTCATGGGGACAAATGATAGATTGGGGAGGAAAAGCCAGTTGAGAAGATCATAACGAGCAGACCCCAGTCCGCTTTCTGAGAAGGAGACTTCCTCTCCAGCACTGTTGTTGAACTGGACCTTCCTCAGATAGGGAAGAATCTGAAAGAGACCTACAGACATCAGAGTCAGTGCCAGAAAGCCAAAATCATAATGTGATGACCATCATCCTGAGAAGTGGGATTGTAACTGAGAAGCTAGAGAATTTCCCTTGTTGCAGATCTGAGCATCAAGGAGTAACATCATATACTGAACTCCATTCCCAAAATGACAACACATTCTCTTGATCATTGGACACTTGTATCGTGGCTTCTTCAATTCCAGTTTTACTAGACTGATTCCTACTGCACAAACATAGTTTTTATGCAATACCACAAATTTCATTACATAGTTTTGTTCCTGTAATATTTGGCTATATCATCATCTTCTTTTAACAACCCCATAATCTGTTGCGGTGTGGATCCTGGGCAACTGAATGGAGCTGAGTGTTTCAATGGCCAGGTGCACTTCCTGTCACCAATGCAGCAGATATATTCTCATTGTGCCCAGAGAGAGAAATATCTGCCTCTACCTAGGATCGAACTCACAGCCTCCTGATTGTGAGGTGAGAACTCCACCTCTAGGCCACTGCACCACTCTAATATTTGGCTCTATACGCATTCAATTTTTATTTTGGGCCAAGGCCTTGTCAATGCCAGATGCATTTTAAGGATGATTCATTTCTATCACAACCTCACACAATTCCACTGGCTTTCTCCAGCAGATAGTCAAAGAGAGCAGAATGAAGGAAGCAGATCTTTCCATGGTGTGTGTGTGTGTGTGTGTGTGTGTGTGTGTGTGTGTGTGTGTGTGTGTGTGATATGGAAGGAAGTGCCTGCCTGGTTTGTCACTTCATTTTCCAGAGGTCTAACATTTAGCTGAAAGGGCAGATGAATTTCAAACCAGGAGACTAGTAGGTCCACACTGAGTCCTGCTGAATATGCTGAAGTTGACAGAAGCTGTTTTAACACAAGAAGCCTCAATTTCCTCAAAGGAAATTGAAATTTATTTATTTATTTATTTATTCAATTTATATACCGCCCTTCTCCTGCGAGACTCAGGGCGGTGTACAGACAAGATAAAACATTGCATATAAAATTTAAAACAATTTTAAAAAAACAATTAAATAATTTCGACCCAAGATTTAAAAACAACCCAATTAAAACCAAATTCAATTAAAACTGAGAGGATGGGATCAAGCCAGCCTGGCTAGATGGAATAGGTGTGTTTTCAGGGCCCGATGAAAAGTCCGGAGGTCTGATATCGTGCGTATCTCAGGGGGCAGGTCGTTCCAGAGGGCGGGTGCTGCCACAGAGAAGGCTCTCCCCCTGGGGGTCACCAGCTGGCACTGTCTGGCCGACGGCACCCTGAGGAGGCCCTCTCTGTGCGAGTGAACCGGTCGGTGGGAGGCTATTGGCGGCAGAAGGCGGTCTCACAGATACCCCGGCCCTAAGCCATGGAGAGCTTTAAAGGTGGTCACCAACACCTTGAAGCACACCCAGAAGACCACAGGAAGCCAGTGCAGCTCACGCAGGAGAGGTGTCATATGTGAGCGCCCCGTCGCTCCCATAATCCCCCGCGCGGCCGCGTTCTGGACTAACTGTAGCCTCCGGGTGCACCCCAAGGGGAGCCCCATGTAGAGAGCATTGCAGTAGAGAAGTCATATTGGCACATCTGGGAAAACCCGAATCTGATTTCCCATGTTTTCCCAACCCCTAAACTAACCTCAATCCCTGCCCCTGTCCAGTCTCAGCCTGTCACTTGCACCAATCAGTCCCCTGGTCCCCAAGTCACCCAGAGTTCAGGAACGCCTGTCCAGGTGCTCGCAAGTGTCCTTGGTCCCATGGGGTGGAATGTTGTTGTGACTATCTTCAGGCTTCACCCCCTTCTCCCTCCCCCCATTTCCAAAGCAGCCCTGAGGATCAAAATGGATCCGGGGCTGACAGGGCCACCACTGTTCCTGAAAGCCAAAAGAAGTGGAGTAGGAGGTCTGGAAACTGCGGAGGGCTCCTTGGTGGAAAGGGATGCTGTCATGGGAGCTTTGAGAAGTGAGGTGAGCAATTGACTGGATGAGAAGTGCCTTTGCAAGCAGAAGAGAGAGAGGTCAATGAGGCCCAGTGGCAGTGGGTCAGTTCTGGTGAGGAACAGCTGTTGTCCCCTCCTGATCCATGGATGAGGAGAGCAGAACGCTGAGAAGCACAGTGGGGATCAGCAAGGTGACTCCCTAAGAAGCAGCCTTGTTCTTCCTGATGAAAAGCTCTGGTTAGGAAAGATTTAAGTGAGTAGAGGGGGTTATCATTTTTCAGTGTGGCGATTTTGGATTTTTGCTTCTTTGCTCCTACTTGGCGTCTTCCTCCCATGCTGTGAAACATGATTTTTTTTTTTCAAGGAGGACTTTGCTGCCTTGACTTCCTTCCTGGGACTCAAACTTTCTTGTGGAGATTTGCTCCTTGGTCCATTCTGAACCATTCGGCCACACTATTGATATCCTTTCCGGTTTGCTCACTTTCGATTCTCTCTTCTCTGCTTCGCCCTTTAGCCTCACTACTTTGTGGCTAGCTGGCCGCTTCCTTGTTGCTTGTGCTTCAGATGTCAGTGTCAGACCTGCCCCAACTCAGTCTGTTAGCAAAAAAACCCCCTCAACTCCATGGTGTAGTGAAATATATACTTTTACTAAAAGCCAAGTGGATTACAGTAAAGCAATACCAGAATTAACATTCATGTGCCAAATTTCCCCCATTAACATTTCCCCAGTCAGACCCTTCCCAGTTCCTCCCCTTTGCAGGCCCATTCTGTCCAATAAACTTTTAATAAATTGTTTTGGGTGGTTAGTTGGTGAGCTATTAGCTGTTACATTTTGACCTCCATAATTTGACCTTAATTTGTTGTCTATGGAAGGTACGATGATCTGTCGGTTTTTACTCTCCTATCCAGCTCTCTCCCCCCCCCCTTTAGTCTACAGCAGACTGGCAGCTAACTTTTGTGAACCTCAGTGTAAGATGGCAGTTCTGACAGTTAGACTGCCTCTATTAGCCATGCTCCATTGGGGAACGCCTGTTGCCCTTGTTGGAAGACATCCGGTCACTGAGGTCACTACTTTTGAGCTCCTACAAAGTGTGAGAAATTGACCTGGAGTTTTGGGGAATGCTCCGGGAGAGTTAGTTCTGAAATAAAATTACTAAGTCCCTCATTAGTGCTATTTGCATAAACTGGGAGAGGATAGGTGGGTTTGGAAGCAGTAGTGCTTCAGACAGGAAGACAATGCAGAAAGTGGTGAGGATGGCAGAAAAGGCCATTGGTAGTTCACTTCCTCCTGTCTAGGACAAAGCACATACGTGATGCTTGAGCAGAGTTCACAGGATTGTCTGGGACCCTACACATCCTGTCCATGACCCGTTTTCCTTGTTACCTTTGGGGAGTGAGCTTCATGGTATCCAAAGGAGAACATCCAGATTCAGTCACAGTTTTGTTCCATATGGCATCAACCTTGTGAACTCTCAGGTTTCCTCTTTCTGCTTTGTATTCAATCTCTCTCCCTCTCTCTCTCTCTCTCTCTCTCTCTCTCTCTCTCTCTCTCTCTCCCTCTCCCTCTCCCTCTCCCTCTCCCTCTCCCTCTCTCTCTCTCCCTCCCTCCCTCCCTCCCTCCCTCCCTCCCCCCTCTCTCTCCGTCCATCCCAAAGGTGATTTTTTTTTCCAAGAGCCAACTGGACTTTCTGGTTTTTCTTTGAAGACATTTCCATTTATTTCAACTAGCTGGGCTGGCTTGAGTCAAATTTTAAACGGATTTTAAATTGGAATGTTTTAATTACGGCCAAAATTATTTAATTATTTTAAACAGATTTTAGATTTTGTATGTTTTGTATGTATGTCTTGTTTTTACTTTGGCTGTTCACCACCCTGAGTCCTACATTGGAGAAGGGCGGTATAGAAATTTAAACAAATAAATAAATAAAATAAATAAATTTCGCTTCTCATCCAAGAAGCTTCTTCAGCTCTGACTGGATGGTGGGGAATGGAGGGATTTGAATGGAAGTGGATAGTGGGGAATGAAATCCTTCCATTCCCCACCAACCAGTCAGAACTGAAGAAGCTTCTTGGATGAGAAGCGAAACATCTTCAAAGAAAAACCAGAAAGTCCAGTTGTCTTTGAAAAGAAAGCACCTTTGGGACAACCATGACCTGGAGGACTGAGAATCTCCATAGACATGCAGTACATATGTATGGTGCAGGTATATATTTGTGTCTGTATATAGCATGTGTATATGTGTGTTATGTACGTGTTTGGGTAGATATACACTTTCTCTTGAGAGCAGGCAACAGAATTTCTTTTTTAATGTGGGCCGGTGTGCCAACAGTGAAAAAAAATGCCAATAAAGTTATCTTATCTATCTATCTTTGCAAATATGTCCACTAAGACTTTACCTGACCTGCAAGTTTTGTGTATCTTGCACAAAAACACCCAGATTGTCATCTTGCTCTGGGCTGAAACCTCCTTCCTGGAATGGTCACCCTTGAACCTCAGGCAACCACTGAAGTCCTTTCAAGAATTTAGAGGAAAATCTTTCCTCTGTGGATTTTAGGGACAATTGGACTGGTTTACTTCTCCTTTCTCCTTCTACCATAAAGATATTTAATCCGTAATTCAAGAAATTAATACGGGAAGCATCCTCTCTAAAGATCTGTGGGCTAGATAAGAAGGCACAGAAATTACCTGCCATGACTGGACATTGGAGACCCTCTTTCCAAGCCCCATCATGGCTAGTTGTACTCTTGATCCATATATTGCATGCAATGCATGTGCCACAGCATAAATGGCATTGTAGATGTTGTAACTTTCACCTTCTGTGCTTGTTTCAAAAATGTAAGAAAGTAGATTCTACAAATTCTCCTTTCCTGTACATGGTTTTTCCCCCTGTGGAAGCATTTTGCCTGGATTGTGGATCTTGCAGCCAAACAACCTTTCCCAACATAGAGGGAGAAAGAGGTCCCCTTGTGGCTTCCAGGGATCTAAAGACAAGAGGAAATGGCTGAATTCTGAGACATCCCCAATGTGGTGCCTAAAATGCAAAGCCCCATGGAAAGGCTTTACTACTTTCAATATGTCTTGATTCCTCACCACACTAAGTTTCCAATGGGAAGTTAAGATCCAAACTTTCTGAAATGATGTCTTTCTCAAATGTTCATGGATACTCATTGCCAACTGTACATTTGTAATACTATTGGGGTCTCCAAACAGAACAATCACTTCAGTTTTAGCCCAGTATCCATAATATGAAGTAATTTCAACATTGTAGTATGAAGAAAATTCGATTTCAATATTTCAGTGAAAGCCAAACAGATCTCCTTCTCCTTGAGCATTGGCATCAGAGATGACATGAAACGTTCTCCATCATCACTTTCAGGGGCCAGAAGCCCAACTCAGTTCCACTGGAAATACAGGAGCAGCTGGACTAAATCCTCATACTGAGAAAATTCATTGGGATTAATCCGGAAGAAGGAAGGGTAAACTCTTCTGTCTCCCTGAGTTGACTCAAAGCCAACACCAAGCTGGAGAAAATGAGATTCTTGATAGATTAACATTTTATGGTGACTTTAGGGGCCACTATGACATGGATTATTGTCCCACCAGTTAGACTGTCTCACTTTGAATGGGAAGCTTAATTTTCTTGCCTTCTTAGGAAGAGCCACCATTTATAAGAGCACAATTCATCAGCTGTATACAGAGAATAGACTACACTCAAAGGATGGTTATATTTTTATGAAGAATAGGTTAGGAAGGAAGGAATTCCTCTTGGAAAGTGCAGCATTTCATTATTATCTCATTGGGTCAATAAAAACATATCTTGACACATAAAGTATAAAAACAAAGTCAACTATAGTGTAGATACCCTAGGTCATATACTGCTCATTTGCCCCCCAAAAGACTTATGTTATCATCTTAGGCTTCTTTGTGTGCTTCTGTTGTTTGTCTACCTCATATTGTCTCCAGTGGAGCCCTCTTACCTGTGGGACCTTGAAGATGCTGAAGATGGAGGCCATCTGCCTTGAGGATTTGGTCTTGAGCCCTCCGATGACAGAGAGCAGAGGGTTCTGCCTGTCACATTTGCAACCTGGAACCATTTGGCCTCGTGTGGAGAGCAGGGAGAGGCTGATTGTGGAAATCTCCATCTCAGTCTGAGAATTGCTATAGATGTGGAAGCCGAGGGTGATGTTGGAGAGGAGAACGAGATCCTTGTTGACCTCTCTGACTGCAAACACCAAGCCCATGAACTGCTGGTAGTTCTTGGGCAGGACTCTACAGGGAAAAAATCATTGGGGAAATTTTAAGGAAATCTTGTGTGTGTTGATGTAGTTTATCCTGCTTTTTTCCCCCAAGGTCCTTTGTAATTTGATTACAACAATCAACAAGTGGAGATTGAGTTTTCTACCATATTGTAAATCAACTTCTTCACTTGCAGAATTTCTAAGGTGTTGTCTTTCCTCACTTTTTTGGTGGTTTATGATCTTCCTGATCAAGAGTTCTGGAAAGATTGATAATTCTAGCCTGTTTTATGAGTTTGGTTCTTTATTGAGAAAAACACAAAGATCTGAACTATGAAAGCACATTGCAAACAGCACTACAACAAATATTTCTGAAAGCAATCCCAGAATGCAAAGCAAACCAAATAATTATTTACATCTTTCCCCTCTGGGTGAAACTTACAGAACGCTCTCTTGAAGCAGAGATGGGTTTTTTCTATAGGATTGGCTACTGAAGGCATGTATGGGTCCTATGGGAAAATTCCCACCAATAATGAGATCACCAGGTCTGTAAAACTCTCTCTTAGTCTGTGAAGTTGGAGGCAGGAGCCAGAAGAGCAGCAGCAACAGCAGGAGAGGCAGCCCAGCTGTTATGTATTGATACATTTCAGCGGGAGTTTCAAACCTGCCTTAGTTGCCGATTGGCTGACAGCCTCTCCGGGATTGTATATAAGGAGGGCTGCAGCCTCAGAGTTTTTGCTGAAGTCTCACTGTATATTAAAGAGCTGTTGTCACTAGTTTGCTTGTGCCTCTCGTTATTCCCGAACCACAACATTGGCGACGAGGATGGGATTGAGGCCACAAGAAGCGAACCAGTGAGACCACGAGCTTCAGCTAGGCGACGAGGCGAACTGCTGGAGGCATACCGAACATGTCTGCCTACGTTCCGCCCAAGCCTTTTGATCTGGCCCGCGAAAAATGGGTCTCGTACCTAACGAGGTTTGAGTGCTCGCTAGAAGCCAGCGACATGCAAGGACTCTCCGCAAATCGGAAGAGAGCCCTCTTTCTAAGCCACTGCGGACCAGACGTGTTTGAGATGGCGGAGTCACTTTGTGAGCCAACGCTGGTCCAGACCGTTTCCTGGAACACCCTGATGGCAACTCTTTGGGCTCACTATGCTCCCGTGCCCTCCAAATTCGTGCAACGATACCAATTAAGACAACGCGTGCAACGAGAGGGGGAACCGGTCAGTGCTTACATGGCAAGCCTGCGTAAAGCCACAACGCATTGCGACTATAGGGACTTGGACGATGCGTTGCTTGAGCAGCTAATCTGTGGCGTTCGTGACATAAGACTACAAAGGCGACTACTCGCTAAGCCTGATCTAATGCTTGCCGGAGCCCTAGACAAGGCCAGGGCTCATGAAGCCTCCACAAAAGCCGCAGAAACGCTACAGCGCCCGCTGACCAGCAAGGACAACCCCAAGTCTACACCAGTGCATAGGGAAGACGCCGGATCCAGCTCGGAGTCCGAGTCTGATGAGGACGTCTTCCGCACAGAGCACCAAAGAAAAGACGCAGGCAGCCCCCGGCATAATTGCCCCAGCTGTGGCGGAAATCACGATAGACTGTCTTGCAAATACAGAGAGGCTATTTGCAGGCGTTGCGAGAAAAAAGGGCACTTGGCGCGAGTCTGTAGAGCCATACTGCCCAGAAAGCACCAACCACGTGAGCGCCGCAGCCAACCAGAATCAGCGCGCCAGAAGCATCCAATGAGAGAGGGCGGCGCTAGAAAACGGCGCAAATTTGAACCGCGAGATGGCCGCAGCATACACGTCGACCAGGCGAGCATGGCAATCGAAGACAAGGTCAGCACGGTGGTCGAAATCAACGGCAAACCATGCATGATGGAGATCGACACCGGATCAGCTTTCTCCATAATGTCGTGGGCAACCCTGAAGACCATCCTGCCATCATTCCGGAAGGACCAGCTATCCAAACAGAGACTGCGCATCCTAGACTACCAGGGGAACCGGGTCCCCATCGAAGGAGTAGGCACGTTCCGAATCACCTATGGAGACTTCGAAAAAGACCTGCCGCTAACAGTTGTAACAAAGCAGCTGCCCAGCCTTCTGGGCATGGGATGGTTCCGAGCCCTTGGCATGGGTTTCACCGGCGCCCATCGAATGTCCGAGCCGTCATTGAAGGACAGCCTCCTGACTGAGTTCCAGGACGTCTTCGGGAACACGTTGGGCAAGTATGTGGGGACCCCTATCTCCCTAAACTTAGACCCCAACGTAGCCCAAATAAGACTTAAAGCCAGACGGGTGCCTTTCGCATTAAAACCAAAGATCGATGCAGAACTGGACAAACTAATTAAACAAGGGGTGTTGGTCCCCGTTGACCATGCAAAATGGGAAACCCCCATAGTGACCCCAGTTAAATCTGACGGCTCAATCAGAATTTGCGCCGACTACAAGTGCACGATCAACAAGGCTTTGCAGCCGAGCGCCTATCCGGTGCCGATCGTGCATCATCTACTACACTCCCTGGGGCCAGGAAAATTTTTTGCCAAATTAAACCTAGCACAGGCCTATCAACAATTACCCGTCGACGACGCCACGGCAGAGGCGCAAACAATTGTGACTCACAGGGGTGCATTCAAATGCACCAGGCTCCAGTTTGGGGTGAGCGTCGCACCTGGCCTATTTCAAAGCACCATGGAGCGCCTCTTGCAAGGGCTCCCTGGGGTGGTGCCCTATTTTGACGACGTTTTAATCAGCGCCCAGGATGAACGTCAACTAGGGGACAGAGTGAGAAACGTCCTAACCAGATTTAGGGAAGCGGGACTCAAACTTAAAAAGAACAAGTGCATGATCGCTGTTCCCTCTGTCGAATTTTTGGGGTACAAGGTGGATGGCACAGGCATCCACCCCACCGAAAGCAAAGTTAAAGCCATCAAGAGCGCACCTGCCCCCAAATCCAAATCAGAGCTCCAAGCCTTCCTTGGACTCCTTAACTTTTACTCGATGTTTTTGAAAGGCAAGGCTACCGTCGCAGATCCCCTGCACAAACTGTTAGGGAAGAATGTTCCGTGGGTTTGGGGTAAAGCAGAGGCGGCCGCATTTGAGGCTGTAAAGAAACTGTTATCTGAGGACAGCTTCCTCATTCAATACAACTCAGCGCTACCGCTTGTATTGGTTTGTGACGCCTCCCCCTTCGGAGTTGGTGCCGTCCTAGGCCATAGACTGCCAAACGGCCTAAAGGTGCCCATTGCGTTTTACTCTCGCACTCTGTCCAGTGCTGAGCGAAACTATAGTCAATTGGACAGAGAGGCTCTGGCTGCGATTGCGGGGGTTAAAAAATTCCATGACTATCTCTATGGCCGTCAGTTCGAACTTGTGACAGACCACCGGCCCTTGCTGGGACTTTTGGCCGGTGACAAGCCCACCCCCGCTGCCCTGTCCCCACGCTTAACCAGGTGGGCCATCTTCCTGTCGGCCTATTCATACCAGCTTGTCCATCGACCCGGACGGACCTTGGGCCATGCAGACGCCCTCAGCCGCTGTCCCCTCCCTGAACTGCTTGTCAACCCCATGCCAGAAGCCCCCGTCCTTTTGATCGACGCTATGACTTTGGGACCTATCTCCTCTTGCGAGGTGGCTAAAGCCTCTGCTAGGGACCCTGTGATTTGCACTGTGATGGGGTGGGTCCTTAAGGGGTGGCCTGTCAAGGTGGACGGTGGGGAATACCAGGGTTATGTTAACAAACGTAACGAATTGTTTACGCAAGGGGGTTGCTTGTTGTGGGGTGACAGAGTGGTGGTACCAACAAAACTGAGAACAAGGGTCTTGGAGTTACTGCACAAGGGGCACCCAGGCATAGTTCAGATGAAAAGCTTAGCCCGCAGTTACGTTTGGTGGCCCAACATGGACCAAGTCATCTCCGAGTGGGTGGGGAAGTGCAGGCCCTGCCAGGAATCTCGCCCCGATCCCCCGATAGCACCTATCCGAGAGTGGGAGAAACCAAAGGGGCCATGGGGGAGGGTCCACATTGATTTAGCCAGGCCCTTCCACGGGCAAACATTTTTGATTGTAGTCAATGCCTTTTCAAAATGGCTCGAAATCATACTCATGTCTTCAACCACAGCCGAAGCAGTCATTAAGGCTCTTCGGAAATTATTTGCCACCAACGGCCTACCGGATACCCTTGTATCTGATAATGGCCCTCAATTTACAGCGACTCTGTTCGAAAGCTACCTGGCTGGACTGGGCATTCGCCATGCCCTGTCGGCCCCTTTCCAACCGGCTTCTAATGGCCTTGCTGAACATTTTGTAAGAACGGCCAAAGAAGCATTGTCCAGGCTAGACGACGGGGACTGGCAGGCCAGGATAGACCAATTTTTAGCAGTCCAGCATGCCACACCATGCACGGCTACAGGGAGAAGCCCAGCCGAACTCCTCATGGGCAGGAAGCTTCGGTGCGTGTTAGACAGGCTTTACCCTAACTACTCACATGAGAACTTTAAGGGAGAGACCACCGGACTAAGGCAGTTCCAGGTAGGGTCCCCGGTGTTCGCTCGCAATTATGCTAGCGGACCCCTATGGGTTGCAGGAACCATAGTGGGCATAACGGGCCCAAAATCTTACACGGTAGACGTAGGGGTAGACAGAATCTGGAAACGCCACATAGACCAACTAAGGAAGAGAATAGTCAGCGAGGCAAACATCAACTTAGAAATCTCCGAACCTAACTATAACAATTTTCCCAAAACAGCTAACTCAAGCCCGGGTTCGAGGGAATACTTAGCTGACAAGCCCTGGTTCCAGCGCCGCCCCAGCGAGTCGCCACTCCCAGCCGGGGATAACCACGCCCCGGACAAAATCCAGGAGGTTCCATTGGCAGAGCCGGGAGAGACAGAGAGTCCCTCCGACCAGCTCGACGCCCCACCAAACACTGATCTGTGCAGGTCGACCAGAACGAGAACTCGCCCAGGTCACCTGCGAGATTTTGTGTGTACTTATGTAAATTTTTGAATGTTAGTGCCTTCTGGGAAGGGAGGGGTGTTATGTATTGATACATTTCAGCGGGAGTTTCAAACCTGCCTTAGTTGCCGATTGGCTGACAGCCTCTCCGGGATTGTATATAAGGAGGGCTGCAGCCTCTGAGTTTTTGCTGAAGTCTCACTGTATATTAAAGAGCTGTTGTCACTAGCTTGCTTGTGCCTCTCGTTATTCCCGAACCACAACACCAGCCATTCTTCTCACCTTCCCTCCTAGGTCAGAAATCCATGTTTGTGAAGAAGATGAATTTGTAGGTAGCACTTGAAATATCACCAGGACTTTAAAGAAAGTCTGTGCCACTTGGATGCCCCCAGTACCAATGAATGTCAACCATGCTTCCCCTTATTTCTATTTGGGCTGTGACCAAAGAGGAAAATAAGCCCAGCTGAATCGCAGCAAACTCCGGAGTTCACTCTTTGCAAGACGAGGCAAGGTGACATGTCCTGCCCCCACCGGGAGAACTCTGAGCATATAATCAAAACAGGTTTTATCTCGGAAGATTTTTGTAGGTAGAAATCCATAGGGGACACATTAGAAATTACTGTTCTTCTGGTAATTGCATGGAATTTTCCTATTTGCTTAGCAATAGTTACTCTTCATACACCAAATGGAGAAAAATGAAAAATGAATTTGGGTCTCTTTTTGTTAATCCATAGATCAGATCCAGTTGAGAGTCAAGGTGAAGTCTGGTATTTGAGTTGAGTGAAACTGAGCATGTCCACACAAGATGGAGTCTTGCATAGTTTGTTTGGATGGTATAAGTGTTCATGGGGCATGGTGGTGGCACGTGACAATCAGTTGTACCCTAGGCAATCATACCAATGATCCAATGGCATAAGTGGTTTATATATACAAACATGGCAGATGATGAAATTAAACACTTACTTCTACAGAACTTAAAAATCAGCAAGAAGATTTTTTCAATATAATATATGTGGGTATAATTTTATTTATTTATTTATTTATTTATTTATATTTTTGTAATGTTTCTGTAGTGTATATTGGAGGTGATGACCTTTTGAGAGCTGTATGCAAAGACATTTCATTTTAATGTATGCCAATTAGTGTTCATTCAAAGTGACAATCAAGCTATTCTATTCTATTCTATTCTATTCTATTTCTATTCTATTCTATTCTATTCTATTCTATTCTATTCTATTCCATTCCATTCCATTCCATTCCATTCCATTTAGAATATGACCTTTCAAGACCCCATGAAATTTTGATGAAGGGGTCAGGTTTTAAGGTGGAGAAGAAAGTCAAATACAAATAGAAACCCTATGTTGTTTCAAAGTAGTAACTCTGTGCCTGTTTGGAATGAAATAAAAAAAGATTTGCTAAAATGGAATAAACTGCAATTATCTTTGCTAGGTAGAAAAATGTTTTTAGTTTGGACATGCCAGACATTCCTCATAATGACAATCCATTTAAGCAATAGGAAGGGGATATTTCTAAATTTATAAGGCAAGTAAAAATGGGAATTAAATATAAATTGTTGCTAAAGATGCTAAAGAAAGAAGTGGTTTAGGTGTACTAGACTTAAAACTATATTTCAATGATCTGGGTGAAGGATCGGGTGATCCTTAAGAATGGTTTAAAATTTACGTTGAACTTCAATTTGAAAGAAAATTCTTACAAAATGATGTATCATTGGTACTTAATACTTGAAAAATGGTTGAAAATGTATAAAGGTCTTTCAAATATATGTTGGAAATGTTATTCTAAAGAAGGTACTTTTTAGCATCTTTGATGGACTTGTGATAGAGCCCAGAAATATTAGGCTCAAATTCATGTTATAATGCAGAAAATTCTTTAGGCTAATATAAAATTGAAAGTGGAAGTTTTTCCCTTAGAGTTATGAGACAGGGATGTTTTTTATTGTGTTGGAAGAAATATCCTTCTGGGTTCGGCTCCAAGTGGGGAAAAAGACACTGGAGACATGGAGACTGCTTGGAAAGATGGTTTAATGGTGGACAGGATCACATGGCTTGAGTTCCTGAACAGAAAAGGGACGAAATACAGCATGTCCCCGGGTTTTATGCTCTCTCTGGCTTTGAACTTCCTGGGCCCCCGAAAGAGTATCCTGATTGGTTGTCAGACTCCCAGGGGGTGGGGGGTCTTAGCTAGCCTTGCTGGCTGATGTAATCTTCCCAGGTGCCATGTGGTGAGTTTCTGTTGCTATTGTGTTGCAGATGGGCCCTATTGTCAAAGATTGAGTTTCTGCCTCTGGCCCATTAACAAAGGGGGGGGAGGCGGGAAGGTGGGAGTTGTTTGGTCTTTAAAACATGCTTCTCCATTTCTCATCCAGGGAAACATAATATTCTGCCTTTTTAATATTTCCCAAAATATTTCATTCTTCTAGGAAAGGGGTGGGTGCTAACTTCCTACAATTGTATATGCTAACTGTGGTGAGAATTCTTTATGTGCAAAAATGGAAAGATATATCGATTTCCTCAACAGAAGAACATGTGAAAAAATGGCAAATGTAGCAGAATGGCAAAATTGACTGCTTAAATTAGAGAAAAGAACATATCCAACTTTGCTTCTGCTTGGAAACTGCTTCTGGAGACAGGAAAATAAAAGAACTTTTGATATTGGCTTTTCCTGATTAATACATGTTCTTGTAGAAATGGCTGCCCTGAAAAATGTTGGAAATTGATGCTTTTTTGAAGAGGGATGTATGTTATAAAAGATTGTGTTTATCACGGGACAATTGTATTATGCCTTTTAAATTCCAGGTTTACCAAAAGATTGTACATACAAGGAAATTAACACCACAATCCTAATTTCAATGTGTAGTTTTACTCCTATGTATTTTAAAATGTTTTTTTTGTTTTGGAACAAGGTCTTCTAAATGACAAGTGCATTTTTGAATCAATGAAATAATTTCTATCCCAACAGTGTAGAATTCCACCGACTTTGTCTAGATGATAGTTAAAAAGTGCAGAATGCAGAAATCAGATTTGTTATGTGCTCCTGCCTACTTTCCTTCATGATTAGAGGCAAGCTCTCCTGACCAATAACCAACCAAGACACAGTGAAGGCCTTTGTTTCGTTTATCACAACAAATAGGGAAAGAAGTTTTTCTCCAAAGTTCCAACCCAACATATCCCTTTCTTTATAAAACCCTGTTCTGTCTGCCACATCAGTGGTGGGTTGCTACCGGTTCGCCCTGGTTCGGGTAAACCGGTAGCAGCGGCAGCAGGAGGAGGCTCTGCCCACCCGCCCGGATGTCATCAAATACTTTCTGCACATGTGCGAGCGAACCGGTAGCAAAGGTAAGTGAAACCCACCACTGCGCCACATCCCTCTTCATTCTGAGGTACTACAAGGTTCTGCTCTTCCCGACTGACTCCTACATATTTCTGCTACATACTAAATCATACATCACATGTACATCAAAATTAGGAGAGAATTTATGGAAAGTGTGTCAAATAATATTCATCAGCTAATTAGACATGCTCAGTTGCTGTTTTGAGTTCTGGGCTTTTTTAATGGATTTTTAGAACAATAGATTTTTCCTGTTTTTCCATTTTAGCCATGCCTTTCCTGTTATCTCATTCAGTTAATTTCCCCTGGCTAACCATTTCCTCTTTACACCTTGTATTCCTCCTTTCCCCACTCTGAAGACCTGGCTAATTTTTGCCTAATTGGCTGGCTAATTTGTGTCTATCCTACATCCTGCCTTTCTACTACCATTTCCTCACTCTCATCCATTGTAGTTTCTTTGACAGGCTTGTTTCTCCACTCAGTAAGTTTCCACTACACTACACAGCAGATTCGATTTTAATTTTTTCTTTCAATATTAAATTTTGAAGACCATTCACTTAATCCGATTAAGATTTGACCAAGTGGGGCTATGTGGAAGGAAGTGGCTGCCCTGGTTTGTCGCTTCCTTATCCAGAGAGATCCAATGTTTAGCTTTTGGTGCAGAAATGATGGATTTTAGGCCAGGAACCCATTAGGAGCACTGAGTCCTCCTGCAGGAGTTAGGAGTGTAGACAGAAACTACTTTCATACAAGATTAATGTATCGGGACTTTTCCCCGCTTTGCTAAACCAGGAATGTGGTGCATCTGGTCTGCAGGCCAGGAGTTTGACAGCCCTGACCTACAGTATACCATTTCAGATAACTGACTGTCTAGTCTCTTCTTAAAAGCATCCAGTGACAGAGTGCCCATAATTTCTGAAGGGAAGCTGTTCCACTGTCCTCACCGTTATTTCTCCTTAATTCTAGGTTGCTTCTCTCTTTGATTAGTTTCCAATTATTGTCCTCTGGTGCTTTGGAGAATAATTTCACCTCCTCTTCTTTGTGGCAGCCCCTCAAATACTGGAATATTGCTATCCTATCACCCCTAATTCTTTTTTTCTTTAGACTAGACAGACCCAAATCCTGTTTTAGTCTCCAGGCCTTTGATCATCTTAGTTGCTCTTCTCTGCACTTTTCCAGTCTCAACATCTTTCTTGTAGTATAGTTACCAAAATTGGTTGCAGTATTCCAGGTGTGGTCTTACTAGGGTTTTATAAAGTGGCACTAATAGTTCATGTGATTTTTATTTTTATTCTATGCCTCTGTTGATACAACCCAGGATTGTATTAGGTTTTTTGGCTGATGCTGGCACACTCTTGGCTCATATTCAAGTGATCATCCATTAGGACTCCAAGGTCCCTCTCACAGTTACTGTTTTTGAGCCAGGTCTCGCCTAATCTGTACTTATTTTCTGGGCACGTCCGGACAGGAAGGACCATAACCATTACAGAATAATGTCCCTAGGTGTGTATCTGTGACTTTGATGCTTTTCTCTAGACAACCCTCCTCACATGGAGCCCTGGAAAAACTTCAGGGTTCCCAGAGGAGAAGTTGCTTCACAGTGTAATTATCGCCACCCTGTTCTCTGTGACCTCTTCTGTCACTTCTCCAGCAACTACCTTGATGTAAACATCAGACTGAAGCAGCATGGAAGGAATCGTGCATCAGAAAAGGATAAATGCCTCAGGTCATCTCTGTGTGGCCCAAGTTTTGGGGCAGGTAGGAGCTCTGCTCTTGAATGTACTTTCTCTCCTTTCCAGATGAAGCTTGGCTTGTCTCTGTCTGAATCAGGAGAACCGCTGGCATTTCCATCTTGTGGGAAGCCTGGAATTCTACTATATCTTCTTGGTGTCCTTGTTTAGAAAGGGATTGATTCAGCCCAAGGAATGATGGACCTCCTGATTCTGCTCCTGGTGTTTCTGATGCTGCCGTTGTTCCAGCCAGTCTCTGGAAAGCTTAGGAGGAAGTGCCCGATGAATTTGGAGCACCGGGATGGAAAAACTCCACCAAGCTATTACAGGCCAGGAGACCATCTCATTAGCATAGTCACCACAGCAACATTAAGCTCAAATATAACGTTGCCTTTCAACATGGCTCCTTCTAGTCAGTCTCACTCGTAAGTCACTCAGAATGATGGATTTGCACTCCTTCCATTTTCAGATGTAATATTCTCCTTTTTTCCTCCTTATTTCACTTACTCCTATATGGAAGGACCCACCTAATTTCCTGGAAGAGACTCAAATCCAAAGATGGAGAAACAGCTAAAAGAACTCCAGATTATTTCTTCCTCCCCATCCAGTCCTGAGTTCATCTGTTTGAAAACTGACTTTTGTTTAAAGTAACTATTGAAAAGGTTGCAATTTCCTATGTCAAGCCCATCCCTGGAAGCTTTCAAGAAGAGACTGAACTGCCATCTGTTAGGAATGGTTTAGGGTCTGCTTGGGTGAGGGTGAGGGGGTTGGACTAGATGACCTACAAGGTCCCTTCCAACTCTCTTAATCTGTATCTGTATCTATCTATAAGTGCTCATTGAATGGTTTAATTTTTGCCTCTAGTTTTGGATCAGTATTGGCTTAAAATTCAATAGGGCTGTGTGACAAAGAGTAAATACATTAAACAATATCCTGTTATTGTTTTCGATGGTGGTGTTGATAATATGAATATTTTTCCACAGGTGGGCACCTTCAGGTAGGTTATCTCCTGATAAGTTTAGAATTGTCCGATTCATTTTTGCCATTCATGTGGCTAACAAGAATCTACAGCTCCTGCACAATCTCACACTTGGCTACAACATCCATGACAACTCATTGAGCACACTTGCCACTTCAGATGCTTTGCTGGACATGCTCTCTACTGGAGAAGCCAATGTTCCCAACTACGGCTGTGGGAAGAAGGACAGTCTTTTGACTCTTCTCGATGCAGCAAGAAGGGACATCTCTATCCAGATATCAACTTTAGTAGGCACCTACAAAGTCCCACAGGTGTGTGTGTGTGTGTGTGTGTGTGTGTGTGTGTGTGTGTGTGTGTTTCTGTATCTGGTAAAGTGAGTGCAGAGGTGGTGGGTGATCAATGTATCCACTTACATCTTCTCAATGGCATTCAGGAGCTGTTTTTCACCATAGCCATTTTAGGTCTCATGGCTGGTGATTGGGATCCATATTGAGAAGGAGGCAACCATCAAAGCAGCCCTGTCCTCTCATGACACCATCCTCATTGCTGGACACTTGTAGTAAATAGGACCAAAACTCATGAAGGGTGCATACCTGTACCATTATTATTCAGTCTAGACATGAATGACTTACCAGGACTCATAAAGGACCCTCCGGTACACATGCCTAAGACACCAGATACATATATTATCATCTTGTTATACACTGAGAATGGTATTATTATTATTATTATTATTATTATTATTATTATTATTATTATTAGTTAATCTTTAGTGAGATTCACAGCCTTTGAGGCTGGTTAATAGCTCAGCAGCTCGAGTCCTAACCAAGGACCTAGGAACTGTTAAGGTATCGTCGGAGGATGTAAGTTGTTCCGAGTAAGGTGGTTTTTTGTAGAGTCAATATGTTCAAGTCCGGCAAATTTAGAATTTCTAAATAGCGGGGTAGCCCTTTGGGTATTGCTCCGAGGGCTCCAATTACAATCGGGACAACACACAATTTCTTTTTCCACAGTCGCTCAACTTCAATTTGCAAATCCCGGTACGTTGTGATTTTTTTCTCGCTGCTTATCTTCAATTTGTGCATCACCAGGTATTGCAATGTCAATGAACCATACTTTTTTCTTTTCAACTATTGTTATGTCAGGTGTGTTGTGGACCAAGTGCCTGTCAGTCTGAATCCTAAAGTCCCACAAGATCTTGAGTTTCTCATTCTCTAAAACTTTCTCAACCTGATGTTCCCAGTGGTTTTTGCTGTACTCAAATCCAAACTTCTGGCACAATTTCCAGTGAATGATCTTAGCAACACGGTCATGGCATTGTAGGTAGTCAGTTTGTGAAATTTTGCTGCACCCACTGATCAGGTGGTCGACTGTCTCCTCTTTCTCATTGCAGAGGCGGCATTTGCTGTTGGTGGTAACATGTTGAATTTTTGCCTTTATGCAGTTTGTGGCTAGGGCTTGTTCTTGAGCTGCCAAAATAAAGCTTTCTCTTTCTTTTTTCAGTACTCCTGATCTTAACCAGTTCCAAGTTAGTTTCTGGTCAGCTTTGCCTTCAATACTTTTCAAGTATTGGCCATGCAGAGCTTTGTGTTTCCAATTTTCAGCTCGCTGCTCAATTACTTCTTTCTTATATTCTGCTTTTGTTTTAGTTGTCAAAGTCAAAAGTTATGCATTTTAAAATGACATCATATCCATAGAGGGCTATTCAGTGGTGAGCCATAGAGCAAGTAACACCTTTCTTTATCTAGCAGTAGTTTTCTTGGAGACTGGATCTTTGCTCACTCTACATCAAAAGAGCCCAGAGCAAGGACATAAGTGAATCTATTACTTAAATTTAAAAAAATAAATAAATCATAGCTATCCAACTTCCTTAGCCCCATTTATTAAAGTATATAATACCGAGAAGACCCCTAAGGTCTTATATGGAGCTGTGATTTGAAGCATAAGACATATATCCAGTGGTGGGCTGATGCCGGTTCGGGTGAACCAGTAGTTCTCATAATCAGCTGGCCCCACCCATCCGCCCCCACCCTATATTTCCTTCTTTCTGGCTCATCTGATTCACACAGATCCACTGTTCTACTTACCGGGGCTGCCTTAGAAGGTAAGCAGCTGAGCTTCAAATGGCTGTATTTTGAACTCCGTGTGCAAGTGCATTAGGTGTGTGCGTGTGTGCAAAGCCTGTGTGAGCGTGAAGCCCGCATGTGCGCGTGAAGTGCGCGCCAGTGGTGGGATTCAAATTTTTTTTTACTACCAGTTCTGTGGGCATGGCTTATTGGGCGTGGCAGGGGGAGAATACTGCAAAATCCCCATTTCCTCCCGATCAGCTGGGACTCGGGAGGCAGAGAATAGAAGGGGGCAGGGCCAGTGAGAGGTGGTATTTACCTGTTCTCCGAACTACTCAAAAATTCCACTACTGGTTCTCCAGAATTTGTCAGAACCTGCTGAATACCACCTCTGGCGCACACACTCACTGAACCGTTTGTTTAAACTGGTTGCAGCCCACCACTGCATATATCATCACTAAAATAAGCACAATCGCATTAGAAGGATCTTGGGGGTAGATAAATTCTTCCACCCTCAGGGCTGAATTGGTAATGTATACAACTTGTTCCCTGTCTAAAATTGGGGTATACATTTTATATATTGATATAAAATTAAGCTGTAGAAACTGAGATTTCCAAACTTCTGTCTTTTTTAATAGGCAAACATTCCATTAAAAAGCAAGTATTTAAACACAAAGGTGCCTTCGGGCAATATTTATTTTAATGTGAGTGTGCTGGACACAATGGTTAAATGTAGACGATTTAACCAAGTTCCAACAAACTTGTCTTTCTGGAGCTCCAGAGAGACATAACACATTCATTGTTTCAATCTCAATTATATAAGAAAGAAAACATTCAGTAGCTTGGACTGCACCTTATAAAAACAACCTATTGTGATCCTTATATTAAAACAACTTATTTCCTATGATATCAGAATTCAAAAATTATATATAATATGGCACTTTATTAGAACAAAACAGTTCACCTAAAATCTGTATATCTGGGTCTGATTGTGGGAAATTATAAGGGTAATGCAGAAGTATGATTTTCATTCTTTGTGTTCTTGTTTCCTTAATTTTTTTATTCTGTGTTTATATATTGTGTTCTTAATGTTCTGTGTTTTATATTCTGTATTTTTGTAGGCCTCATGACTAATCAACAATAAACTATTCTAACAAGTTCAAGAGAATGAAGTTAGATTTATTAAAAGCTAATGTTTTGGACTTGATCTGAACCCAAATATAAGCATTCTTCGTTGTCTTTTCAGATCAGTTATCAAACTGCTTCAGAGGCTCTGAGTGATAAAAGTCAATTCCCTTTTTACCACCGGATGCTCCCCAAAGGAGGGTTCCAGGACCCAGCAATTGTCCATCTGCTTCTCCATTTCAGATGGACCTTGATTGGTCTCTTTGCTTCAGACACAGAGAGGGGAGAGAATTTCATGAGGATTTTGACTCCTATGCTTGTCAGGAATGGAATTTGTGTGGTTATATCGCAACGAATCTCAATGACTAGACATCTGGCACCCTTCAGAGAGGCCCTCTCTAAGTGGAGACAAGTCAATGTCTTTGTTCACTTCTTAGAATACGTTTCCATTGCAGACAGAATCCTTCCTTTCCATTTAACACTTGAAGGTTTGCCAGGACCCATTGAAGGGAAAGTCTGGATCACCACAAATTTGGGAACATATTCATTGAAAAAACATGGACGTCTCAAACATGTCCACAGTATTTGGTCCTTTAGTTTTCAGGGGAAACAATGGCCAAAAGAGGATGTGTTTGAACCCTACTTGTTTGTAGATGTCCAGTATGAAGATCAGTATTTTCGCTGTTCTTTTTTAAACCGTGTCTCTTCTGTCAACGGTCGGAGAAGATGCACCCAGAAAGCATCAATGGAGACCCAAAAGGGAAGGAACACTTTACAGATCTCAAATAACAAACATTATTACAGTATCATTAAGAGTCTGGTGCATTCCTTGAATGCTGCATATTCCTCCAGATACAGGAGGAGAAGGAAGAAAAGCGAAGAGAGTTTGGGAGCTCCAAGGCTGCAACCATGGCAGGTATGGGGCCCTGCCAAGAATCCATTATCCATTAATTAGATTAGATTAGATTAACAGAGTTGGAAGAGCCTTGTAAGTCATCTAGTCCAACCGCCCGCCCTAGCAGGAGATCCTACCCCATTTCTGACAAATGGCAGTCCAATCTCCCCTTGAAAGTCTCAGTGATGAAGCTCCCACAACTTTGAAGGCAACTTTTGTTCCATGGGTTGATTGTTCTCCCTGTCAGGAAATTTCTCCTTATTTCCAGGTTGAATCTCTCCTTGTTCAGTTTCCATCCATTATTCCTTGTCTGGCCTTCAAGTGCCTTATTTATTTATTTATTTATTTATTTATTTATTTGTTTGTTTGTTTGTTTGTTTGTTTGTTTGTTTGATTTATGTGCCACCCTTCTCCAGAGACTCAGGGCAGCTTACAATGCGTTAAGCAATAGCCTTCATACTTTTGTATATACCTGCTTAGTAGGGCTTTTGGCCCCTCCTAAGCGGAGTTTTTTTTTATATATACAAAGTCAGCTTATTTCCCCCACAATCCAGATCCTCATTTTACCTACCTCGGAAGGATGGAAGGCTGAGTCAACCTTGAGCCTGGTGAGATTTGAACTCACAGTAATTGCAGGCAGCTGGCAGCTAAGTGCTATTTAACAGCACTTTAGTCTGCTGCGCCTTGGATAATAGCTTGACCCCCTTCCTCTCTGTGGCAGCCCCTCAAATATTGGAAGATGCTATCGTGTCTCCCCTGGTCCTTCTCCTCACTAGACCAGCCATGCCCAGTTCCTGCAACCGTTCATCGTATGTTCTAGCCTCCAGTCCCCTAATCTCAGTTCTGTTTGAGAAAAGGTCCAATGGAGAAGGACCTAATTATGCTACAAAAGCCCCAACACTTTTGGCCAATCTAATTGACCAGGGCTTAATATTCCAAAGAAGCTACACCATGGTAGATAAATATTAATATTTATTAATATTTGATATTAAACACTGCTAATTTTAAAAGGATGCATGCAATTTTAAATAAATTCCTGTAGTTATATGGTTTGTGATTAGCATCATAGAATTTTACTTTTATAAATTTAATGGAGACCTTGAGGCCTAACCACTCCTTTCTGCATGAATCCCAGCCGAAGCTTCTTTGGCCTATATCTGCTCAGTCTTTGCATTAAGACAAGAGGAGACTGAATTTCTCAGGTTCACTGGCTCAGTGCTAAAACTGCTCCTCCTTTTATGACGTTTTTCTTCTTATTCAGCCAGAATCTCCTCAGTCTTGTGACTGAGTTCATTTTTCCGTATCTATAAACTATGGAATAACAGTAAACAGATAGAGCTTAATCTTCTGTGTAACATTTTTTTAGTAATTGGAAGAGTGCGCTATCCTCCTCCACAAAGAGATTGTGTTATTGAAAATGGTGCTCTAGAAGCATCTTTTGGTTTCCAGCTGCCAAAACCCAACATAGTTCTTTCCCTTGTTGTCTTTCTTTATGGCTAGAGCAGCTCCTTTCATCTCAAGACAGTTTTTCTCCACTTAATTATCACAATTCCGATCTTACGTAAGTAGTTTCCTAATCATAACATCAGGAAGTAATTTGTTAGTACTTTGCTAAAATCATATTTTATTACCGCCATCCCCACATTTCATTAAAGAAGTGTAATGATATGTCAAAATGATCTTGAGGAATGATGGGGAAGATTTCCTGGGAACAACCAGATAAGAGGGTCAGCCCTCAGCTGAATAACAGGCAAAAAAAAAAAAAAGGAATTCAGAAATGATCATCCCTAACTTTTCAGGCTTGTGGTGGCTCAATGGCTAAGATGCTGAGCTTGTCAATCAAAAGGTTGGCAGTTCAGTGGTTCAAATCCGTAGTGCCGTAAACGGGATGCTCTCCCGTGACTTGTCCCAGCTTCTGCCAACCTAGCAGTTCAAAAGCAGGTAAAAAATGCAAGTAGAAAAATAGGGACCACCTTTAGTGGGAAGGTTGTTACCTTCCCACCAAAGGTGGTCCCTATTTTTCTGCTTGCATGCGCCTTTGGCATTGAGTCATGCCGGCCACATGACCACAGAGACATCTTCGGACAGCGCTGGCTCTTCGGCTTTGAAATGGAGATGAGCACCGACCCCTAGAGTTGGGAATGACTAGCATTTATGTGCAAGGGGAACCTTTACCTTTTCAGGCAATCAAAACTGATGGTGGGAGATTTGTACTTTCAATCTTGCAAGGTTCTGTTGATGTGGCTTTACAATAAAGTAGAATTAGCTCATTAGGATGTGTTTTTTCTGTCAACTATCAGAGAGAAAATTAAATTGGCAAGTTTCTTCTTGACAAATCCCTGCTTTCTTGTAATCACCCTGTTGTTTTCAAGGGGTGTATTCATAATCTCTTTGTTTGTTAATTTATTTGTGAGCTGCTCAAGAATGTTCCATAGAATCGACAAACTTTGTCAATTATTTATTTTCTCAATCTATATTTTCTCAATATGTGGTTGACAAATGTTGCTGAATCCTTTTTGGAAGATAGTGGTAACACTTTTTCCCCCGACCAAGCATATTTGCAATTTAGACAACTGTTGAAGAAAGATTCAAATGTTAACAGACCACATGGGATTAAAAAAAAAAAAAGAAGGGTTCTCCTTTTAAAATACGGGAATGAATTCATTCCAGTTTCACCCCTTCCTTGAGAAGAACGAATTTTGGAATTTTTCCCACTTTAAACTCTACTTGGACCAAAATGGAGATATAACAGCAGATCTGGACTTCGGGTGCTTGTTGGTTCTCTCCGAGGAGGATCCCATCCAACTGAAACTTGGGAGCTTAGAAAGACAGAGAGTAATTATCAATCAAGATGCTCTATCAAGGCTAAAGTTGCTCAACAAGGTGGGGAAAATATTGGAGATTTTTCTCTGGTTTCCAAAGCCCTAGAACCCATTTCATGTGGGCTAAACCTAGTCACCAAGATGGAGAATTGAATGTGGGGAGTGGTACTCTTCTAATTTTGTTAGGTGGCTTAGAAAGCTTCAGTGCTATTGACCAAGATGTCCTTCAGATGCTCTAATATGGAACACTGTTTTCAGCTGATTCAGCCATCTCCAACATGGGGCGCTGGGTGACTAAACTTTATGACGTAGGTCATGGCCCTTTTGTCTCCCCTCTGCAATTCAGTATCCTGGTGGGCAGACCTTTCTTTCTTCATCACTGTTTTGTTCTACTTATTTTTTAAAAAAAAATATAATAAAATAAAAATTAATAAACACTTTAGAATAAATTTTATTATTGAATTTAAGGGATAGACCATCATCCTTGAAAATCATGGCTATAGAAAGAACAGAGGAATGCATATTAATATGGCCATAGGAGGAAGCCACTGGTTGTCTGTCACTGAACATTTAAATCTTTTCTCAGTTCCAACATTCCAGACTTTATCAGATAGAAAAGACCTTTAGGATAGGATAGGATAGGATAGGATAGGATAGGATAGGATAGGATAGGATGGGATGGGATGGGATGGGATGGGATGGGATGGGATGGGATGGGATGGGATGGGATGGGATGGGATGGGATAGGATAGGATATAGAATTATAGAATGGAATAGAATTATGGAATGGAATGGAGTAGGTTGTCTGTCATTGATAGGAAGTGGGAAGTCAGGTGATATTTCATATTTATTTAACCAGAGCCTACTTACTTCCCTAAGGTTTATGTCTACCTCCATTTTCCATGGATGGTGAGTTCTGAAGTTTTACTTTGGCATTCCTTCTTTTCTGCTCAGTCTCTGCCTCAGTCCAAATGTGTGGAAAGTTGTCAACCTGGATTTGTCAAGAGGGCTCGCGAAGGAGAGCCAGGTTGCTGCTACGACTGCCTTCCTTGTCCAGAGGGGACCATCTCCGTTCAGGAAGGTGGGTGACACCAAAGAAAAAGACAGGGAATGGATTCATTCAGACTAGAGCATTTTCATGGAAGTCCAAGTTAAAAGATCGAAGCTTGTTTATTTTCAAACTGCACAATTTCTTATTTAAGGGATGACAAACATGAAGGAGTGGCTGGGAACAGAGAGGAGTTGACAGATTGCACAAGCTTCACTACTCTCAGAGAAAATCTCTCTTCTGCTTTTCAATGGGGAGGTGTCCTTGTAGTTTTTAACCTTTCTGGGAACATCTGAATTCTTTGAAACTTGAGGAATTGTCTTAGGTCCATCTCCCGGAAGGATTATTACAATACATTGTCTACAGAGATTCTCAATTGTCCAAGTCACAGTTGTTCCAAAAGGTGTTTTTTTTCAAAAGGGAACTGGTCTTTTTTGTTTTCTTTTCTTTGAAAATGTTTCACTTCTCATCCAAGAAGCTTCTTCGGTTCTAAGCGAAACGTCTTCAAAGAAGAAAAAAAACAAGATAGTCCAGTTGCCTTTTGAAAAAAACATATTTGGGACACAACAGAATAGCAGAGTTGGAAGGGACCTGGTATCATTTCAGAGTTTGAGAGTCAAGATAAAGTTGACTGTATTTGACTGTACATGAAACTGAGCACCTGCACACAAGATGGAGTTTGGCCTGGGCCACAGTTTGTTCACATGGTTTGAGTGCTAAATGGGCCATGTGACAATTTCATGAACCTGCTAAGTGTGAGAAGTCCTACCAATGTTTAAATGGAAGAAGTTAGAATGGAATAGAATAACAGAGAATAACAGAGTTGGAAGTCTTCTAGTCCAACCCCCTGATTAGGCAGGAATCCCTACACCACTTCAGACAAATGGTTATCCAAGCTCTTCTTAAAAACTTCCAATGTTGGAGCATTTACAACTTCTGGAGCTAAATTGTTCAACTGATTAATTGTTCTAACTGTCAGGAAATTTCTCCTTAGTTCTAAATTGCTTCTTTCCTTGATTAGTTTCATGGTTAGACAACTATGACCTGGATGTTTGAAGATCTCCATAGACACCTTGGCTGAGAAATTAAATGTTTTCAAAGAAAAAAACACAGAAAAAAAATCCAGTTGACTTTCTGGAAAAGCATCTTTGGGATTGCAAAGCATTCTATATGGCTCTCCCGTTGAGAATCACTGAGAAGATGTTGCTGGTCCACAATGAGGTGGTGAGGACAGTTATGGGTCCACCTCATGACAAATATATTACCACTGCTCCCAGGAGTCATTCTTGATTATTTGCAGGACTAGGTTTCCCTGCCAGCAAATTAGATTCCAAAGGTTAGCCTCTTCTGAGTCCTGTATATTAAGAAGTGCCATGTGAAGGACTCAGGAAGTGTGTCTAGAAAGAATAACTTATTTAATTATTTATCTTTAATAATGCAGGTTCCTATGAAAATTCTGCACATTACACAGGAAATCATTAATGTCCTAGGACATCCCTCAATTTAATAAACAGTTAGAAATATATATTTTTTTACAAACTGATATTCTTTTTATGAACTTTCTGTAGAGATGGTAAGATGGTAAGAAATGCATCGTGTCCCAAGAATGTATTTCTTCAAAAGTGAAAGGGTAATATGTTAATGAAATATTGCTTTTTGGTTTTCTCAGATACAGAAAAATGCACCAAGTGTCCAGATGATAAATATCCAAATGCAGAGGGAGTGCAATGTATCCCCAAATTTATAACCTTCCTGTCTTATGAAGAACATCTGGGAAACATCCTGGTGTCATTTGCTCTATTCTTTTCCCTAACCACAGGCTTTGTCTTACTCATATTCAGTAAATACCGGGAAACTCCCCTTGTCAAAGCCAACAACCGGGACCTCTCCTACATCCTCCTGGTCTCCCTCCTCCTTTGCTTCTTGTCTCCTTCTCTCTTCATTGGTCAACCAAGGAAAGCCACCTGCCTTCTCCGACAAACGGTTTTCAGCATCATCTTCTCAGTTGCCGTTTCTTCTCTCTTGGCCAAAACCATCACGGTGGTGCTGGCTTTCCTGGCCACAAAACCAGGAAACCGAGTGAAGAGATGGTTGGGGAAGAGCTTGGCCAACTCCATCATCCTGTCTTGTTCTGCTGTCCAAATTATCATCTGTTCCATCTGGCTGGGAGTTTCTGCCCCCTTCCCTGACTCTGACTTCCACTCCCAGCCTGCAGAGATCATCCTGCAATGCAACGAAGGGGCCGTTGTCATGTTCTACGTCACCCTCAGCTACATGGGCTTCCTGGCTGCCATCTGCTTCACGGTGGCTTTCCTGGCCAGGAATCTGCCTGGGGCCTTCAACGAAGCCAAGCTGATCACCTTCAGCATGCTGGTCTTCTGCAGTGTCTGGGTGACTTTTGTGCCCACCTACCTGAGCACCAAAGGGAAATCCATGGTGGCTGTGCAGGTCTTCTCCATCCTGGCCTCCAGCGCTGGTCTGCTGGTCTGCATCTTCATCCCCAAATGCTACATCATCCTTCTGAGGCCAGACCTCAACACAAAGGAGCAGCTTACGGCCAGAACAAATGTAGCTATGTGAGTCGGACATATTTTGACTGCTAATAGGCCAAACCAAGAAAATGGTGCGAAATGATGATCATACGTATAAAAAATACAATAAATGTTGTAAGCACAAATATCCATAAATAACAATCCTCAGGTTACTTTCCCATCCATCTACTGTTAGTAGCCTCGAGAGTTATTGCCTTAATAAAAAGAAATGCAATCAGTTGTTTTGCAGTAGCAGTTTTGAGAAAATGTACTGAGAAGGAAGGAGTTCAGGGTCCCAAAAGCAGATCCTTCTATGTTTCTGTCCTGCTAACAGGCTCCCACTCCTCCAACAACTTGGTTTTTTTCACAGCTCTTCTCCCTTTTCACCTCTTAGGGGGCAAAATCCTGAAAGGACAGGATTTATCCGCTCAGTCTTCTGGAAATGTTTTTCAACATTCCATGTTTTCAAACATGGAATGTTTGAAAAGACCTTAATGCCAGGCAGAAGAGCTGGGCAATCTAGAGCCAAATTTTGCAACCAGCCTGTCCCAGGTACCCACTAGGAAAGCCAATTGCATAGAAGACTGAGGGTTGTTGTGTAGCTCCTTGTTCCTGATCCTTTATATCTTGCATACTGCTTTTTTGTTGTTGTTTAATGACCCCATAATCCCTTCTGGGGTGGAGTCAGGGCAACTGAATGGAGCTGAGTGTTTACTGGCCCTTCCAGTTGCCAATGCAGAGTTCGCAGCAGATATATTCTCATTGTGCCCAGAGAGAGAAATATCTGCCTGTACCTAGGATCGAACTCACAGCCCCTGATTGCTCCATCTATAGGCCACCACATACTGCTTTTACTTGCAAGGAATTGTCAGTAAGGTTGAAGCAACCCAAACCAGGAAATCCCTCACATCCACGGGCCATTTTGGACAGCATCAAGTCCATGGCCTGCCTGTTTTGCAAGATTGCTGTTTTTAGCTATTCCTGCTTCTCATTTAGGAGAGCTTTACCAAGCCTTATTTATATGTTTTGTAACTGTTGAAGACATTTAAACGTACAGGAGGGCTGTCTAACCAGTTAGAGCCAGAAAAGTCTGTCTGCAGTGTTTTCTTCTGAAGAATGTCTCCACCATTGTAAGCTGGTGTGGGAAGGAGAGCATCACTCCCATAAACCTCTGTTCTGGGAGGGATGACAAGACTGGGTGCATGGTGTGGAATCAAACAGAGGACCTGAAGCAAATATCAGAACAACAGAGCTGGAAGGGACCTTGGAGGTCTTCTAGCCCAATCCCCTGCTCAGGCAGGAAACCGCAAACCATTTCAGTCATATGCTTGTCTCTTCTGAAAAACCTTCAGTGATGGAGGACTCACAGCTTCTGGACGCAGCTCATTCCACTGACTAGAACAATTGATCAGTGAATCAACCTCCCTCCAGAGGTTGTGGGTGCTCCAAAACTGGAAGTTAATCAATAGGAGTCTGGTTTAGCTCAACAGACAGAAGCACTGTAATTTAACACCAGCTGTCTGCAATTAAAGTAAGATCGAATCTCGCCAGGCTCAAGGTTGACTCAGCCTTCCATCCTTTCTAAGGTAGGTAAATTGAGGACCCAGTTTGTGGGGGCAATAAGCTGACTTTGTATAAATATACAAAAGTATGAAGGCTATTGCTTAACGCACTGTAAGCCGCCCTGAGTCTCCGGAGAAGGGCGGCATATAAATCAAATTAAAAATAATAATAATAATAATCAAGACTTTTTGCAGGGTTCATGAAGCAGCAAGTGCTGATAGGACTTCTCCAATATTGAGAGAGGTTCAAGAAAAGGATGCTCTCATATTTATACATCTAAGAAAGGCAGGAGATGCTAATGCATAAGCAACAGACAAGATAAGCACAGATATTCATAGGGAAAGGATCTCAAGGTACTGTAAGTAATGGAGCTCAGCCTATTTCTTCTGCAGATTTTCCTCTGGAAACCAAAAGGGAGGAATAAAACAATAAAATAGGACAGAGAAGGAGCCAGAATGCCAGACACCAAAAGAGAAAAATTTCCCATTGCAAATCTATGGGATTGCTCTAATTAGATTACAGACTTTGGCCTTATATCTCTATGCATCGACTTGATTTAATCAATTCCATTCTTCTAAGAACAGATTTTTTCCACATAGGAAATGCATAATTCCAGGAGCCAGTTTTTGCTTCTGTCTCCAGTAAGTTAGTCCCTTTTGAACTTCAGGAAAGTCCTGTCCTGTCCTGTCCTGTCCTGTCTGGAACACGAGGAAGATGTGACCCATGTGACTATTTTCAGACAAATCATATTTTTTTTAACATGAAAAATCTAGTTTTTTCAGCAACTAAACAATAGGGAGCATATTCTGGAAATCATTGAAGTACATTTGCAAGTATATTCAGAAAGGTATGAACTTAACTGGAAAAGAAGATTAATGTAACCCATGAATTTGCCACTTGTGGAATGTTATCTAGGACTAATACTCTCTAGTCTTTAATTCTCATGTCTAAATTATGTCTGATTGTTTGATTTCTAGTTCTAGTACTGATTTACAAAGCCTTAGTAAGGCCTTGGTATATTGCATCCAGTTCTGGTCCCCACAATAAAAGAAAGATGCAGAGGCTCTGGGAAGTGTGCAGAGAAGAGCAACAAGAATGATTAGGAAGATGGAGGCTAAAACATACAAACGGTTACAGGAATTGGGTATATCTATTCTAATTTTAAAAAAGGACTAGAGGGGACATGATAACATTGTTCCAACATTTGAGGGGCTGCCAGAAAGAAGATGGGATCAACCTATTTTCAAAAGCATCTGAAGACAGGACAAAAAGTGAAGGATGGAAGGATGGAAACTAACCAAGGAGAGAAGCAACCTGGAATTAAGGAGAAAACAGGGAGAGCAATCAACCAGTGGAACAGCTTGACACCAGAAATTGTGGGTGTTCCATCACTGGGGGATTTCAAAGGGAGACTGGACAACCATTTGTCTGAAATGGTATAGGGTATCCTGCCTGAGCAGGGGGTTGGACTAGAAGACCTCCAAGGTCCCTTCCAATTCTATTATTCTATTTTCTAAGATTTGTTCCTCGTTGATGTATCAATGAATGTATTTATTTCTGTACCCTATAAAAAGACTTGACATCCCATCCCCAAAAATAATGCTAAAAATGCTTTTGGCTTAGTTTGAATTCCTTGGTGGTTTGTATTTTTGGGCAGGCAAAATGGAAGTGGATGGTGGGGAATGAAATCCTTCCATTTTCTACCATCCAGTCAGAGCTGAAGAAGCATCTTGGATCAGAAGCAAAATATCTTTAAAGAAAAACTAGAAAGTCCAGTTGCCTCTTGAAAAAGCAGCTTTGAGTCCTTCTAGTAATTTCCCTCAGATGGAACCAAGAGTTGGAAGAGGAGAAGAGTAAAGAAGGAGCAAATAAGCAAATTCAAATCTTTATTGTCAGTGCACGACATATGCACAATGAGATTGGTTGAGCTCCCTCAGTGCACCCCCCAACACAATACAACTCACAGTGAAGACAGTAAATCCCTAACCCAATAAATCATATTAACAAAACAACCAGGCCTATTGCATCAGTGTGAACATGTTACACATTGCGCCGACCCTGCAGTCCATCATACTACATAGTTATGATGTTATTTCTCATTGAGGAGTCTGACAGCGCTCCTTGGTCAGTTTCCATCCATTGTTCCTTGTCTGGCCTTCAGGTGCCTTGGAAAATAGCTTGACCCCCTTCCTCTCTGTGGCAGCCCCTCAAATATTGGAAGACTGCTATCATGTCTCCCCTGGTCCTTCTCTTCACTAGACTAGCCAGGCCCACTTCCTGCAACCGTTCTTCGTATGCTTTAGCCTCCAGTTCCCTCATCATCCTTCTTGCTCTTCTCTGCATTTTTTCTAGTGTCTCAACCTCTTTTTTTATAGTGCAGTGACCAAAACTGGATGCAGTACTCTAGGTGTGGTCTTACTAAGGCTTTATAGAGCAGTATGAGTAACTCACTTGATCTTGATTGTATCCCTCTGTTAATGCAATTTAGGATTGCATTGGCTTTTTTGGCTGCCGCTGCACACTGCTGGCTCATGTTTAGCTGATTGTCCACTAAGATTCCAGGATCCCTCTCACAGTCACTGCCACTAAGCCTGGTTTTCCCCAGTCTATAGGTGTGTTTTTGGTTTTTCTTGCCTAAGTGTAAGACTTTATCTTTCTCTACATTGAATTTCATTTTGTTCGATAGGGTCCAGGGTTCAAGTCTGTCAAGATCCATCTGGATCTTCAGCCTGTCATCTATTCCTGCCATCTTAGTATCATCTGCATGTGCACACAAGAAGGAGTCTGACCTCCTCCATAGTTTCTTTGAATAGTATAAGTGTTCATGGGGCATGGTGGCAATTGACAATCAGTTGTACGCCAAAAAGATCAAATATATTTAACAGAAATCTTTCTTTTTACATAGGGCACCAGGACTCCATATGGACAACTGGAAGGCATAGGATGAAATGGTTGCATGATTGTTGCTGATAAAAAGTTTATTTATTGCTGATAAAAGGTTTATTTACTTTACTTCATTTACTTATTCAATTTCTATATCTATCCACCTCAAAAAAGTGACTCTTATTGTAATCAATTATAACATGTAATAAGGCATTATTCAATGGAAATGTTCACTTTCTCTGTTATCAGGTTTTAGAAAAGTCATTAGACATTAAACATGCCTCCCACATGTGCATCTGTTAGAGATTCTTGTTCCGTATCATATTTTCCCTACAGTTAAGATGGGGCCTTAATAGAATAATGAAGCATTTGGGGAAAAAGATACAAGCCAGGAGACCAGCCCCAGAGGCCAAGATGGAGAAGATCTGCACGGCCACCATGGACTTCCCTTTGGTGCTCAGGTAAGTGGGAAGGAATGAGATCCAAACACTGCAAAAGACCAGCATGCTGAAAGTAATGAACTTGGCTTAATTAAAGCTGTCAGGTAATTTCCTAGCCAAAAAGGCCACCATAAAACTGATGAGAGCCAGGAAGCTCAGGTAGGAGGTTTTTTCTTCATATTTTATACATTGATATAACAATAAAAATAGTAAGAATAGCAGGGGCAGGAAAATATCATCAATATCCATATTATTTATTTATTCATAAAATCTTTTTAAATTAATAGAAAAACAATGTGGCTTATCTAGAATTTTTTAAAAAAAAATATTAATCATTTGTATGAAAAAGTAATTCAGCAAAGCCTCAGTGATTGAACGTGCTTAAAAATAATTATACTGAATGCACCCCAACGTATTTTGTTAGATACTATTGATTAAAATAAATAAAGTGGGAAAGTGTCCTTTTGGAGAGTAATATAAATATTTTTTAATATCCACATTTATTTCCAAGGTGATCATTGGATCTGGAGAGAACAGATGTTAAAGAAAAATAAAAGGGTGGGTTATTGTCCCAGATTAACAAAGATATTTTGTGATGGTTCACATCACTATTTTATTTCATAGAAAAACCCTTCTCTCATTTCATCATTTTTTAAAAAATCAGATTAAATACAAAAAAGCCCCAAGTCAAAATCAAAGTTTCCAATTCTGATATAAATCAGAGATTCTTGTGCCTCATTATATTTTCCCTACAATTCAGATGGGGTTTAAGTAGGATAATGAAGCATTTGGGGAAAAAGATGCAAGCCAGGAGACCAGCCCCAGAGGCCAAGATGGAGAAGATCTCCACGGCCACCATGGACTTCCCTTTGGTGCTCAAGTAGGTGGGGAGGAAGGTGATCCAAACACTGCAGAAGACCAGCATGCTAAAAGTAATGAACTTGGCTTCATTAAAGCTGTCAGGCAATTTCCTAGCCAAAAAGGCCACTGTGAAACTCATGAGGGCCAAAAGCCCTAAATAGCCAAGGACAGAATAAAACATTAAAGCTGAGCCTTCCTGGCATTCCAAGATGGTTTCTCCAATTAACGAGTGGAAGTCCAAGTTGGGAAATGGGGGAGAGGTTATCAGCCAGCTGGCACAAAGAACTGTTTGGATTAGGGGACAGGCTAAGACAATGGAGTTGGTCAGAGGTTTTCCTAAGAGTTTCCTTGTCTTGTTTCCTGGCTTACTAGCCATGAAGGCCAGAACCACCATGACAGTTTTTGCCAAGACAGATGAAACTGCAAGGGAAAAGAGAATGGCAAAGACAGTTTGCCGGAAGAGACAGGTGAGCCTCCTGGGTCGACCAATGAAGAGGAAGGAGCAGAGGAAGCAGAGCAGGAGGGAGACCAGGAGGATGTAGCTGAGATCTCGGTTGTTGGCCTTGACGATTGGTGTGTCATGATGTTTAAGAAAAATTGCCAGAATTGTCAGCGTGATCATAGATAGAGAAAGAGTGAGAGAAGCCAAAGTGTATCCCAGGGTGTCTTGATAGGAAAGGAAGTGGAGTTTCTTGGCAATGCAGTTGTCCTTGTCCTTGTTGGGATATTGGTCTTCTGGGCAGGGATCACAGCAAGCTGCATCTGAAATCAAGAGTCAGTTTTCATTTTATGGTGTGTCAAAAAGGGCTAATCATCCTTTAATACTGATAACCTTGAGGACACATTAGCCTTTCAGCTCTTGGGCTCAATTTCTTTGCTTTATATTTTGCATTTGCTCATTCAGTCTTTTTTAGCAGAGAAGGGCAGGCAGACATAGCTAGATCAATCTTCTCTTTCTCCAACTGGTCTATGAATTTCCTGAGAGACTGATAATGCTGACAGAAGAAGCAAAATAATAAAAATTGAACCTCACCCTCCCCTCCTTCATGAAAAGATTGGTAGCTGGATTTTCTGGTGGCTCTTAAGAGAAGGAACCTATGAATTCTGCCATGAAACTACTTTGCATTAAATTACTGAGAAGCAAAAATTGTGGTCAGGGGGGCAGGAAAATTTAGATCCATAAAATCAGAGGTCCTGCTGAAAAGCATGAATATTTTGAAATACGTCTATCTACCAGAATATCAACAAAATTGATATTTGTTTATACTGAATGACTTCTGAGATCCTCATGGATCTACATTTAAATGTGATCTACCTGTCTGATTAGAAATGGTCCCTTCTGGACAAGGGTCACATTGGTAGCAGCATACTTGCTTGCCCTCTGGAACTTTTCTCCTCTCTCCTGCATGGCACCTCTTCATGCCACATCTGGCAAAGACCACCTTCTAAAAGAGAAATGTATGAGATAGCCTAAGCAATAAACATGCTTCCTTTATTTATGTCCACATTCTAAGTCCATCTTCAGAAATGGTTCACCAGGATCTACCAAGAACATCTCCTGGAGAATTTGAGCCAATGGCACTCCTGACCCACCAATAGATGTTGAGATTGGAATTGGGAATGTGGCATACAAAGAAAGGCTAGTGAAACTGGGGTCCACCTTTTCTAAAACAAAGAATCATGGTGATGCAACTGTACATGAATGACCCCTAGAAATTACTGTTGTCTGCTCTAATTGCAGACTTCAGTAGACGTTCTTCCCAATCCCAGTTCTTTGACAACTAACACATATCAGTCCTCAAATGTTTTACGTACAATGCAGGTTTTCCATCAAACAGCTATCTTGTTTTCTGATTTAATAGACCTGTTTTTTTTAATTAGAAAGATGTTCTGCATGTCCAGGAGAAAATGAAACTTCCCCTAGAACAATTCCTTCCAGCTCACCTTTGTGGCCCAGATGATTGCATTTGAGTTAATGATGAAATCCTGGCCTAGGGGAGCCTTAGGATCGATTTGCCCAACTTTCATGGGAACAAAAGATTGATTGGGCAGGAGAACCCAGTTGAGAAGATCATAACCACCAGATCCCAGTCCATTTTCTGAGAAGGAGATTTCATCTCCAGCACTATTGTTGAATTGGACTTTTCTCAAATAGGGGAGAATCTGAAAGAAAAGAGACCATCAAACATTGGAATACTTGTCTGAAAGACACGAATGAGACATCATGGCTTCTATCATTCTGTGATGGCCCTCTTCTTAGGAGATAAGTGCATGTCTGAAAAACTAAACAAGGTGTTATCCTTGATTGCTTGATCCGAGCAATCAAGGATAACACCAAATATTTCATTCATTTCCCAATACCACAAATGATTCTCTTTATCATTGGGCATTTCTATTGTGGCTTCTTCAACTCCAGCTTTACTAAATGATTCCTACATACAAATATTTTAATTCCACATTTAGAATTTCATTGTATTGTTTTATGGAATAGAATATGGAATGGAATAGAATAGAATAGAATAGAATAGAATAGAATAGAATAGAATAGAATAGAATAGAATAGAATAGAATAGAATAGAATAGAATAGAATAGAATAGAATTCTTTATTGGCCAAGTGTGATTGGACAAACAAGGAATTTCTTTGGCGCATAAGCTCTCAAATGTACATCAAAAATACATTCATCAAGAATTTATTTTATTTTATTTATTTTTATTTTATTTTTCAATTTATATACCGCCCTTCTCCCTGAGGACTCAGGGCGGTGCACAGCCAGAATTAAAAACATGAAATACAAATATTAAAAACAATTAAAATCTATATAAATTTGGCCCAAAATTTAAAAAACCACAAACCAATTAAACATTTAAAAATTTTAAAAAATTTCTTCCTAAGCCAGCCCGGCTTGCTGGAAAAAGTGGGTTTTAAGGGCACGGCGGAAGGCACTTAGGTCTTGGATTCTCCTTATCTCTGGGGGCAACTGATTCCAGAGGGTAGGTGCCCCCACAGAGAAGGCTCTCCCCCTGGGGGTCACCAGCCTACATTGTTTGGCTGATGGCACCCTGAGGAGGCCCTCTCTGTGGGAGCGCACGGGTCGCTGGGAGGTCATCGGTAGCAGCAGGCGGTCTCGGAGATAACTAGGCCCTATGCCATGGAGCACTTTAAAGGTGATAACCAACACCTTGAAGCGCACCCGGAAGACCACCGGGAGCCAGTGCAGCTCGCGCAGGAGCGGTGTTACATGGGAGCGCCATGCTGCTCCCATCATTACCCGCGCTGCTGCATTCTGGACCAGCTGGAGCCTCCGGGTGCCCCTCAAGGGGAGCCCCATGTAGAGAGCATTGCAGTAGTCAAGGTGAGAGGTGACGAGGGCGTGAGTGACTGTGCATAGGGAATCCCGATCAAGAAAGGGCCACAACTGGCGAATCAGGCGAACCTGATAAAAGGTCCCCCTGGTTATAGCCGTCAGATGTTCCTCCAAGGACAGCTGCATATCCAGGAGGACTCCCAGATTGCGAGCCCTTTCTGTGGGGGCCAAGGACTCGCCCCCAATAGTCAGTGATGGAGTCAACTGACTATATCGGGATGCCGGGAGCCACAGCCACTCAGTCTTGGAAGGGTTGAGCCTGAGCCTGTTCCTCCCCATCCAGATCCGCACAACCTCCAGGCACTGAGACATCACTTCAAGGGCATCGTTGGGGTGGCCTGGGATGGAGATGTACAGCTGGGTGTCATCAGCGTACTGATGGTATCTCACCCCGAAGCCACGGATAATCTCGCCCAGCGGCTTCACATAAATGTTGAACAGAAGGGGCGAGAGGACCGATCCCTGCGGCACTCCACAGACGAGAGGCCTCGAGGTCGACCTCTGTCCCCCTGCCAACACAAACTGCGACCGGTCAGAGAGAAAGGAGGCAATACGGTGCCTCCCACCCCCAACTCTTCCAGCCAGAAGAATCATAAGATACAACACTTAGTGATAGTCATATGATACTAAATAAGAATTAAATCATACTAGGAAACTAAATAAACTAAATAAAACAATATCAATCTTAAAGATACAAGCAACAAGGTTATAGTCATAAGTAGGAGGAGATAGGTAATAGGAAGGATGAGAAGAATAATAGTAATACAGTCTTAATAAATAGTTTGACAGTGTTGTGAGAATTAGTTGTTTAACAGAGTGATGGCATTCAGCAAGCCGGGTTGGCTTAAGAAGAAATTTTAAAATTTTTAAATCCTTTTAATTAGTCTGCGATTTTTAATTTTTTGGGCCAAATTTTATATATATTTTTAAATGTTTTAATATTTGTATTCTATGTTTTTTATCTTGGCTGTACACCGCCCTGAGTCCTCAGGGAGAAGGGCGGTATATAAATTCGAAATTAAATTAAATTAAAATTAAATTAAATTAAAAACCATCCTTGCGTCTAGTTGTTCTGGTGTGCAATGCTCTATAACAGTGATGGCTAACCTTTTTTCCATCACGTGCCAGGAAGAGGGGGCAGGGGAGGTTCACGCATGCACGTGCCCACACCCATAATTCTATGCACCCCACCCTGCGCATGAGCATGCAAACCCCCTCCTCCCTGCTCCTGGCACACGGTGGCCCGGTAGGCCCGTTTTTCTTTCTCACCTGGCTCCAGATCTTCTCTATGCATCTGGGGAGGGCAAAAACAGCCTTCCCCACCCACTTGGAGGCCCTCTGGAGGCCTGAAATGGCCCATTTCCCAACTCCCAGTTGGACAGGAAGAAATGTTTTTTGCTGTCCCCAGCCTCCAGAGACTCTGGAGGCTGGGGACAGCAAAAAAGTCACTTCCTGTCCCACCGGGAGTTGGGAAATGGGCCATTTCAGGCCTCCAGAGGGCCTCCAAGTGGGTGGGGAAGGCTGTTTTCACCCTCTCCAGATGCATAGAGAGGATCTGGAGCCAGGTGAGAAAGAAAAACGGGCCTTCCCACCACCCCCAGGCCCTCCAGAGGCAGGAAACAGACTGTTTCCCTACTTCTGTTGGGCCCAGAAGGCCTGAAAATCAGCTGGCCAGTGCATGCATGTGCACCAGAGCTGAGCTGGCGTGCCCACTGATATGGCTACGCATGCCACCTGTGGCACACGTGCCATAGGTTCGCCATCCCAGCTCTATAACATTGTTTTAAGGGTAGGACTTGAAACAATTTATGTCCAGGATGTGAGGAGTCTGTAAATATTTTCACAGCCCTCTTTTTGACTCATGCAGTATACAAGTCCTCAGTGGAAGGCAGGCTGGTAGCAATTTTTTTCCCACAGTTCTAATTATTAGTTGAAGTCTGTGTTGGTCTTGTTTGGTTGCAGAGCTAATGATTTATACATTTTAAATATATACATATTAAAACACTTGCTTTAGTCCACCGTGTTATAAATGAGAAATGCATTTTAGGAATGATGAAATAATTTCTATCCCAACAGTTGACAATCCCATTGACTTTCTCCAGCTGATGGTTAAAGAGAGAAGAATGCAGGAATCTTGAGGGGTTTTGTGTAAGGAAAGCCCAGCTCTGGTTTGTCATCTCACTGTCAAGAGAGGCCCAATGTTTGAAATCTTTTGAAAAGTCTGAGGGATTTCAGGCCAGTCATCCATTATGTTCACTTTGAGTGCTACTGGATGTGCTGAGGTTGACAGATTCTGCTTTCACTCAACAAGCAGAGCAATTGAACACATGGCAAATTAAACAAGTGGCACAGAGTCACACAGAATGCTAAGCCACAGAAATATGAACCAAAGTTAAAAGGAATTGGGTTGATGATGACTGACTTTTTACAGGTTGGATTCAGGCTACATACTGAGGGAAACTGAGGCGGTTCTGCAAATGGGCCCACTAGGACATGTCAATTTGTTGAAGCATCCAAATTTTCATCTTGCTCAGAGCTGACACCTCCCGCATGGATTTGTCACCCTCTCAAACTCAGGTAACCATTGAAGAACATTCAGGACCTTATAAGAACATCATTCCTCTAGAGAGCTTATGGACAACTGGTTTTCTCCTTCCCTCCTTTACCCCTTTCCAATAAAATCTCACACTTTACTGATATTATTTTTTAACAACTGCTGTCTTAAACTGTTCTGAAATGCAAGCATATGGTAGCAAACCCATCACAATTACAAATACAAATTCAGTCACATGTTACAATTACAAATCAGTAATTCAGGAAATACATATGGGAAGTTTCCTCTCTAAGGATCTGTGGATTAAATAAAAAGTCCTATAGATTACCTGCCATGATTGGGCATTTGAGATCCTGTTTCCAAGCCTCAACCTAGTTGGTCGCCCTCCTGATCCATCCATTGCATGTAACGCATGGGCCACAGCATAAGCGGCATTGTGGATGTTGTAACTTTCACCTGTCATTCTTGTATCAAAGATGTAAGTTGGCACATTCTGTAAATTCTCCTTTCCTGTACATTGTTTTTTCTGTACGTTCTTATTCTGAGGTACCTGGTGGAACCTGCAGCCAAAGACCCATTGCCACCATAGTGGGAGAAAGGGGTCCCCTTGTGGGTTCAATGGGTCTAAAGACAGGAGGAAATGGCTGAATTCTGGGACACCAGGCGTGTGGTCCCTAAAATGCAGAGCTCCATGGAAGCGCTTGATATCTTTCAGTATCCCCTGAGAACCTATCACGTTAACTTTCCAATGAGAAGTTAAGATCCAAACTTTCAAAAATGGTTTCTTTGTTAAATCTTCATGAAAATACAATGCCACCAGTACATTTGCAATACTATGGGAGTCTCCAAATAGAATAATCACTTCAGTGCTAGACAAAGTTTTGAAAAGACGAAGCATTTTCAATTCTGTAAAAGCATCAGCATCAAACTTGTACTTGTCATTGAAGGCCAGGCAGATCTCCTTCGCCTTCAGCATTGGCAAGATAGATGAGACGAAATGTTCTCCATCATCATTTTCAGAGGCCAGAAGCCCAACCCAGTTCCACTGGAAGTACAGAAGGAGCTGGACTAAACCCTCATACTCAGAAAATTCACTGGGATTAATCCGGAAGAAGGAAGGATAAACTGCTCTTTCTCCTTGAGTGAACTCAAAGCCAACACCAAGCTGGGGAAAGTGAGATTCTTCTTTCAAAAACAAAGTTAAGTTTTATGGTGACTTAACCATAAAGTGGGTTTAAACCCCTTAAACTTTAGGGGTCACCACTGTGTGGTTGATTGCCCTACCAACCAGCTGACTCACTTTAAGAGACAAGCTGAAGCTTCTTCCCATAATTTCATATTTTGCCTGGTTGTAAGAGGTGAGATGCCAAGGGAACAAACTATCAACCTGATACAGAGAATAAAGTGCACAGAAAGGTTTACTAAACTTTAATGAAGAATAAATTAGGAAGACATTTCTCTTGGCAAATATGGCAATTCAGAATTATCTCATTATCTCTTTGGAGATATATAAAGCAAAACATAAAATATACTGCTCACAAAAATAAAGGGAACACAAGCAGAAGACATCCGAGATCTGAATGAATGAATGAAATAGCCTTATTAAATACTTTGTTCTTTACATATAGTAGTTTATACACTGCTCAGACAACTAAAGGGAACACAAAACTACTGTATGTAGCGAACAAAGTATTTAATAAGGCTATGTCATTCATTCAGATCTCGGATGTCTTCTGCTTGTGTTCCCTTTATTTTTGTGAGCAGTGTATAATAATGAATTCAACTGTATCATGAATTCTCTAAATCACAGACCCCTGATGTAACCCTGCTAAAAACCTCTGGTTCCATCTTTGGCTTCAGTTGTGTGTGGTTTTTTTTATTTGTCTACTCCATAAGTCTATCTAAAGGAGCCTCTTTACCTGTGGGACCTTGTAGATGCTGAAGACGGAGGCCATCTGCCTTGAGGATGTGGGGTTGTCAGCTCCAATGACAGAGAGCAGAGGGTTCTTCCAGTCACTTTTGTAACCTGGAACCATTTGGCTTTTTCTGGAGAGCAGGGAGAGACAGATTATGGAAATCTTCAACTCAATCTGGTGATTGTCATAGATGTGGAAGCCAAGGGTGATGTTGGGCAGGAGGACCAGATCCTTGTTGACCTGTTTGACTGCAAACACCAAAGCCATGAAGTGTTGGTAATTCTTGGTTAAGGGTCTATAGGGAGAAAAACATTGGGGAACATTACAGAAAAGATGGTGAGTGTGTGAGATGGAGTTTGCCTTGCCTCCCATTTTTGTATTTTGCATGAAGCAGCAAGTCCAAAGTACAAATGAGATTTCTTTAAAGTTGTCCTTTCATTAAAGTGGAACGCCTTTGTCAGAAAGAAGAAAAACCTGTCCCTCCATTTCATGGATCCTTATGTACTCCTCTATTGTTCTGCCCTTCTACACTTTGCTCGAGTGAATGTCACCCTTCTTAACTTCTCCTCCAGCACCCGAATTAATTCCAGCCTCTCTTTGAGCATCTAGTTCAGCTCTGCTAAGCATTGCTCAGCACAAGACTCCAACTGGGGTCACAGCATCAGTTTCTTGAAGGCCAACAGTCCTGAGCTCTGCTGATTCCGAAACTGAATTTGTTTTTTGGGTTTTTTCTTGTATCCCATACTGGAAAAGTATGAGTTTTCCACTATAATTTTCTGTCCAAATTAATATTATAAATCAACTTCTTCACTAGGCCAGTGCAGTTTCTAAAGCACCAATAAAGGAGAATATTTGTAGCTCAGGGTTGAACTGAAGGGTCTTTGATGCTCTCAGAGCTTGGTTGTTTTCTTGCTGATGTTTCATTACCCAAACTAGTTCACATTATTAGGGTGTTACCTAGTTTTGGTAATGAAAAGTTTGCAAGGAAACAAGCAAGCTCAGAGAACACCAAGGATGCCTCAGTTTCTATCATATTGTCCCTCCTTACATTTTATGTTGTTTATCATCTTCCTGATGAAGAGTTGTGGAAAGACGGAGAAGTTTGCCTCTTCATTGAGAAAAGCAAAAAGCAGGAGATTGTAAGTATCACTAGAACCAATATTCTAGAAGGAGTCCCTGAACCGAAAACAAACCAAAGAATTCTTTACATCTTTCCCACCAGGAGAAACTTACGAAATCCTGAAAGGAAGCTGATATGGGTTTTTTTGAAAGTCTGGGATACCGGATGAAACAATAGTTACCAGGAGCAAATTTCCACCAATAATGAGGTCACCACACTTGCAATAATCCCATTTTTTCTGATTCTGGAAAGGATCTGTGAACACACATTTGGTTGGCATCCTCTTTGCAGAAGTTGGAGGCAGGAGCCAGAAGAGCAGCAGCAGGAGGAGGAGAGGCAGCCCGGCCATTCTTGTCCCCTCCCCTCCTAGATCAGAAATCAGAAGGTTTGTGCAGCAGTTGAACTGCAGGTAGCCCTTGAAATCACTCCAGAGTTTCAGCACGAGAGAGAGAGAGAGAGAGAGAGAGAGAGAGAGAGAGAGAGAGACGATGCCACCTGGATGGTCCCAGGGCAAATTTACATCATCTGTGCTTCCCCTTACCCATCCTTGGTCTGTGACCAAAGAGAAAACCAAGACCAGCTGAGTCTCACCAAAGCCAGGAGTTGCCTTTTCAGGAGGAGGAAACTCAGAGCCTATTTTTAAAAGCTTATTTTGCCTCAGAATATTTTTCTGGGTTGAAATCCATGGGGACACATTTAGAATTACTGTTATTCTGATAACTGTAGGGAAGACTGATATCTTACCCATTCAGCAATAGATTCTCTTCATACGCCAGAAGTCTGTTGTTGATCCAAGGAGCAGATGGACTTGTGGGTCAAGGTTCAGGTGGAATTTGGCCTACCTGAAATGGAGCACCTGAACCCAAAATGGAGTCTGACCCACAGTTTGTTTGGATAGTATGAATGAAATAGGGTGGCACATGGCAATCAGTTGTACCCTAGTAAGAGTGAACAATCGTACCAACATTTGGATAAAATGACTGGTTTATTTAAACCCCCATGGCAGGGGATGAAATAAGAAACTAACTTCTCCCATAGATTTTAAAAAACAGGATGAAGGATCTCAAAGTATTAGTCTAATTTAAACGCTGCAGGAGAGCTGTCTAACAACTCCTTGGAGCCAGAAAAGTTGTTTGGTGGAGGTTACAGGGAGCTCAAACCATTGGTATATTAGGATGTATAAGGAATATGGCCAGGACTGCAGATGTCCTCCTACAGAGAGAAAAAGGACAAGAGAAGCTAAAGTGTATTGCAGAGTGTCTTGATAGACAGGCAAGTGGACCTTCTTGCAATGCTCTGGTCATTGTCCTTGTTGCCTTCTGTATAGAAGTCACAGTGAGTTGCAACTGAAATCAATAGCCTTTTTGAAGTGTTTTGAGGGGCAAAGAATGTGAATAATTCAAAGAGGTTAAGTGGTCAAGATTTCATCTGCTTCCTGTAGGATGTTGAATGGGGAGCTACAATCTCAGTTTGTGTTCTGACCCAAGTCATGCAGACAAGGGAAGTCTTAGTTAATGTCAGTTTATTACTCAGTTACACAACATCCAAGAATTCACCAACAGGGTTGGCAAAGCTCCACTTCATATTCCCTGTCTGTAGTCCCATTCCATCAATCCAACTGGGTTCAGGCTGACCCACCAGGCATAAGGACAAGACACACTGCTCCCAAAATCTGAACCAAAAAACAGAGTCCAAGGTTCCCAAAGCCAAAGCACAATCCAAAATTCCAAAGACAGGAAGGCAAGTCTGAAATCCACAAGGAAAGTCTGAGGTCCAGAGACCAAAACTACAGTAAAAGGTTCAAGAAACAGAGTGTCATGGTCCGGTGGTGGGTTCCTTCCGGTTCGGCCCGATTCCTGCAAGCCGCTAGCGGTGACGATATGACATCACTGAACCGGTTCCCCCCCCACGCATTATTCTTAACTTTTATTTGGCCCCACCCCCAATCTATTGCTGCCTCCTGAGTCCCAGCTGATGGCTAGAGGGAAAAAAACTGTTTAAACTCTTGCCACAGGGCTTCAAAGGGCTGCCCTACAGCTGATCAGTGTTAAAAGAAAACAAATGAGTAGACCGGTGCCTGCAAAAATAAATGGGTAGACCCAGTGGTGGGATTCTACTTCTGTAGAACCGGTTGTTAAGTAGTTAAGTAATTAAGCCAGTGGTTCCCAAAGTGGGCGGTACCATGCCTTAGGGGGGCGGTAAAAGGCAAGGGGGGCGGCAGGGGGGCGCTAGAGGAAAAAAGGGGTGACAGGGGGGTGCTAAGTAGCAAGGAGGCTGGCCCCCGCCCTTTGGCCTGTGCCTCACAGCAGTTACCTCCTTGCAAGCAAACAGCAAGAAAAAACAACTCCTTTCAGCTTCAGCATAGGCTAATTAGCCCGTTGATTAGAGCTGCCTCCTGATTCTCAGCTGATTTGCTCTCAGCTGTTTTGCACAGGGCTCGGCTGCTTGCTGCAAAGAGCTAAATTGCTGGAGCAGATTTTTTTTTTCTCCTTATGCAAATCAAGCTGAAAACGAACTTGAAAGTAAAGCAGGATGTTGGCTATTACGGTGGAAAATTAGGCAGAGGCCGATTTCTTTTCTTTTTCCTCACCAAAAAAGGTAGGTGCAACAATGGGAAATTTAGGACAAAAGAGGAGAGTTCAAGATTTTAAAACACAAAAGAAAAAAAGCTCTATTTAACTAGGGAATTGTAATAATTGAGATACTATTAATTGTATATTGTATTGAAAGCAGAAATGGTTAAGTTGTGGTTTGGAGGAATATATGGGGGAAATTATTTGGTTTATTATTATTGGTAAATATAATTAATTGATTTGTAAGAAATTGGATTGCATGGAAATAATTGGAATATTCATGTTCATATTGATTAATATACAAAAAAGATAGTTATATAACTAATTGATTTATATTAAAATTTGAATTTGTATTAAACAACTGTAATATTACATAATTAACCAATGTGAGGATGGATATAAAAATAGATGACAATGGGAAGGGGTATAATATAGAATAGAAGGGAAAAATTGAATTTGATTAAGATTAGAGATGAGGATGAAGGGTAATATTGGTTTTTTAAAAAAAATAGATGAGGAATAAATATGGCAAAAAGGAAATATAGAAATTGTAAATTTAATTGAAGTGACTAAACACTGTTTAAATTTGTGAACCGGCCAAATACTCTGTTCAAAGGAAATAAATTGTATGTTTGTATGTGTGTTTCTAATTACTGCTATTTATTCATATTTGTTCTCTTTTATTCTTTAAAGTTTAACAATTCATTCTTTATCTTAATATCTTTATATTTGTTTGGGGTTGGCTTTCTTCCCTTTCATCTTTTTTATTGTACAGCAATCTTTCTCCTCAAACCTACCACCTCTCTCTTTCTTTCCGTCTTACTTTCTCTTCCCCCCTCTTCTTCTCCTCCCTACATCCTCTTCCTTTGTCCTTCTCCTCCTCTCTTTCTCCCTCTCTTACCCTCACTCCTACTTTAATTTCCCTTCCATTCCTTCATCCCTCTCTATTGCTGTATCCTTTTATGCATATGGACTACTCAGAGGGCTGAAAAAGTTATTTTTGACTGGTCCTCACACTTTTGACCAGTCCTCGAACTTATGACTGTCCTCACATCTTATGTTTTTGCCCTATCTTGTCACCATGGTGAAGAGAAGCAGTTGTGAAATGAGTGACATGGTTGTTAAGAATACTGCACGGGCATAAATGTGAGGATGGTCATAAGTGTGAGGACCAGTCAAAAGTGTGAGGACCTGTCAGAAATGACTTTTCAGCCCTCTGAGTAGTCCCTATACACTTAGCCATGGCCACCCGGTCACATGACCAGCTAGCCACGCCCACCCAGTCACATGGCCTCCAAGCCACGCCCACACAATAAGTCACGCCCACAATGGTGACCTTCTTACCAATGTTAAAATCTGTTCACCTTATCCTATACACATAGCCATGGCCACCCGGTCACATGACCAGCTAGCCACACCCACCCAGTCACATGACCAGCTAGCCACGCCCACCCAGTCACATGACCAGCTAGCCACGCCCACAAAATAAGCCACGCCCACAATGTCCCTCTTTACCAATGTTAAAATCTGGTCACCTTATCTTCCCCCCCTTCTTTTCCTGCTTACTTCCTCTTCCTTTCTCCTTCTCCTCCTCTCTTCCTCCCTCTCTTACCCTCACTCCTACTCTAATTTCCCTTCCTTCCTCTCTTCTCTTCCTTCCCTCTCTCTCCTTTCTTCTTTCATCTCTCTTCTCCTTCCTTCATCCCTCTCTATTGCTGTATCCTTTTGTGCATATGGACTACTCAGACTACCCTATGCTGAAAAAGTTATTTTTGACTGGTCCTCACACTTTTGACCAGTCCTCGAACTTTTGACTGTCCTCACATTTTACGTTTTTTGCCCTATCTTGTCACCATGATGAAGAGAAGCAGTTGTGAAATGAGTGACATGGTTGTTAAGAATGCTACAATGGGCATAAAGTGCGAGGGCCAGTCAAAAGTGTGAAGACCTGTCAGAAATCACTTTTTTCAGCCCTCTGGGTAGTCCTTTTGTGCATATGGACTACTCAGAGGGCTGAAAAGTTATTTTTGACTGTTCCTCGCACTTTTGACCAGTCCTCAAACTTACGACTGTCCTCACGTTTTACTTTTTTGCCCTATCTTAGCACCACGGTGAAGAGAAGCAGTTGTGAAATGAGTGTCATGGTTGTTAAGAATGCTGCACGGGCAGAAATGTGAGGATGGTCATAAGTGTGAGGAGCAGTCAAAAGTGTGAGGACCTGTCAGAAATGACTTTTTTCAGCCCTCTGAGTAGTCCCTATACACATAGCCATGGCCACCCAGTCACATGACTAGCTAGCCACGCCCACCCAGTCACATGACCTCCAAGCCACACCCACAAAATAAGCCACACCCACAGAACCGGTAGTAAAAAACTTTAGAACCCACCCCTGTCATGGTCAGCTTGCTATGCAAATCCCACTCACAAACAGAAATCAGCAATGGGAGAGGGGGAGGGAAGACATAGGAGTGCAAGGGCGCGGTATCAGGGAGTATGAAAGAATGCAAGTTTGCTGGCTTGAAGCCTGAGACAGATCCACCACCCCAAGGTCATCAGCTGTAAAAGTCCAAGATGAAGTGACTGTTATCAAAACAACACAAATATAACTGATTGGCTAGACAAATGGGCAAATTGGGAAAAGAGGAAGCTTTCCTATGCTGTTTGTGTGCGAAATTGTTAGAATGGGCTTTTCCATTTCTGTATCCACATGGAACTTTCAGTAAAGTTATACTCTTGGCTGTTTTGAATGGCAGCTTCTTCCATGGTGGACATGCTCTTGGCTGCCCCGCTCCAAGCCAGAGGCTCACCCAATTACTTCTTAGCATCGAGTAATCCAGGGGGACAAAAGGGTTAATTTCCAGAGCTTCCCCTTTCCCAGGGAAGTTTCTTCTGACTTGGAAAACGAACAAACAGACAATAAACCCAAGTACCCATTACCTTCTTTTATTCCCTCCTTTTCCCTTGTTTTTCAGGTGTGCATCTCCTTTTTCTAGGAGGGGCAGTATGTCAGGTCCCTATCAGAATGCTGACATTCTGGAAGGGAGGGTGGAAGCATTGTGGGCCACATAGTTTGCATGCTTTTGCTTTGTTGTTGCTGTAACTGTTTGGGAGAGCTCACACCATCTGAAACGACTCCCTCTACACAGGTCTGGGTCAGGAATCCAAGGTCGCAGTGCCCTGAAGATGAACTCTTCTCACCATCTAGCTTCGGAGATTCTCCTAACCCTTTTGCGGCATGTTATTGGTCACTGATGGACATGGGGTATCAAAAGGGGAGGGCTTCAAGGGAAACTTAGCCTAACAATTTGTGCTGGAATTTCAGACTCTGCCTGACTTCTCTGCAATCACTATCTCTCAGTAAAAGTTCCTTTTCAAATGTGAATTGTTTCAAGAGTTTTACTTTCTTGAGAAGGTAGCTGAGGCAGGCCCTTACAAAAGGCCTGGAGACTAAAACATATGAAGAGCAGTTGCAGGATTTGGATTTGTCTACTCTATAGAAATGAACTTTAGAGAAAAAAGTCTAATCTAGAGGAAAAAAGGACTAGGGTGGACATATTAGCTGTATTCCAGTATTTGAGAGTCTGCCACAAAGTATAGAATAGAATAGAATAGAATAGAAATAGAGTAGAGTAGAGTAGAGTAGAGTAGAGTAGAGTAGAGTAGAGTAGAGTAGAGTAGAGTAGAATAGAATAGAATAGAATAGAATAGAATAGAATAGAATAGAATAGAATAGAAAATAGAATAGAATAGAATAGAATAGAATAGAATAGAATAGAATAGAATAGAATAGAGCTGGAAGGGACCTTCCAGTCCAACCTCCTGCTCAAGCAGGAGAACCTTGACCGTTTCAAACAAATGACTGTCCAGTCTCTTCTTTAAAACCTCCAGTGTTGGAGCACCCATAACTTCTGGAGGCAACTTCTGTTCCACTGTTAATTGTCCTCATTGTTATGAAGTTTCTACTTAATTCCAGGTTGCTTTTCTCCTTGCTTAGTTTCCAACCATTGTTTCTTGTCCTGCCTTCTGGTGCTTTATAGAATAATTTTACTCCCTCTTCTTTATAGGAGCCCCTCAAATCCTGGAATACTGCTATCTTGTTTCCCCTAATTCTAAGGATAGAAGCAAACTGAAATTAAGGTAATACTTTGTAACAGTGAGCACAATTAACCAGTGGAACAGTTTGTCTTCAGAAATTGTGGGTGCTTCATCATTGTAGGGTTTTAAAAAAAGACTGGGCAGACACTTGTCTGAGATGATGTAGGGTCTCCTGCTGGAGCTCCAAGGTCCCTTCCAGTTTTATTCTGATTGAAATTGAAAGTTTCCAATTCTGATATAAATCAGAGATTCTTGTGCCCCATTGTACTTTTTCTCTGATTCAGATCAGGCCTGAATAGGACAATGAAGCATTTGGGGAAAAAGATGCAAGCCAGGAGACCAGCCCCAGAGGCCAAGATGGAGAAGATCTCCACGGCCACCATGGACTTCCCTTTGGTGCTCAAGTAGGTGGGAAGGAATGAGATCCAAACACTGCAGAAGACCAGCATGCTGAAAGTAATGAACTTGGCTTCATTAAAACTGTCGGGCAATTTCCTAGCTAGAAATGCCACTGTGAAACTCATGAGGGCCAGAAACCCTAGATAGGCAAGGACAATGTAAAACATTGTAGCTGAGCCTTCATTACATTCCAAGATGGCCTCTCTTACCAAGGAGTGGAAGTCCAAGTTGGGAAAGGGGGAAGGGTTATGAGCCAGGTGGCACATAGAATTGCTTGGACCAGGGGACAGGCTAAGACAATGGAGTTGGTCAGTGGTTTTCCTAAGAGTTTCCTTGTCTTGTTCCCTGGCTTACTAGCCATGAAGGCCAGAACCACCATGACAGTTTTTGCCAAGACAGAGGAAACCGCAAGAGAAAGGAGAACGGCAAAAGCAGTTTGTTGAAAGAGACAAGTGAACTTCCTGGGTCGACCAATGAAGAGGAAGGAGCAGAGGAAGCAGAGCAGGAGGGAGACCAGCAGGATGTAGCTGAGATCTCGGTTGTTGGCCTTGACGATTGGTGTGTCATCATGTTTAAGAAAAATTGCCAGAACTGCCAACGTGATCATAGATAGAGAAAGAGTGAGAGAAGCCAAAGTGTATCCCAGGGTGTCTTGATAGGAAAGGAAGTGGAGTTTCTTGGCAATGCATTGGTCCTTGTCCTTGTTGGGATATTGGTCTTCTGGGCAGGGATCACAGCAAGCTGCATCTGAAATCAAGAGTCTTTGTCTTAGGACTTCAGAGACATCCGCAATGAGCTTTATCCCCCCTCCCTCCTAGGATCCCAGTGTGACTCCTTTCTAGTGTATGAAATTCAAAAAGGATGATTATTTCATTTTCCTTTCACAGCGAGAAATTGGAACATGATCATTTTTCCCACATCATACTGGAAGCCCAAAAAGATGGATGCCTCTGTCAGTTACAATCCCTAACTGATATTCCTATATGGAATGGGAGGTCAGTGAGCTGGAGGAATGAATTTCCTTATTTCAGAACAGTTTCTCCCATCATGCATTCAGGAAGTGGCTATCAGATATAGGTAGATGGATCTATTTCTCTGACATGTCCAAAGATTTATAGAGAGATCAATAGTCCCAACTGAAGAGGCACAGTGAAATTAACACAAACTTTGAACGGACATACCGCTCTATTAATTCATAAAAAATATATCAGTAGTTGATTTTCCATTTCGTATGTGACAAGAGGAGTACAAAAGAAAAGTGAAATGCTGCCTTGAGGCCACCTGTTTGAAATTGGGTCAGGAGAGCAATCCTGCCAATTGTCATTTCTCCGCAGAGGGAAGTTAAACAGTTGGCAGGACAATTTGTATCTATTTCCTGAAGCATGAGAAACCTACAAGTGACCAGAAATACTCTTCATATTTGTTCTACTGAATAGCTTGATTGATCCTGGAATATCTACATTTGAAGTTCGTTCAACCTGTCTGATTAGAAGTGGTTCCTTCTGGACAAGCATCATATTGGTAGCAGCAAACCGGCTTGCCCTCTGAAACTCTTCTCTTCTCTCCTGCCTGGCACCATTTCGTGCCACACCTGGCAAAGGACATCTTCTAAGAGAGAGAAGAGAAATGTTTGAGATGGTCTATTAATTGTTTATGCATCCTATGTTGATTTTCACATGGACATCTCTATGTTCAGAAGGTCTTTAGAAGTGTAACATCAACCCGGAAACCTACTAACCGATTGGTGCTGGGGCTTGTAACTTGGAGTCTGCATGTAAGATCAATTCTAGTCCTGAGCCTCAGTTCCTCCAAGGAAAGGGACTGCCTCCCCCTCAATTCCGTCCCCCCCACACCCATTTCCTCTCCCCATCTCTGCTAATTTGGTCACACTGCACTGCATACAAAGGCCACTGCATTCCACCATGCAGTTATATCCTTGCATTATGTCTTTGAACTACAACTGTTCCCAAAAGAAGAAATCATAATGTTCAAACTAAACAGGAATGATTCAGAGTTCACTGTTGCTTTCTCTAATTGCTCCTTGAGTTTCAACCAGGATTCTTTTTCAATCTTTTTATTTTACAGGGCATAAATCACGTTTGAATCTTTTGCATTAAAAGCAGAATTTTCAAAGCACAACTGCCATATTTTCTCATTCAATACACCTTTTTTTTCCAGTGAGGAAGACATCCAGTATCCCCAGGAGAGAATACATTTTCCCTGAATTCAGACATTTCCCTTCATTCTACCTTTGTGGCCCAGATGACTGAATCAGAGTTAATAGTGAAATCCTGGCCTGCAGAAGCTTCGGGATCTATTAGTCCAATTTTCATGGGGACAAAACTGTTAAATGTGTTCAAGGATCGTGCCCAATAACTCCATAAGCAGGTATTCATTAAATCAGATATTGTTTATTAATTAAGCATCTTATCATTACAGGTACAAGTCTGGAACTGAGGCAGGACCGCATGGCTGACCCTTAAGTACCCCCTGGGCGTGGCTAAGGTAAGGAGGGTTTATTGGGTTAGGGTGGACTTGGGGGCTGGCTTGTCCAGCCCCCCTGCCTCTAGCTCTGGATCAGAGGCAAGGCATTTATACCTGACAAAACCCCCTCTAAATGCCTGGCCGAGGTGTTCTTGTGTGGTGCATACCTGAGGTGCCCTTTTCAGGAGGACACCTAATTTTGATGTTAGATACGTGTGCTGTTTATTTTGCAATGGTTTGGTTAGAATGTCCGCTGTTTGTTCTTCTGTGTCACAATGTATAACTCTTATGAATCCTATGCTTGCGAACTGTCTAACGTGTTTGTATTTTATGTCGATATGCCTCGACCTTTGACCCACTGCTTCAGCCTTAGATATCTCCATAGCGGCTTTATTGTCCTCGTGCATGATGATAGGGTAGTTCGGTTCGGCCCATATGTCTGCGAGCAGGTCATCAAACCAGACCAGGTTGTTGGCGGCCTTGGACAAACAAATATATTCGGCCTCTGTTGTGGATGTGGCTACCAGATCCTGTTTGCCTGTGTACCAATGTACTGGGCTGTTGTTTAGAAAGAATACGTAACCTGAAGTGCTCTTTCTGCATTTCACATGCCCAGCCCAGTCAGCGTCTGCATAGCACATGAGTGTGGCTGTTGTGGTGTTCTCAGGTTCTAGTGATAGGCAAGCATCGGAGCTCTGTTTTAGGTACCTCAGCACCCTTTTGATGGCTTCCCAGTGGTACACGGTGGGTTTACCTACATGTCGTGATAGCAAGTTAACTGGCAGGGCGATGTCTGGCCTAGTCCAGTTCGCAATGTATAATAGGGAGCCTATGGTGGATCTGTATAATGTGTTGTCCTTGAACGCCTCAGCCTCATTAATAATAATAATAATAATAATAATAATAATAATAATAATAATAATAATAATAATAATTTTATTTCTATACCGCCCTTCTCCCGAAGGACTCAGGGCGGTGTACAGCCTATTTAAAAACACAGACAATACAATGATATAAAATTTAAAATAATTAAATAAGTGGCTCAAATTTAAAACCCCAATAAATTTAAATACCCCAATTTAAAACTATTGTGTTGATAGTCCGGCCTGGTGGAACAACAGGGTCTTCAATGCGCAGCGAAACACCCGGAGGTCGGAGATCTTACGAATTTCCGGGGGCAGTTCATTCCACAGGGCTGGGGCTCCCACAGAGAAGGCCCTCCCCCTGGGCGTCGCCAGCCGACATAACTTGGCCGATGGCACCCTGAGGAGGTCCTCTCTGTGGGAACGAACTGGTCGGTGGGAGGCTATTGGTGGTAGAAGACGGTCTCGGAGGTACCCGGGTCCTCTGCCATGGAGTGCTTTAAAGGTGGTAACCAACACCTTGAATCGCACCCGGAAGACCACCGGGAGCCAGTGCAGCTCGCGCAGGAGGGGTGTCACATGTCCTTCAAGAAATCTGGTTGCATTGGTGTTTCACACCCCTTGGCGTTTGTCATGTTGCACTTATGTATTAGTTCCAAAATTTTGTCCTTCTGTGACAGTTGGAAACCTCTGCCTGTTTTTGTGATTTGCACCCCTAAGTATTTATCTACCTTACCCAATATCTTCAGTGTAAAATGTTTTCCCAGCTCACTGGCGAAGTCATTACATTTGCTAGACTGGCCACCGATATACAATATATCGTCCACGTATATCAAAACGTACTCGAGGGAACTGTCTGACTTCTTGGTGAAGAAGCAGTTGTCGGCCGAGGTGGCTGAGAATCCCATGGACTTCAGTGTCTTGGATAGGCATTCGTACCAACGTTTCCCTGACTGTTTGAGTCCATACAAGCTCCAGTTTAGGATCCAGGTTTCTCCCTTCCTGGTGTTTTGGCTAGGTGGCGCTCTCACGTATATCTCTTTATCGAGCTCGGCGTGCAGATAAGCGGTTTGCACGTCGAATTGATGTACTTCTAACCCAAGTAGTGATGCAATAACCAACGCACATTTTACGCTTTCAGCTCTGACTGTGGGGGAATACGTTTCCGTGTAGTCGTCAGGGTATCTTTGGGCGAACCCCTGTGCCACCAGCCTAGCCTTGTAGAGTGCTTTGTTTCCCTCTAGTGTTTTAATTTTGTAGACCCACCTAGTGCCTATGGTTGTCTTTCCTATTGGGACTTTAGAGGGAGTGTATACGTTTAGTTCCCTCAGGCTGTCCATTTCCCTCTCCATGGCTTGTTCCCATTTTTCTCTTTCCTCATCTGGTAACTTCAGTACGTCCTCATATGTGTTGGGGGTTAGTTGGTTAGTGTGGAGGGATAACACATAGTCCCCTAACCTTTCTGGCTTTTTGCCCCTGTTTGCCCTGATTGGCCTGTCAGGGGGTGTCTCTGTGTCATGCATGTACCTAGCTTCTCTCTCAGTGAGTGAGTCCACTTTGATGCATGGGTGGTTTTCCTTCCACCCCTTCACTGGTATTTCCTGTCTCTTGGGTTTGCTCTTTTCCTGCTCTGTACCCTTTCCTGTTTGGTGCTTTATCCCCCTTTGGTCATCCCCTGGTCCGTCCTTGCTAAGGGACACCTCGTTGAGGTGTATCTTGGACCAGTTGGCATTTTCGTGAAAGACAGCTGTTTGTGATATCACAAAATTGTTATTGCTGTCTATGAATCTATATCCCTTCGTCCCTGGTTCATACCCCATGAACCTCAGTCTTCTGGATACCCTGTCTCCCTTATGTCTCAATTGTTTGGGGATGTGCACATCTGCTGTGACCCCGAATATGTGTAAGTGTGACACCTGTGGTTTCCTTTGGTACATTAACTCGTATGGAGTTTTATTCAGTACGCTGGACCATAGCCTGTTTAAAGTATAATTCGAATAAATGAGTGCTTCGGACCAGAAATGCTGCCCTAGGCTGGCATCCTCTAGCGCGCACCTCATCATGGTCTGTAGCGTTCCATTTTTTCATTCTGCAACGCCATTTTGAAAGGCGGAAAAAGGAGAAGTCGTGTAGTGGACTATCCCACGTGTCTTTAGCCATTGCGAGAAGTCACTTGACAAAAATTCAGACCCCCGGTCTGTCATTATTTGCCTGATCTTGGTATCATGTTGTGTCTCCACCCTTGCGTAGAATTCCTTAAATTTTTGGAATACTTCGCTCTTGTGTTTTAGCGTGTATACGAAGCCATAGCGGCTGAAATCATCCACTATGGTCAGGAAGTACGTCTTCCTGTATTTGATGGAGGGTCTTAGTGGTCCCAGTAGGTCCATATGTATGAGTTGGAAGATTGAATTAGTTGTGCGCACTGATTTTTTGAGCCTTGGTTTAGTTTTTAATTTAGAGCTCTTACAAATAGAACACTCGAGATAGTTCTCACAATCCTTTATTTTTACACCTTCAGAGCATTCCATCATTTTCTGCACCACAGGGAAGCTAATGTGTCCTAGCCTTCTGTGTAACAGGTGGGCACAGTTGTCATGCATTGGCTTCCCTATCGCTGGCTTTCCTTCCCTGGGAGTCCCCTGCTCACTTGTATCATCAGTGGTGTGTGCGTGACTAACCCCCTCTACTTCCCCACTTGTGTAGTCTGGGTTGTCGGGTTTAACCTTCTGGTGATTGTTTACCTCTGGCTGCTTGTTCCTGACTGGTTGGAAGAATGGCAGTTCCCCACTGATTACTACTTTCCCTATTCTTTTGCCCCCTCTAGTTACCTGTGCCTTTCCTTCCTTGAATGTCACCTCGACATTGTTGTCCTTGCTTAGTTTTAGGGTGGCAAGGATGTTATAGGGTATATTTGGCACTAATAGTACTCCTTGTATTACTCCTATCCCTGGCACGTATGCGTTACCTTTACCTGTTACTTGCACATTGTTCTGGTTAGCCACTTTTATTATAAAACTTTCTTCTGTAAATGAGGTTAGCAAGTTACGGTCATAAGTGGTATGGTTTGTGGCCCCTGAGTCCAGCAGCCATGTGCCTTCCTCCCTGTCCTGGCCTATGTGTCGTTCTTGATCTCCTATGCCATACAGTGATCCAGTCTGGCTCTCCCTGGAGCTGTCCCTGTGGTTTCTCCTGTCCCTGGGGCTAGGGGAATCCCTACGCCTGTGTCTGTCCTCTGGTGAGCGTCCGCTAGTGTCTCTTGCCCTTTGTTCTGGTCTGTCCCTTCTATGTGACCTGTCCCTGTCCCCTGTGTTTCTAGGACAGTCTCTTTTGTAATGGTTTCTTGACCCGCATATGTAGCACTCTGTGTTACTGTAGTTCCTACCCTGTGGCTCAGCCTTTCTGCTGGGTCTTTGCTCCCTGCGGCTTAGTAAGCAGTCTTTCCTGATGCTATCTTCAGCTATTAGTTTACTTGTTAGTAGTTCCAGTGAGAGTTTCCCTGACCCTAGGTTGTCTATCTGCGTGATAAATGTGTCCCAACTGGGGTCTAAGGAATTTACAATGATGCTTATCATGGTCCTCTCACTTATGACCTCCCCCCTTTGCGTCAGTTGAGCTCTGGTGGTATTTAGTGACAATAAATGCTCGCTCATTGGGGTCCCTGCTTTAAGTTTGGTGGCGTAGAATTCCCTGGATAACCTGGTGGTGCTTGCTACGCTTTGGCAGTAAAATAGTTTGTGCATCCTCTGTATTACCTCCAGAGCAGTCAAGTGGTGGTTAATGCTGGGGTAAATACTGGGGGTAATGCTGGCAATGACAATACAGTATGCTTTATGGTGGATGCAATCTAATTCAAAAGTCCAGGGTTTTTCTGGGGGGTCTATGACTAGGGATAATAGATCTTCCTTTAGCAGGGTGACTTGGAGTTGCTGGTTGCAGTCCAGGAAATTCTCCCCATCTAGTCTCAGTTTGGGAAAGTCACTTGGCAAAGTCCCTGAATTGTAAGTTAAATTACTTACATTATGTCGCTGTCCATGGTTCCTCATGTAAGGGTACTCACAATAAGGCAGAGGAACGACTGTGGCAAGTCTGAACTGACTTGTCTCTATGTGCTTGCGTCGGTGTAGCTCTATGTCTTGTTCCGTTTCTCTTACAGGGATGCATTGCACATGCGTGAGGTTCATTTCTGCCCAGCCGCCGTGGAGTGAGGAGCTCATCCCCGCAGCTCTCAGATGAAGGCCCCAACCTTCCGGATGGGCCTTCGGTTCCTCTTTGGTCGGCCTCGCTTGCTCGGGATCATCGCGGATCGTCGTCTGGAGCCTCGGGAAGTGGTGAGAATCGTCGGTGGAGGTCGGAAGTCCCGTTGGGGCCGCGAATGGTCCCGGATGGCCCGGCCTTGTGTGGGTGTCACCTCCGGGTGTCGGGCCGAGTCTCCTGCCCGCCGATGGACGTCCCCTGCCTGCGGATGGCCCCGTGGGCCATTGATCTGGTCCCGGTCGTCGGTCCGGTGAGTAGTCCCATCGCCTTCGGTGTCCCGTTTTTATGGGGAGGCTCCTTGGGAGCTCTGGGTGGCCCTGGGTCCATGCAGTGGCGGTCAGTTCCCCAGGGTGGGTGCCGGTGTCGGCCCTCTTCACGCTAGGGTCCCCTTTGCGTTTTGGCCTAGCACCGGGGTGCGTGTTCGGTAATTTCATCTTATCCCCTAGGGCCGCGGTGATTAGTTCGATGGCTTTGTTGACCTCGGGCTCGGTAGGCGGGCCTGTAGATTTTGGCTTTGGGCTTTCTTGTTTTTTGTGATAGTTTTGGTCGGCTACTTTTGGGTAGCCCCGATTCCCGCCATGAGATTTAAATCTTGGGAATCTATTGGTGGGTGGTCGGCCATTTTTGATGACGCCGCCTCCCAAGATGGCCACCGTAAAAAGGGCGCGAAGTCTCCTTCGGCCTTTTCGGTGGGTTTCTGGTGGGGGAAGTCCTCCCTTTCCGCATCTTCGTCGCTGTAGTCGGATTCGTCTTCAAAAGCTTCGCAGCCTTTGACCAGTTCCGCAATGAGGTCGGTGTTGCTTTGTGACGAATCTATCAGCTCCAGAGGTTTTACTTTTAGGTTGTGTTTTTCTCCTTTTGAGGTCTCGTGTTTCTTCCACCCCTCGTCGCTTCTGGCCGGGGTGCATGGGTGGTGGAGTAGGCCACTCGTCTCGGGTGCCTCTCCTTGCGTGGTTTCGGGTTGGGCAGGCCGTTCTGCCATCTTCTTGGTGAATGCTCTGGTATTCACCCTGTCTGTCGTGGTCCTTTGCATGCTGTGGAGTATTAGGATTGGGCTGTCAAACCATCCTCTGCTACCATATTGTTAAATGTGTTCAAGGATCGTGCCCAATAACTCCATAAGCAGGTATTCATTAAATCAGATATTGTTTATTAATTAAGCATCTTATCATTACAGGTACAAGTCTGGAACTGAGGCAGGACTGCATGGCTGACCCTTAAGTACCCCCTGGGCGTGGCTAAGGTAAGGAGGGGTTATTGGGTTAGGGTGGACCTTGGGGGCTGGCTTGTCCAGCCCCCCTGCCTCTAGCTCTGGATCAGAGGCAAGGCATTTATTCCTGACAAAAACATTCATTGGGGAAGAGAACCCAGTTGAGAAGATCATAATGAGCAGATCCCAGTCCATTTTCTGAGAAAGAGACTTCATCTCCAGCACTGTTGTTGAACTGGATCTTCCTCAAAAAGGGAAGAAGCTGAAAAAAAGGGGACCTTTAATAATTGGAATAATTGGGACTTCCTATAGAGGGGCAGTATGAACAGCTTCCAGAAACCCCCTGAGGGGCCAGATTCTCCATTGGACTTAATGGGCTTAGTAAGTGACTAAACCTGAACTGACAGATGGATGGAAATGCCAAATCCAATCTGAACATCTGGCTGATTGTACAAGTATCCATAAATTGTGAATCATTAACAGGACCACTAGAAGGACACAATTAGGAGTGGTTCAGGAGAACCCGCCCCCATAAGAAATAGTTTAGAGGAATATTCAAATAAAACCCTTCACACAATTCAGGCAATGGAAGCCAAAATTGAAGTAGGCTGTGAAAGACCAAGACCACACATGAAATTCCAATTGAACTGATTTATTATGCCTATATGCAAGAAACTACTCAACTAACAGTTAGCACTATTTTGGCATGAGATAAGGAAGGGCTGATGGAGTTCAAGAGGGATTGGACTTAGTCCATTTGTGGCTGTGTGGAGACTCTAGGCTGATTCCTCTTTTGACTCTGCCCCCAGGTTCTGCCACTTCTTCTCACACATAGTCTCTCAAAAAACTTTGTGAAGAGATTCATCATTTTAGAGGGAACACCAAGCAGAAAAATGATCAGTTGGACTTTTTGGAGTGTAAAATAGATATGAAGGACATTCAGTATGAGGGTGACCTAGATAATTTGGCCTTTTTTAGAATTATAAGGCAAGGAACTGTTATTACAGTTTCAAGCTGTCCTCAAGGCACCCCACTAGTCCACAGTTAGAAAAGTTCAGAGGGATGAATTTGTCTAATTAGGTATCAAGGAATCAAGTCTCAAATTGCCATTTTAAATCTAAACTGAAGATTGACAACCTGGATATAATTGTTCTAAAGGAAATTTCCATCAGGAGCCTGAGAGAGAAAAAAGTTTATGCCTTCTAACAGACCATCTGATGAAGAGAAAGATTCTATTCTGTTAGAATAAACGTGAAAGAGGATCAAGAATAAATTCTATAAAGAACAAAGATTTAGACTGAATTCTATAGAACAAGGGTCTCCAAGCTTGGCAACTTTAAGACTTGTGGACTTCAATTCTCAGAATTTCCCAGTCAGCATGGTTGACTGAGGAATTCTGAGAGTTGAAGCCCACAGTCTTAAACTTGCCAAGATTGGAAATACCTGGTACACAAAAGATTTCTTGGTTAAACATAATTAATTGTGAAGCAACAAATGCAAGAAGCAATGGATACTGACAATAATTCTGATTCGGATCAACCTCAAACATCAGACACAGATATACAGGAAGAAATTGAGGAACCAACTGGACAGGATTTGAAACATTATTCAAAGATGGGAAGTAAATGTGTAATATAGAATATTAATGGAGTAAATGTCCCATTAAGGACAAAGAAAATATTTCACTCTTTGAGGAAATTAAATGTTGATATAATTTGCTTACTAGTGACACATTTTAAGGCACAAGAGAAGAAATACTGAATGAACAGAAAATTAGGTAAAGAATTTATTACAGTAGGTGCAAAAAGATGAATGTGTTGAGCCACGGTGGCACAGTGGTTAGAGTGTGGTACTGCAGGCTACTTCTGCTAACTGCCAGCTGCCAGCAGTTTGGCTGTTCGAATCTCACCAGTAAATCTCGAATGTCAGTAAAATGAGGAGCCAGATTATTGGGGGCAAGAGGCTGACTCTGTAAAACTGCTTAGAGAGGGCTGTAAAAGCACTGTGAAGTGGTACATAAGTCTAAGTGCTATTGCTATTGTTTTATGGTTCTTTCTCAGTGCTATTGTGTTAAATTGGGTTTTATAATCTCAACTTTCAGAGTTTCCCAAGCTTCTTGAGATGTTTTCCCCTTTAAAATTTCTACCCAGGGAATCTTTCACAAGCTCTTTCTAAGTTTGATGAAATCAACTCTAAAGTCTAAGACATTCATTTGACTTTGTACTATTACTCATGCATTCATGATGTTGAATTCCAGTATGACATGGTCATTCTCCCACAAAGTTCTTGCCAGCTCAACCTTCTCTATCATTTTATCCCTATTAGTAATAATTAAGTCCAGCATAGCTGACTCTTTGGCTCCCTCCTCTATTGTTTGGATGACAAACCTGCCAACCATGAACCTGTTTGATCTCCCACTTGGTGCACAAATTGTCTCCCTATTGATGTCACAGGTGGGGGACAGATAACACAGCATTCATTTACTGAAAGAGCCATTATTATGATTCATGATGAATGATGACGATGATCATGATTTATCATTATATCTTTTATGTACACTGAGAGCTTATGCACAGCAGACAAATTCCTTGTGTGTCCCAGTACTATCTAAAGAAAAAAAAAGATGGGGTGTGTGTATGAGGCTTTGCGTTGATTTTCACGGAATTATTGCCGTGTGCGTGGAGAACAAATACCCTCTCTCCCTCATGAAGGACATGCTAAGCCACTTAGCGAAGGGCAAGGTGTTCACCAAACTGGACTTAAGAGAAGCCTACTATCACAAGAATCAGAGAAGGAGATGAGTGGAAGACAGCCTTTAAGTGTCCGCTTGGCAGCTTCCAATTCAAAGTTATGCCGTTTGGCCTGCAGGGAGCCCAGCAGTCTTCATGCAATTAATTAATGAAGTGCTGCATGAGCACTTGTACAAAGGGGTCCTAGTTTACCTGAATGACAGTCTCAAATTCAGTGAAAATCTCGAGGAGCATGTAAAACTGGTGCGGCAAGTGCAGAAAAAACTCCTCGCTGCAAAACCCTACTGTCAAAATGCAAATTCCATCAGACCTCCCTCGATTATCTAGGCTACTGAATTTCCAGTGGAGGGGTGGAAATGGACCCAGGAAAAGTGAAAGTGGTGCTAGACTGGCAGCTCCCACACACCCACAAACAGCTTCCAAGCTTCCTGGGGTTCGCAAACTTATACAGACAATTTATCCCAGTCTTTGCAGAAGTTGCACTGCCCCTAACAGAACTGTTAAAAATGGGGGCACGATTTGCAAAAAGGCTGGCACACCTATCTTTGGGATAAAGGAAAAGGGGTAGGGGTATATTTCCACCGACATAAAATTAGAGATGTGTTAATGAAGACATGGAAAGAAATTAGGCGTATACATTACACAAAAATCCCAAAATGGACCTCCATAATGGAGGTAATGATCCATCCAAACACGCTAAGCAAGGAAAAAATGTACACTTATCAAGATATTCTAGACAATAGCGGCAATCTTAAAACAAATGAGACCTTAAAGGAGCAAGGGATTCACATCGATTGGTGGCCCTACTTACAAATTCAATCCCGATATAGGAAGGACAAGCAGGAAGATGGTATAGAAGTGGGAACAAATAGCTTTGATAAGATATGGATGGGTGGTGAGAACAAATTATTAGCCAAATTATATTCATACCTGCTTGAATATGATAGAGAAGGGGAAATACTCAAGGACCAGATGATTGCTTGAGGGAGAAACATCGGATCAAATATAAATCTAGATGATTGGGAAGAAGTGTGGAATAATAATCTGAAGCTGACAAGAGCAGTAATTTACAAGGAGAATCAGTATAAAATGCTGTATAGGTGGCATCTAGCACCATCTAGGATTGCAAAGATATACCCAAACGCAAACCCTAAGTGTTGGAAATGCAGTCATTGGCAAGGTACTTTCTACCATATGTGGTGGACGTGTCCTGAAGCGAGGAAATTCTGGAAATTGATACAAAAATGGATCCAAGAAATAATAGAGGAGGATATTGCCCTTATACCAGAAATTTACCTCCTGGGAGTTCTGAAACGAGCATATGGGAAGAAGAAGAAATATCTAATTATCCACATCGTCACATCTGCGAGAATCTCTTATGCACAACATTGGAAGGAGAAAAGCTGTCCAACTGAGGAGCATATAGTTAACAAAATATTGGAATGCACAGAAATGTGTAGATTAACATATGTACTAAATGAAAAGGAAGATTCAGAGTTTTATACGGTATGGGATTTGTGGTATAGGTGGTTGGGAAATAAATGCAAAAGTTAACTACTAAGGGGGACAACGCTTAACTATTAACTTAACTTATGTACTATTATATTATGACTTATAATATATTAATTTCATAAATATCTTACGTTCTAACTGTAAATCATCTATACAACCTATTAGCTACCATATTTATAAGCATATAGTATGACTACACGTTGCCAAACCGAAAAGGTTGAATTGTAATATATTTGTCTATTCAATAAAAAAAATTTTAAAAAAAAAAGCACTTCACAGAAATTACCTGCCATGACTGGACATTTGAGATCCTCTTCCCAAGCCTCATCATGGTTGTTTGTGCTCCTGATCCATGCATTGCGTGTAGTGCGTGTGCCACAGCATAAATGGCATTGTAAATATTGTAACTTTCCCCTGTCATGCTTGTTTCAAACACGTAAGATGGCAGATTCTGTAAATTTTCCTTTCCTGTACAAGGTTTTTCCCCCTTTTGAGGGGTCTTGCCTGGTTTGTGGATCTTGCAGCCAAAGACCTGTTCCCACCATGGAGGGAGAAAGAAGTCCCGTCATGGGACTTCAAAGGGTCTAAAGACATGAGAAAACGGCTGAATTCTGAGACATCCCCGGTGTGGTGCCTAAAATGCAAAGCCCCATGGAAGGGCTTTATAAGTGACAATATATATTGAGAGTTCATCACATTAAATTTCCAACTGGATGTAAAGATCCAAACTTTGCAAAATGATGCATTTCTCCATTTTTCATAAACAAACACAACTGCCTGTACATTTGAAATAGTACTGGAATCTGCAAACAAAATAATCACTTCACCTATAGACCAAGTGTTCAAAATATGGTTTAATTTCGAATCTGAAATAGCATAAAAATCAAGTTTCATCATTTGCGTGAAGGCCAGGCAGATCTCCTTCTCCTTAAACATTAGCATCAGGGATGAGATGAAAAGTTCTCCATCGTCATTTTCAGGAGCCACCAGCCCAACCCAGTTCCACTGGAAATACAGGAGCAGCTGGACTATACCTACGTACTGAGGAAATTCCTTGGGATTAATCCTGAAGGAAGAAAGGATAAACTCTTCTGCCTTCCTGTGCGAACTCAAAGCCAACTCCGAGCTGGAGAAAATGAGAAGTACATTTTAATGCTGATTTTAAGGGTCCCCACTGTGTAGTTTATTGCCCCACCAGTCAGGTTCATCCACTTTGAGTGGCAGGCTTCACCTTCCTCCCTTCTTAGGAAGAGCCACCAGTTACAGTACCTGTTTTGCTTGGTTGTGATAGATCAGAAGTCAAGGGAACAAACCTGATACAGAGAATAAACTGCACTGAAAGGTGAAAAAAGATGATAATCTTCTATAAAATTCTTTCAGAATTATATCAATATTGCTTTGTGGTTATATAAAAATGTATCTTGACATGTGCAATCCAGAAATCAATTCAAAAATAGGATGGATTATTTACCGTATTTTCCGGCGTATAAGACGACTGGGTGTATAAGACGACCCCCTATTTTTCCTGTTAAAATATAGGGTTTGGGCTATACTCACCGTATAAGACTACCCCTCTTCCAACGCACACCAAATAAAAATTAAAAAAACATCAACTGGCTCACCCACAATGTAAAAGCAGCTGTGCTAGACCCAAAATGGCCCCTGCAACAAGCAGGAACCTCACACAGCCACAAAAAGCCCCAAAAAACAACTTTCACACTTTACACACACAAAATTCCACATACAGCTTTGTGAGATTTTGTGTGTTTGTGTAGTTAGAGTGAAACACTACAGAAACACACTAAATCTCAGAAAGCTGCACAAATATTATTTTATTTTATTTTATTTTTATTTTTATATGAAAACTAAATTTAAAACTTCCTAAACTTTAAATGGCTAGGTCTAAAAAAGAACAACTAAAAAAAACCCCAATTAACTATTTTTTTTAAAGCTCCCAAAGGGGAAAAAAACTTACCCAATAGAACAGGGGTCTCCAACCTTGGCAACTTAAAGACTTGTAGACTTCAGCTCCCAGAATTCCTCAGCCAGCTTTGCTTTGCTGGCTGAGGAATTTTGGGAGTTGAAGTCCACAACTCCCTACCTGCTTGATTGCAGGAAGGGAGTGGCTTGCTGATGGAATGGATTCAGGCAAGCGAAGCAAGGCAAGCAGCTAAGGTAAGCAAGCTGGAGGGGGAAAACTTTTTTCCTTTTACATGGCTCTGACGATCCCAGCTGCGTTGCCTGATTAGCAGGCAACTCAGCTGGGATCGTCAGAGCTTGGATTGCCAGAGCCATTTAAGGCTCGTCAGAGCCTTTCGGGCTGGTCTGCCTGGTTACAGGAGAACGACACCTGGCGTATAAGACGACCCCCGACTTTTGAGAAGATTTTCATGTGTTAAAAAGTCATCTTATACGCCAGAAAATACGGTAAGTCGTGTATCCCTGATATCCCCCACCCCACCCTGGCAACAACTTTGCTTTCATCCTTGGCTTCTGTGTGTTTGTCTACTCCATACTGTATCCATTGAGGCCCCTTACCTGTGGGACCCTGAAGATGCTGAAGATGGAGGCCATCTGCCTTGAGGATTTGGGGTTGTCACCCCCAATGACAGAGAGCAGGGGGTCCATCCTGTCACATTCATAACCTGGAACCATTCAGCCTCGTCTGGAGAGCAGGAAGAGGCTGTATAAGGAAAACTCCCTCTGAATCTGGCTATTCTGATAGATACGGAAGCCAAGGATGATGTTGGGCAGGAGAACCAGATCCTTGTTGACCTCTCTGACTGCAAACATCAAGGCCAGGAACTGCTGGTAATTCTTGGGTATGAATCTATAGTGAGAAAAATAATGGGGAACATTATATTTTGTGTGCTTTGCCTTTTTTGTGTGTCCTTGGAACAGAAAGTCACAAGTTTCACTGAGCTGTTTTGGCATTTTTTAAAGGATGCTCCTTGATTCAATTTGGATGGATTTCTGAGAAAGGAGAAAAGCCTGGCTGTCCTTATCCCAAATCCTTTTATCCCCCTCCGTTCTCCTTCATTTGGCTGAAATCCTCCCCACTTGCTCCTCTTCCTCCCCAATCATTTGGGGGATTAGAGCCAGAGGAGCAGCAGCAGGAGAGGCAGCCCAGCCATTCTTCTTCTCACCTTCCCTCCTAGATCAGAAATCAAGGTTTCTGTGCAGAAGCAGAACTGCAGGCAGCCCTTGGAAATCTCACCAGATTTACACAGTTGAGGCTGCCTGGATGTCCTCAGAGTAAATTTATCTGATGCCTCTTTTCATTAACACATTTGTATTTTATCACTTTATTCCCTCCTATCTATCTCATTCTGAAATTAGACTATATGCTGTATTTTATTCTATTTTAATGATAAGACTAAGCTGCAAGATGAATCAATCAATAAACTACTCTAAAATCAATCATGCTTTCTCTTGCTTGTGTTTGGCTCTGAGACAAAGACCAGCTGAATCTCACCGAACCCTGGAGTTAGCTCTTTGGAAGACAAAGTAAAGTCCTTCACCACTGGGAGAAGCCATTTTTTTTAGCTTGGAAGATTTTTGTGGGTCGAAATCCACAGGGAGAATAACTAATTCTTTACATTAAGAATTACTGTTCTTCTGATAATTGCAAGGAAAAGCTACTGTCCTACCCACTGAGCAATAGATGTTGTTTGCACATCAGATAGGGGAAAACATGCTTGTGTCCCTAGTAGCTAATCCAAAGAACACATGGTCTTGAGAGTCAAAGTCAACTTAAGTTTTTGACCTACCTGAAAGTGAACACCTGCACACAATATGGAGTTTGGCCTGTGTGCTACTACGTATAACATCCCAGTAAAAGGTGCAAATAAAGAAGGCAATCATTGCTTAAAAGCTTCATGTAATAATTACTAAAAAGATTTAGAAAGTTGAAGTTTCTGGATGGTCTTCAAGGGCGGCCCCATATAGAATGCATTACAGTAGTCCAACCAGAGGGTGACCAGAGCATCCTTCATCCAGGAAATGGGTGCAATTGACACATGAACAAAGTTGTGAAAATCGGGCAGTGCAACCCCATCTAGCACCAAAGATGGTGGTGTGGTCCTAGAACTAGAGGACCTCCAAACTCAAAGTCACTCAGTCTTGCGAAGAAGTTGAAGAAGCTCCTTGGGTGAGAATTGAAACATCTTCAAAGAAAAACCAGAAAGTCCAGTTGCCTCTTGAAAAAAGCATCTCTGGGTCAGTCTTACTGAGGTTCAACTGAAACCTGTTTTTTCCCCCATACAGATTCTCATAGACTCCAGACAGCCGGACAGGACATGCACAGCATCACTTAATTTACCAGAAGCAAAGATCTGCAATTGGGTGTCATTAGCATATTAAAGATACCTCACCACATGGTGATGGATGAGCTTACCTGGGGTCTCATGTAGATGTCAAACAAGGGAGGGGGCAGCACTGACCCCTGTGGCATCTCACATAAAAAAGGATCTCCCCTCCCCAATCACCATTGAGTCAAGGAAGACAAGGATGGAAGCACTGCCATAATCCCACCCATGCCAAAAAAACTAATTTCTCCCATAGATCTTAAAAATAGGTAGGAGGTTCTCTCAGGATGTTAGGGTAATTTCAACTCTACAGGAGGGTTGTCTGACAACTAGTTGAAGCCAGCAAATTTTGTCTTCTGCGTTTGTCTTGTGAATTATGTGTTCACGCTTCTCAGCTGGTGTGGGAAGGATGCCATCACCCATGGTAAACCCTTGACTGGCTGGGGTAATAAGAATGGGCACAATGTGTTATGTGCTTCTCTCCTTTCTCTGAAGGTGGCTCCAATCCATGTTGGTTGGAAGGGAGCAATTGAACCCAAACTCCTATTTCTTTAGGTGCCTTCTAGAACTGAGGTGAGACCTTCTCAGTTCTAGCTCAGATGTCAACTATATGCTGATTACATTCAGTTCTACAAGCATTGATTGACCAAGCAATAGTCTCAAGATTTTGTCCCAGTGCCTGAAGGCTGTTGGATGGGGAGGAACAATCTCAGTTTGAATCCTAGCAAAACTAAGCAACTGTGGATGATTGGTCCATTCAGTACTGAGGTCTTTCTCGCTTTGGTCCTGCATGAGATTGCACTGCCATGCTTGAGACTACTTGCAATGTGGTGTCTTCTTGGACTCTCAGTTCCTATTCAAATAGCAGATAGTAGCTATGGCCAGGAAGGCCATGAAGCTTCAGTTTGTTAGATGGGATAATACTGAACTGTGGGAAGTCTAAATGTGCATGAGAGAAGCAGAGGGGAGAGAGAGAAGAGTGGGGGCAGGAAGTCTGCATTTACTGGGGCCTGACCCAGCAGTGAAGATGGAGCTAGAAGAAGTCCATCTGTGTGTGAGAGAATCATTGCTATATCTCTTAAGGAGGCCTTGGTTTTCCCCCTCTTTAAGAAGCAACTGTTAGACCCCATCATAAAGGCAAATTCCATTTAGTATCCAATCTCTTATTTTTGTAGGGAAGGTTGTGGAGAAGGTGGTCACTCACCAGTTTCAGAGGACCCTGTTTAAAGTGGATTGTCTGGTCCCCATTTGGTTGGGATTCAGGCCTGGGTATGGGATGGAAAGGGCAATGGTTGGGATTTGGGGTGAACTTTGATAAGAGTCTTCTTCTCCACATTCACCCAAAGTGTCTTCTATAGGGAAGGCCCATTTTCTTAGATCTTCCTATCCAATAAAAAAAAAAAGTCAGGAATTTTCCCCAAATTGAGTTTAGAGCTGGTTCACCCCATTGGTTTTCTTCTGACTTACTTTCAATCAGTTTCCATTTCCTCCTCTTGTACAGCCCATCCCCAAATCTCCTTTCCAAATCTCCTCCTTACCCAAGCTATGCCTCTAAATGCAACTATTTGCCTCTGAATCAGTTTTCTGGAGAAATCAGGGATTCCTTCAAGGAGAGAGATGGCCCAATTCCTCACTGCCATGGTACACAAAAAGATCCAATGGGAACTATTAGAAAAACTGAAGCTGGCTACTAAGTACTCAGGCATCTAGGAAAGAGTGGTTGGGAAATCCTGGATCATTTCAAAGTGTTTATTCCTGTCCCTACATTCACCCTGGACATTGTGAAGTCAGAGTGATGTCACTGCAGGAGGCAAGGATCAAGGAGCACATCAGCAATGACCATTGAGAGCTAAGCCAGGGAGGAAAGGAAGCATCCAGTCCTTCTCCTGACCACTCACTTCCCTGGTGGCCAATCTTCCCTTCCACAGAAGCAGGAAGAAGCTTTCATTTGGGCAGTAGATGACCTCTTTATTCTTGAGTAAAGTTTTCCCGAGTGGTCAAAAGTTAGCAATCCTCGCTCCGTTCCAGGAGTGCAGGAAGAAGGAGCTGATTAACCCACATAGCTGTCAATGTTTTTCAGCCTTCTTCATTGCTGAAGTGCTAGAAAGTCAAAGTTTTATATCAGGGAGGAGATACATGAATTGAAAAGTTCCAACTTCAGGTGGTCAGTTTCTCTATCCATGCAGGAGATGGTTAGACCAGCTGGCCTTAAAAGGGAAGGGTTCCTGGTTTTGTGTCCTTCTCTCCTTTCATTGCAGCTGCTTCCAATCAGTGTTGGTTGGAGGGGAGAAACTGAGTCAAAACCCTTAGTTGTTTTTTTTTCTTTTTTAGAGTTTTACTGAAAGTTATTATAACGTAAAATACAGTGAAAACAAGGATTAAGAATGGAGGGGGGATTGGAGAGCGTGCAGGATGAAAAAAAATGGAAAAATGAGAAAGAAAAGATGTTGCCTTCCAACTTTTTCTAACACTGTAAATACATTTATGACTTCAACTTCTTACATTACATTTAATTACTACACGCCATTTCTATAATTTCCGGTTAAAGAATCTGGAAGAGTATTTTGAACTTTTTCATTATAGAAGGAGATGAGTAAATTATCACTAATGTTTGCAAAATATAATTGGAAGTGTGAATTTGAATGTATGTATGTATGTTAAAAGTGATGTATATATACATTTATAAAACGTATTTTATAAACATGAACATTTTAAAGAAATATTTAGAGGTTTAAAAAGCAGATGAAATAGCTTTCTCTTTAAGGTTAAAATGTTGGTGTGAAACATTAAGTTCACACATGAAGGTTCAGTTAAGCTGATTCAGTGCTAAGAGCCTATGCACAGGAATCTTCTCAACTGATGCTCAACACCTTCTTTCAGTTAGGTAAGAATTAACTTCACTCAAGGGGAGGGTTGGACTTAGTTCACTTGTGGCTACGTAGAGATTCTAGGCTGATCCCTTTTTTCACGCTGCCCTTAATTTCTCCCATTTCTTCTCCTACATAAAGAATTTGAAAGAGTACCATGGTTTTTGATAATATAGATGATGGTAGTCTATAAAAATTAACAAGTGCAAACTGGAGTTCATAACATTCCCACAATAGGGAAATACATCAGTCTGGTTAAGAGGGCAATGTAAACTGTTTGAAACAAAGAGATTTTAATTGGCCCTATTTCTATTGGAAAATTACTTCTTGTTTTTATGTTTGAAATAGAAAAAAAAAGAAACTTTGAATTGTTTCAAGATTTAATAATTAACCCCACTGATTTTCAGCAATGCTCCTTTCCTCCTAGAGCAGTTTTGTGTGAATGCTTTAAGATTGATGTGTGTTAAGATTTACCTCCCTTTCAGAAGGAATTTCTTTTCATTTCCTTTTTTTCAATACACTTTATTAAGCTTTTATTACATTAAAAACATAAAAAATTATTTCACTCAACAACAGCTATTTGTGCTGTTTTTCTTGTGACGATAATTCATGCATTATTTACAAAAAATAAATTGTTCGTATTTACATTCTTATTTTATCTATTACTTATACTTAATAACTATCGATCTTTAATCTATCTCCGTTCTATCCAGTTATACCACTGTTCCCACACATTGTAAAATATCGATGCCTCTTTATCTTTTAGACTCAGCGTTAATTTGTCCATTTCTGCACAGTTCATGACCTTTTGTATGACCACTTTCTCTGTGGGTGTGCATGGCTGTTTCCAACATTGAGCGTAGGCAATCCTGGCAGTGGTTAATATGTGTAGTAATATTTTGTGCCCTTCACATTTTTTTTTTAAAGATCCCCAATAGGAAGAGTTCCAGTTCTAAGTCTAATTGTTCGTTAGTCTAACTTCCTGTAGCCAATTTTTAGCCAATATTTTTAGCCTCAGGACAGGGTTAAATCTTGGCTTGGGGAAGCTCTGGATTTATTCAGACAACTTTCACAGGGATAAAAGATTCATTGGGGAGGAAAACCCAGTTGAGAAGATCATAACAAGCAGATCCCAGTCCATTTTCTGAGAAGGAGACTTCCTCTCCAGCACTGTTGTTGAACTGGACTTTCCTCAAATAGGGAAGAAGCTGAAAGAAAAGAGACCTTCAGAAATTGGAGTCATTGGCTGGAAAGCCACCATGGCTTCCATCATTCTGGGATCTTAGGAGATAGGTGTATATCTGACAAGGTGGAGGAGTTCCATTGGTGGAGATCTCAATTTTTTAGAAAAAAAATACTACTGGAGAACAATGAAGGAGAGAGTTATAAAGAACTCTAAAAAGAAATTACATAAATATTTGATAATAATTTGGATAAAGGAATAGATTTAATGACTGTCTGTAATTCACACAAATGAATTCCAAAATTTTACATTAAATTAAGTTGATATACCAGCAGTTATCTATGTTCACTATCCAAGAAGTAGAGACTAAATTGAACTATGGCAAAGAAAGGCATTCTGAGTTTGCAAATAAACCAGGAAGATGGATGACATATAAATTTGAGAAAAGGAAGAGAAAACAAAATGATAGAAAAATTCAAGAAGATGAAGCACCTGTCCTGGTTTGTCACTTCCCTATCCAGAGAGGTATGACATTTAGCTTTTGATGCAGAAAAGTCGGATGAATTTCAGAGCAGTTTGAATCCTGCTGAACGTGCTGAAGTTGACAGAGGCTGCTTTCATACAAGATCAGCGATACAACATATGGCAAGCTAAACTAATAGAGGGTGCTAACCAGAGGTGGTATTCAGCAGGTTCTGACCAGTTCTGGAGAACCGGTAGTGGATATTTTGAGTAGTTCTGAGAACCGGTAAATACCACCTCTGACGCATACAACCATCCAGTAAAAATTGTAAATCATCTTCTTGTGCCATATTTGTCATCGGATGTTGGCGATCATGTTGCCGATCCTATTTTTATCAACAGCCGCATGAAAAAGTGCTGTTGAGTTTTGTCCAAACTGGTCCCTTAGATTTGGAAGCCATGATGATCTGCATGGACCTTGTTTGCCTTTCCTTGGAGGATTAAGTGAAGGATGCTGTATTTTTCCAGGTGTCGCATCAGATGTCCAAAATATTATAACTTTTGCTTTTTTATGGTTTTGATGATTTCCCTTGGCTTTCCCAGGTGGCTTATCGCCACCTAGTTTTGTAAATTGTAAATAAAGAAGAGAATCATTGCTTAAAACCTTTATTCACTAATAATAGAGTCCCTGAGTCTGCTGCAATGAGACCAACCAATGCAGCTCAGCAAGCAAAGAGATAATGTGCCCTACCAGAAACATGCATAACTTTTCTTGCTACTGCAATTTGCACCAGCTGAAGTTTCTGGATACTCTTCAAGGGAAGGCCCATATGGAGCATATTGCAATAATCCAAGCAGGAGGTCTTTTGCCCAGGAATGGGTGCAACTGGCACATAATCAAAGTTGTGAAAAGGCCCTTCTAGCCATAACTGCCCCTTGAACTTCAAGCAGGAGTTGTGAACCCAGGAGGACCCAAAATTTCTCACAGGGTCTGTTTGGGGCAATGCAGCCCAACCCAGCACCATAGATGGTGTAGTCCTTGAACTAGAGGACTCTGAAACCCTAAGCCACTCAGCCTTGCTGGGGTTCAATTGAAGTCTGTTTTTCCCCATGCAGACAATCATAGCCTTTAGACAGGAGGACATATGTTTAATATGTTATTCTAATTAGTTAAGCATATCACATCACAACACTGAGACCTATGGAGAAATATTTTAATACTTTAAATTGTATTGCACCACATCTGAAATGCAAAAAGAAGGAATTTCAAACATGAACTAAAAATCATATGTCTTTGAACAGAGAAGATTATAAAATAGCAATAGCACTTAGACTTATATATCACTTCACAGTGCTTTGCAGGCCCGTTCTATACAGTTTACAGAGTCAGCCTCTTGCCCCCAACAATCTGGGTCCTCATTTAACTGACCTCAGAAGGATGGAAGGCTGAGTCAACCTTGAGCTGGTGAGGATCAAACCCTGGTAATCAGCAGAATTAGCTTACAAAACTGTATTCTAACACTGCACCACCAAATATTTCCATGATTTCCAACTATTTGAAGGACAAGCCACTCTCTTATTTCATCATTGTTAAGAAACCACATCAAATTTAAAAAGGGACCAAAGACAAAATAAATGTTACTGCTTTACATGTAAATCAGAGATTCTTGTGCCCCATTATACTTTTTCTCTGATTCAGATCAGGCCTGAATAGGATGATGTAGCATTTGGGGAAAAAGATGCAAGCCAAGAGCCCAGCCCCAGAGGCCAAGATGGAGAAGATCTCCACGGCCACCATGGACTTCCCTTTGGTGCTCAGGTAAGTGGGAAGGAATGAGATCCAAACACTGCAAAAGACCAGCATGCTAAAAGTAATGAACTTGGCTTCATTAAAGCTGTCAGGCAATTTCCTAGCCAGAAAAGCCACTGTGAAACTCACAAGGGCCAGGAAACCCAGGTAGCTGAGGACAGCATAAAACATCGAAGCTGAACCTTCATTACATTCCAAGATAGTCTCTCCAGTCAAGGAATGGAAATCCATGCTGGGAAATGGGGGAGAGGTTATCAGCCAGGTGGCACAAATAATTGCTTGTATCAGGGGACAGGCTAAAACAATGGAGTTTGCCAGAGGTTTTCCTAAGAGTTTCCTTGTCTTGTTTCCTGGCTTGGTGGCCATGAAGGCCAGAACCACCATGACAGTTTTTGCCAAGACAGAGGAAACTACAAGGGCAAAGAGAATGGCAAAGGCAGTTTGTCGAAAGAGACAAGTGAACTTCCTGGGTCGACCAATGAAGAGGAAGGAGCAGAGGAAGCAGAAGAGGAGGGAGATCAGGAGGAGGTAGGTGAGATCTTGGTTGTTGGCCTTGACGATTGGTGTGTCACGATGTTTAAGGAAAATTGCCAGAACTGCCAACGTGATCAGAGAGAGAGAAACAGTGAGAGAAACTAAAGTGCATCCCAGGGGGTCTTGATAGGAGAGGAAGTGGATCTTCTTGGCAATGCAGTGGTCCTTGTCCTTGTTGGGATATTGGTCTTCTGGGCAGGGATCACAGCGAGCTGCATCTGAAATCAAGAAACCAAATCTTTGCCTGAGGATTCCAGGGATATCTGCCATAAGCCTTATTTCCCCTTCATTATTCCTCCTTTCCTCTGCTGTGGCATGAATTCCCCTTCCTGCTATGGTCAGTCCACAAAGGAAGTGATGGAATTATCTTTTGTGCATTTCATGGTGGTTGAAACAAGTTCACTCTTTGTATATTGTTGATGATGCTTTGGCTAAGTTAGTCCCAGACAAGGAGGAGTTCAGCTCCAGATGGTCTGGTTTGTTTGCTCCTGAAGAAAAGGCTGTCTCCAGCCACTGGCTTCTTCCATGACTATTGTGGCTTTAAGTCTGAGAGAGATTGCCAGTTCTTCCCCGCTTTTTACTGGAATCGCAAAAAGACTGTCAGCTAGAAATCCTACTCTTTTGTGTGTTTGTGCATTATTTCTGTGTTTGTGCTGAAGGGATCCTAACGGCAACAGGGAAGGTCATGAAAATATCTACTTAACTTTGGGAGAGGGAAAAGTCTCTTTTCCTGATCCAAAGTGGGTTATAAAGAAATTGATTACAAGAGGAAAAAATGAAAGTTTGATTCAGAAGCACCACAGCACTGAGAATTCTTTGGCTCAGGTTCTCCGCTATGTACTTAAAATCTATTGATTTATATATTTTTTTATTGTTGTTGTAGCTGATTGTTAGCAGACATGGATAGCTGGATCGGACATAGACCTCTGACAGGTCTCTCAACTGATCCTGGAAGATCTGCTTCTGGCATTTGCTCTACCTGTCTGATTAGAAATGGTTCCTTCTGGACAAGGGTCACACTGATAGCAGCAGATCTCTTCGCCCTCTGGAACTCTTCTCCTCTCTCCTGCCTGGCACCTCTTCATGCCACACCTGGCAAAGGGCACCTTCTGAAAGAGAAAAGAGAAATGCTTGAGATGGCATAAGCAAATAACCTGCTTCATTCATTCTTCTCCACATTCCTATTTCAATCAAAAGAAAGTCTTCAAAAGAAATGGTTCACCAGAAACCAAAAACTTCTTCTAGGTGAATTAGGCAAGCACCATTAGGCAAGTCCCTTCAATGGATGCTGGAAATGGGAGATGGGACCTCAGCATGCAAAGGTGACATTGAGCTACAGCTTTGATGAAACAGTAAATGATGAGGGTTCAACTGAAGAGGTTGGGAGGGAAGTGAGTTTTTGGAGGAGTGGGAGGAGGTGAGTAAAATAGAAAAATATGCTTTTATTAAAATTTCTATGGCAATGTAACAGATGTCCTTCTTTTTATTAAGGCAATTATTCTTTCTTGAGGTTAGTAACAGTAGAAACAGGGAGAGATATTTTGAAGTTTGCTTATTATGAATATCTGTGGTTTTATATCATCAATGATCTATGTATACATACATGGTATGAATTAAGTGTAGTGTTTGATTGAAAAAGGGGCAGACGGGGGAAATAGAAATAAATCAAAGCAATCATCTATAAGATCCATAGAGGAAACATCTTCACAGAAGGCCCCTAAAGATCTTCAATGGTTGCCTGAGTTTCAGGGGGTGACCATTTCATGGAGGAGGAATCAGTCCAGAGCAAGATGACAATCTGGGTGTGGTTCACTGTATCATTTTCTTCTCCTTTCCTGAAATATATGACTGAGTCCTTGTTCTGTAAGAGTCCCTCCCATTCTTGACTCCAGTGTGAACTGCTAAATCCTGCATGAGATTTGGTTCTTGGTTTTGGAGTCCTGCATTCGATTCTACACTGGGAGTAGCCCATAGAAATCACAGTTGCCTCACCTAATGGCATCCTGGCTTTCAAGACATTCTTCCCACTCCCAATCCTTTCTGGACCTGCCAAAATTAGACCTGACATGTGTTACATGCAAATCAGCTTTTTCACCAAATAGCTGCCATATTTTATGACTCAACAGACCTTTTTCCAGTTCCGCATCTCCAGAAGAGAACAAATCTTTCCCTGAATTTACATCAATGCCTTTCAACTCACCTTTGAGGGCCAGATGATCTCATCAGAGTTAATGGTGAAATCCTGACCTGGGGGAGCCCAGGGATCGATTTGCCCGACTTCCACAAGGACAATTGATCGATTGGGGAAGAAAACCCAGTTGAGAAGATCGTAACGAACAGATCTCAGTCTATTTTCTGAGAAGGAGATTTCATCTCCAGCACTGTTGTTGAACTTGACATTCCTCAAATAAGGAAGAATCTGAAAGAAAAGAGACCTTCAGAAATTGTCATAATTGGCTGAAAACCACAAACGAGACAACATGGCTTCTACCATTCTATCATGGCCGTCATTTTAGCAGAAGGGATTATGTCTGAGAAGTTCTACGGCACCATTGGTGGAGATTTGAACAATCAGGGGTAACACTGAGTCTACTTCCCCAGCACAACAAAATTTTGCCTTTGTTCTTGGGCATTTGTATCATGGCTTCTTCAACTCTAGTTTTAACAAATGATACTTACATATAAAGATTTTAATGCCGCATTTAAAATATCAATGATTTTCCTCATGCTTTATGTGGCTATATATATTTAAAAATCTTTGCTTGTAAATTTGTCTTGTAAATTCATTAATTGGATTGATTACATAATTTCTTTCAAAATGGTGTACAATTCCACTGACTGCCTTTAGCTGATAGACAAAGAGAGCAGAAGGCAGGAACCAGCTGTGACTACGTGGGGCCATACAAAAGGAAGTGCCTGCCCAAGGTTGTCCCTTCACTGTCCAGAGGGGTCCAACATTTATCTTTTGATGCAGAAAATCCGGATGAATTTTAGACCAGGAACAAGTTGGATTCAGGCTACATACAGAGAGAGACTGAGGTGGTTCTGGAAATGTGCCCACAAGGACATCAACTGCCCAATTGAAGCCTCTGGCACAAACACATCCAGATTGTCATCTTGTTCTGGGCTGACATCTCCTCTATGAAACGGTCACCTCCTGAAACTCAGGGAACCATTGAAGTTCTTGCAGGACTTTCTATGAAGATGTTTCCTCTATGGACCTTATGGATAATTGATTTCATTTATTTCTGTTTCCACCCCTCTCCCTTTTCAATTAAACACTACAGTTAATTCATGTCACTGTTTATAATAATTGCTGTTTTTTTAACCTGTTCTGGTATTCACTGATATTGTAGCATAAAGATATTTCATGAGTAACTCAAGAAGTACATATGGGAAACTTTCACTCTAAGGATCTGTGGACTGAAGAAAAAGCCACAGAGATTACCTGCCACGACTGGACATTTGAGATCCTCCTTCCAAGCCTCATCATGGCTGGTCGTCCTCCAGATCCATACATTGCATGTAAAGCATGTGCCAGAGCATGAACCGCATTGTAGATGTTGAAACCTTCACCAGTCATTCTTCTTTCAAACAAGGAAGTCGGTAAATCTTGTAATTTTTCCTTCCCTGTACAGTTTTTCATCCCCTCTGGATGAAATTTACCTGGTTTGCGGAACCGGCACCCAAATACCTGTTCCCACCAGAACGGGAGAAACATATCGCCTTGTGGGTTCAAAGGGTCTAAAGACCGGAGGAAGTGGCTGAATTCTGAGATATCAACAGTGTGGTCCCTAAAATGCAAAGCCCCATGCAAAGGCTTTAGGGCTTCCCAGATATCTATACGATACATTACAGTAAGTTTCCAAGAGGAAGTTAGGATCCAAACATTCCGATGTGATCCAGTTTCATAATTTACATAAATATAAAGACCAGACTGAAGAGCGGCAACAGTTCCAGTCTCTCCAAAGAAAACAATGATGTCAGCTTTAAGCCACATTTTGGAATATAAAAGTACCTGGACCATATGATGTACAGAATCACCTTTCACCGTTTCAATGAAGGCCAGGCAGATCTCCTTCTCCTTCAGCATTGGCCTCAGAGTTGAGATGAAATGTGCCCCACTGTCACTTCCAGCGGCCAGAAGCCCAACCCAGTTCCACTGGAAATACAGGAGCAGCTGCACTAAAGCCACATACTGAATAGATTCCTTGGGATTAATCCGGAAGAAGGAAGGATAAAGTCTTCTGTCTACGCAAGTGGACTCAAAGCCAACACTGAGCTGGAGAAAGGGAGAATCTTCTTTAAAAGATAACACAAAATTTGATGGTCCCCATTGTGTGGTTTATTGACCCCATCAGTCAAATTGAATCATTTTGAGAGATAAGTTTCTTCCCTTCTTAGGAGGAACCACCAATTACCGTATTTGCAGAGTTGTGACATGTTAGAATCCAAGGGAAGAAACCAACAACTAATGTGAACCAAGGTGAACCAAGGTGAAGCTAGGCAAAATCACATCAGATACCTACACAATTAGCACAGGAGCTGCATACAGACGGGAGGTGCATGTGGTGCAACCAGAACTATCTTGAACTAAGTACCCTCAAAACTATATAAATATATGGTGGGTTTTAGAAGAAACCCTCCTATACTACCACCTCTTACAATACTAGACAACACAGTATCAACAGTAGAGTCAGTGGTGAAATCCAAATTTTCAAATTTGAATCTGTCATCTGCACCTCCATAACTGTCTGCAACCCAACAGGACAGACCCAGACTTCAACAGATAATTAGAACTGTAGAAAAAACAATGGCTGCCAAACTGCCTTCCATTGAGGACCTGTATACTGCACGAGTCAAAAGGAGGGCTGTGAAAATATCTACAGACTTCTCACATCCTGGACACAAATTGTTTCAACTTCTACCCTCAAAAAGATGCTACAGAGCACTGCACACCAGAACAACTAGACACAAGGCCAGGTTTTTCGCGAATGCCATCACTCTGCTTAACAACTAATTCCCACAACATTGTCAAATAATTTACTAAGACTGTATTACTATTATTCTTATCTTCCTTACTAGTATCTATCTCTTCCCACTTATTACTATAACCATGTTCCTTGTATCTTTCAATTTATATTGTTTTTATTTGTTTCCTAGTACGATTTGATAGCTTATTAGTAACCTTGACTATCACTAAGTGTATCTTTTTATTCTTGAAGAATGTATTTTATTCTCCTTATGTACACTGAGAGCATATGCACCAAAGACAGATTCCTTGTGTCACTTTGCCAATAAAGAATTCTATTTATATCATATGAAACATATCACTGACCCGTGGTGGCGCAGTGATTAGAGTGCAGTATTGCAGGCTACTTCTGCTGACTGCCGGCTGCCTGAAATTTGGCAGTTCAAAACTCACCAGGCTGAAGATTGACTCAACCTTCCCTGCTTCCGAAGTCAGTAAAGTGAGGACCCAGATTGTTGGGAGCAATATGCTGACTCTGTAAACTGCTTAGAGAGGACTCTAAAGCACTGTAAAGCAGTACATAAGTCTAAGTGCTATTACTATTGCTATCTTTACACATAAAATATTTAAATGAATCCCCTCCCCAGAACCTTTGGGGCCATCTTGTGCTTCTGTGAGTTCATCTTTTGTTTGTCTAGCCCATCACTTTATCTAAAGGAGCCCCCTTACCTGTGGGACCTTGAAGAGGCTGAAGATGGAGGCCATCAGCCTTGAGGATTTGGCATTGTCACCTCCAACGACAGAGAGCAGAGGGTCCTGCCTGTCACATTTATAACCTGGAACCATTTGGTCACGTGTGGAGAGCAGGAAGAGGCTGATTAAAGAAATACTCCATTCCCACTGGTTATTGTCATACATGTGGAAGCCCAGGGAGATGTTGGGGAGGAGAACCAGATCCTTGTTGATCTCTGTCATTGCAAACACCAAGGCCAGGAACTGGTGGTAGTTGTTAGGTGTGGGTCTATAGGGAGAGAAACATTGTGAGGTATTACATGAAAGCTTGTGTGTGCTGGTGGAGTTTGCCTTGTCTTTGATCTTGGTGGGGTTTCTTTGGAGCAGGATGTCCCAAATATTAATAGATTTTTTTTAAAAAAAATTTTTTTATCAACCTGCATAGATTTGTGAGAAAGGAGAAGTAGGTATGTGTCCCTATCACACAGCATTTTAAATCCTTCCGTCCTTCCTCCCATATTCACTTTTCTCCAGTGGCTGTAATCCTACTTAATTTCTCCTCTAGTACCCTAATCACTTTTGTTCTCTCTTCTTCAGTCTGGTGATCATTGTTGGGCACAAGATTCCAGTGGGGGCCACAGCAAAGATTTGCTGAGGGCCATTATTTATAAGCACTGCTGATTCCAAAACTGAGTTTTGTATGGGGTGGGGTGGGGGTGGGGCTTATAGTACCCCATGCAAGAACAGTTTTGAGCTTTTCCTTGAATGTTCCCTCTCGACATACTTTCCAAATTAACAATCTTGCAAGTCATCTACTTAACTAGGGCAGCAACATTCCTACTAAGTTGTCCCTCATCCCTCTGTACGTGATTTATCATCTTCCTGATGAAGAATTCTGGAAAGATTGGGAATCTAGTCTGTTCTATGAGCTTGGCTCCTTATTGAGAAAAACACAGAGAGCTGAACTACACTAGGACATGGAAATATCACCAGAACAAATATGTCTGAGCAAACAAAGCAAACATTTTTCCTCCAGATGAAACTTACATAAGCCCAAAAGAAAATCGTAATGGATCTCTTTTAAAGTCTTTGATGGCATCGCCATAATAGGTGCCAAGGGGCAAATTCCCACCAATAATGAGATCACCAGGCCTGTAATAATATTTCTGAATACTGAAATGTTTTGGCAGAACACATCTGGTTTGCATCCTCCTAGCAGATGTTGGAGACGTTGGAGGCAGGAGCCAGAAGAGCAGCAGCAGCAGCAGGAGAGACAGCCCAATCATTCTTGTCACCTTCCCTACTGCATAAAAATAAAATAAAATCAAGGTCTGTGCAGAAGCTGATTTACAGGTATCGCTTGAAATCTCAGAGGTGTCTTAGCACATAGTCTGCTCATTCCACCTGGATGGCCCCAATGCAAATTTATATGAAATGTGTTTCCTCTTACCTGTGTTTGGGCTGCGACCAAAGAGGAAACTGAGTCAGCTGAGTCTCACCAAAGCTAGAAGTTGGCTCTTTGCAAGACACGAAAAGGTCTCCCTCCCTCCACTTGGAGAAATCAAAGAATATTTGCAAATCAGATTTTATCTTGGAAGGTTTTCTTAGGTGGAAATTCATAGGGGATACGTTAAAAATGACTGTTCTTCTGGTAATTGCAAGGAAAAGCAATTGTCCTACCCACTTGGCACTAGATTTTTGTTTGTGCATCAGAAAAGGAAAAACATGTTTGTGTCTCTTGCTGCTATTCCACAGGGCAGATAGACTTGAGAGTCAAGAGAAAATTGGATGTTTGACCTACATGAAGCAGCCCATGGAAACAAGATGGCATTTGACCTTTGCCATAGCTTGTTCAGGTAGAATGAGTGCAAATGGGACAGGGTGGCACATGGCAATCACTTATACACTACTAAGTGTGAGCAATAATACCAATGCAGATTGAAATAATTGATTTATTGATACTCAAATGGAATGAGGCAAAAGTAGAACCTTTCTTCTCCCATAGTTCTTTAAAATAGGGAAGTTGTCAGGCTAATTTAAACTCTACAGCAGGTTATCTAAGAACTTGATGTTTGTCTGCTGTATTTGTCTTATGACGTAGGTCATCCGAATACCTCTCTGCCATCAGGCAATTCAGCTGGGATCGTCAGAGACTTTTCAAAGCATTTTTTTTACCACCTCTTCGGCCAAGAGGTTGCAGAAAAAAATGCTTTGAAAAGCCTCTGATGATCCCAGCTGAGCCACGCGATTATCAGAGGCTTTTTTTGTTTACTTTTAAAAGCATTTTTTCGTTGGAAGAGGTTGTAGAAAAAATGCTTTTAAAAGTAAAAAAAAAAAGCCTCTGATGATTGGGCGGCTCAGCTGGGCATGGGGGGGTGCAGGGATTTTTGCTACCGGTTCTCCGAACCACCTGCTGCCATCGCTACCGGATTGGGCGATCCGGTCCGAACCAGGAGCATTTCACCCCTGGTTTGGGGAAGAAACCACAGAGTCAGGTAGTGCATTCCAGGCATTGACCACTCTGTTACTGAAGTCGTATTTTCTGCAATCGAGTTTGGAGCAGTTTAAGTTTGTATCTATTGTGTGCTTGTGTATTATTGCAGTTGAAGCTGAAGTAGTCATTGAAAGGAAGGACATTGTAGCAGATAATTTTATGTACTATGCTTAGGTCGGACTGAAGATGGAGTAGTTTTAAATTGTCTAAGCCCAAAATTTCAAGTCTGGTGGCATAAGGTATTCTGAGATTTGGAGTTGCCAATTGTTTGACCATTCTGACATACAGTCGAGGTCTTTTTGTAGGGTAGCAGCATTGTCGGTGGTGTTGAATAGTTTTACATCATCAGCGAAGAGAACTCTGTTGCTTATAATATGATCTCAAAGGTCATTGATGTAAAGTATAAAAAGTGTAGGTCCTAAAACAGTACTTTGGGGGACACCGCTGTTAACATGTGCAGGGTTTGATAGGGCGTTCCCTATTTTGACTACTTGTTGCCTGTTTGATAGGAACGCAGCTATCCACTTATGCAGGGATCCGGAAATATCATAAGATGTTAGTTTTAGAAGTAGTTTGTTGTGTACCACTGAATCAAAGGTTTTACAGAAGTCTATATAAATTGCGTCTATTGCTTTACCCTGGTCGAGTTGTGTAGTCCATATGTTTTTGCAGTGTACATGTTGCAGATTGCAGGAGAAAAATATATTTCTTGTTTCCTCCCTACGTCCTTATATGAATGGTTATCTTGTGGTTTTTGTTTGAAATTAAGTTACAAAGGTCATGAAAATTGTTCCCGTATCCACTCAATTTTAGTTTAAAGCCCTTCTGATAAAATGAACCAGACATTTTCGAATATAGTCTTTCCAGTTCTTGTGTGATGCATTCCAGGACTCAACATGGTCTAAAATTGTGTTTTTTTTCTGCATCAAAGCATAAAGAATGGACCTCTATGTCCATTGAAGTCACAAATCAGGGAAGGCACTGTGAGGAAAACAAATTCTTAGAGGTGTGGGAAAGTGTTAGCAATTTCTGAAGGTCTCTTTTCATTCAGCTTCTTCCCTATTTGAGGAACATCCAGTTCAACAACAGTGCTGGAGATGAAATCTCCTTCTCAGAAAATGGACTGGGATCTGATCGTTATGATCTTGTCAACTGGGTTCTCCTCTCCAATGGATCAATTGTCCCTGTGAAAGTTGGACAAATAGACCCAGGGGCTCCTGCAGGACAGGATTTCACCATTAACTCCGATGCAATTGTCTGGGCAGAAAAGGTGAGTTGGAAGATCAAATAAATCCAGCAAAACAGTCATTCTCTTCTGGGGATTCAAAACATCTCCCTTACTGGAGAAAAGGTTACGGAATCAAAAATTAGGCAACCATTTTATGAAAAAGCTGTTTTGCATGTAACATATTTGAGATCTGATTTATGACAAATCAAAAAGGGTTGAGATCAGAAAGAAATTCTGCTTGAAACCCAGGATGCAGATGGAGTAGCCAAGAGTGGTTTCCATGGACCATTCCTGTTCAGTTGGATCTCCATCACTATTTGATCCCCAATTCCAAACTCCAGAAACCATTGGTGGTTTAGAGTGGCACTAGCCTTATTCCCCTAGGAGCTTTTCCTGGTTTATGCTATACTTGAGATAATAATAATAATAATAATAATAATAATAATAATAATAATAATAATAATAATAATAATAATAATAATTTTATTTCTATACCGCCCTTCTCCCGAAGGACTCAGGGCGGTGTACAGCCAATTTAAAAACACAAGACACAACAATGATTAAAAATTAAAATAATTAAATAGATTTGGCCGATTTAAAACCCCAAAAATTTAAAATACCCCAATTTAAAATTATTATGTTGATAGCCCGGCCTGGCGGAACAACAGGGTCTTCAATGCGCAACGAAACACCCAGAGGTCAGAGATCTTACGTATTTCCGGGGGCAGTTCATTCCACAGGGCTGGGGCTCCCACAGAGAAGGCCCTCCCCCTGGGTGTCGCCAGCCGACATAACTTGGCTGATGGCATCCTGAGGAGACCCTCTCTGTTGGAGCGGACTGGTCGGTGGGAGGCTATTGGTGGCAGAAGACGGTCTCGAAGGTACCCGGGTCCTATGCCATGGAGTGCTTTAAAGGTGGTAACCAACACCTTGAATCTCACCCGGAAGACCACTGGGAGCCAGTGCAGCTCACGAAGGAGGGGTGTCACGCGGGCACAATGAGTTGCGCCCATAACCACCTGTGCGGCCGCATTCTGGACCAGTTGGAGCCTCCGAGTGCTCTTCAAGGGGAGCCCCATGTAGAGAGCATTACAATAGTCCAGCCGGGAGGTGACAAGGGCATGAGTGACCGTGCGCAAGGCATCCCGGTCCAGAAAGGGCTGCAACTGGCGGATCAGGCGAACCTGATAAAAGGCCCCCCTGGCCACGGCCGTCATATGCTCTTCTAAAGACAGCCGTGCGTCCAGGAGGACACCCAGATTGCGAGCCCTCTCTGTGGGGGGCAAAGATTCACCCCCAATAGTCAGCAATGGCACCTGCTGACGATATCGGGACGTCGGCAGCCACAGCCACTCGGTCTTGGACGGGTTGAGTCTGAGCCTGTTCCTCCCCATCCAGACCCGCACGGCCTCCAGGCAGCGAGACATCACATCAAGGGCATCGTTGGGGTGGTCTGGGGTGGAGATGTACAGCTGAGTATCATCAGCGTACAGATGACACTTCACCCCAAAACCACGGATGATCTCACCCAGCGGCTTCACATAAGTGTTGAACAGAAGGGGCAAGAGGACCAACCCTTGTGGCACTCCCCATGCAAGACGCCTCGAGGTCGACCTCTGCCCCCCTGCCAACACGAACTGCGAGCGGTCGGAGAGGAAGGAGGAGAACCACCGCAGAACGGTGCTCCCTATTCCTAACCCTCTCAACCGCCGCAGCATGATACCATGGTCGATGGTATCAAAAGCCGCTGAGAGATCTAATAGGACTAGGACAGAGGAGCAACCCCTGTCCCGAGCCCTCCAGAGATCATCCACCAACGCGACCAATGCCGTTTCTGTGCTGTGCCCCTGCCTGAAGCCCGACTGGCACGGGTCTAGATAGATAGCTTCATCCAGGTGCCCGGGCAGTTATCGTGCCACCACACTCTCAACAACCTTCACCACAAAATGAAGGTTGGAGACCGGACGGTAGTTAGCTAATTCAGCCGGGTCCAGGGAAGGCTTCTTGAGGAGGGGCCTCACCACTGCCTCTTTCAAGGAGGCGGGAAAGGCACCCTCACTCAGAGAAGCAGTTATAATCCCCTGGATCCAGCCTCGTGTAACCTCCCGGGAGGCCAGTACCAACCAGGAGGGACACGGGTCCAATAAACATGTGGCGGCACTAATCCTACCCAGAACCCTGTCCACATCCTCGGGAGCCACAGGATCAAACTCCTCCCAGATAATATTCTCAAGACCTGCCCCTATCTCCTCCCCTGGACTCATCCAGTCAGAGTCCAATCCATCCTGAATCCGAGCGACTTTATCATGCAGAAATTGCACAAAATCCTCAGCGCGGCCCTGCAAGGGATCTTCCCGCACTCCCCCCCGAAGAAGGGAGTGGGTCACCCTAAACAGGGCGGCTGGGCGGTTCTCTGCAGATAAGATGCGATAAGTTCTCTGCAGATAAGATGCGATAAGAGCGGAGAAATGGTTAATTTCGCAGCTATTATCGCCACTAGGTAGGTCTTGATATAAGACCTCACCTGTGTCCGGTCGGAATCAGATTGACTAGTCCTTCAAATGCTCTCTAGGCATCTTTTCCGACGCTTCATCTCTCTCAGTTCCTTGGAGAACCAAGGAGCCAATTGAGATCGGCATCGGGTCAGAGGCCGCAAAGGCACGACGCGATCCAAAGCTCCGGCAGCCGCACTCTCCAAGGCGGCCACCAGCTCTTCAGTCGAGTCGTGTGCCAGAGTCTCAGGAAACGGCCCAAGCTCCGTCAGGAACCTTTCGGGATCCATCAAGCGCCTGGGACGGAACCATTTGGTCGGTTCCGTCTCCCTGCAGCAGGGGAAAGCAGTAGGAAAGTCTAAGTGAAGGAGTGAATGATCTGTCCATGACAAGGGTTTGATATCTAGGTCCCCTCTACCAAGATCATTCAACCACTGACCAGAGACAAAAATCAGGTCCAGAGTGTGTCCCCCTATGTGAGTTGGGCCTTGAACTAACTGGGTCAGGTCCATGGCCATCATGGAAGCCATGAACTCCTGAGCCGCCTCTGACGCCTCACCCGCAGACGGAAGGTTGAAATCCCCCATGACAATAAGTCTGGGGGTGTCAACCGCCACCCCAGCAATGACGTCGAGTAGCTCGGGCAGGGTCGCTGCCACGTGGCAGGGAGCCAGGTACGCAGTCAGCAAACCCATCTGCACCCCACAGCCCCACTTCACAAAGAGGGACTCACATCCGGCTATCTGAGGAACAGTGGTCTCCCTCGGACAAAGACTCTCCCTAATAATCACCGCCACTCCCCCACCCCTCCCCTGGGCCCTTGGCTGATGAAATGCACGGAAACCTGGTGGGCACATTTCAACGAGGGGAACCCCCCCTCTTGGCCCAACCAGGTCTCCGTAATACCTGCCAGGTCCGCACCCCCCTCTAAAATAAGATCACAAATGAGGGGGGCTTTATTAACGACCGACCTGGCATTACACAACATCAGCGGCGGGCCCTGGGCCTGAGACTCTGCACAACCCAGGACACGAGTCGCGCATTGGGGGCCGGGGTGCGTAATTGCTCGTAAACAGCGTGTGCGCATCCCCAGCACATGATATGGCCCCCTGCGCCCGTCATACCTGCCCCTCCCACTCATTGTTTCGATTACACAGCCCTTCCTATCGTCCCCCTGCTCCCCGGTTAAATTTCCTTTCACGACCCCTCTGTTGCAGCCAATCGACCCATCACCCCGCTCAGTTGCTATCTGAACCCCCCCGGGTCCACTTTTACACCCCCCTCCCTTCCTCCCGGGTCCCCTTAAAATTTTGGTTAAAAATTTAGCTAAAAAACCCCTCAACCCCCTTCTCGCACCATGCCACCTCTCGGGGTTCCAAAGCCCGTCATTAAGGTAGGCCCTCGATAGAGTGGAGGGCCAAACCTGCGAGAGGGGGGAGTCTTGCAGTGCACATAGCTCCGCCGCCGAGTACATCAAGTAAGATCAGAATGGGAAAGCAGTTTGGTAGGGTCCACAGAGTCCTAGGACAGAAGGTCTTTAACCCGGAATCCCCTGCTCTCTCACAGCAGCAGAAGGAATTGGTTTATACAGTCAGTGGGAGAAAAGTTTTTGCCAGCCACCCTCTCACAGTGGCCGGCCAGATGTCCAAAGGCAAGGAATGTGATGATATCATCCCTTCTGATAAAAGATGGTTCAAACAGCCAACTTCCCTCAGGGTCCACAAAATACTGTCCAAGTCCCCATCTGCCGGGAGTTTTGATGGAAATGATTAATATGATTTGATTTGAAGCGGGGTACAAATAAAGCTGCCCAGTAGTTGCCCAGTAATTCCGTAGGAGGATAGATGTATACACAAGGGAGAGGAGAGGGTGGGGGGGGAAGGAAGGCTTACTCCCAGGCCGATAACAGGGCCAGAAAGGGGGGGAGGAGGGGGAGGAGAGGCCACCCATGGAGGCCCCATCCCAGAGCCATCCACCAGACTCTCCAACCCCAGATCTTTCCATCCCCTCTCGTCATTTCAGCCATATCATGCCTCCGTTGGCGACCTCCACTTCGCCTCTCCGCCAGCATCGAACGTCCAACAACTTCCACCTCACCCTTTTTTGCAGCCATCTTTATCCAGCTAAACATCCCCTCCCAATCGCTGCGCAGTGGCTGCCATTGCCGCCGCAACTCCGCAACTCCACCGCCAGTGCCAGAATGCCCTCAGTCCACCGTCGGCACCATTGGTCCTGCCACGTCGTCGCCGCTGTTCTGACAGCCGCCAATCAGCGAGCGGGGAAGAAGCCGGCATCGCTGCAGCCAATTTCCCTAATCCTCCTCACGGGGTGCCTCGCGGCATCCTGCAGCCTCCCGTGGCGTTCTTCTTTGCCTTCCCCTCACCCAAGCATTCCAGAGGGCGAAAAAGCCCTCAACGGGTTGAGGGGAAACTCTCCCAGGCGGGGGTGGGGCTGCCGATGGTCCTGACAGCCCCAGGAGACCCCGAAACCCCAAAAATGCTGCCCGTCCTGACAGCGACTCAGGCCGGCATCGCCATGTTGGGGCATGCGCAGAAGTTCTAATCATTACTAAGTTAAGCATTGCTTTTGAAGATATTCTAATGATGAAAAGAGAAATAGACAAAATAATAAGTAAAGTAGATGTCATTGCTGAAGACATCTACAGTATTTGTCTTTTCTCTTCTAGAAGGTGCCCTTGGCCAGATATGGCATGAAGAGGTGCCATGCAGGAGAGAGGAGAAGAGTTACAGAGGGCAAAGAGGTTTGCTGCTACCAATGTGCCCATTGCCCAGAAGGAACCATTTCTAATCAGACAGGTAGAGTACACTTTCAATATAGATCTTCCAGGATCAAGGAAATCATTCAGTAGAAACAAGTAACAATTTTGTTATCATTTTTTGTAGATTGACATTCTTCAATGTATTCATCAGAGGTGCGTTTCAGCAGGTTCTGACCAGTTCTGGAGAACCAGTAGCAGAAATTTTGAGTAGTTTGGAGAACCGGTAAATACCACCTCTGACTGGCCCCGCCCCCATCTATTCTCTGTCTCCCGAGTCCCAGCTGATCGGGAGGAAATGGAGATTTTACAGTATGCCTACCAAACCACACCCACCAAGCCATGCCACGCCCACCAGCCACACCCACAGAACCAGTAGTAAAAAAAAATTGAAACCCACCACTGGTATTCATGGATCTAAATTGGCCTGCCTCCCCCTGGCCATCTTTCTTGCTCCTCAGCAATTTACTGCAGGGTAGTTTTGGGGCACAATTCATGAGTTCCCTACTAAACTTTCAAGTCCTATTCTTACATCCAACTACATCCAGGAAAACCAGCTACCAAACATTTCATGAATGCAGTGGGTTTGAGTTTGAAGCTTTGATTTTAATTATTTAGGGTGTGTTTTTCTGTCAGCACTATCAGTCTCCCAGGAGATTGACAGACCTGCTGGAGAAGAGGAAGATACATCTAACTATTTCTGCCTGCCCTTCCCTGCAAAAAGATTTTGAAATACAAAGTAGAGAACTTCATCCCAAAAGGTGCAAACTTCGTTGTCTCAGGCTAACCTGTCCTGAGAATAATCAATATTGAAGGATAATTTATTCTTTTTGGTATTCCATAAAATCCAAAGTACTCTTGATTTCAGGTGCAGCTCTCTATGACCCCTGCCCAGAAGACCAATATCCCAACAAGGACAAGGACCACTGCATTGCCAAGAAAATCCACTTCCTTTCCTATGAAGACTCCCTGGGATATCCTTTAAGTTCTCTCGCTCTTTCTCTCTCCACGATCACATTGGCAGTTCTGGCAATTTTCCTTAAACATCACGATACACCAATCATCCAGGCCAATAATCGAGAACTCACCTACATCCACCCGGTCTCCCTCCTGCTCTGCTTCCTCTGCTCCTTCCTCTTCATTGGTTGACCTGGGAAGTTCACCTGTCTCTTCTGACAAACTGCCTTTGTCATTCTCTTTTCCCTGGCAGTTTCCTCTGTGTTGGCAAAAACTGTCATGGTGGTTCTGGCCTTCATGGCTACCAAACCAAGGAACTGGACAAGAAAACCACTGACCAACTCCATTATCACAGCCTGTCCCTTGGTCCAAGCAGTTCTTTGTGCCACCTGGCTGATAACCTCTCCCCCATTTCCCAACATGGATTTCCATTCCTTGACTGGAGAGACTATCTTGGAATGTAATTAAGGTTCAGCTGTTTTATGCTGTCCTCACCTACCTGGGTTTCCTGGCCCTTGTGAGTTTCACAGTGGCTTTTTTGGCTCAGAAATTGCCTGACAGCTTTAATGAAGCCAAATTCATTACTTTTAGTATGCTGGTCTTTTGCAATATTTGGATCGCCTTCCTCCCCACTTACTTGAGCACCAAAGGGAAGTCCATGGTGGCTGTGGAGATCTTCTCCATCTCGGCCTCTGGGGCTGGTCTCTTGGCTTGTATCTTTTCCCCCAAATGCTACATTATCCTACTGAGAACCCATCTGAATTGTAGAGAGAATATAATGAGGAACAAAAATATCTGATTTGTCCTGGGATTGGGAAATTTTACTTGGATTGGGGCATTTTGGCAGTTGTCTCTGGTAAGATCCCAATGATCATCTGAGTGATATACATTGATATCAAAGATGTGGAAATTTATTAATTAAACATATTTATGTAGCCACCCAACTCACACTTAGGTGACTCTGGGCAGCTAAAATAATTTTTTTTAATTTTTTTTTTAAAAATAATATTTTTTAAAAAATAATCCATCATAACCCCCCCACCCCCCATTTACAGCAGGAAATATTCCCACTTTAATCAGAGTCTCTAAAATGGATTGTGTTGGGTCAGTGGCAAGCATGGAAGCTGGTATTTAACTGGTCCCCCAAATGCTCCATTTCCTGCTGTGGCCCAAACTGAGTCACAGAGAAAAACATAACAAAGAACAAGAATCTCTGACTAATGAAGGGATTGGGAATTTTTATTTTGACTTTGGGGTTTGCTTAGAATTTAAAACATTTCAAAAAAAAGTCAAGAAAAGAGGGTGGGAGTTGTCCATTTAACAACCGATATTCAGATGATGTGACTGATCTCAATATATTTGTTAGCTGTTCAGAGTCACCTTGTATAGGGGAGATGGGCAGCCTAATAACCCTAAAAAGACAAATTCCTTGTGTTTCCAATCACACTTGGCCAATAAAGAATTCTCTTCTCTTCCCTTCTCTTCTCTTCTCTTCTCTTCTCTTCTCTTCTCTTCTCTTCTCTTCTCTTCTATAAAATTAATAAATTAATATTAATATTAATAATAAAATTAATAAAATTAATAATAAAATTAATAAAAATAATATTTATTAAAATTAATAAATAAAAGTCTGCAAGATTCGCCTGCCCATTGTTTTTTGAAAATTGTTTTTTCAACAATTAAATAAATTAATTTCCAAATTTATATGGCAAGGGAAAAAGCCCAGGAGTAAATTAAAACTTTTGCACGACACAAAGGATAGAGAGGGATTGGCATTACCAGAATGAGAAATTTATCACCAAGCGGCGAGTCTAGCATGGTTAAAAGATTGGATGGAGCTGAAAAATAACAGAGTGTTAACAATAGAAGGCCATGATTTGCAAGCAGGGTGGTATGCATTCCTGTGGGATGAGAAATATAAATCACATAAATATTTTCAAACACATTTGATCAGGAATGCATTGCTACAGATTCGGGAAAAAAACAAAACAAAAACACTATACTAGAATCCAGGGGTGAAATCTAAAAATTTTCCCTACCACTTCTGTGGGCGTGTCTTACTTGGTGGGCGTGGCTTGGTGGTCAGGTGACCTGGTGGGTATGGCTTGGTGGTCAGGTCACTGGGTAGGCATGGCCAATAATAATAAATAATAAAAATAATAAACAAAGTACACAAAACAATAAGAGGTACCAAAAACCAACTTTCACACTTTATACACACACATCACAACACAACACAACTGACTCACACACAATGTAAAAGCAGCTGCACTTCACCCAAAATGGCCCCTGCAACAAGCAGTAACCTCACAGAGGCACAAAAAGCTCAGAAACCAACTTTTACACTTTTTCCACAAAAAATGCCCCATACAGCTTTGTGAGATTTTGTGTGTTTGTGTAGTTAGAGTGAAACCCTACAGAAACACACCAAATCTCAGAAAGCTGCACAAATTAAATAAATACATTTATTATTTTATTTTATTTTATTTATATTTTTAGATAAAAGCAGCTAAATTTAAAACTTCCTTAACTTTAAATTGCTATGTCTAAAAAGAAAATACAACTCCTTAAAAAAAAAACCAATTAACTTTTTTTTAAAGCTCCCAGTTACTAACCAAATTGAAGGCACGAGGCAGGCAGGCAGGCAGATTAAGCTGCTCACCGATTGCATTGATTGCAGGCAGGCAGATTGAGTTGCTAGCGGATGCAATTGATTGCAGCAGCCAAAACAAGACAGGAAAAGAGAGTGAGCCTGAAAGAAGCAGCAAGCTGCCAAATAGGCAAGTGGGGACCAGGCGATTGGTTGGGCATGGGGGGCGGGCAGGGATTTTTGCTACCAGTTCTCCGAACTTCCCACTGCCATTGCTAATGGATTGCCCAATCCGGTCCAAACCAGGAGCATTTCACCCCTGCTAGAATTCCAATGTGGTTATCATCAACAGAAGCACTGATATACCCAAATTTATTAGAGAAAAATAAGATAATTAGATATAAGGAATTCGTAAATGATCAGGGAGATTTGAAAACGAAACAAGAATTGAAAAAAGGAATTGGTAGGGTGATGGATTGGTGGACATTTGCACAAGTGCAATCTAAATTTGTAAGAGATAAAAAGATATATGAAATACAAAAGGAGCCGCAAAAATTAGATAAAATTATTCATGGAACAGAGATAAAATTAATTAGTAATATATGCCAATATCTACTGAGGTATAAAATGGAAGAAGAGGTAGTTAAAGATACCATAATTAGATGGCCAAAAATTTTGGCTACAATATAGAATTGGAGAAATGGGAAAAATTATGGGAAATAAATGTTAAATTAACTCTTTCAATGGCATTCAAGGAAAACCAGTTAAAAATGTTCTATAGATGGCACTTCACACAGTACGACTTGCTAAAATGTCTCCGAACAATTCTCCAAATTGTTGGAAATGTAAAAAAGTCCCTGGAACATATTATCATTTCTGGTGGACATGTCCCAATGCGAAAAAATATTGGATTAAAATTAGAAGTTGGATAGAAGAGATAATTGGCTATAATGTGGATTTGAAACATTTTTACTGGGGATATTGAACAGAACTTGCAGTAAAGAAATTAGATATTTGATTCTGCATATAATTACAGCGGCAAAGATAGTCTATGCACAGTTCTGGAAAAGTGAAAAGATCCCAACAGAGGAAGAAATAATTAAGAAAATCCTGGACTGTGCAGAGATGGATAAATTAACAAAAGAAATAAAAGAAAAGGAAGATACAGAATATTATCAAGTATGGACTAAGTGGTATGATTGGCTTGAGATTAGGGAAAGTAAATGTGAATAAATGATGGAGAGAAGAAGGTGACAAATGTGTAAAATATTATAAATGAAGAAAATTAAAAATAAAGGGACGATAAAGATAATGATAATAAAGGATGGGAAAAATGGGAAATGTATATAGTAGAAAGTAAGAGGAACAAGACTGATATGTAAAAAAAACACATATCATGTGTTTGTGTTTTGTATGTTGTGTTGTGTTGTTGTTGTAAAATCAATAAAAAGAAATTAATAAAAAGAAATAAATTTTCTCATTCTTTAACAGTAACAGAGTTGGAAAGGACCTTGGAAGTCATCTAGTCCAACCCCCTGCTCATGCAGGAGACCCATACTAGGGATTCGACCCACCGAACTGCCGACCTTTCTGATCGACAAGCTCAGTGTCTTAGCCACTGAGCCACCTAGTCAGGTAATTCTCAATACATTGATGTGGATTTTGCCCTGTGGGGATCTTTATATGGTAATCAATAGATCCTGTCTCTGAATTTCTTTCCACCCTCTTCAGGATTTCTCCCTCTGTGAAGCCAGGGGAGCCTCTCCCTGAAACTCCTTCCCAGTCCTCGCATTCAGATGGTTCCTCCCTTCTGCAACCTCTTTTCTGGGAGAGAAGAGAATTAAGGTCCTCATTGAGTTGGAGGTGACTCTCCTCCCGGGTCCCCTGCAGTTCCTTGCAATGACATCTGTTTTGGCTATGAATAATTCTCATCCTCTCCTAAATACAACTAAAGAAAAGAAGGAGAGATCAGTCTCTATAAATCAAGTGTCTTTTTTTTTTTCCCATCACCAATATTTTCTCCCTTTGCTTATAATTTGATAAGACTGACCCAGACAATTTAAGATATCTAGGAAATTGTAATCCTTTTTTATATATATATAACATGAAGAAGTGGCAAAGGCAGATAATCAATAATCTAGGATACACTCTTCCAAATGTTATAAAATAAACAAGCTTGCTGGATTTGATATTAATTAAAATTAATAATTGAATCAATTATTAATTTAATTATTTAATTAAAATGAAATTCCATGTTAGAGAAGCACATTCTAATGGATGGTTGCTCAACTGCAGCCATTTTAAGATAAGTGGACCTCCATTCCCAGAAATCTGTCTTAAAATGGCCACCATTGAGCCTCCCTGTCCTAATCGAGCCTCGGGAAGAACTGAGAGTCTCCCCAATCTTCTTGCTGGCATCCAGGCTGAATTTCCCTCCCTCCCCCACCAAGAGAGCCTTGAGTGGTGGCAACTACCAACACCAAGGAGCCTTGGTAGTACAGTGGTTTAATGCACCCTGTAATTAACACAGCTGCCTGCAATTACTGCTGGTTCGAAGCTCTCCAAGGCTCAAGGTTGACTCAGCCTTCCATCCTTTCTAAGGTAGGTTAAATGAGGACCCAGTTTGTGGGGGCAATAAGCTGACTTTGTATAAATATACAAAAGGATGAAGGCTATTGCTTAACGCATTGTAAGCCGCCCTGAGTCTCCGGAGAAGGGCGGCATATAAATCAAATAAAAAAAACAAAAAAAAAACAGCAACAACCTTCACATGGAGGGCAATTGCTGCTGCCTGCCCAAGGCTCCTGATGCTCACTCCCTGCACTGCCCCCACAGTGATTGGGAGGACTCGGAGCCCCCCCCCAGGATGACCAGGGGAGCCGCTGTTGGCAGAAGAGCCCCTGGGGGCCCTGAGGCCATCTCTGAGAGGGGGGAAGCTCAGCTCCACTGCAGGGGATGGAGAGGGGAGCTGGGGGGGGGCTGTTGAGCCTGGAGGAGAAACAGCCAAGTCCTGGCAGTCACTGGGGAGGGGGCTTGGTGGGCAGGAGGCCAAGGACTGGAGGTCCCTGAGGCGCAGAGGCCTTCCTCTGCCGGTTGCAGCTGCCCTCTTTGTGCAGGTCTCCTCTGCTGCTACCAGCTCTAGGCTCCCCTCCATTGTTGGGGAGAGGAGGAGAAGAAAAAGGATCCTCCTCAGGCTCCATTAGGGCAGGGAGGCTCAATGGCAGCCATTTTGAGATGCAGAGAATTCTGTGAGTTGAACTCCAGTTGAGCAGCCCTCCATTAGAATGTGCTTCTCTAATATGGAATTTAATTCTAATTGGATTAATAATTAACATTAATAATTAATTTTAATTAATTTTAATTCATGTTAAATCTAGCAAGCCTATTTGCTTTAGATTATCTGGAGGAGTCTATCCTAGATTATTGATGATCTGCCTTTGACACTCCCCTGCTGCATGAAATGAAAAAAAGGATTATAATTTCTTAAAGTTTTTTTTTTTCTCTTTAGAGCAGCCTTTTCCAGCATTCTCTCATTTTCTTTGTCTAATGGAAGTGGAACCTAACTGGGAATCAAAACAAACCTCTGTCTCTTGTGAAAATCTGGCAAAGATGGAAACTTTGAACAGAGTCCCCAGGGGTGCTTCTGTGGTTTTTCACTAACATGTTTTAACCCTCCTCACATGGATCTACAAAGAAAGTTCACTGTTCTGGGGAGGAGGCATGGCCAACGTTGTGGCGACACGATGGACTCTTTGGGAGCTCCCCGAAGATCTGCCGATTTCCCTGCTGTCCAGGGTCCTGAGTGACCTAAATCGTTCTGTAGGAACAACAAATAAGAGGAGCATGGTCCGACCAGCACAGGGGGGTTGCAAATTCCCTGGCTAGTTGGGATAAGCTCCTCAAACTGGGCGGCAGAGAAAGCGACCTTAGAAGTCGCTAAAAAGCTGGAGAGGCCACAATGGAAGAAGAAAGCTTAAGAAGACAGTGTGTGAGATCAAGGTGAGAAAAATCTTTATTTTTGGGAAAAAGAAGTTTCTTTTCATACCCACTTGTGGTGAATAAAGTTAAAAAGAGACTGAAAGAGAAGAGTGAGAGCGGGTGTGTATTCAGCTCTCAGATCCGGCATTGAGCAGTAAGGAAAACGAAAGTATCAGTTAAAAGAAACTTTTTTTTTCTGGAGAAAAAAAAAAAGAGGTTGGGATGTTTTTTGAAAACTGAGTTTAATTAAATGGAGAAAGCTGAATTTTCTTTTTTTACAAAGAGATGAAATAGTTCTAAACAATTATGAGTTTAAAGTTTGAATAGAACTAATTAACAGTAAAACTTAGGAGTGTTGAAAATGCTTTGTTATACTGACTGAATTAGCCTCTAGTGCCACCTTGTGGCAGAAGAAAAAAAGGGGGGGAAGAGACTTTTAATCAATTTTAACTTTAAAGCTGACCTTGACAACTCTGTCTGGGAAGAGAAGGAAGCATATGTTCAAGAGAGAAGGTCTAGATTGTTAACTTTGTTTGTACTTTTTAATTTTAATTTTTTTTGTCTATTCCCTTATTTACTTTTGTTGAACACTTTGATTTACTTCATTTGGACTTTGCTGAGTTGAATAGAGATGGACATATTTTTTTCCTGTTTTTCTTGGACTTTTTTTAAATAAAGGGAATAAGGAGTGGATAATATGAAAGGTTTTTTTAATACTTTCTTGTCTATTTTGATTTTTGATTTTAAAAGAACTGGTCTGTTGAGAAGGTGGATTAAGGCAAGAAGAGTCTGAAGAACATTTTCTATTTGGGATTAAATTTTTGTTTTCTATTTTTTCTTGTGGTTTTTATTTTTAGGGTGTTTTTTTTTCTTTTTCTTCTTATTGTTCCCTTTTTATTATTGGAATAACTCTCATTTTTTTATTTTTTGGGGGGGTTGATTTTTTTCTTTTTTTCTTTTTTCTTTTTTTCTAATCTAACCATTTTGGAAGATTAGATCATTGGATTATAAATAAAGCAGAAATGGATTATAAATTTATAACATCAAGATGAAGAAATTTACAACACATTTACACTCAACAGCAAGCTCATCATTGACAGAAACAAAAACTTCTGAAACATTGGACATAAAAAATCTTATACAGTCCCTGCATGATGATTTGAAGCAGGATTTAAAAGAAATGAAAGAGATGATTGGGAAAAATGAAGAAAGAATTCAAAAAGTAGAGGAAAAAATGGAAATGACAGAAAAGAAGGTTGAAGAGTTAGAAGAAAAGTTGATAGCAGTTGATAAAAATCAAGAAAAAAATAATTATATTGGAGATGGACCGTTCTGAGTATTACCTAAGATTTCAAAATATAGAAGAGGAAAAAGGAGAAAATCTACCAGAGGTGATTGCTGAGATACTGGCAGAAGTGATAGAAGAACTAAAGGAGGAGATTTTAAATGAGATTGATGAGGACTTTAGAGTACATACAAGATATACAATGAGAAATAAATTGCCTAGAGAAGTACATGTAAGATTCACAAAGAAAGCACTAAAGACAGAGATACAAGTAACAAGAAGTACAGCATTGAAATACAAAGACAAAGAAATAATAGTATTGAGGCAAATACCTAAAAGAGTTAGAGATTTGAGGAGAGAATATCAGTTTCTAACAAAATTCTTAATAACAAAAGGAGTGAGTTTTAGATGGTTGACACCAGAAGGAATTTTGGTGACATGGCAAGAACAAAGGCACAGATTAGATTCAATTGAAAAAGCGAAGTTATTTTATGAACAATTTTGTGGACCATTACAGGTTGAAGTGAGAATAGCACGAGAGACTAAACAAAAGGATGAAGAGGAAAAAAAAGAAGAAACCACAAAGGAACAGGAAGAAAGAGCAATAAGAGAAGGAGCAAGTTCAAAGGATCCAAAGGAACAAAGAGAGACAAGAGCGATGAAATTAAAAACTAGTAACAAGTAAAATAAAATATGGAAGAAGAAATCAAAGCAATATCAATAAACATATATGGACTGAATTCGGCGACAAAAAGGAATAGAATTCTTAACAAATTAAATAGGTTAAAGACGGATATCACATGTCTACAAGAAGTACACATTAGAAAACAACACATAAAATTATTAGAGCATCCAAAACTAGGACTGGTATTCACTTCATTGATACAACAAAGCAAAAGGGGAGTAGTTTTATATGTTAAAGAAAAATTAGAGCCTAAATTAATATTTGAGGATGAAGAAGGTAGAATTCTAATAGTAGAAATACAACTGAATTTTAAACAGATACTTTTGATAGCGTTCTATGCTCCAAATGATAAACAAGAAGAATTTTATAAGAAATTGCACAGGAAAATTATAGAATTGGATTATGAAAATATATGTATAATGAGTGACTTTAATGCTGTAATGAATGTTGAGTTGGATTATAAAACAACAACGACAAATAAGAAACTCAGAAAAACTCTCCCAAAATCTTTTTTCACAAAGATTGAAGAATTAAATATTCAAGATATTTGGAGACAAAGACACTTGAAAGAAAAACAATTTACTTTTTATTCAAATAGACATTTGTCGTGGTCAAGGATAGATATGATATGGATGCCAACAGACTTTATAGACAATATATAGGAAGTAAATATTGAAACAAATATTTGGGGTAACCACAATCCAATAACAGTAACTTGGAAAGGACAGAAGAAAAAGACAAGATGGACACTGAAACAAATAATATTAAATGAAAAAAAATTCCAACAGATTATGGAAAAGGAACTAGGTTTCTTTTTAAAAATAAATAAAAAGGAAGATACATTGCTTCAGAATGTATGGAACACAATGAAAGCATATATCAGGGGTTTGGCAATAACATACTTGGGAGGAAAAAATAAAAAGAAAAGACAATTACAGAAGAAATTGGAAGAGGAGTATAAGAAATTAGAGAAAGAGTTACAAAAAGATATACAAAACAACAAAACTAATAAACAAATGGAAATAAAAAAGCATGAAATAAATTTGGATGAGCAAGAATTTTTGGCAAATAAATTAAGATCATCCAAAGATAATTTTTCTGAAAATGCGAATAAACCAGGAAAATGGCTAGCATATAAAATAAAAAAAGAGAAAGAGAAGAAAGCAATAAAATATTTACAAGATGAAAGAGGGAAAATACATTATCGAAATGAAGAAAAAAAGAAAATAACTCAAAATTATTATGAAAAGCTTTATTATCAGGAGAAGATATCTGAAGAGGATCGAAATTATTAGAACAACAAAATTTTTAGAAAAAGCAGATCTACCTAAAATACCTGAAAAATATAAGGGGATGTTAGAAGAAAAAATAACAATGATGGAGCTAACAGAAGCGATTAAAAAAAAAAAAATGGGAAAGCACTAGGTCCGGATGGACTTCCAGCAGAACTATATAAGACATTTCAAGAGGCGTTAAGCAATGTAATGCTGGAACTATTTAATGAATATAGGATAATATAGGATAAGTTGAAAGCTAAAATGCCAGATTCGTGGAAAGAGACCTATGTTACACTCATACCTAAAGAAGATTCAAATTTAATAAAAAATTATAGGCCAATTTCATTATTAAATGTGGATTATAAGATTTTTGCTTCAGGTCCTGGTCCACCACCAAATACACCAGGATCAAAATGGTTTTCTGCCTACAAGGCAGATAAAAAACAATTTAAGAATAGCATTGGATGTTTTAGAATATTATGAGGTGCATCCAGAGAGACAGGTAGCACTGATCTTTCTGGATGCACAAAAAGCGTTTGACCAAGTTAACTGGCAATTTATGAAGCAACAAATCAAAAGTATGAATTTTGGAGAAAGATTCACTAAAATGATAACATCGATATATCAGAATCAGAAAGCATGTGTCTTGGTGAATGGTGACCCAACAAAATTTTTTGGAATAAATAAGGGAGTAAGGCAGGGATGTCCACTTTCCCCTTTACTATTTATTTTAACATTGGAAAATTTATTAATCAGAATTAGAGCAAATAAAGAAATTCAAGGATTAAAGATCAAGAGAGAGGATTACAAGGTCCAAGCATTTGCAGACGACCTTGTCTTTTTCGTAGAAAACCCATTAGAAACAACCCCAAAATTAATAAAAGAGATTGAAAAATTTGGAAAGGTAGCAGGTTTAAAAATTAATAAAGAAAAGACAAAAATGATAACAAAAAACATGATAACAAAACAAGTAGAGAAATTAGTAAAAGAATCCGGTCTGCAGGCAGTTAAAAAAGTTAAATACCTAGGGATAAATTTGACGGCCAAAACGACAACAATAAAAGAAGACAATTATGATACTTTAGTCCAGAAAATAAAGGAAGATTTAGAAAAATGGGGGAAACTAAAATTGTCTTTACTGGGGAAAATAGCAGCAATAAAATCAAACATACTGCCAAGACTCCTTTATTTATTCCAAACAATTCCAATAAAATTAGATAAGAAATTCTTTGATAATTTGGATAAAATAACTAAAAAATTCGTGTGGGAAGGGAAGAAATCAAGAATAAAATTGAATATACTACAAGATGATAAAAGTAGAGGTGGATTTGGACTCTCGGCATGGGATAAATATTACAAGGCTGCCAGTTTATTATGGATTAAAGATTGGATAACCTTAGATAATCAAAGATTGCTAAATTTAGAAGGGCATGATTTAATGAAGGGATGGCACGCCTTTATATGGAGTTCAGGAAATAAAATATATAAACATTTTAATAACCATACAATTAGGAGATCTTTAATTAACACATGGCTACAAATTAAACAAAAACACTACATGAAAATTCCCGGCTGGCTATCGACTATAGAAGCAATAACTCACCCCAACATATTATCAAAACAAAAGATTCTAAGATACAGAGAAATAATAGATGTTCAGGGGAAATTGAAAACTAGGGAAGAGCTCAAAGAACAAGGAATAGGAATAGACTGGTGGCCCTACTCGCAAATAAAAGTAAGATACAGAAAAGACCAAGAGGAAGAAGGAATAGATTTAAAACAAAATCGATTAGACAAACTATTAGAATCAAAAGAAGGGAAATTAATTTCAAAAATCTACAAATATTTACTCGAATTCGATTTGGCAGAAGAGTTGGTCAAAGGGCAGATGATAGCCTGGGCGAGGAACATAGGGCATAATATACAATTAGAAGATTGGGAAAGAGCATGGGAAGATAACTATAGAATGACAAAATCGGTATCATACAAAGAAAATCATTATAAAATGTGGTACCGATGGTATCTGCCACCCGCAAGGTTAGCAAAAATGTATCCAAATGTGAACCCAGCTTGCTGGAAATGTAAAAAAGCGCAGGGAACTTTTTACCATGCTTGGTGGCTTTGCCCAAAAATCAAAAAATATTGGAACAAAATAAAAACATGGATATTAGAGATAACAAATCACGAAATTGAATTAACACCTGAAGTCTTTTTACTCGGCATGATCAATAAGAATATTAGGAAGGACATAAAATACCTAATACTCCACATTATAACAGCGGCAAGATTAGCGTTGGCACAACTCTGGAAAATAGACCGTTTGCCAACTGATCAGGAAGTAATACAGAAAATCTATGTATGCGCAGAGATGGATAAATTAACCCTAAAATTACAGGATAAGGAAGATTCAAAATACTTTAAAATATGGAATAGCTGGTACCAGTGGATAAGTCAGAGAGAGGGAATGCTTAGAGATGAAAGTTAGGAGAAATTAATGCAAATAAACAACTGCACTGTCAGAGAGATATAGAAGGAAATAAGTCACTGTGCGTATATATATATATGTATATATAGCATTAGAAAGTAGTTGATAGATGAAGTTGAGCACTATATATGTATAGTATATGTACTTGTAATTTGTGTGTTTGATTAAGAAAAACTTGTTCAGTTTTTCTTATAATTGTTTTAAATGTCCTTTTTTTAAATACGAATAAAGTTTGTTTTAAAAAAAAAGAAGATTTTTGCTTCAATAATAGCGAACAAACTGAAGAAACTATTAAATGAATTTATTCATATGGACCAAAATGGGTTTATACCTAAAAGGCAAATTAGAGACAATATAGGATAATTTTGAACACTTTGGAGTATTCTGAGATACATTCAGAAAAACAAATGGCGATGATATTCCTAGATGCACAGAAAGCTTTTGACAGTGTGAACTGGCACTTTATGATAAAGCAATTACAGATAATGGACTTTCGGGAAAGATTTATGAACATGATAAAAACAATATATAATAAACAATTAGCCAAGATAATGATGAATGGAGAGATGACAGAAAAAGTTAACATAACAAAAGGAATAAGACAAGGATGCCCATTACCCCCTTTGCTATTTGTACTGACTTTAGAAGTGCTAAATAGAAATATAAGAAGGAATGAAGAAATAAAAGGGATGAAAATCAAAAAAGAGGAATACAAACTACAAGCTTTTGCAGATGATTTAGTGTTTATTCTTGAGGAAACTCAAAAGATAGGACCAAAATTATTAGAACAAATAGAGGAATATGGCGAGGTGACAGGTTTAAGAATAAACTAAGAAAAAACAAAAATATTGGTAAAAAATACTACAGAAAAACAAAAAAGAGAATTAAAGGAAAAATTAGATATACAAATTGTGAAAAAAGTGAGATATTTAGGAATACAACTAACTTCAAGATGTGCAACGATAAAAGAGGATAATTATTACAACATAAAAAGACAAATTGAGAAAGATCTGGAAAAATGGAAAACTTTGCAACTATCACTCATGGGAAAGACTGCAATAATCAAGATGAATGTATTACCAAGACTATTGTTTTTATTCCAAACAATTTCAATAAGAATTGAAAAGACCTATTTTCTAAAATAAAATTTGTAATTTTATTATTACACATATATGACATTCACATAACATATAACATATACATATCTTATCATTTTTAAGCATTGTTTCTTCGTGGCCTTCTTTCTGTTATTTTATCTTTCTTCCCCTATGTCTTCATTTCTTCTTCTTTTTTTCCCCTCCCATTGTCCTTTCCCCCCCCCCAAAAAAAGAATCTGTTTTTTAGTTTTAACAATCTTAACTTTGTACATTTCTCTGCAATTATTATCTACATATTTTTATTATATCTTTAATATTATACATTTCTATATTCTTGTTATATACATATTTATTCCACTCCATAATTTGTTATATATATATATATATTGTACTTCTAATTTTCTCCCCTGATTGTTATTATTCTTTATTTCTAGGCTTAAGCCATTTATACCATTTATTCCATATTCTATAATAGTCTGTCTCTTCTTTTTCTTTAATTTCTTTTGTTAATCTGTCCATCTCAGCACATTCTAAAATCTTATCTATCAATTCTTCCTCAGTTGGAGTGCTTTCCTGTTTCCAGTTTTTTGCATATACTATTCTTGCTGCTGTTAAGATGTGTAGCATCAAAAATTTTATTTCCTTGGAATATGGTCTTGTAAAAATTCCTAACAGGAATGTTTCTGGTTTTCTTTCTATTTGTTGGTCTGTTATTTGTTCTATCCATTTCTTAATGTTTGCCCAATTTTTTTTTGCTGCCGGGCACGTCCACCATAAATGGTAATATGTTTCTTGGGATTTCTTGCATTTCAAACATGTTGAGCTATTGTTCGGGTACATCTTTGCAAGTCTTGTCGGTGACAAATGCCATCTATAAAACATCTTCAGCTGGTTTTCCTTGTATGCAGCCAATAGTGTTAATTTTGCATTTACTTGCCACATTGTTTCCCATCTCTCCAAATCTATTGTATAATTAAAATTTTGTGCTCATTTAATCATTGTATTCTTCACACTCTTCCTCCATTTTATATTGTAGTAAAAATTTATAAATTTTGCTAATAAGCTTTTCTTCTAGTCCTAATATAATTTTGTCTAATTCGTATTCCTCTCTTTGAATTTCGTGCGTTCCTTGTATCTTCCTTATATTTAGATTGGATTTGTGTGTACGTCCACCAGTCAATTTCTCTACTTAGATCCGATTCCAATTCTTTTTTTTATTGAAAAAGTTTTTCAAATACAGATTTTTCCCCCTTTTTCCCCCCTCCTCCCTAGCCCCCCCTCCCCCTTCCCTCCCCCCATGGCTTCTTCAAAATAAAATCATTGTTATCAAATTAGATAATACTTTACCATCCTTTTACACCCCCCCACATGCTAACCATTTCTTTCTAACATTGTTATTATATCCTCCTTATACTATACATTTCAAAGCAACCTTCAGCTATAAAACTATATACTAAATCCTAATTTAGCATTTATTCAACTCATAATCTACCCATTTCCTCCACCCCCATACATATATCTCTTAATTCAAATCTTTTACTTATATTAATATCTGAACCTAACATCCCTTTTCCTAAACTAAACAATCAGTAACCTAACCTATCTCCACCCCTTTTCCTACAGGTCTACCATTCACAATATTTTAATATCTTTGTTCTTCTGCCCACACCACTAAAAGATATTTCCATATATAGACAAAATCCTCAAATGACTTTAAATTTGTAATCCATATAATATCTTCTGTAATGTCTTTCAACTAGATTGTTAATTCCATTGCCCATGTAAGGGTAACATCAAGTTCTGATTCCAACAGTATGTTCAGTATCTTCAATTACCATCTGCCCCCATCAATAATAAATGTTTTTGTGTATAAAAAAACCACCCGAGTGACTTTATATTTATATTCCATATAGTATCTTCTGTAGTGTCTTTCATCTAGATTATTAATTCCAACCACCATGTTAGGGTAACAACCAGATCTTCTGCATGCCCCAGTCCCATAGTTCTCGTGCCTTATAGCTCAACATATACGTAATCCATTTTTCAAAGAGTCCAAAATAGAAAGTTCCAATCCACTCAGTTAGAGGCCATCTTCCACATCCCAAAAGCACAGCACTGCAGAGATCTGTGATTCTTCTCAAAATAGTATTAGTCAATAATTTGCCACAGCTATATTTTCATATTAATCGTCTCTTAAGTAACTGGCAATAGACTGTTGTTTAGTCTAAAATTTTTTAGCTTTGTAGAACCTGCTTCTTCTTTTCTTAACTTTTTGTGGTTTAGATGTCCATCCTGGTTGCCTTTCTAGGACTTGTATATCAGCTGGTTGATTTCCATGCTGGTCTGTAACTTGATAACATTCACATTAAAATCCAAAGCCGCCTCTCTTGTATTTATAGGTAATCCAGCTATAACCTCTGAAGGAAAATCCAAAAGCGGCTCATCCGAAAGGGCCTCTGTGACTTGTTGTTTTTCCATTACCTCCATCTCCATCTGCTTAGCCTGGGTTTCAATCTCTTGTTCATTTTACATTTCTTTATTCCCCTCCTGTCCTAACACTGATGACATACATGGAGATGTTGAATCCTTTTTAAGAACCTTGTAGTAAAATTCTTCCGCTTTTCCAACAGTATTTAATTGATATCTTTCTCCTTGGTATCTCAATATTATACCAACTGGAGCATCCCACCTAAATGGGATGTTTTGTTTCTTTAGCTCAGTCACTAAAAATCCAAATTCCTTTCTGTCTTTTAACATCTTAGACAGCAGCTCTTTATATATCCAAATCTTCCTTCCATGCATTTCAAGAGTGGAGTTAAAAGACTTTTGCACAATATCGTTTCTTATTCCTTTATCAGTAAAGTAAATCACCACATCTCTAGGCAACTGCCTTTGCTTTGCCACCCAAGAATTTGCTCTGTAGGCTTTATCAATCTTACAGGATACCTCTTCAGGACTAACCTTTAAAATCACAGCCAGAACTTCAGCAGACATCTTTCTCAAATCTTCTCTTTTATTTTCCTGTATTCCCCTAATTCTGACCACAAATTCCATGGACCTGTATTGCATCATTGTAATTTCTTTTTCAATCCTTTGTTTTATATTATCTGCATTATAAGTCTCGTGGTTAGCTTCCTTTTTAGACTTTACTTCTGAGCTCATGTCTTGAATATTTATCAAATCATTTTCAATTCTTTGTATTTTATTGTCCAGATTATAAATCTTATGATCAGCTTCCTTCATTTTAGACTCTAATTCTGAATTAATATCTTTGTCCATTGTTTTAAGTATTTCTGAAAAAGTTTTCAAAGCTGTTACAAACTTTTGTTTCAAATTGGCATATTTTTGTTGTACCAACTCTTTAATTTCCTGCCTAAATTTTTCAAGATTCTGGTTCACAATATCATCATGTCTTGCCATCTCCTCCAAAACAAATTCTTTAAAACCATTCTTCTGATTCTGCAAGTTCAAAACTTGTTCATATGGTTTGTGAATGGGGGAGCCCCCCCCCCCCACTGCTTGTTTGTCTGGCTTTGTCAGTTTTAACGCCATCCTGCCACACAGACAAACTCTTTTTAAAAAAAAAAAGACTTCTCTCCAAACAGTATCAATATCAAGTCTCCAAGAAGGAAGAAACATAAAGTAGAAATTTTTCTTTTCAATTCTAGCCAGCGCTATTATTTCTGCTACTTTGTAACGTGTTAAACTATTCAGGCGGAAGGACTTTCACTTTCAGCTTTCTTCTTCTCAAGCCTCAGCCAGTCGCCATTTTAAACTTTTTTCCCTTCGCTTTTAAGATCACTTATAAAGTTGTTAGAAATACTTGCGATTTAGGGTCCAAAGTCCAGATTTCATCCTGTTTGTTTAAACAATCTGTTGATTTTCTTTAAAAGGATTGATCCCGTCGCCTGGCTCTGCAAGAAGCAGCGGTGAGCAGTATAGGGAGCCACATTCTGTTTCCTCCCCAGAAGTAAAAAAAAACTCTGGGGAGTTCGCAGAGGGCTCTACCTGTCCTCGCCGGCTCTATCTCATGTCTCCTTAAGGAGACGGAGTTTTTCGAGCCGTCTCTCAGCTGTAGAGATGGCTCTTTACAGGCAACGAGGCTGGCGGTCCCGAAAGACCGTCTGGCAGCGACGGAAGTCAAACCGGAAGCCAATCCGATTCCAATTCTTGTTTTGTTTCAATTTTCCTTGTTGTTCTATTAGATCTTTATACCTTATTACTTTATTTAATTCCGTTAAATTTGGATGTCTTACTGCTTCTAATGGTGAGAGCCAAATCGGTATTTTTGTATAGTGCTGCTTTTTAATTTTCAACCAAATTTGTAGTAGCACATTCCTTATTATATGCCTTTTAAAATAACTGTGTGTTTTGTGTTTTATATCCCAGAGGAAAGCATGCCAACCCACTTGTATTTCATGCCCTTCAATTGTTAATATTCTATTATATTTTAATTCCATCCATTCTTTCAACCAAGATAAGCCAGCCGCTTGATAATATATTTCCCATTCTGGGAGTGCTGTTCCTCCTCTGTCTTTTGTGTCCTGTAATATTTTAAATTTAATTTAAAACTTAGTGCGGCCACGTTTACTGGACCCGTGTCCCTCCTGGCTGTACTGGCTTCCCGGGAGGTTACATGAAGCTGGCTCGAGGGTGTTATCAACGCTTCGTTGAGTGAGGGTTACTTCCCCACCGCCTTGAAAGAGGCGGTGGTGAGGCCTCTCCTCAAGAAGCCATCCCTGGATCCGGCAATATTGGCCAACTACCGTCCTGTCTCCAACCTTTGCTTCATGGCGAAGGTGGTTGAGAGTGTGGTCGCGCAACAGTTTCCGCAATTCCTGGAGGAAACATCTTATCTAGATCCGTTCCAGTCGGGTTTCAGGTCTGAGCACAGCACGGAAACGGCATTGGTCGCGTTGGTTGATGATCTCTGGAGGGCTCGGGACAGGGGTTGCTCCTCTGTTCTGGTCCTGTTAGACCTCTCAGCGGCTTTTGATACCATCGACCATGGTATCATGCTGCACCGGCTGGAAGAGTTGGGGGTGGGAGGCACCGTGTTATGGTGGTTATTTATTTAATTTATTTATTTTATTTTATTGAATTTCTATACCGCCCTACTCCCGAAGGACTCAGGGCGGTGCACAGCCATGAAATAAAACACATAGATATACAAAATTTAAAATCGAATAAAATGAATTAAATAAATTTGGCTGAATGAATACCCATAATTTAAAATACCCATATTTTAAAATACAGTAAAAATTTAAAATTTACACTTAAAAAGGAGAAGATTTAGGAGAGGCCAGCTTGATGAAATAACAGCGTCTTCAGCTCGCGGCGGAAGGTGCGCAGGTCTGGAATCCTCCGTATCTCTGGGGGAGAGCTCATTCCAGATCGTCGGTGCCCCCACAGAGAAGACTCTCCCCCAGGGGCCGACAGCCAACATTGTTTGGCCGACGGCACCTGGAGGAGCCCCTCTCTGTGGGAGCGTACTGGTCGGTGGGAGGCTATTGATGGTAGTAGGCAGTCCCGTAAGTAATCAGGTCCTAAGCCATGGAGCGCTTTAAAGGTGGTAACCAAAACCTTGAAGCGCACCCGGAAGACCACCGGGAGCCAGTGCAGCTCGCGCAGGAGAGGTGTTACATGGGAGCGCCACATTGCTCCCATAACCACCCGCGCGGCCGCACTCTGCGCCAGTTGGAGCCTCCGGGTGCACCTCAAGGGGAGCCCCATGTAGAGAGCGTTACAATAGTCCAGACGAGAGATGATGAGGACATGAGTGACTGTGCGTAACGAGTCCCGATCTAGAAAGGGACATAACTGGCGAATCAGGCGAACCTGATGAAAAATCCTCCCGGTCACGGCCGTCAAGTGCTCTTCTAAAGACAGCTGTGAATCCAGGAGGACGCCCAAATTACGAACCCTTTCTGTGGGGGCCAATGATTCACCCCCAATAGCCAGCGATGGCGCCAGCTGACTATATCGGGACGTCGGAAACCACAGCCCCTCGGTCTTGGATGGGTTGAGCCTGAGCCCGTTTCTCCCCATCCAGATCCTTACAGCCTCCAGGCACTGGGACATCACTTCAAGGGCATCGTTGGGGTGGTCCGGGGTGGAGATGTACAGCTGAGTGTCGTCAGCGTACAGATGGTACTTCACCCCGAAACCACGGATGATCTCGCCCAGTGGCTTTACATAAATGTTGAACAAAAGGGGCGAGAGAACAGATCCCTGTGGCACCCCGCATATAAGGGGCCTCGGGGTCGATCTCTGCCCCCCTGTCAACACAGACTGCGACCGGTCAGAGAGAAAGGAGGAGAACCACAGTAAAATGGTGCCTCCCACCCCCAACCCTTCCAGCCGGTGCAGCATGATACCATGGTCGATGGTATCAAAAGCCGCTGAGAGGTCTAATAGGACCAGGACAGAGGAACAACCCCTGTCCCGAGCCCTCCAGAGATCATCAACCAACGTGACCAATGCCGTTTCCGTGCTGTACCCAGGCCTGAAGCCCAACTGGAACAGATCTAGATATGACGCTTCATCCAGGTACTGTGGAAGCTGTCGCGCAACCACACTCTCAACAACCTTCGCAACAAAGCAAAGGTTGGAGACTGGACGATAATTAGCCAATACTGCTGGGTCCAGGGAAGGCTTCTTGAGGAGGGGCCTTACCACCGCCTCTTTCAGGGCAGCGGGGAAGACACCCTCACCCAACGAAGCATTTATAATCCCCTGGAGCCAGCCTCGCATCACCTCCCGGGAAGCCAGCACTAACCAGGAGGGGCACGGGTCCAACAAACATGTGGTCGCATTCAATCTACCCAGAATCCTGTCCACGTCATCTGGGGTCACAGGATCAAACTCATCCCAGATAACAGTCTCAAGACCTGCCTCCGTCACCCTCGCTGGATCTATCCCATCAGAGTCCAGACCTGCCCGAATCTGAGTGATTTTGTCATACAGATACTGAACAAAATCCTCGGCTCTTCCCTCCAAGGGGTCCTCCTGCGCTTCCTGGTGGAGCAGGGAGCGGGTCACCCTAAACAGGGCGGCCGGGCGATTATCTGATGACGCAATAAGAGCAGTAAAATGAGTACATTTTGCTGCTTTTATCGCCACTAGGTAACTCCTAATATGAGATCTTACCAGTGTTCGGTCAGATTCAGAAAGACTAGCCCTCCAACAGCTCTCTAGGTGTCTTTTCCGGCGCTTCATCTCCCTCAGCTCCTCGATAAACCAAGGAGCCAGGCGAGATCGGCGCCGGGTCAGAGGCCGCAAAGGCACGACTCGGTCCAGGGCTCCAGCAGCCGCCCTATCCCAGGCGGCCACTAGGTCCCCAGACGAGGCGTGAGCCAGAAGCTCCGGGATTGGCCCAAGCTCCATCTGGAACCTATCAGGTTCCATCAGGCGCCTGGGGCGGTACCATCTTACCGGTTCCGCCTCCCTGCAGCGGGGTGCCGCGGTTCGAAGGTCAAGGTGAAGGAGCGAGTGATCTGACCATGGCAAGGGCTCGATGACTATATCCCCTATCTCGAGATCACTCAACCACTGTCCAGAGACAAAAACCAAGTCCAGTGTGTTTCCCCCAGTGTGTGTAGGGCCATGAATTAGTTGGGTCAGGTCCATGGCCGTCATGGAAGCCATGAACTCCCAAGCCACCTCAGATGCCTCACCCACGGATGGCAGGTTGAAATCCCCCATGACCATAAGTCTGGGGGTATCAACCGCCACCGCGGCAATAACGTTGAGTAGCTCGGGCAGGGCTGCCGCCACGTGGCAGGGAGCCAGGTACGTGATCAGCAAACCCATCTGAACCCCGTGGCCCCACTTCACAAGGAGGGACTCACAACCAGCTGTCGGAGGTACAGTGGTCTCCCTCGGCCTAAGGCCTTCTCTAATAATAACCGCTACTCCCCCGCCCCTCCCCTGTGACCTTGGCTGATGGAATGCATGGAAACCTGGTGGGCACATTTCTACCAGAGGGACCCCTCCCTCTGGGCCCAACCAGGTCTCCGTAATACCCGCCAGGTCCGCTCCCCCTCGTAAACAAGATCACAGATGAGGGGGGCTTTATTTACTAAGGACCTGGCATTGCACAACATCAGGCGAAGGCCCGGGCCCTGAAGGTCTGTACTACCTGGAGAACGGGTGGAGCCTTGGGGTCCGGAGCACCCTACCGCTTGAAGACAGCGGGTGCGTGCTCCCTTAACATGATATGGCCCCCTGCTCCCGCCATATCTACCTCTCCCACACACAGTACCGATGGTAAAAACACCATCTGGACCAGCTCGACCCCCTCCGGATCCCCCACCACCCCCGCCGAACGTCCTGGCCAAGCCCGACTCTCCCCCTAGTGGGTTATCCCCCAAACCCACAACCATAATTCCACTCCCACCCCCCTCCCCCCTCCCTGAACCCCTTAAAAGTTTAGACAAGGACAATTTTAAAAAACCCCGCAGCCCCCTCTTTGCGGCATGCCACCTCTCGGGACTCCAGAGCCCGTCATTGAGGTAGGCCCTCGATAGAATGGAGGGCCAAGCCTGCGAGAGGGGGGAGTCTCGCAGACCAAGAAGTTCCGCTGCTGAGTACATTGATCATAATGGGTGACACGACCATATCCTGAGGGTATATATAAAGGACCAAGGAGAAGACAAAGGAATGGGGGGTCTCAGAGACATATTTACAGGACCAAGTCCCTTGTCCCCTCACAACAGAGGACATAGTCCAAAGCCAAGACGACCACAGTTCCAAGGGGGAAATAGATCCAACCACCCTCTCACGGTGGTTAGGTCAGCTGGACAGCCCCCTCTTGTGGTGAGGTGGTAGCAATGAACCGATGCATAAAGACAGCGTCCGGGGGTCAGGTCCAAAAATCGCCCTCTCACGGCGGTTTGTCCGGTGGTAAAGACCGATGGTAAAGTCCCCTCGCTGGTAAAGTCCCCTCGCTGATAAAGTGCATTTATGTAAAAAGCCTCCCGGTTCAGCCCCCAGGGGCTCTGGCACCTGGCCACCCTCTCACGGTGGTCAGGCAAATGTCTAGCCCCCTCAGCCGACGGGATGCAGCCATGTACCGGTCTCCCATTCAGGTGGAAATAGCCCTCTCCAGAGTCAGGGGGGTTCAGAATAGTAATAGTAATAGAGCATAGCGCCAATGAGTCCCACAGGCTGACAGTTGGTCCAGGTGGGCCCAGTTCTAAAGGGGAACGCTGGAGGAGAGAGAAATGGGGCAGAAATGGGGCAGTTTTCTCGAGCCCCCAGCCCCCTGCACAACCACAAATTGAGGCCTCCCAAGGCCCAGAAGATCGCTCCGGGTCTTTTCCGCCCCAACCGTGGTTGCAGGTCTCCCAGACCTGTTGGTTTGTTGCCCCCCCCAGCTCCTGTTCCAAGGAGGGGGGTCCCCAGCACCATCTGACTGCCAGCTAGCCTCCACAGCAACCGCCATCGCCGCCGCCACCGCGCCATCGTCGCCAGCCCCCGAAAGAGCCTGGCGACGTCCCAGAGGTCTTCAGGGGGTGCCCGACACATCTTGCAGCCCTTCGGGCAACCCCCCCGGGCTTAGAAACTTGCCGCGCGGCGGGCGCCCCCGGCACAGCGCCGCTCCAACTGATTGATGGCCTCCGGCTGTGAAAAAACGCTGCCGACGCTGCCGACACCCAGCTGATCAGCCTGGTGCTCCACGCATCGCCCTTCTTCTCTGCTCTCTCTGAAAACCCTCTCCGTGCTGGCCAGGAGCTCCCCTGACTGGTCCTGGGGTCGAAGATCTTCAGAACGACCCCCAAAGGACCCAAAGGGTAGGTCGGCGCCCCATCCTCAGATCGCGATCCCAGCGGGTGCCGCCATCTTGGACATGCACAGAGGGTTCTCCTCCTTTCTCTCCGACCGGTCGCAGTTTGTGTTGGCAGGGGGGCAGAGGTCGACCTCGAGGCCTCTCATTGGCAATAAATAGTGGTGGTGCGGAGGGGCGGGGCAAGCCAGCAATTTAACAAATGGTTCGGCTCCTAGAACCGGCAGAATCCCACCACTGGCTATAGGGCGGCCCTTTGAAGCCCCGCGGCAAGAATTTAAAGAGTTTTTTTTTCCTCTAGCCATTTATTTATTTATTTATTTTATTTGTTCCTATTTCTATACCGCCCTTCTCCAAATAGGACTCAGGGCGGTGAACAGCCAAAGTAAAAAACAGAACATACAAAATTTAAAAGCAGTTTAAAATAATTAAATATTTTGGCCGTAAATTAAAACAACCCAATTTAAAATCAATTTAAAATTTAACTCAAGCCAGCCCAGCTAGTTGAAATAAATGGGTTTTCAGGGCCCGACGAAAAATTCGGAGGTCTGTTATTGTACGTATCTCTGGGGGGAGGTTGTTCCAGAGGGTGGGTGCCGCCACAGAGAAGGCTCTCCCCCTGGGAGTCGCCAGCCGACATTGTCTGGCGGACGGCACCCTGAGGAGGCCCACTCTGTGCGAGCGTACTGGCCGGTGGGAGGCTATTGGTGGCAGAAGGCGGTCTCGTAAGCTGGGACTCCGGAGGCAGCAATAGATTGGGAGTGGGCGGGGTAAGCGAACGGCCGGCGATCCAACAGAGCAGAGAGTGAGGGTGAGTGAAGGCGTGGGGCAGCGAGAGAGGGCTTTGGCGACCCCTGTGAAATGGCTGTTCGACCCCCAAAGGGGTCGCGACCCCCAGGTTGAGAACCGCTGGTCTAAATCTTTCTTTATCTGTGTTACTAATTTATCATAATTATCTTCTTGAATTGATGAACCTTTTGCTGATAGCCAAATCCCTAGATATTTTATTTTCTTAGTTATTTGAATTTGTATAATGTTCTCCAACTCTTTTTCCTGTTCCTTTGTAAGATTTTTTGTTATTAATTTTGATTTATTTTTGTTAATCTTTAGTCCCGCCACTTCTCCGAAATCTTCCAATTTCTTAAACAATTTTGGTGCTGACTCTAGAGGTTCTTCTACTATAAACACAAGATCGTCAGCAAAGGCCTGAACCTTGTACTCTTCTTTCCTTATCCTTAACCCTTTAATTTCTTGGTCTTCCCTGATCTTTTTTAAAAGGATCTCCAACGTTAAAATATACAATAGTGGAGAGAGTGGGCATCCCTGTCTAACCCCTTTTGTTATGCCAAATTGGTCTGTGGTGTCATCGTTCATAATTACTCTTGCCGTTTGTTTTGAATAGATTTCCCCTATGATTTTTTTCAAATGTTGTCCCAAATTGCATAAACTTTAGTTGCCTCATTAAAAATTTCCAATTTAGATTGTCGAATGCTTTTTGGATATCAAGGAAAACCAGTGAAGCTTGGTTTTTCCGGGTGTGATTCATAAAACTCTAATGTATTTATTATAATTCTCATGTTATTCTTGATTTGCCGGCCTGGCAGAAATCCATTTTGGTCCAAGTGTATATGGTTATTTAATACTTTTTTAATTCTTTCAGCTATAATTACTGCAAATATTTTGTAATCTGTATTTAGCAAGGAGATTGGTCTATAATTTTGTATTAACTGGTGGTCTGTATCTTATTTGGGTATAATAGTAATTATTGCCTCTGTCCAGGTTGTCGGGATTTTTGCCTTTTCCAAAGCCTCATTATATAATTCTAACATGATTTCTCCCAATATTTCCTGTAGGCTTTTATATAATTCCACCGGTAACCCGTCTGGCCCCTGTGTTTTGTTGTTTTGTTGTTTTTTCAGTGCCAATTCAAATTCAAGTTTAGTTATCAGCCCGTTTAATATTTCTCTTTGTTCTTCTGTGATTATTGCCATTTCTGATCTTTCTATATATTGTTTTACTTTTTCCTCCTCTATTTCTTCTTGTTTGTATAAGTTTGAAAAGAATGTCTGAATAATTTCCTTTTTAGCTTCTCTATATTGAATTTCCCCTTTTTCGTCTCTGAGTTGATATATCATTCTTTTATCTTTTTCTTTTTTCAGTTTATATGCCAACCATCTGCCTGCTTTGTTCACAAATTCAAAATAGTTTTGTTTTACCATCTTTATTTTCTGGGCTATTTCTTTTTAATTTATCAGATTTATTTTATGTTTGATTATATTTCATTCCTCTCTTATTTTTTTGTTTTGGGGATCTTTTTGTAATTTGTATTCTGTGTTTTTTAATTCTTCATATAATTTATCTTGCTGTTATCTCCTTTCTTTATTTTTCTTCCCTATATATGCAATCATCAATCCTCGTATGTATGCTTTTGTTGTATCCCAAGTGTTTTGTAAAGAAGTATCCTCTCTTTTATTTATCTTAAAAAACGATTCTAATTCCTTTTCCAGCATTTGTTTAAACTCTTTTTCTTTACATATATTTTGATTCATTGTCCATCTCCTAAATCTTTTTTCCCCTTCCAATTTATAAGTATTGGGTTGTGATCTGCCCATTTGTTTACTCCTATCTCTGTTGTTTCTACACCTGTACTAATATCCGCAGTCATCCAGGCCATATCAATTCTAGACCAGGATTGGTGTGGAGGGGAGTAAAATGTATATTGATTCTCATCTTCATGTGTCTCCCTCCAAACATCTCTCAGGTTTATTTCCACGGCCATATTAAAAAATTCTTTTGGTAGTATTTCTTTTTTTTTATTTTTCTTACAACTTTTATAATCTTTTTTGGCATCTACTATAGCATTATAATCTCCAATTAGACAGATATTTTCATATTCTAATTCTAATATTTTATTGTGTATTCCTTTAAAAAATTTATGTTGATTTTGGTTAGGGGCATATATTACTACTAATAGTGATTTTTTCCTTTCTATTTCTAATTTGACCATCACAATTCTTCCTTCCTCATCTGCGTGTATTAATTTCGATTTTATCCTTTCTTTTACATAGACCGCTACTCCTCTTTTTCTTTTTTTTTTTTGTATCAGAGATGTATATAGTTTTCCTAATTTTGGGTTTTCTAATAGTTTTTGTATCCTCTTTTGATATGTACCTCTTGAAGACATATCACATCTGCTTCCGATTTTTGTAATTTTGTGAATATTTGCATTCTTTTCTTTGGCGCATTTAATCCATTTATGTTTACCAAGAGAAGTTTAATTGCCTCTTCCATTGCCTAGTGTAGCTGTTTTTTGGTGTGTCTTGTCTCCATCCGCCTTTTTGCTTTCGCACCTTCTCTTTCCTCTCGTTCTTTTTCTTGACTCTTTCTTATTTCTCTTTCTTGCTCCACTTCTTCTATTTGCTCTTCTTCCTGGCTTCTACTCTCTGTTTCTTCTTTGCTTTCCTGTTCCTCTTCCTGTGTAAAATGTAAGTTATAGAATTCTCTTGCTTTCTCTACCTTTTGCTTATTCAAAAACAATTTTAGATACACACATCTTTACTTATATTTTATATACATTTTAACTTATTCTAAATTTATCTATTTATGCAAATATACACTATAATATAACAACTATGACAGTATAACAATCACAATATAATCAATTATTACCTTGCAAATTATCAATTATTACTTTACAATATTTTCAATCAATGTAGTTGTATTTAATTTACTTTTCTTTTGCTTTTATATTCTGTAATTATACAATTAATAGATATCTTTTCTTCATTAGTTCCTTATATTTTGTAACATTCCACTTTTTCAAACTATAAATTAACAATGCAATAATTAATTATAACTGTAATACAATCTTTTCCCCCTTACTTTACTGTTTGTATATATATTTTTGTATATAAGAATATATATTTTATTCTTCTTTTTGTTGTTCTTTGACATTCCTTCCCTTCTCCAGTCTTGCTTCTAGTTGTAGTTGTTTTCTGTCATGCTATTACATCAGTCCTCTTTCAAATCTTAGTCTCTCCCCTTAAGTCTCCTTAAGTCTTAAATTCTCATCTTTCCTTCTTTTTAGTTTTTAGTTTTATATCTCCCTTTTACAATCACCAGTCACAATTTAATTTAAGTCCCTCAAATTTTCCAAAATTAAGTTCCTTAATTTCTTCTTTACCTCTTAGAGTTATTGTTTCTCCAGTTTTTCGCCTTCTCCAATACTCTCCGTCTCTGGGGTCTTAACTCTGCCGCTGTTTTTCCTCCAGTTCTGCTGACTCACTCTCTGGGATCCTCCTTCACTCGCACTGGTTTCTTTTGTTTCCCCTGCTGTGCTTCCCTTTCAGTCTGCCGCTGCTTGTTTCTCCATCTCTTTTGCACCCTCCTCACTCCGCGTTTCTCCATATTTACTGATTTTCTTCTTCTGGGTCTATTTCATCTGCCACTCGAAACTGCTTTCTTCACTCTTTGCTTCCTTCTATACGGCCGCCATTGCTCCTATCCACCTAGCAGGCCAACGTCCTCTCCACCAGTTTTAAAGGGGTTTGTCCTTTATCCTCCCAGGCGATAGAGTGTCACCAAAGGGGCTTTGGCACTTCCCCTTTTATTTCCCAATCTCTATGGGATCAAGGATGCCCTAAAAGAGCTTCTGATACAGAGTTTTTTGGGTTTCAGAAACGGCGCCCCGTTTCCTCACCCACTCCATGATGACGTCGCCGGTAGAAGTCCCCGAAAAGACCTATTTTCAACACCTTAATAAAATAATGAGGAAGTTCATATGGCAGGGGGAAAAGGCAAGAATTAATATAAAGATGTTACAAGATGTAAGAATAAGGGGAGGATTTGAACTGCCGAACTGGGAATTATACTATCAGGCAGCAACACTGACTTGGACGAAAGAATGGATAGAATTAAGAAATACAAGATTATTAACTTTGGAAGGACATGATTTACAGCTGGGATGGCATGCTTTTTTATGGTATGGTAGAAATAAGATACATATGTATTTTCATAGACATTATGTAAGAAATGCATTGTTATTAGTATGGGAGAAGATCAGAGATAAATATTATGTGAAAATTCCAATATGGCTATCAATAATTAAAGCACTAATACACCCGAATATGGCTTAAAAATATTTTTAGATATAAAGTTTACTTTCAGACAAGGGGGAATTGAAAGGGAAACAAGAATTGATAGAAGAAGGGATTGTGATGGATTGGTATATATATATGCAAATACAAGCAAGAATGAAAATGATGCAAAATTATATGGTTTCTATTTAGAAATTATAGATATGGATAGGATACTCATGGGAACAGAGGATAAAATATTTTTTAAAATTTATAACTTTTTGCTTAGTATTGAATTAGAATAAGAGCAAGTAAAAGAAACAATGATTGCATGGGCAAAAAATCGTGGATACTCAATTGAGCTTGATAGATGGCAACAGTTATGGGAAAGAAATTATAAACTAACAATGTTGACTGCATATAAAGAGAATCATTATGGGACTTCCGGCGGTGACGTCAGCGTGTTCATCATATCACTGGAAGTCCTATTAAACGAAGTAAGAAAGGAAGAAGAAATAAAGGGACTAAGGATATGGAAAGAGGAATATAAATTACAGGCCTTTGCCAACGATGTGGTATTCATAGTAGAGCAACCGGAAGTAGCAGGAATTAAGCTATTAGAGAAGATAGAAGAGTACGGCAAAGTGGCGAGTCTCAAAATTAATAGGCAAAAAACTAAAGTCCTAACCAAAAACATGACTAGGATACAAGAGACAAAATTGGAGGAAGAATTAGGAATACAAATTGTCAAGAAAGTAAAATACCTGGGAATTTGGCTTACCACAAAAGTAACAACGATTAGAGAGGACAACTATATTAAATTGATGAAACAAATTAAAAAGGACCTGGAAATTTGGAACAAGGTACAATTGTCATTTCTGGGCAGAATAGCCTCAATAAAAATGAACATATTACCAAGACTCCTCTATCTCTTTCAAGGGATACCAATTGGCCCAGGTAAAGACTTTTTCAAGGACCTTAACAAAATAATAATGAAATACATCTGGCAAGCAAAGAAGGCTAGAATCAAAATAAAATGCCTACAGGATACCAAGGAGAAGGGAGGCCTGGGTCTACCGGACTGGGAGTTATATTACAAGGCAGCGTCGCTAAACTGGATCAGAGAATGGATTGATTTAACAAACAGGAGACCACTATACTTAGAGGGATTTGATTTGAGCCGAGATTGGCACGCCTTTCTGTGGGAAGGCACAGACAAGAAACACGGGTATTTCCAGAGGCACTTAATCAGAGGTTCATTATACAAAACATGGAAAGATATCAGAAAGCAACATTACAGTAAAATCCCGAGATGGCTGTCCCCTATGGAAGCATTAATATACCCAAATACGATAGAAATAGGAAAGATGAGGAAATATCAAGAATTGTTGAGCAGGGAAGGGAACCTATATACAAGACAAGAACTGGAAACGTGAGGTATAGTTATTGATTGGTGGCCATACCTTCAAATAGAGTCAAGATTTACAACAGACCAATACAATATGGATTCCAAACCGAACCGAATGAATTAGATAAAATACTAAAAGGCACGGATGAAAAAATGATATCTAAAATTTACAGTTACCTACTGAGGTATAAATTAGAGGAGGAAACAGTGAAAGAAAATATGATAAGCTGGGCAAGAAATATAGGCCACAATATAGAACTGGACAAATGGGATAAGCTATGGACAGAAAATCATAAGATGACAATGTCGATCCCACACAAAGAAAATCTACATAAGATATTCTACAGATGACACCTCCCACCGGCACATTTGGCTAAAATGTTTCCAAATACATTGCCAATGTGCTGGAAATGCAAGTCGCAAAAGGGGTCATATTACCATCTCTGGTGGTCTTGTAGAAAGGCACAACACTACTGGCAAGAAATTAAGAGAATGATTGAAGAAATAATCACACAAAAAATTGAAATGAAACCGGAATTTTTTCTATTTGGAATGACTACACCACAATATACTAAGGAGATAAATTATCTTATCATCCACATTTGACAGCAGCACGCATACTGTACGCCCAAAATTGGAAATCTGAACTACTACCAACAGAAGCAAAAATAATTGCAAAGATAACCGAATGTGCATAAATGGATAGACTCACTAAAGAGCTTCAAGAAAAGGAAGATAAAGATTATTATATAGTATGGCAAAGATGGTACTCATGGTTGGAGGAAAAGATAGGGCCAGTAACATAAAATATTAGGAAAAATTAATTGGGAGTACAGAAAGTGGCACATGAGGGAAATAGTAGGATGGTAGTTATCAATAGTTGGTACAAATTGCAGAAAACTACGCTTAGAAAAGCACAACTATGCTAAGACACAAATAAGCAGAAATGCAAACTTTTAAATAAAGAAACAACAGGTAAATGAGTAAACAACCACCGATAGGATAGCTTCTTAGGATAGTTTTTTCTTGTTTCTTCGTGTGTGTATTATGTACATGTTTTTATATGTATTTACGTTGTATGTTTCTTTATGTTTAAAATAAAAAAATTTTTTTAAAAAAGAGAATCATTATAAAATGTTTTACAGATGGCATATGTCTCCTGAAAAATTGGCAAAAATGTTTAAAGATAAATCAGCTAAATGTTAGAAATGCCACCAAATACCAGGATCTTATTATCATATGTGGTGGACTTGCCCAGAAGCTAAAGATTATTGGAGCAGAATTAAGACATGGATAGAAGAAATGATTCAACAACATATTGATTTAAAACCTGAGTTGTTCCTACTGGGTATCCTACCAGAGAAAATTAGCAAAGAAAGTGTATATTTGATTATACATATAATAACTGCAGCAAGAATAGTATTTGCACAAAGGTGGAAAGCAGAGAAAATCCCTTTAGAAGGGGAAGTAATTAGAAAAATTTTGGACTGCGCAGAGATGAATAGATTAACCTTAATGATTAAAGAGAAAGAGGATACGGAATATTTTAAGATATGGGGAAAAATTTATGATTGGATAGAAAAGAGATATAGATAAAGAATTCGATAAACAAACTGGAGAAATCTACATTAAATACTGTATATGTACTTTGGGGAAAATAGACAAATGGGATGTATTAAGGAAGAAATAAGAAGAGGAGGAGTAACAAAAAGAAGAAGTCACTGAAGAAACATTGAGATGACACACAGAAGGACTGATGTATTATATGTTTGTTTGTTTTTTTTAAAATAAATAAAATAAATAAATAACTTTTTTGGGGAAAAAAAGTAGTCCACTGTTCCCAGTGGAAAAGTTGCTTCTCCCTGTAATAATCGCCATCAGGGTCTTTGAGAGATTCTCCAGTGGCTGCCTTTGATGTAAACATCAGACTGAAGCAACACGGAAGAGATCTTCCCTCAGAAAAGGATAAATGCCTCGTGTGTGGCACACGTTTTCAAAGCGCTGTGCTCTTGAATGTACTTTTCATTCTTTTCCAGATGGGGGCTTGGATCTTCTGGGTCTGAATCAGGAAAGCCACTAGCATTTCCCTCTTGTGAGACTGCTTTGAATACTTCTAACTTGTCCTGTTGTTTTACTTAAGAATTGGGAAGGGGATTGATTCATCTCCATGAATTATGGACCTCCTGCTTTTGCTTCTGATGCTGCTGGTGTCCCAGCTGGTCTCTGGGAAGCGGAGAATGAAGTGCCCGCTGAGTTTGGAGCACCAGGATGAAAACAATCCATGGAACTATTACAGGCCAGGAGACCATCTCATTGGAATAGTCATCACTGCAGGAGAAATATCGCATATAATGTTTCCTTTCAACAGTCCTCCTTCTAATCCCTCTCATTCGTAAGTCATGCCTAGTGATTGAGTTGCATTCTCTCCGTTTGCAGTCCTAACACTCTCCTTCTTTTCTTCTTATTTCACTTATTCCTATATTACAGAACCTGTCTAATTTCCTGAATAACATCGATTTCCATGGTTTGCCTTTTTTGTCTTATTTTGTGGAAGAGATTCAAATCCAAAGATGGAGCTGAAAAAAAGCCTGAAGGAAGTTGTCATTATTTTCCTCTCCCTGTACAATCCTGGGTTCATCACTTGACTATTGAAATAACTGTGTTTTGGATCAGTGTTGTCTTAAGGCTTAGTAGGCTAAGATAAAAAGATTGAATTTTTAAAAAGGAGTTTGTTGTTGTTGATGATAATAACGTGAACATTTTTTTTTACAGTACACTTTCATTTGGTTTTTCACAAACCCTACAATTCATTTTTGCCATTCAATTTATCAACAAGAATCCGCAGCTGCTGCATAATCTCACACTGGGCTACAGCATCCATGACAACTGTTTGAGCACTTTCCGCACTTCAGATGTCTTGCTGGACATGCTCTCCACTGGAGAAGCCAATGTCCCCAACTACGGCTGTGGAAGGAAGGAGAACCTCCTGGCTCTGATTGATGCAGCTGATAGGGACATCTCCATCCAGATGTCAATGTTATTAAGCACCTACAAAGTCTCACAGGTTTGTGCATGTTTTTGAACATCTGACAAATTAAGTGGGTTGGTGGTGGGTGAGCAAGAGATCCAATCATATCTTCTCCATGGAATTCAAGAGCTGCTTTTCACCATATTAGCGAATATGTCAACTAAATTTTACCCTGTTATTCTCATGTTCAAATTCATCATAAAAATGTGATGGGCAATGAAGCCCCTGGAAGAGGGCTTTCTACTGGCTATTCAACTACTCAACAAATACAGTATCCCTAATTGTGGAGCCTTCTATTGGCATGTTCATTTGCCATATAAATAATACCATATCCAGTTGGACTGAAGTTGGCAATAGTAGTGTCTATATATAAAAAATGGAATAAAAAGAACTCTAGTATTTACAATCCAATTAGACTAATAGATATTGTGGCTAAAATATATGCTAGGTCCTTCTTGAGTAGAGTGGAGAGCGGGGAGAAGAAAAATGCATTCCTTGCAGAAGAACAAGAAGGTTTTAGGTAACATTAAAAGTTATGTAATAAATAATGCATAAATTAATAATCTAATATTGACAATAGTTTTGTTTTAAAATATCTAATCACCATGATTTGCTGGCTTTATAGACATTAGTACAACATTTCACAAAATAAAGGGAGAAATATTGTGGAGGAAATTGGCTGCCCTTAAAATGGAACTCAGTCTGTTGGCCCTGATCAAAGCCATTTCTGCTGTATAATCACTTGATTGACAGGGAGGTTTGGGCTCTTTGGAGCCATGAGAAGAAGGATCGATACTTACCAAGGAGAAAGGGAAGGGGGCATATTTGAATCTTTGCTCTTTAATCAAGATATTTTTTTAAAAAAACATGAAACATAAAACACATCTTTTTAGAGCAAGGATTTGATCCGGTATAAAGTAAATACAATTACTCATATTCCCTCAACCAATTTTGTTCCAAATTTTATCCATTTACCTCTTTAAAAAAAAGAAAAGCAAAAGAAATCTTATTCTAAACATTTAGATTTTGAACATATGTCACCCTAAATTCTAAACAGTTATTTCCAAATAGACATCATTCCAAATCTTTGTCATTTTAACAATCAATATTTCATATATAGTCCTCATTTCTAAGACCCATTACTTTGAGTCTATATTGTACCTCTTTTAAATAGCAATTAGTATCCATAATCTTGACAAAGAATATTTTCCTCCTCTCTTAATTGTTTCTAAGTCAATCAACATTTCCATCTAAAATTTGTCACTCCCAAAATACTTTATTTTAAAGTCTAATATTTAACTGATTCATAATAGCTATTTCCCAACAGTGTTTTCCGCCACTTCTATCTCTATTTATTTAACTGGTTCACAGTTTGGCTTAACTATTCTCCAGTATTGTCTCCTCCACTTCCTTCTGAGTTTAATTTTTGGCTGGTTCGTAACTTAATCAGTTGCTTTCCAGCGATACTTTCCTCCACTCCTGACCTTACTTATTTGAGCTGGTTCACAGTATAATTTTAACTACATACCAATGTTATCTCCTTCAATCCTCCTAAATCTATTATAAAACTGGTTCACAACTCAAATGGTTGCTTCCCAGCAATGCTTCCCTCCGCTCCAACCTCTATTTTTAACTGGTTCACAACTGTCTTTCAGTTGCTCTTCAGGTATATTTTCCTCTACTCCTAACTTTTTATTTTTTGGCTAGTTCACAGTTTTGCTTTAACTGTTACCTAGAGTATGCTTCCCTCCACTCCTAACTCTAATGGCTGGTTCACAGCTTTACTTTGGTTGTTTTCCAGCCTGTGCTTTCCTCCACTCCTAACTCTTGTTTTTATTTTTAACTGGTTCCCAGTTTTGCCTTAACTATTCTCCAGTATGATGCTTTCCTCCACTCCTACCTTATTTGTAAGACTAGATCACAGCTTTACTTTCACTGTTCTCTAGAATCATGCTTCCCTCCACTCCTAACTTCATTTGTTTAACTAACTCATAACATTTTATTTTAATTATTGTCCAGCTTTATGTTTTCCTCCATTTCTACATCTCTTATTCAATTATTTAACTTTAAATTAATTCACAATATATTACTCATATTCATTTTTAAATCCATTCTCCTCCGTCTTTAACTGATTAAAAATAAAAAAGTATATCGACAAATATCTTAACTCCTATTCTCTCCTAGGCTTTCTCCTGTGCCATATTTATTTCCAGTGAATATCAACATTTTAAATCACTTTAAAATCAATTTTCTACAATTTTTAAGTCTGTAATTAATTCTTCTTAATATCCAGCACCTTAGAGAACATTTTCTTCTAAATTATTAGGTCTGTAAATAGAGCTTAAAAATTCCATGTTTAAAAAAGTATTAAAACATCCAAAAATCATAATTTTCAATCATTTATACTCATTTTTTCCAAGTCAAATTGTTATATATTCATAAAATCAACTTAGATAAAAATAATAGTGAAAAAAGAGAGAGAATAGTAACAATATTAATAATAGTTAAAATTAAAACAAAAGAAAAAACTAGAATAAAAATAAGAGAGAGAATAGAAATATAACAAAAGAAATTGAAAAGAGAATTAGAAAAAATAGAGAGGGATAAAGGGACAAAAGAAAAAAAGAAAAAGGAAAGAATAAAAAAATAAAATAGAATTGAGAGCGAGCCCAGAGAAGAAGGAAGGTATCTCCTAAAATTATTCAAAGATCAAAACTCCCAGATACCATTACATCCATTTAATTCAAACTATAGTATTTTGTTATCTTGTTACTTTATATTCCATTTTTTTTTCTTTCTCCAATCTATCTGAGTATATTTATTTTCCATTTCAATGTCCTCAAAATTGTAAATTCTATAAAGTTAATTCTGGATTGACTATTCCATATATGGTATCATCATATTCTTCTTTTGTTGCCACGCCCTTTTTCTCTTGTTGCCATGCTTAATAAAATCAGTTTTCATTATTCTATTTAGTTTCTTCTTTCTGGTCTTCAATATCCTCCAATACACAGATTATATGGCCAAAGTCAAGCCTCCTGAAATTTTTCTCAAAATAATCCACTTTAAGTAACAAGCAACAAAGTTTCTCTTTCAAGTAACAAGCAGTCTGGAATTTACACTTTCATTTTTCAGCTGGCAGCCATCTTTTCTTTTAAAGGCATATTTATTTCCTCTTCTCCTTCCACTCTCTCAAACTTAATCCAATCTCGTTTAGCCACAAAAAATAGCTCGAAAAATAAAAAAAGAAAACCAAATCTGTAATAAAATCATTTCCAAATAGTCTATAATTAACACTATCTGTCAACAGGTCTTTTCTCCACCATTCATTTGAGTCTTTTTGCCCCAATGTTTCTCAGCCGCTGTTAAGGCTGGGGCACACTTTTTGTAATCCAGCATTTATGGGCAGTTCTCACCTGGGCAGAAGTCAACTCACCTGGCTTTCAAACTCCCTGCTCCGCTCTTCGCTTCTCACTTCCCCTCCTCTCCTCCAGCACGATCTTTGTTCTCGGTTGCTGCGGTTTCGGGACAGCCACCATGTCTGTCGTTCCACTGCCGCCGGCATGAAGGGAAAGCCTCCGGCCCCGAGGAACCTGCCCATTCTTCTCGGATGCCCAAGGGGTCCCTTCTTGTCCCCCTGTCCCTTCAAGACAGGGGAGGGCCGAAGACCTGTCGGTGGCAGCTTGGCAGACGGAGTTTTGGCAGAGCTCTGCGGAGCTCACCATTTCCCCGTCTGGATCCCCGCGGTGCCAATCGGAAGTCTTTAATCAAGATATTAATGACTTACCAATACTAATGAAAAATCATTGAAGTACACATGTTTAAGGTGCTAAATACATACAGATATTATTATCGTACTCATATGTTAGATTGTGTAAGCTGTTAAGAAGACTTGAATCATACTGTCATAATAATTGTCTGATTATTGATAAATGAATGCCAAAAGTTATAATGTTTGGAAAAAAATATCATAGCCATAGATGCCTATTTGATGTTTAGACAATAGAGCAAGAGAATTTTCACTGGATATTGCTTCCCACATCATCAAAGAAGCCCCTTGGAGAAAGGGTATGAGTAAATTTACTGCTTAAACTTAAAAAAAATCATAACTATCCAACTGTCTTTCCATTTACTAAGTTATATAATGACAGTTTAACACAAAACCCTGTTATCAAATACAAGTTTGGTGCATAATATATCTCAGTACTAGAACAAACACAATCTCAGAGGTGGATAAAAGGACTCTTTTGCCCTCAGAGCTGAATTGGGAATTTATATAATCTGTTCTTTTTCTGAAATCTGTGTACATAATTAGTATACAATTAAAACTATGGAATCTGATAGACTCCTGACATTCTCTGTGTTAAAATTGCAAATTATATTAGCAGTTGTGTTCTCCCTTTCCCTTATACAACTGGAGAACACATCTACTACTGTAATGTCAATTCTCTAAGAAAGAAAGAAAGACATCAGTATCTTAGACTGAACATTACATAAATGACCTATTGGGATCTATATATTAAAATAAAATATATCTTAGGCCATCAGAGTTTTAAAAAGTACATAGAATGCAATCTATATAGGGCATACAGTTATTGAGCCCTTGTCATGGTCAAATCATTCTCTCCTCCAGCTTGACTTTCTAACCGCTACACCCCACCGCAGGGAGGCAGAACCAATTAGGTGGTTCCGTCCCAGTGCGCCTGATGGATCCTGACAGGTTCCAGATGGAGCTTGGGCCATTCCCTGAGGCTCTGGTTCATGGCCCGACCGAAGACCTGGTGGCCGCCTGGGATAGGGCGGCCGCTGGGGCTTTGGACCATGTCATGCCTTTGCGGCCTCTGACCCGGCGCCACACTCACTTGGGTCCTTGGTTTTCCGAGGAGCTGAGGGAGATGAAGCACCGGAAAAGACACCTGGAGAGCAGTTGGAGGGCCAGCCGTTCCGAATTCGACCGGACACTGGTGAGGTCTCATATTAAGACCTACTTAATGGCGATAAAAATGGCAAAATTTAATTATTTTTCCGCTCTTATCGCGTCTGCAGATAACCGCCCAGCCGCCCTGTTTAGGGTGACCTGCTCCCTCCTCCATCTGGGAGTGCGGGAAGACCCCTTGCAGGGTGGAGGTGAGGATTTTGCGCAGTATCTGCATGACAAAATCGCTCAAATTCGGGAAGGCTTGGACTCTGACTGGGTGGATCCAGACGGGATGATGGAGGCGGTCCTGAGAATATTATCTGAGAGGAGTTTGACTCTGTGGCTCCCAAGGACATGGACAGGATTCTGGGGAGGCTTAGTGCGGCCACATGTTTATTGGACCCGTCTCCTCTTGGTGGGTGCTGGCTTCCTGGGAGGTTACACGAGGCTGACTCCAGAGGATCATTAATGCTTCGCTGAGTGAGGGTTTCTTGCCTTCCGCCTTGAAAGAGGTGGTGGTGAGGCCCCTCCTCAAGAAGCCTTCTCTGGATCCAGCTGTTTTGGTGAATTACTGTCCAGTCTCCAACCTTCGATTTGTGCTGAAGGTTGTTGAGAGTATGGTTGTGCAACAACTTCCCCAGCACCTGGATGACGCTGTCTATCTAGACCCATTCCAGTCCGGTTTCAGGCCTGGGTACAGCACGGAAATGGCATTGGTTGATGATCTCTGGAGGGCTCGGGACAGGGGCTGTTTCTCTGTCCTGGTCCTATTAGATCTCTCAGCGGCTTTTGATACCATCAAACATGGTATCATGCTGCACCTACTGGAGGGGCTGGGGGTTGGGGGCACCGTATTATGGTGGTTCTCCTCCTTTCTCTCTGAACAGTCGCAGTCTGTGTTGGCAGGGGGGCAGAGGTCGTCCTCGAGGCGCCTTATGTGTGGGGTGCTGCAGGGATTGGTCCTCTCGCCCCTTCTGTTCAACATTTATGTGAAGCCGCTGGGTGAGATCATCCGTGGTTTTGGGATGCAGTTTCATCAGTACGCTGATGACACTCAGCTGTACATCTCCACCCCAGACCACCCCAATGATGCCCTTGAAGTGATGTTCTGGTGCTTGGAGGCTGTGTGGGTCTGGATGGGGAGAAACAGACTCCGACTCAATCCCTCCAAGACTGAGTGGCTGTGGCTTCCAGCATCCTGATATAGCCAGCTGGTTCCATCGCTGGCTATTGGGGGCGAGTCATTGGCCCCCATGGAGAGGGCTCGCAACTTGGGTGTCCTCCTGGATGCGCAGCTGTCTTTAGAAGAGCATATAACAGCTGTGGCCAGGGGGGCTTTTTATCAGGTTCGCCGGATCCGCCAGTTGCATCCCTGCGCATGGTCACTCATGCCCTCGTCACTTCCCGACTGGACTACTGCAATGCTCTCTACATAGGGCTCCCCTTGAAGAGCATCCAGAGGCTCCAGCTGGTCCAAAATGCGACCGCGCAAGTGATTATGGGAGCAGCGGGGCACTCCCATGTAACTCCTCTCCTGCGCGAGCTGCATTGGCTCCCAGTGGTCTTCTGGGTGCAATTCAAGGTGTTGATTAACATCTTTAAAGCGCTCCATGGCTTAGGACCTGGGTACTTAGGGGACCGCCTTCTGCTACTGACAGCCTCCCACCAGCCAGTATGCTCCCACAGGGCGGGGCTCCTTGGGGTGCAGTCGGTCAGACAATGTCAACTGGCGACCCCCCAGGGGAGAGCCTTCTCAGTGGGGGCTCCTGCCCTCTGGAACAAGCTGCCCCCAGAAGTATGGAGGATCCCGGACTTGTGCACCTTCCACCATGCCCTGAAGACTTTGTTATACCAACAAGCCGAGCTAGCTTAATTTTAATGATTTTAAATTTTAAATTGGATTTTAATGGGATGTTTTTAATTATGGGCCGAAGTATTTAATCTGGTTTTAAATTGTTTTTAATTTTTATATTTATGAATTTGATCTTGGCTGTTCACCGCCCTGAGTCCTTCGGGAGAAGGGCGGTATATAAATATAATTAATAAATAAATAAATAATAAACCTATTATTTGAGCAAAACAGTTCAGTTGAGATCCGGATATGTGGTAAATTGTAGGGGGTCATACAGAAATTATTTACATTCTTTATTCTTATTCATTTTTCTTAATTTATTCTTGCATTCTGTTTTTATACACACTTATTAATATTCTGTGTTCTGTATTGTATATTATGATATGGCTTAACGGCTAGTCAAAATAAATTATTCTAATATGTTCATTAGAACAAATAAACAGTTATTAAAATATTAATATATAAAAAGTATTTTGTAATTGATCTGATCTCAAATATAGCACAGCATTTTCTAGGATCTAATCTGAGTCTTAACTGGGACCAAAGGTTTATTCGTCCAAGCTTTCAGGCTCATGCTGGAGCCCATCTTGAGAGAAGTTCCCTGAAGCGAGCCTGAAAGCTTGGAAGAATAAACCTTTGGTCCCAGTTAAGACTCAGATTGGATCCTGGAACATTATCCTGGAACATGTGTATTTACCTTCATTCCCAGCATTCTTCATTGCTTTTTCAGATCAGTGTTGAACCTGTTTCAGAGGTTCTGAGAGATAAAAGGCAATTCCCCTTTTTCCACCAGATGCTCCCCACACAAGGGATCCAGTATCCAGGAATTGTCCAGCTGCTCCTCCAATTCAGATGGACCTTGATTGGCCTCTTTGCTTCAGGCACAGATAATGGACAGAATTTCATGAGGACTTTCCCCCCTTTGCTTGTCAGGAATGGAATTTGTGTTGTTATATCACAACAATTCTCAACAACTGGATATACAGCATACCTCAGGGAGGCCCTCTCTAAGTGGAGACAAGTCAATGTCTTTGTTCACTTCATGGAATATGATTCCATTTGGGACAGAATTCTTCCTTTCCATTTAGCACTCAGGCGTTTGCCAGGAACCATTGAAGGGAAAGTCTGGATCATGACAGTTTTGGGCCATTTCACAATTACAAGGCACAAACTTCTCAGATATGTCCATAGTATTTGGGCCTTTGCTTTTCAGTGGAAATCTACACAAATATATATTGAACCATATTTATTTTTGGAACCCCAGGTTGAAGATCATTATTTCCGCTGTTCTCTTTCAAAGGACATCTTTTCTGTCAAAGGCCGGAGAAGATGCACCCAGAAAGCCCCACTGGAGACCCAGGAGAAAAGGAACCAAAGACAGATTAAAAATCACCCCTATTTGTACAGTTTCATTAACACTCTGGCCCATGCCTTGAATGCTGCATATTTCTCCAGATCAAGTAGGAGAAGCAAGGAGGTCAAAGAGAGGTTGGGGGCGCTAAGGCTGCAGCCGTGGCAGGTACAGTAAGTGATAGCAATAGCAATAGCACTTAGACTTATATACCACTTCACAGTGCTTCTTACAGCCCTCTCTAAGCGGTTGACAGAGTCAGCCTCTTGCCCCCCAACAATCTGGGTCCTCGTTTTACCCATCTCGGAAGGATGGAAGGCTGAGTCAATCTGGAGCTGATGAGAATCGAACTGCTGGCAGTCAGCAGAATTAGCCTGCAATACTGATTTTGTGTTCATAAATGTGAAGGAACTCCTGAGACCATGCAGACCAATCCCTCCTCTCTGTCACAGCTCCAGTTTTTCTGTCTGATGGCTGCTCAGTCTTGGGTCTAGGTAGGACAACTTGCCATGGCCAATTTACCCAAGGACAAGAGTTATACTAATATTGAAGAAATAGTGGAATAAAATCTTTAAAGAAAGGATGCAAAATGAAATGTGAATGACAACAATTATTTTAATAATTGAATTGTTGAATTTTCCTGTGGCAAGTAGTCTCATGGCGAGTTGGCCTCTGGTGAGATGTCCTGTGGCAAGTTGGTAGTGGTGAGTCAGCCACGGAGAGTTGGCCACAGTGAGTTGTCCCATTCCATCGGTTGTCAGCCTCCGTCTTTTTATTGCTTGCTTGCTCAGCTGCCATTGTAACGGGGGGAGGGGGGAGCTGACTGGATGTCTGGGGGGGGGAAGTGAGCTGGTGGAGTAAATGGGAGAAAGTTTTTCCTCAGCGTCTCTCTGCAGCTGGGAAGAGCGCTACTAACCACTCAAGGTCAACCGGCGTGGCATACCAGACGGATGGAACCATCAGAAACTGCACCCCACATGACCCCTGGAGGGGATGTGGATTGGATAATCCTGACCAGACGATTGGGGGGAGGGCTTAAGGATGCTTTCTATATGTTATTTTTGCACCTATTGCCTCAGAACTTGCTTTTCTTTGGTTGCATTCAGTTCATACTCAGTAAAAGTACCTTTCTCTATGAAAATGGAGTTGGGGTTTTTCTTTCTTGAGTATTGAAAGGAGGCATACCTGCTTAAGACAATCCATGAAGGGGAGACTGAACTTCTCTGTTTTACTAGCTCAGTTCTAAAAGAGCTCCTTTTTTAGGATTTTTTCCTCTCATTCAGAATCCCCTCTTTTGTAACTGAGTTTATTTTTCCATGTCTGACAATAATAGTGAGCAGATTGGAAGCTCATGTGCAGTATCTTTCAGTTGTTGATACAGTGCTGTATCCTCCCTTCTCCAAGTAAGAGGTTGTGTTAGTTAGAAAAAATGCTCCCAGTCACCTTTTTTTCCAGCTGTTCTTCTTGTTGTCTTTCCTCAAGACCAAGAGCAGTTCCTTTGATCTCTTCCTTGGCTTCCTTGTCCTTCCCTAAAACTAAATCCCATTTTGTGCGATGTCTTCTCCAATCGTGGTGCCTCCAAGGAGCATCTGATACATGAGTTAGGGACTCCCCAAGCCAGAGCATTGAGATTCTTTTTTTTTTTTGATTTTTTTATTTTTAAACAAAACATAAAACATAAATCCATCATCCATTACAATTGCAAACAGTGTGTCAGTCGGTTACCATTCTTTTGTGCTTCATCCCCGTATTCAAAGTTTACTAATTATCTAATTTCTCATATTGTCAAACAAATAAACATCCTCATTTATCATTTATTTAACTATGGCTTTATCGCTTCATAAAAATTATTTTCAAATATTGTATTTATAACATTCATTTCATGTTTCATATTTCATTCCATGTTTTATTATCTAGCCATTGATAAAATAAATCCCATATCTTATAATATTGTTTATGGCCTTCTTTGCATTTTGTTTTCATAAACATTCTTTTTAAATATTTTTTTTCTCAATATAAAATGCAAATAGAAATAAATGGGGAAAAGAAAAAGGAACTGAATAAATATGGGAAAGAGAAAGAACCACAAAAACAGAAACTTCTAACTTCTTTCGATGCAGCAATTTGCATAATAAGATTAAAATCTCAACTTCTTATTTATTGAAAAATAATAAGTACTAGTAATTTCAACAACAACAATCTGCTTAATCATCAAAACCTAAAGTCAGAATATCATTTTTATCTCTTGATCAGAAAGTCCCAAAGGGGTTTCCAAGTGGAAACAAGCTATTTACATTCTTTTCCTTAATGTTGTTAACTTTGCCATCTCCGCCAGTTCCATCTGTTTCTCCATCCATTCTTCCATTTGTGAGTGCATAAATTTCTCACTGCAGTTAGCTTATATGATAACAGAGTTCCATTTATTTTTCAATTCATTATCCAATAGTTCTAAAAAAAATCTGGCTTCAATTGTTGGTTATTTTAAGAATATTCTAGATTTGAACACAATTCTGGTTCTTGTATTTCTTTGCCTAGTCACAAGTCAACCACATATGATAAAAAATATCTTTTTTACATTTCTAACAAACATTTGAAATATCTTTATATCTTTGATAATTTACTAATCGTTAAATACCAACAGTACATCATTTTATTTAAATAAACTACACATTTCTGATAATTATATTAAAAATAATCATACATTTCCAGCATATCATTTTCATAAAGATTCTTCTCAAGTTTTATCCCTCACCCTTCTTCCAGTGAATCATTAATGGAATTATCAAGTATCTAATAAGTTAGTTATTACCACCAATTTATTATAACCAGTGACTAGTATAACATATATACTAGAGTCGGGAACCACTAGCACATATGTGCGAGGGTAATCTTTACCTTTACATATAACATATATATTATTATCAAGAAAGTACAAATGAAACCTTAATGCTAGATCTACGTTGGAGATCCCATCTGTCTGTTCTTATATGAGACATCATAATTTGTCAAGTCCACATTGCTAAAAATCAGATATTTTCCTATTGGATTTTATTTATGCCCTTTTCTCTATTGAGAAATGATATTTTTCATGGAAGCTGTGATTTTTTAAAAAAGTGATCTGAGTAAATGTGAGTAAGAGTTGGAATAAATCACACATCACAAAATAATTATTTAAAAAATCATTATTTATTGACTCAATCTGCCTGTATTAATGTATATATTAAAGACTAGATGATCAAGGTATAATTGTTATTCATATCTCCCAATTCTATGAGGAACATTGGAAATTATTTGAGTACAATTTTAAGATAGTCTTTTCCCACTTAATTATTACACCATTCAGCCATCCCTTAACTAGATTCCTAATCATGACTTCTTGAAGAAATTGGTTAATACTTTGATGAAATCAAGTTATATCACAAGCATTCCTACAATCTATTAACAAATTGTAACGATATGTGGGAATGACCTTGGGGATAGGAGAAAAGATGCTGTGTAGAAATGATCAGATAAGAGAGAGGGGAGGCAAAGAAAGAAACTCAGAAAGGATCCTCCCTAGCTTTTCAGGTTGTGCATATGGTTGTTGGGAGATTTGTGCTTTCAGACTTGCAAGATTCAGTTACTATAACAGAATAACAGAGTTGGAAGGGATCTTGGAGGTCTTCTAGTCCAGCCTCCTGCTCAAGCAGGAGAACCTATTTCAGACAAGTAGCTGTTCAGTCTCTTCTTAAAAACCTCCAGTGATGGAGCACTCACAACTTCTGAAGGCAAGTTGTTCCACACGTTAATTGTTCTCACTGTTAGGAAATTTCTCCTAATAGAAGCAACCTATATCTAGGTTGCTTCTGTCAACCATCCCACTTGGTTTGTGCAGTAAACAAAGATTCCTGGGACATTTTTTTTTTCTCCAAGAGTATAATTTACTAGACCAACATGGTTACAGAAGTAGCGAAACCAATTCTGATATTTTCACATGCAAATAGTATAGTAAACTGTCCCTTTTCCTCTCGCCTTCCCACTGTTATTGTTTACTGTCCAATCAGCTGCATTCATTTTGTTTGGGGACAAAGTCAGCGGTGGGTTGCTACCGATTCAGTCCGGTTCTTGCGAACTGGTAGTAACGTTGGTGGGAGGCTCCGCCCACCCACTTGGACGTCATCAAATACGATCTGTGCATGCGCAGAAGAGCACATGCTCTTTCCTGTTGCGAACCAGTAGCGAAGGTAAATGGAACCCACCCCTGGACAAAATGTCTTGCAGACAGTGACTTTGGGATGCTAGCATTGTCTCTGAGCCAGTGACTCTGAGCCAGTGTTCTTTGCATTCCTTTGCCCCACCCCACCCAATAACCTCTGGTTAATTGTTCTCATTGTTAGGAAATTTCTTCTTCATTCTAGATTTCTTCTTTCCTTGATTAGATTCCATCTGTTGCTTCTTATCTTGCCTTCTTGTGCTTTGGAAAATAGGCTGATCCCTTCTTCTTTGTGGCAGCCCCTCAGATAAAGTCTTGCAATAAATTAGAATTTGGTCCTCTTTCTTGTCTGTTTACCTGGAGAAGATTAACCTGGGAACTTAGTTCTAGACAAATCCATTCTTATTACTAATCACTTTGCTTTGTTTTTCACTTTTGAAGTTAATGGTAACTTTTGTTCTCCCAACTAAGACCACATGAAATGAGAAACCTAGTTTTCTGCTTTTAACATTTCTGGATGTTTCCATTTTAGTTTCATCCCTTTCTGGCAAAGAATGAGTTTTGCAATCTTTCCACTTTTATTTTGTACTTGGACCAAAATGGAGATGTAGCAGCAGATCTGAACATCAGGACTTGGGTGGTTCTTTCCAAGTTGGATCACATCTACCAGCACCCAGGAACTTTTGCAAGAGAGAGACTTAATATCAACCAAGATGCTATTTTACAGCTAAAGTTGCTCAACAAGGTGGGTGGAATATTGGTGTCTTTTCTCTGTTTTCCAAAGCCTCAGGAACCATTTCCAGTGGGCTAAATCCAATCACCATGGTGGATGACCTTCACTGAGAATTAAATGTAGAAACATTGTTTTCTTAGCCTCTTGGGAGGCTTCTATAGTAATCAACAAAGTCTCCTTCAGATGTTATAATATTCAGACAACCTGAGATGACAATTCTTTAGGATGTAGATGATGGTCTTTTGTGTCCCCTCTGTTACTTGTTATCTCCATAAACCTGGTTGAGAGAGGCCATCAAGTAATGGAGATTGCAGTACTGATAGTCTCAGGTTTGCTTGTTCTTTGTCCTCAAATATCAAAGAAGAAGGCAATTCTGTTGACCGGTGCCTGAGTTCAGGTTTGGACTGAATCCAATGAAATTTTTCAAGACTAGCTGGAGGTCTTGTAGGTCCCAGTGGGAAATAAGCTTTGGAATTTGAATTCAGCTTCTCCAAATTTATATGCCCCCTGTCTCCCTGTCCAGAGTGACTCTGAGCAGCTTACAATAGTGTTTTGTTTGTATAATGTCTCATGTTGTATAATACCCTGATCCAGGAAACTGAAGTACTGAAACATTTCTTTGATTCAAAGAAAAGCCCTTCCTGATATCAGAGATAAAGAGGGGAAATTTGAAATAAATGCACCTTAGATTTGGCCTTTGGCTTGTAAGAGGGCAATTCATCTGAAAACCTCTTGATTGCCATGGTTTAACATGAGTGTTAACTACCTTCAGTCTCTTTGGGGGAAAAGGAGTCTCCAAATTTAATTAATGTGGGTCTGTTATTCCATGCTGGTTGATTCTCCTACTTCCGCAGAAAGGACCTTGTTTGTATAACTAGATGGACTTTAGAAATATCTCCTTCTGAGACAGGACTCACACTCATGTCCCAGGTGCGGCAGCAAAAATGTCTCAGCTATGATTTTAGAGGGACATTTTCTCATGACCTCACCTCCATCTCTTCTGACTACAATTCTCTTGAATGAAAGGGTCTCTTTCATTCTTGTTTCACCAGCATGGCATTCATACCAATTGAACAGATAAATACATAAGAAACAAAGAACATCTGGTTTAAAGTTGACAGTCCTAATTTGAAATGAATTTTTCCTTTGTATCTTAACTGTGAAACTGTTTGAACTATTTTATGCAGGTTTTCAGTGTTTTATGTACTCCAGAAATCTCTGTTGATTCTACTGGTCAGAGATTTCTTTGTTCATCATAGGTTTTTCTCTATTTTAATCAATATTAAAATTTATTACATTTTATACATTAAAATATAATAAATCTGAAATGTATTCTAATTTTAATAAATTCAATTTTTTAGTATAAATAGATTATCATACTTTAAAATCATGGGTATATGAAGAATGGGGGAATGCGTGTTAATAGGATAATGAGGAGGAAACCACCGGTTGTTCCTTAATTCCTCCAGACTTCGTTAAGGGGGGGGGGGAGCTTTTTTTGCAATGTGATATGCCAGAAGCAAAAGGCAGGAAGTAAATGAAGAATCTTCCATAGTTGTATCTCCTACAACCATTAGGAACTAGTGAGATATTTCATAATTACCTAAGTAAAGACCAGAGGCTACTTGGCTAATGTCCATGTCTATCTCCATTTTCCATGGATGATGAATCCTAACTTCTTTTCTTTGCCGTTCCTTCTTTTTCTGCTCAGTCCTTGCCTCAGTCCAAATGTGTGGAAAGTTGTCATCCTGGATTTGTCAAGAGGGCTCGAGAAGGAGAGCCAGTTTGCTGCTACGACTGCGTTCCTTGTCCGGAGGGGACCTTCTCCACTCAGGAAGGTGGGTGATACCAAAGGAAAGGAAGCCCTGATGGAAATGGGTTTATCCAGAGCATTTTGAAAGAAAGTACATGTTGAAGATGCTTTGAAGTTCAATTGTCTTCTTATTTATTTTCAAAATGCACAAAAATCAAAAGATATTGAAAAAAGGGTTAGGAAGAAATAGTGAGGTATGGCATATTGGGCAAGCTTTATCTTTGCCAAGGGAAATAATTCTCCTACTTGTTAGTCTGCCCCCCATATTTATCTTTCTAGGAACATCTCAGTTCTTTTAAACTTTAGAAATTATCCTAGGTCCGTTGCTTTTTCTCATCTGAAGCAGACTTATGTTAAGTTATCACCCAGAATTGCTGCATAATAAGTTATCTCAAAACAATCAATTTCTATAAGCAGAAAAGTCTTATTGAATGTTTTTGGGCTCAACAGAGCTAAAGGAGACAAAAGAAAAGAAACATCTTTCCATAGAATCAAACAAGATGGTATTGCTGGGAAAAAAGAGTGATAATTTAATTATACAATTATTTGGGGTGAAATGTGTTTACTTTTCTCCAATGCTTTAACTGTCCATTTTATGGACTAAAAGGTAAAACACTGTTATTCATTTTATCCCAGTTCAAATTCCTTGGTATCATCAGTACTGCTGGGCCTTCCACTTTTTGTTACTTCCTTTATTATTTGTAAAATATGAATACAACCCCAACCAAAACCAAAATCAGTTATGGTTCAAAAAGGAAAAAAGTCCTACATATACAATTGTGATTCAATTGAACAAGACCTAACAAAAAGGATGCAAAAATGGAAAAAGATAAGAATAACAAGCTGTACAATATTGATTTATATGGAACTAATTCAATGCCTGAACATATCAGTAACTCTAGTCTAGACAGTATGGAACCAAATTGCTTCATCTGCTCATTCTTAATACATAAAGATTTTACAAGAATAAAATCTGATATTGTCCTCATTTATTACTTAAGAAATTAATTTTCCTTAAAATATCTTTAAATGTGCAAAATGATTGTAACTATTTGCTGAGCCTCAAACTGTTGGTTCAAAGTTGGTTCAAAGTTGAACCAAAACTCTTCATTAAATGACATTGTCACTGCGTTTTTGTATTTACCAGTTATATATATATATATAAATTTGATTTATATGCTGCCCTTCTCCGGAGACTCAGGCTTACAGTGCGTTAAGCAATAGCCTTCATACTTTTGTATATTTATACAAAGTCAGCTTATTGCCCCCACAAACTGGGTCCTCATTTAACCTACCTTAGAAAGGATGGAAGGCTGAGTCAACCTTGAGCCTGGTGAGATTTGAACTTACTTTAATTGCAGACAGCGGGTGTTAAATTACAGTGCTCTGTCTGTGAGCTATCCAGGCTCCTCCTTTCTGGACTGTCAGACCTTCCGTAGCTTGCCAATTTTCTTATCAGGCTGCAGAGAGGTAGCCGGTAGGAACTTTACCAAAATGTAACAATTTAATTATTTAGATTAGTAAGATGTTTTATTTTCTTCTTTACAATAAATATGAGTTTAATTAGAAGATGTATTCCGGTTTTATTTTTCAAGAGTATACACAAGGAAAGTGCCACGATCCAGGCAATTACCCCAGGAAGGTAACAGGGCTAATTGCCTTCGACAGACATATTATACATTTTAGGAATATAACTTAATATCATATTTACTATTACATTAACTAGTAGATTTATTTTCAAAGTGTGTTAATATATGCTGTTCTGAAACTAAAATGGAGTTTAGGCCAGCCAAGACCAAATCATATGAATTAGAGACCCCTCAGATTTTTTACATCTTCACACAATATTTTTTTAAAAAATCTGATCGCCAATCTTTTTTAAATACCCAATAAACACAAAATCATATTTAATGACCAAGGCTATATAGTAGCTTTCTAGAATGGAAATGAAGATCTCTAATTAATAAATACGGACCCTCAAACTTGTCACGTTTGCTGAGGAGTAAAAAAAGGTATCTCAAAATAGGCCAAAAGAGTGTGAAATTCAGAAAAGTTCTCATTCTACAAAAACAGACTTGTTAAAATAAAAGCACAAAAGTAAAGCTAAAAATCTACAAAGCTAAACCGACCTTCAATGTAAGAGGGCCTCCATTTTCCCCAAGACCTTTGAGGGCTTCTGCTCAGGATGACTGATGACTTTCCAGAGGCCCATGAAAAACCTGGCTGGTCTCTGGAGCAGAGGGAGGTGGAGCCCTTGCCAGAGGGGATTTGGGGTTATAGGTGGCATTGGGGGGCCATTCAGGCCATTCATTTTGTTTTCTAAAATGTTTTATTTTTTAATAATAAGTAATCTAGAGACACTGGGAGTCAAGCCACCTAAAATTTGTATAAATAAATAAGCAAATTCTTATTAGCTTTTCAATATAAAGCATATAACAGGGGTTAACAGGGCAATCCCTTTTAAAATATATTTATTTGTTTATATCCCACCTTTATTACTTTCATAAATAACTTAAGGCAGCTAAGTGACATAATACTCCTCCCTCCTCCTATTTTCCTATTGTCAGATCTGCCGTCCTCAGCTTGATGCTTTGCTAGCATTCTGCCATCAGTTGGAGGAGGGGAGGAGAGGAAATAGGTAACTGGCACAAGAGGGGTAAAGGGGATCAATGGGGAGGAGGGAGGAGAGGCTTGATGGAAACCAGAGGTGTGAAGAGCCAGCCTGTTCCATTTCCTGGGAAAGGAATGTGAATTGCACCAAACATCCAAGCGGTGCTCAAAACACCTCTAACGGCACACCATTGGTTGAAGATCAGGCCAGCCAGGGGGGAAGGCTGATGAAATGGGGAAAGGTTTGTAGCCGTTTACGTGGGAACTTTAGTTCTAGTCTGTTTTGTTTGTAACCACTAATCTTTAGTAAAAGAGCCTGTCGCTTCAAATGGCCTCAAGGGTCTCTCTTTCTTCCCAGGCTAGCTAGGGCAAGCCTGACACCCAGAACAACCCTGTGAGCTGGCTGGGCTGAAAGAGAGTGACTAGCCCAAAGTTGCCCTTTCAGATTTCATGCCTAAAGCAGGACTAATCCCCTCTAAAGTGGGACTAGGACAAGGACCAGGCACCTCGTTTCTCGCTTGGTGCCTTAAACACTGGGCCACCTCTCTCTCTCTTTCTCTTTTACCTAACAACTTTCATTCTAATTTTGTTAATCCTACCTCATGCATTCAGTATAACTTTTACATCACAAGCTTGATCTCCTGAAATGATATTCATACATTTAGACATATCTAACTTCACATAAAGAAACCCTCTGCGTAGGGATTTCGATTGTAATCCAATGGACAGAAAACTGTGGAAATCGTATCTTCTCAGAAGACACTTCAGAAGTTCCATCTAAACCACATCAAAGATATTTTCCCCATCCAATGAGATGAGAGCATCCAATTTATAGATCGAGAGACATGGTGTGGACTGTTATGGGGGCACCTTATTACACCCATATTAGTACTGCTCCCTGTAGCCATTTCAGATTATTTGTTGGTTTACCTTTGATTACCAGCAACTAGATTTCACAGGGTAGCCATCCTCTGGGTCTAATATGTGAAGAAATGCCACCTGGAAGGAAACAGGAAGTGTGCCTAGAAAGATTCACGGATTTGTTATTTACCTCTAATAATGTAGGTTCTGATGAAGTTTCTCCATATTACACAGGAAATGTTTTAGGTCCTAGGACTTCCCCATTTTCCTAAACCTGAGCTATAATATTTTTAGAAAATAATATTTTCAATTTTCTTCCTTGGAATATAGGTGTTAGAAAATGGTGTTTTCATGATCAAACTGGTTTTATAAATGGAAGACGAATGAAAAGTAATGTAAGGCAAATTGTTAATTTATTAGAGTATGTGGGAAGGAACAACCAGGTCCCCGCAGTGCTAGTTTTTTTGGACGCTGAAAAAGCTTTTGACAGATTGAATTGGCAATTCTTATTAAAACTAATAGAAAGGATGCAATTTGGAGAACATTTTACACAATCTATTAAGGCAATATATCAAACACAAACAGCGCAAATAATAATCAATGGTGGTTTAACAGATAATTTTAATATAGAAAAAGGAACAAGGCAAGGCTGTCCCTTGTCTCCGTTATTGTTTATTTTGATGCTGGAAATTTTATTAAATAAAATACATGGGACTGATATAATAAAGGGAATTAGAATTAGATGGCATGAATATAAGTTACGAGCATTTGCAGATGACCTGGTGGTTACCTTAGCCCAACCGGTACAATCGATTACAGCCTTGATGGATATAATCTGCTCATATGGACAAGTATCTGGTTTTAAAATAAATACAGCTAAAACAAAGATAATGGCTAAAAACATGGGCAGAAGCCAGAAAGAAGAGATAGAAAGATTAACAGGATTCGAAATAGTTAAGAAGGTTAAATATTTAGGGGTTTATATTATGACTGCAAATATGAAATTATATCAACATAATTATGAACCGTTATGGCAAAAAATACAGAAAGAGATGGACAACTGGAAGAAATTGCAACTGTCTTTGCTGGTAGGATAGCTGCTGTAAAAATGAATATTTAACCAGATTTTTATTTCTTTTTCAAATGATACCTATACTTTAAAAAGATGAAAATTTGAAGGAATGGCAGAAGGGCATAAACAAGTTTGTGTGGGCAGGGAAGAAACCACGAGTTAATCAAAAGATAATGCAAGACACCCGAGAAAGAGGTGGTCTTAAAATGCCCAATTTAAGACTGTATTATGAAGCTGCTACCCTCTCAGCAATTACAGATTGGATAAATTTAACGGAGGAAGAGATACTGAATATTGAAGGATACGGTCTGGTCTACGGCTGGCATGCTTATCTATTGTATGACAAGAAAGTAGGTAAGACTTTTAAAAGTCACATATTAAGAAATGCTCTACTGCGTGTCTGGAAAAGGTATAAATATAAACTAAAGGATAAGTTACCAATATGGACAGTACCCAGACACGCGATAAAGAATATAAATTTGGAGCAAAAGCAAGATAAGTTTACATATAAGGAACTCCTTTATAAGGAAGGAGTTAGATTACAATTAAAATCTATGGAGCAATTAAGAGAAGAAGGAATTATTAAGACTTGGTTTCAGTATGGTCAGCTGCAGGCCAGATGGAGAGAGGATCAAAAAACTGGTATTTTGCAGCAGGATGAGAATTTGATAAAGCAAATAAGAGATAAAGGTCAAATGCATATTAAAAGGTTGTATAATGTATTAGTGGAAATAAATTCGGAAACAGAGCTAGTCAAGGATTGTATGATAAAATGGGCACAAAACATAGGTGAACCAATAATGTTGGATACATGGGAAAAGATATGGGTTAGAAAAGTAAGATTCACACAAGCTCAAAACTTAAGAGAGAACTTTTACAAAATGTTTTATAGATGGCATTTAGACCCAAAAAAACTAGCCTGCATGTATCCAAATTTACAACCCAAGTGTTGGCGATGTGAGTGTGAAGATATTTTCATATATGGTGGACACGTAAAAAAATTAAGGCTTGTTGGATAAAAATATGGTGGATTATTCAAAATATTTTAAGGAAAAAAATTAAATTTACACCACAGTTTTTTTTGTTGGGAATAGTCACGGATTGTACTGTAATAGAGACTAAGTTGGTTTTGAACTTAATAACGGCTGCCAGGTTACTGGTTGCACAGTACTGGAAGAAGGAAGATCCACCCACCATTGAGGAATGGACATTAAAAGTTGTGCATCTGGCTGAGATGGCAAAAATTTCATCATATCTTAAAGATCATTCAAATGAAAGAATGGAGAAGATGGATTGACTATATGCAAAACAAGTATCCGAACAAAAAGATTCATATAGCTTATGAATGAAATATTTTCAAGTAGTTTATGTTTATAGTTTTTGAGCTATAAGGAGTTAAAGACTTAGGGAGAATATGAATGCAATAATTTGTTAGCATATCTTAGCTTTATGTTTGTGAATGCTATACCCTGTGCCTGTTCTGGGAAGTCCAGGGAGGGGGGTGGGGGGGAAGGCGGGAGGGGGAAAGGGTGGGGGGGAGAAAATGTTTGTATTTCTTATAAAACTTTTTAATAATAATAATAAAAAAAGAAAATGGTGTTTTCATCCCCTTCCAGAAATTGTTAAGCAATACATCTTACAAAATGTCCCTGTTGTCTCCTGTTGATTCAAGAAGGTTGAAATGCAAAGGAGAGGATGTTAAAAAATATTGCTTTTTCTTTTTCTCAGATACAGAAAAATGTACCAAGTGTCCAGATGATAAATACCCAAATGCAGAGGGAGTGCAATGTATCCCCAAAGTTATAACCTTCCTGTCTTATGAAGAACATCTGGGCATCATCCTGGTCTCTTTTGTCCTACTCTTCTTCCTAACCACAGGCCTTGTTTTAATCATCTTCATTAAATACCGAGAAACTCCCCTTGTCAAAGCCAACAACCGGGACCTCTCCTACATCCTCCTGGTCTCCCTCCTGCTTTGCTTCTCGTCTTCTTCTTTCTTCATTGGTCAACCAAGGAAAGCCACCTGCCTTCTCCGACAGACGGCTTTCAGCCTCATCTTCTCAGTTGCTGTTTCTTCTCTCTTGGCCAAAACCATCACGGTGGTGTTGGCTTTCCTGGCCACAAAACCAGGAAACCGAGTGAAGAGATGGTTGGGGAAGAATTTGGCCAACTCCATCATCCTGTCTTGTTCTGCTGGCCAAATTGTCATCTGCTCCATCTGGCTGGGAGTTTCTCCCCCCTTCCCTGACTCTGACCTCCACTCCCAGCCTGGAGAGATCATCCTGCAATGCAACGAAGGGGCCGTTGTCATGTTCTACGTCACCCTCAGCTACATGGGCTTCCTGGCTGCCATCTGCTTCACGGTGGCTTTCCTGGCCAGGAACTTGCCTGGGGCCTTCAACGAAGCCAAGCTGATCACCTTCAGCATGCTGGTCTTCTGCAGTGTCTGGGTGACTTTTGTGCCCACCTACCTGAGCACCAAAGGGAAATCCATGGTGGCTGTGCAGGTCTTCTCCATTCTGGCCTCCAGTGCTGGTCTGCTGGGCTGCATCTTCATCCCCAAGTGCTACATTATCCTCCTGAGGCCAGACCTCAACACAAAGGAGCAGCTTATGACCAGAATCAGTGTAAAAACATGAGATATACCATATTTTGGGGGGGGAGTATAAGATGCACTTTTCTCCCCCGTAAAAGAGGGTGAAAATTTGGGTGCGTCTTATACACCGAATGTAGCCCCGCCCACCCACTGGCCCCCACCCTTTGGCCTCTGCCTCCCAGCAATTTTCCTCCTTGCAGCAAACAGTAAACAGGGATTGCCACTGCCTATTGCTGCCTCCAGGTGCCCCATTTTCAGCCTCCGCATCCCATTTTCGGCCTCCGCGTGTCCCATTTTTTGCCCATTCCAATCCCCACCACCTGGAATGGGCGGAAAATGGAGCACATGGAGGCCAAAAATGGGGCATGCAGAGGCTGAAAACAGGATGAGGAGGCCGAAAATGGGGTGCGCAGAGACGGCAATAGGCTATTGCAGTCCCAGCAGCCTGAAACAGCTGATTGTCGGGAGGCCGATCCAACCGACAATCACCTGCTTGTGCTAATCAGGCTGTGCTGAAGCTGAAATAGGCTGTTGCTGTTTGCTGCAAGGAGGAAAATTGCTGGGAGGCAGAGGCAGATTTTTTTTTCTTGTTTTCCTACCCAAAAAAGGTAGGTGTGTCTTATAGTCCGGAGCATCTTATACTCCAAAAAGTACAGTAACACCATTATGATATTGGAAGAATTGTTAAAGTTTCTTTTATTTGAAAGAAAATATTAATTCTTTCTACTTAGATAGTATAAAGGAATCCAAGAAGAATATGTGTCTATGTTTCTTTAATCCCCTTCCCTTTCAGTTCAATAAAGAGAACTCTGTGAAGGTTATTCAGAAGAATTTGATGTTTGGCAACAGCCAATGAACCTGACGCCTTATAAAAATAATTTGAGCAGGTTTTCCTATTGACAGAGCAAAAAGGTGTGGAAGAGAAAAGCCTGGGTAGGAAAAATGGGAAGATGAAAGCTGTGGGAAACAAGTTCCAGTCCAGAAGTGGTATTCAGCAGGTTCTGACCAGTTCTGGAGAATCGGTAGTGGAAATTTTGAGTAGTTCAGAGAACCAGTAAATACCACCTCTGACTGGCCCCGTCCCCGTCTATTCTCTGCCTCCCGAGTCCCAGCTGATTGGGAGGAAATGGGGATTTTGCAGTAACCTTCCCCTGGAGTGGGGTGGGAATGGAGATTTTACAGTATCCTTCCCCTGACATGCCTACCAAGCCACTCCCACCAAGCCATACCACGCCCACCAAGCCACAGCCACAGAACCGGTAGTAAAAAAAAATGGAATCCCACCTGTGCGTCCAGTCATGTTGTGTGATAATCTCTGTGAGAACCCATGAAATGCCCAAATGGTTCCTTCTTGATGTCCTACTAGAGAAAGAGTGGATCACAACAGCCATCTGGGATTTCAGTTTGGGGCTCAGTTTGTCTAGCTCTGTATTTTTTTTCTTTCCTTGTTCAAGAAATAAAAGAGCAATATCTAACAATGTTCAGGTCCTTTTAATGGTCCACTCTACCATTTGTACATAAAGGATTTCTTTGTTCCTTTTCCATGCCTGGTTTATCTGTGAAAGGCTGGACAAAATGTCCAAAGAAGGAGTGCTCAATGCAGCATCTTCATCCAGGTCCAGGAAGCGGGTGAGCAAGGGTGGGAACAGCTGGGTTTCTAGGAAGAGAAACTGTGGAAGCTGCTCTGCTCTCCAACCACAGAGTTTGCTGATTAATTAGAAACCAATCTTTAGATGTCAGGATGGCTATTAATTGCGAATCGAATCCCTTTGCAAATTCCATTTTCAGGAGATAAGAAAAGCTCTGATGGATCAGACCGAGGTCAGTCTAAGATTCACAATGAGCACCTGGGAGGCCTCTGGTTGCCCCATAAGCAGAAGGCAGAGACTTTGCCCAACACGCAACAGGTGTTTCCCCACAACTGAACTTTCCTCCATCACACCAGACAGTGCTGGACGTTCAGCCATCCCTCCATCTAGGAATCCCCAATTCTGGTATCAGAATATCTGGGATGTCTCAGTGTCCAACATGTGTCTGATGTGACGGAGGAAAGTTCAGTTGTGGGGAAACACCCGTTATGTGTTGGGCAAAGCAATAAATCATTAATATGAGAATATTCATATGAATATTCATATGAGAAAATGTTTCCAAGTTTCACTCCCCCAATCAAAAAGTACTAAGGCGGGACTGGAATGCAGGAGTCTCCTAGTGATTGGCCCAAAGTCCCCCAGGAAGTTTTTCATGCCTAAAGGAGGATTAGAACTCAGAGCCAGCTGGCTTTCATGCCTAAAATAGGACTAGAACTCAAAGTCCCCAGAGGATTGGCTCCAAGTCCCCCATTTGGCTTTTGTTGGAAGGTGTGATTAAAACTCCACTGATTGGCACAAAGTCCCTCATCTGGCTTTGATTCACCAGGGACAACTGATCTCTTCCCACAGTCGAAAGCTGCTTTCTGCTGCTGCCCTTGGTCCCCTCTCGCCTCACCCAGACAAACAGCCGTGGTGGCCGCCCCTCGCCTGCCCCGCTCCCTCGCCCCCAGCTCGACCAGCGCCAAGCCTTGCCTTCCTCCCCTGGGGCTGGCCGAGTGAGCGAGGAGCGGAGCGGGAGGGCGCCTGCTTGGGCTTCCTCCCAGCTTTGCCACAGGGACGGAGGGGAGGGCTTCCTGCGCCCCTTTCCTCCCGGGCCACGTCGGGGCTCCGTCGAGGAGAGTGGCAGAGGAGCCATGGTGGGCAAGCATGCTCCCCCGCCACCTGAGAGCGCGAGAGGCATCCCGGGTGGGCAGCCTCTGCAGGTCTGAGCCCCCATGGCACCTCTAAGGGTCTGCAGGGGGGGGGGAAGCATCCACATTTGGCACCTCTCCACAGAAGTCTGCAAGGAGGGCAGGCGGAGGACGGCGGTGGGGAACCAGTCTTGGGGGGAGCGGATCGGCCACCTCTGGGCTCCGGGGATGGATTTCTCTCCCTTCGAGGTTGCAGCCGTCGGGCTGGGGAGAAACGGCAGCTGGCTTCACCCGGAGGAAGGAGAGGCGAAGAGCAGCGGCAGTAACGGCGCAGAGTTGGAAGCTCTTGGAAGTGGGGAGGGCCTCGGGAGGGGAGCTGTCCAGAGTATTGCCAGGATTGCTGTGACTATAAGATTAGTTACAAACTGCAAAGATTCAAATAGGCCAATCTCCGCCTTGCAATTAACTATAAGCCTCCCCCGCCCTAGTTAATTGCTCACTTACTCACTATATAAGTAGGAGCTTGTTGCCTGCCAAAAAGATTCAGCAAGCCAAGCCAAGACAGCCGAGAGCAAGAAGCCCGAAGAAGCCTGGACTCAGAGAGCTGAGTAAAGACACAGAGCTGGAACAAAGTCCCTGCCTGATGCCTGAGCTAGAGCTGAAGCTCAGAGCCAGAGAGCCAGAGAGAAAGGGGAAGAGAGCTTGCCTTTGCTGAGCTGAGCATGCAAACCAGCATATGCCTGCAAGCTAGCATCTGCTGTTGTCTCTGAGCTGTAGTTGCTGCTGCTGCTGCTGCTGAAGCCACGACCAAGAGGAAGAGCTGGAGAATTTCCCTGCTAGAAGTTTCCTGCCAGAAGCTTCAAACCACGATGCTGATTGGATCAACTCCACAGGTGACTTGGTTCACAGAAGCTCTCTACAGGACATTCTCACTCATCACTGCTGAGAAGCCTGGGCAGCCGCTTCCCACTGCCTCGATGATATTCCAATCCTGAAACTACTTAGTGTTGTATTAGTTTTCGCCTTTCCCTTTGGAAAGCGTTAAGAGGACTGGTTTCAGTATTGCAGGAGAGGAACTTGGAGAGACGGCCTGGCTTCAGCTAACGAAGATAAGTGTTCTGTTTTAAAGACATTTGTCCTTTTTTTAAATGTTTCTAGTAAAGTATATTTTTACAAGACTCCTCTGTCAGTTTCATTTCAGCCCCAGTGCGTTTGCATGTGAACAGGTTCACGGTTCGTTGGGACAAACCTCAATCCCCCATAATGGAAGCGAGGGTTGGGGGGGGGAGGTGTCAACATCCCTTCTTCTTTTTTTTTTACCTACGTCCAGGTAAGCTTACAAGAGGACCAGCATCACCTGGAGCTTTTCATCAACTGCAGATTTGAGGACTCTCTATTCTGCCCCCTCCCATCTGAAAGGGCACACCCCCTCCCACCCCCCATTAATCCCTTCCCCGGTCTTGGTCTGACCCAGTGCTCCTAGGGCGGCGTCCTTCTCCCTGGCAGCGCCTGCTGAGAAGCCTTTGGACAGAGGGTCAGCCTCCCTCCCCCTAAAGGACAGAAAAGCCCCCTTTCTTTCTTTCTTTCTTTCTTTCTTTCTTTCTTTCTTTCTTTCTTTCTCTCTCTCTCTCTCTCTCTCTCTCTCTCTCTCTCTCTCTCTCTCTCTCTGCCTTTCACAGCAGCTGTTGCGCTGAGGCCCATTAAGCTCCGTCCTTCCCCGGTGTCAGGGTGCTAATTAATCCCATTCTGCTTTTGGGTAATTGCACTTTACCCAAGGTAAGATTTAGAGATGTGGATCGAGACTTTTCCCTTGAAGCATACTTTTGCAAGAAAAATAAACCCCAAAGATATTTTTTCTAAGAAAAAACTCATTTATTTGTTATAAAGAAAATAAAACATCTCACTAATCTAAATAATTACATTTTGGCAACGTTCCTGCCGGCCACCTCTCTGCGGCCAGACCTCTCCTGACAGGAGAACAAAGAAAGTTAGAAAAAAAAAAGTGAAGGAATGCGGACATGCGTAGTTAGCTTACTGATAAGAAAACTTGGCAAGCTACGGAAAGTCTGACAGTCCAAAAATAATGAGCTCATCTGGTAAATACAAAAACGCAGTGACAACCTCTTCTTTTGCCAGTTGAGCGAATATCAGGTACATCATCAAATAAGGCACATCTTCTTACACAGTTACTCGTGTTGAACTGCTGGAAGCGGTTTGTTGAGCATGTCTGCAATTTGATCATGTGTAGATACATACTGCATTTTAACAAAACGTTTTTTTCACTAATTGTTTTATGTTTGATAACGGATGTCAATGTGTCTGGACCTAGAACCTGTGAAATGTGATTCAGAAATATAAACCACCAATTCATTGTCTTCCATCACGGTGATCGGTCGGATCGGGTGTGTCCAGGTATCTGTGACCAAAGCATCAAACCAAGTTAGAGAATTACATGCATCTGAAACACAAGCATATTCAGCTTCAGTAGATGAACAAGAAACAAAATTCTGTTTACGCACTTGCCAATAAACAGGACATCCATTTAAGAACATCATATAACCTGAAGTACTTTTACGTGATTTCTTACCACTCGCCCAATCAGAATCTGCATAACAACATAATTCTGCATAATCGGTATGTGTTGCTTCTAACAATAATTTCATGTTTTTAGTGTGCTTTAGGTATTTCAATAATTTCTTAACACATGTCCAATGAAACTGTTTTGCCTTACCTACGTGTCGAGATAAGAGATTAACACTAAGTGCAATGTCGGGACTGGTCCAACTACTAATGTACAACAGTGACCCAATAACTGAACGATAAAGTGTTTGATCCTCGAACTCAGGACTTGCTTCATGTGTCAAGTTGTGAAAATCTGTTTGCATGGGTGTCTTTGTTGTGTTAGCATCCTTCATGTTGCAATGATGCAAAATTTGTTCAATTTTGTCCTCTTGTGAAAGACTAAACCCCTTCTGTGTTTTTTCAATCTGAACACCTAAATAAGTGCTAATATGACCCAATGATTTCAATGTGAAGAATCTCTGCAAAGCTTTGGCAAAAATTTCACTCATTTGCTTATTTGGACCAATATAAACAATATCATCAACATAAACAAGAACTATCTCATAGGCATTGTTAGATCTTTTTGTGAACACGCACTCATCAGTTTCGGACTTAATAAAGCCCATTGAATTTAGTTTGTCAGTAAGACATAAGTACCACATTAAACCAGATTGTTTCAGACCATAAAGACTTTTAAAGGTTTAGGAACCAGGTATCCCCTTCTTGCTGTCGGAACCCTGGAGGACTTCTCACGTAGATCTCTTCATCTAGGTCTGCATGTAGATAAGCCGTGTCAACATCGAACTGGAAAACTTCTAAACCAAGGATAGTTGCAGTTGCTAAAGCAATTTTTACACTCTCAGTTCTAACTGTCGGTGAATAGGTATTTGTGTAGTCCTCAGGATAACGTTGAGCAAAACCCTGAGCTACAAGTCTGGCCTTGTACAATGACTCACCATTTGGCTTCTTTTTGATTCTGTAGACCCATCGAGTGCCAATGACTCTTTTATTTGCTGGAAGTTTTGCAGGTGTAAACACCTTAAGTTTCTTTAGACTGTCCATTTCAACCTGCATTGCCTCATACTATTTGTCTTGCTCTGAATCAGGAAGATGTTTGATTTGCATGAAATTATCAGGTGGAAGTGTAACATTGCAAATCAAAGGCAAGGGTGTTTTTGTCAGTTGCCAAGAATATCATTGTGGAGGGATTCCTTTTGTGACCCTCTTGGAACGTCTCGGAACAACAGTCCATTCTTCTTCTGCTTCGTCCTCGTCCTCACATTTGTCGCTAGCGTCAGCATCCACGGCTTGTGAAGACGGAACATCAGGTTGAGAAGAACTAGTGGAATCTTGATCATCAATCTGCGTGGCATCAGCAGTATCATCTCTAGGAAAATAAACTCCAGGATCATTGGGATGAATCCTGGACCAGTCAACATCTTCCTCAAAATTAGCAGATTGGGAAATCGCAATTACATGTTTAGAGTCAATAAATTTGCTCCATTTTGAGTTATCATCAATACCCATAAATCTCAGTCTCTTTGCTGCTGGACCTCCTTTCCTTCTTTGAGCTAAGGGAATGTTCACCATAGCATAGCCAAGGGCCCAGGGGAGGGGTGGGGGAGTGGCGGCGATTATTAGGGAAAGTCTTAGTCTGAGAGAGACCACTGTTCCTCAGATAGCCAGATGTGAGTCCCTCCTCGTGAAGTGGGGCCGTGGGAGGCAGATGGGTTTGCTGACTACATACCTGGCTCCCTGCCACATGGCGGCAACCCTGCCCGAGCTGCTCGACATTATTGCCGGGGTGGCGGTTGATACCCCAAGACTTATTGTCATGGGGGATTTCAACCTGCCATCTGCAGGTGAGGTGTCAGAAGTGGCTCGGGAGTTCATGGCTTCCATGGCGGCCATGGACCTGACCCAATTAGTTCAAGGCCCTACTCACACAGGGGGACACACTCTGGACTTGATTTTCATCTCTGGTCAGTGGTTGAATGATCTTGGTAGAGGGGATTTAGACATTAAACCCTTGTCATGGACAGATCATTCTCTTCTTCGCTTGGACTTTCCTGCCGTTTCCCCCCGCCGCAGGGAGACGGAACCGATTAAATGGTTCTGTCCCAGGCGCCTGATGGACCCTGAAAGGTTCCTGATGGAGCTTGGGTCATTTCCTGAGACTCTAACACACGACTTGACTGAAGACCTGGTGGCCGCCTGGGAGAGGGCAGCCTCCGGGGCTTTGGACCGCATCATGCCTTTGCGGCCTCTGACCCGATGCCGACCTCAATTGGCTCCTTGGTTCTCCAAGGAGCTGAGAGAGATGAAGCGTCAGAAAAGATGCCTAGAGAGCATTTGGAGGACTAGTCAATCCGATTCCGACCGGACACTGGTGAGGTCTTATATCAAGACCTACCTAGTGGCGATAAAAGCGGCGAAATCTAACTATTTTCCCGCTCTTATCGCATCTGCAGAGAACCGCCCAGCCGCTTTGTTTAGGGGGGGAGTGCAGGAAGATCCCTTGCAGGGTCGAGCTGAGGATTTTGTGCAATTCCTGCATGATAAAGTCACTCGGATTCGGGAAGGCTTGGACTCCGACTGGGTGAGTCCAGGGGAGGAGATAGGGGCAGGTCTTGAGAACATTATCTGGGAGGAGTTAGATCTTGTGGCTCCCGAGGATGTGGACAGGGTTCTGGGTAGGATTAGTGCTGCCACATGTTTATTGGACCCGTGTCCCTCCTGGTTGGTACTGGCCTCCCGGGAGGTTACATGAGGGTGGCTCCAGGGGATTATAGGTGCTTCTCTGGGTGAGGGTGCCTTTCCCACTGCCTTGAAAGAGGCGGTGGTGAGGCCCCTCCTCAAGAAGCCTTCCCTGGACCCGGCTGAATTAGCTAACTACCGTCCAGTCTCCAACCTTCGTTTTGTGGTGAAGGTTGTTGAGATGGCACAACAGCTCCCCCGGCACCTGGATGAAGCTATCTATCTAGACCCGTACCAGTTGGGCTTCAGGCAGGGGTACAGCACAGAAATGGCATTGGTCGCATTGGTGGATGAGCTCTGTAGGGCTCGGGACAGGGGTTGCTCCTCTGTCCTGGTCCTATTAGATCTCTCAGTGGCTTTTGATACCATTGACCATGGTATCATGCTGCAGCAGTTGGGGGGGTTAGGAATAGGGGGCACCGTTTTGCAGTGGTTCTCCTCCTTCCTCTCCGACCGCTCGCAGTTCGTGTTGACAGGGGGGCAGAGGTCGACTTCGAGGCGCCTCGCAGGGGGAGTGCCGCAAGGGTCGGTTCTCTCGCCCCTTCTGTGAAGCCGCTGGGTGAGATCATCTGTGGTTTTGGGGTGAGAGTCCACCTGTACGCTGATGATACTCAGCTGTACATCTCCACCCCAGACCACCCCAATGATGCCCTTGATGTGATGTCTTGCTGCCTGGAGGCCGTGTGGGTCTGGATGGGGAGAAATAGGCTCAGACTCAACCCCTCCAAGACTGAGTGGCTGTGGTTCCCAGCATCGCGATATAGTCAGCTGGTGCCATCGCTGACTATTGGGGGCGAGTCTTTGCCCCCCACAGAGAGGGCTCGCAATCTGGGTGTCCTCCTGGATGCACAGCTGTCTTTAGAAGAACATATGACGACTGTGGCCAGGGGGGCTTTCTATCAGGTTCGCCTGATTCACCAGTTGCAGCCCTTTCTGGATCGCGACGCCTTGTGCACGGTCACTCATGCCCTTGTCACCTCCCGACTGGACTACTGTAATGCTCTCTACATGGGGCTCCCCTTGAAAAGCACTCGGAGGCTCCAACTGGTCCAGAATGCGGCTGCGCGGGTGGTTATGGGCGCAACTCGTTGTGCCCATGTGACACCCCTCCTGCGCGAGCTGCACTGGCTCCCAGTGGTCTTCCAGGTGCGATTCAAGGCCTTTAAAGCACTCCATGGCATTGGAGCCTTGGTCTCTCTTGATTTTATGATTTTATGGTTGGTTTTAAATTTTGATATGGATTTTAAATTGATAAATTTTAAACTATGGGCCAAATTTAATTATTTTAAATCTATTTTTAATCGTACTTATGTATAAATGTTTTTATTTTGGCTGTTCACCGCCCTGAGTCCGAAAGGAGAAGGGCGGTATAGAAATTCGAATAATAATAAATAAATAAATAAATTGGACCCAGGTACCTTCGAGACTGACTTCTGCCACCAGTAGCCTCCCACAGAGAGGGTCTCCTCAGGGTGCCATCGGCCAAATTATGTCAGCTGGCGACACCCAGGGGGAGGGCCTTCTCTGTGGGAGCCCCTGCCCTGTGGAATGAACTGCCCCCAGAGATGCATAAGATCTCCAACCTCCGGGTGTTTCTCTGTGCCCTCAAGACCCTGCTGTTCCACCAGGCCAGGCTATCAATGTAAAGTTTTAATTGGTTTTAAATGTGGGATTTTAAATTTGGGGGTTTTGTAATTGAGCCAATTATTTAATAATTTTAATTATTTTTAAATTTTGTCTGTCTTTGTGCTTTTAATCAGGCTGTACACCGCCCTAAGTCCTTCGGGAGAATGGCGGTATAGAAATAAAATTATTATTATTATTATTATTATTATTATTATTATTATTATTATTATTATTATTATCTCTCTTTCTCTCCATCTCTCTTTCTCCCCCCACTTTCTCTCCTTCATCTCTCTCTCTATCTTTCTTTCTCCCTCCACTTTCTCTCCTTCATCTCTCTTTCTCTCTATCTCTCTTTCTCCCCCCACTTTCTCTCCTTCATCTCTCTTTCTCTCCATCTCTTTCTCCTCTCCCCTTTGGGCCCCGGCAGTGCACCTACCGCACCATCAGGTCGCCCCTCAGCTTGGAGGCAGCACCTTAAGCCTGTGCCCCACTGTGTGTGCGCCTGCCCGGCTGCATGTGCAGCCGGCTCTGGTTGCTTTTACTGAGCTTCGCAATGGGGCAGACGGTGCCCCTCCTCCTCCTGGAGTCCATTACGATGCGGAGCTTCAGCTGCAGCCTGGGCAGCCAGTGTTCCGGGGCGGAGAAAAGTCGTGCATCTCCCCCAGCGACTGGATGGGCTAGGGTAGGTTGGCGCCGTGCGGGTGGGAGGTGGGGCGGGGCGAGGGACGGGTGAGTCAGCAATTTGACAAACGGTTCGGTGTGCTGCGAGGCCAATAAATTACAAAAAAACACCGAACCGTTTGTTAAATTTCTGGCTTGCCCGCCCCTCGCCCCGCCCCACCCACCACTATTTATTGGCAATAAATAGTGGTGCGGAGGGGCAGGGCGAGGGGTGGGGCAAGCCAGAAATTTAACAAACGGTTCGGCCGAACCATCTAGAATCGGCAGAATCCCACCATAGGTTGAAGAGAACTGTGTCCCCATTTTTGTTGTAATTGTTTCTTATAACAACTTACTTATCCAGTATTTTCAAACACTGCCTGCAAGCTCTCCACCCCTACTCCACCTCTCCATCCCTCAAGCTCCATTCATATGTCAGCCCTGCAATGTCTCTTCTGGGAGAGTCACCCACAAAGGGGAGAGGTGGTCTTGTCTCTTTCAGACCTGCCCAGACAACTCTGCAACCTTTGGAAACAGAGCACATTAACCCAGATGCTGCCTCCAACCAATTGAGCCGGGTAATTAGGGCCATCAATGTATCCATGAAATCACCTGCACCCAAAAGATTTCAGCTGTCTGGAATGGTATGGGGTCTCCTGTTTGAGCAGGGGGTTGGACTAGAAGTCTCCAACCCTGTTATTCTGTTATGGCCAACTTCCGGTTGGCTGACACCAGATGGCAGTAAAGGACAATTTATGGAGGAAAAGGACTTTCTTCCAGTTGCATCTGACTTCATGTCCTGGATGAAAACAATTTTTCTCTGGAGAAAGACTTCCAGCTGCTGGAGTTTCACTTCGACCTCTGAAGCAGCCACTTCTAATGAGGTTCATCACTCAATTTCACAATCACACAAAAAGATGTAAAATGGGGGCAAGTGAATGGAGGGGGTGTTGTTTGTCTTGGAATGAATATGTGTTATTTTTAAAAAATACGTTTTGTACGATTTAAAAGCAACATTTCCTTCAGACGGTTATTAAAAGCTACTCAAAAGATGACTGATGTTTTCTTTGTTGGTCTTTTGTCACCAAGACCTCAGGAATTTCCTGAGAGTTAAAGACATCTCAAAACTCTCCCTGCCAACATTTTTAAATGTGTCACCTAAAAAATATTTTTTCTTGCCGCACCCTTTTTCGTCAGCCCCAATTTTTGCCTTCATGTCATTGCATCAGCTTATCTATTAAAAATTCCACTTTTCAAAGTAAATATTGTGATGGCAGAAATTCTCTTTACAAATGGTGGCTTCAGCTATGTTATCAAACCTCTGGCAGGAATTTCTACACTCGCATTAAAAAAACCCTTTACTTCCTGGAGGAGATGTGCCAAATGCAGTCAGCCTGCAAAGCAAATAAATGCATCGAAGAGAGAAAAAAAAATAGAGTTTAAATTATGCACCTGATTAAAAGATATTGGGTGGGTGGGTGGGGAATCTATTTCTCAGTCTCTTCCTCTGAAATAGATTCAGATTGAAAGTGCAGCCTTAAGTGTATTTTCCGTGCTGGCCTGAAGACATGGCTGTTCCAGCAAACTCCCCGATCATTCTACGAGGTTTTATATTTGGGGATTTTAATTTTGGATTGGTTTTAGATTTTATTGTTATTGTTTTTTTATTTATGTGAGCCACCCCGAGTCCTTCGGGAGAAGGGTGGCATATAAATTTTAAGAATAAATAAATAAATAAATAAATAAATAAATAAATAAATAAATAAATAAATAAATAAATTTAATAACTCTCTTATCTTTTTGTGTAATTTAGGGATTTTAGCTTGGTGGAGCATAGCTGAACTTTGATTTGTAGAGGGAAACCAAGATCTTAAAATGTTGCTCTTGGAAGAAAAGTCGGGTTTGGTTCCAAGCTGGGAGAAAGACGCTGGAAATAAAAAGGAGGTTGATTGGAAAGAAGGATTTTGTTTACTGATGAGCAGAACCAACCACAGCATGTAGTTCTGGGCCAGCTGACAAAATGAGGTTGGGTCAGAGGTGGGTTTTTAGGCATTCTTTGGGGTTTTGTGTTGAGATGCTCCTGGGGGGATTGTGCCATGGAGGGAATTCTGATGTCTTTTGCTATTTCAATGATGGTGATTTCATTTCAATTAATGCTACTATTATGTCTTGAAAGGTCCTGTCCTGTCCTTCTTAATCCACCAACTGGAGCTGAAGGCATTTTGTTTGTGAATACCTTGGTCCAGTCTTTCTTAATGGGCACAAAATCTCCCTCTCCAAAGATTTCAGGCATCTGCCGGAGGCTGTTGGGGCTACTTTCTGCCTTGGTTAAGATTTTTCTCAATTTTTCTTTTTGGGGAAATATAATATTCTGCCTCTTTTAATATCCCCCCCCCAAATATTTCATTCTCGGGGGGGGGCTTCCTACATTACTCTCGTACTGGGAGCCAACCCCCCCTCCCTTCTAACCAGTGATGATGTTACTTAGATAGGTCATGAAACGTTTGCAAGAAAACTACCAACCTCAGAGAGCACCCAGGACCCCTGTCTAATCAAGGAATCACCAAGAACACTTCCATCAACATTGACAGGGTTGTTGTTGTTGTTAATTGTGAAGTCGTGTCCGACCCATTGCAACCCCATGGACAATGTTCCTCCAGGCCTTCCTGTCCTCTACCATCCTCTGGAGTCCATTGAAGCTCACGCCGACTGCTTCAGTGACTCCATCCAGCCACCTCGTTCTCTGTCGTCCCCTTCTTCTTTTGCCCTCCATCGTTCCCAGCATTAGGCTCTTCTCCAGGGAGTCCTTCCTTCTCATCAGGTGGCCAAAGTATTTGAATCAGGGTTGATCTCCTCTAGGACTGACCGGTTTGATCGCCTTGCAGACCAAGGGACTTGCAGAACTCTTCTCCAGCACCATAGTTCAAAGGCCTCCATTCTTTGGTGCTCAGCCTTCTTTATGGTGCAACTTTCACAGCCATACATTGCAACTGGGAAAACCATAGCACTTTTGTTGGCAGGTAATGTCTCTGCTTTTTAGTTTGCTGTCTAGATTTGCCATAGCTTTCCTCCTCCCCAGGAGCAAGTGTCTTTTAACTTCTTGGCTGCAGTCCCCATCTGCAGTCATCTTGGAGCCTAGGAAAATAAAATTTGTCACTGCCTCCATTTCTTCCCCATCTATTTGCCAGGAATTGAGAGGGCCAGATGCCATGATCTTAGTTTTCTTGATGTTGAGTTTCAAACCAACTTTTGCACTCTCCTCCTTCACCTGCATCAAGAAGCTCTTTAGTTCCTCTTCACTTTCTGCCATTAGAGTACTATCATCTGCGTATCTGAGGTTGTTGATATTTCTCCCGGCAATCTTAATTCCAACTTTTGATTCATCTAACCCCTCCTGTCTCATGATGTGCTCTGCATATAAGTTAAATATGTCGGACTCCTTTTCCAGTTTTGAACCAATCGGTAGGTCCGTGTCCAGTTCTCTATACGCTTCTTGACCTGCATATAGGTTTCTCAAGAGACAAATAAGATGGTCTGGTACTCCCATCTCTTTAAAAACTTTCCACAATTTGTTGTGATCCACACAATCAAAGGCTTTAGCATAGTCAATGAAGCAGAAGTAGCTGTTTTTCTGGAACTCCCTAGTTTTCTCCGTGATCCAGCGTATGTTGGCAATTTGAGTTCTTGTTCCTCTGCCTCTTCGAAATCCTGCCTGTACTTCTGGTAGTTCTCGATCCACATACTGCTGGAGCCTGGCTTGTAGGATTTTGAGCCTAACTTTACTAGCACGTAAAATGAGTGCAATGGTGCAATAGTTTGAACATTCTTTGGCATTGCCTTTCTTTGGAATTGGAATGTAAACTGACCTTTTCCAATCCTGTGGCCACTGTTGAGTTTTCCAGATTTGCTGGCAAATTGAGTGTAGCACTTTTACTGCATATAAACAGAGAGCAAACCCCACTGCCTTCTAGCACTGATGGTGTTACCTGGTTGGGTCATGAAAGGTCTGCAAGAAAACCACCGAGCTCAGAGAGCACCGAGTGCCCCACAGTTCAATCCTGAGCAAAACTAATCTCTTCTGTTGGGGCTGCCAGTGGTGCAGGCAGCTGGGAGTTTAGCTGGGCAACATCTGGAGACCTGCAGGGTCCCCATCCCTGACAGAAGACTCTTCTTTCCTCAAAGAGTCCAGAGCCTACAGGCGACACGCTGTCTGCTGAGTGTAGCAACCGGATTCAGCTTCCTTGAGTGGCTCTGCTGCTCCTTCAGCCAAAGCACAGCACGAGATGGAGAGAGAGTCTTATCCTTGCAATCAGCAAAGCAATTGCTTGTCTTCTCCAAAGTATTTACAATAGCAATTTTCACTACTTGAGTGGCTTCCTACGTAGGCAGGGAAATTTTTTTGGGTTTGTCTTAACTTTCCTGGAGCTCCTTGTACCCAACTCAATTGTGTACTTTGAAAACTGTGAGGGATGGGCCTTTGAGAAGGTGTGTGTGGGATGCCAGGCAGAACCTGCTACCAGGGTCTAAGGTCTCTGGACAACGTGCAACCATTATTAGAAAAGGTGCACCAATTTATTATTTTCAAATGCCCTTTATTTAAGACAGGGTGTGCATAAGACAGGCGGTTATCATAAAGGAAGGTCTTGATCCGAGGGAGACCACTGTTCCACAGATAGCCGGATGTGAGTCCCTTCTTGTGAAGTGGGGCCGTGGAGTGCAGATGGGTTTGTTGATCACGTACCTGGCTCCCTGCCACGTGGCAACGACCCTGCCTGAGCTGCTTAATGTCATAGCCGAGGTGGCGGTTGATACCCCCAGACTTTTGGTCATGGGGGATTTCAACCTGCCATCTATCGGTGAAACGTCTGAGGTGGCTCAGGAGTTCATGGCTTCCATGACAGCCATGGACCTGACTCAGTTAATTCATGGCCCTACTCACTCGGGTGGGCACACTCTGGACTTAGTTTTTGTCTCTGGTCAGTGGTCGAGTGGTCTTGATACAGGGGATATAGTCATTGAACCCTTGTCATGGTCTGACCACTCGCTCCTTCGACTTGACTTTCTAACCACTGCATCCCGCCGCAGGAAGGCGGGACCAACTAGATGGTTCCGCCCCAGGCGCCTGATGGACCCTGATAGGTTCCAGATGGAGCTTGGGCCAATTCCTGAGACTCTGGCTCATGACTCAGCTGAAGACCTGGTGGCCGCCTGGGATAGTGCGGCTGCCAGGGCCTTGGACCGTGTCGTGCCTTTGCGGCCTCTGACCCGGCACTGAACTCACCTAGCTCCTTGGTTCTCCGAGGAGCTGAGAGAGATGAAACACCGGAAAAGACGCCTGGAGAGCGGTTGGAGGGCCAGCCGTTCCGAATCCGACCGAACACTGGTGAGGTCTCATATTAAGACCTACCTAGTGGCGATAAAAGCGGCAAAATCTAGCTATTTTGCTGCCCTTATTGCATCATCGGATAATGGCCCAACCGCCCGGTTTAGGGTGACCCACTCCCTCCTCCATCAGGAAGCGCGGGATGATCCCTTGCAGGGTTGAGCTGAGGATTTTGTGCAATATCTGCATGACAAGATCACTCTGATTCGGGAAGGCCTGGCCTCTGACTGGGTAAGTCCAGATGGGATGACTGAGGTAGATCTTGAGAGTGTTATCTGGGAGGAGTTCAATCCTGTGGCTCCTGAGGATGTGGACAGGATTCTGGGATGGCTGAACGCGACCACATGTTTATTGGACCTGTGTCCCTCCTGGTTGGTGCTGGCTTCCCGGGAGGTTACACGAGGCTGGCTCCAGAGGATTATTAACGCTTCCTTGAGCGAGGGTGTCCTACTGGCCGCCTTGAAAGAGGCGGTGGTGAGGCCCCTCCTGAAGAAGCCCTCTCTGGATCCGGCTGTTTTGGCTAATTATCGTCCAGTCTCCAACCTTCGTTTTATTGCGAAGGTTGTTGAGAGTGTGGTGGCGCGGCAGCTTCCACAGTACCTGGATGAAGCTTTCTATCTAGATCCGCTCCAGTCTGGTTTCAGGCCTGGGCACAGCACGGAAACGGCATTGGTCGCGTTGGTGGATGATCTCTGGAGGGCTCAGGATAGGGGTTGCTTCTCTATCCTGGTCCTGTTAGATCTCTCAGCGGCTTTTGATACCATCGACCATGGTATCATGTTGCGCCGGTTGGAGGGGTTGGGAGTGGGGGGCACCATTTTGCAGTGGTTCTCCTCCTACCTCTCTGACCGGTCGCAATCTGTGTTGGCAGGGGGGCAGTGGTCGACCCCGAGGCACCTTGTCTGTGGGGTGCTGCAAGGGTCGGTCCTCTCACCCCTTCTGTTCAACATTTATGTGAAGCCGCTGGGTGAGATCATCCGTGGCTTTGGGGTGGAGTTCCATCAGTACGCTGATGACACTCAGCTGTACATCTCCACCCCAGGCCACCCCAACGATGCCGTTGAAGTGATGTCCCAGTGCCTGGAGGCCGTGCGGGCCTGGATGGGGAGAAACAGGCTCCGACTCAACCCCTCCAAGACCGAGTGGCTGTGGCTTCCAGCGTCCCGATATAGCCAGCTGGTGCCATCACTGGTTATTGGGGGCGAATCATTGGCCCCCACTGAAAGGGCTCGCAACTTGGGCATCCTCCTGGATACATGGCTGTCTTTAGAAGAGCATATGATGGCCGTGGCCAGGGGGGGCTTTTTATCAGGTTTGCCTGATACGCCAGTTGCATCCCTTTCTAGATCGGGACTCCCTACGCACGGTCACTCAAGGACTCGTCACTTCCTGTCTGGACTACTGCAATGCTCTCTACATGGGGCTCCCCTTGGAGTGCACTCGGAGGCTCCAGTTGGTCCAGAATGCGGCCGTGCGGGGCGCTCCCATGTGACACCTCTCCTGCGCGAGCTGCACTGGCTTCCTGTGGTCTTCAGGGTGCACTTCAAGGTGTTGGTGACCACCTTTAAAGCGCTCCATGGCTTAGGGCTGGGGTATTTATGAGACCGCCTTCTGCTGCCAATAGCCTCCCACCGGCCAGTACGCTCCCACAGAGAGGGACTCTTCAGGGTGCCGTCGGCCAGACAATGTCGGCTGGCGACCCCCAGGGGGAGAGCCTTCTCTGTGGCGGCACCTGCCCTCTGGAACGAGCTCCCCCAGGAGATACGCACGATACCAGACCTCTGGACTTTTCTTTGCGCCCTGAAAACACATCTTTTTCACCTAGCAGGGCTGGCTTGATTCCATCCCTTCGATTTTAATTTGTAATTGGTTTTAACCCGGGTTGTTTTAAATGGATAGCCAAAATTATTTAATGTTTTTAAAATTGCTTTTAAATTTTATATGTTATATTTTACCATGGCTGTTCACCGCCCTGAGTCTGTTGGAGAAGGGCGGTATACAAATAAAATAAAATAAATAAAATAAGGCTTGTGGACTTCAACTCCCAGAATTCCCCAGCCTGTCATGACTTTCTGAGAATTCTGGGAGTTGAGGTCCATAGGTCTCATAGGAGCCAAGATTGTGCACCCACCCACCCCCGACTTAAGATGAGACCCACAATGCCCACATGACAGGGACAAGCTTTGCAATATTTTATTTTAACAAAACACAGTGTAAGACAGATTATCCAATTATATTAGATGTGGCTCAAAAGATATTTCATGTACATGTTCTTTTGCTATAGATCAGCCAAAACACAGCACAGAAATATTATGTTCAGCCTTCATTTGCTTGATCACAGTTTGTTCACAGAAGCACAATGAGCTGGGTTCAGACATCACCCCTGCGCACGGTTTACAAAACAAGGAGAGGGCATGAGCTAAAACCACGATGTGGCTGCTGCCAATACTGTAGTGATCCTCGGCTAACCAGGTTTGCAAGACTGAACTGGATGGTAGACTTCCAGCATTAGCCACAACGGTCTGTCAATGTACATTGACACATTTGTATTTTCTGACCATCAGCACTGAGAAGCTCAACCTCAATCATGGGTGAATGAACGTCACAATATGGTCCAAATACCACGGGGTCTGGATTCCCACGACAGGAGCTAAGCCAAAATGAGACAAATTAGTTCAGCATGAAGTGTAAAGTCTATATTAGCCACACGGTGGAGGGCATGTTGGTGCTTTACCAGAACTCCTTTAATCATAATTATGTAGCAAAGAGCAAAATCCTGTGTTTTTGCAAAAGAGCACGGGTCTCATTAATACGGCATCCTGTTCTGGCAAACAAAAACAGAAAAACAAAAAACACCTTTCCTGTTTCAATTAATTTCCTGATTATCTTTTTTCTTTGCTCAAGAGCTGTCAAGCTAAGGAATAAATTATTAGCTACAAAAAGATCATGAGTTGACTCTCAGAGGAGTTTCTGAAATAATTTGATATTTCTCCACCCCAAGTTTGTTTAAATAATGGACATGCAAAAGGATCACAAGTAGAATTTACCAAGATTGAACTGAATCTCAGATTTAAAGGTGAGGTTCTTTTTTTTTTTTTTTTTTTGAGAACCAACCAGGGGAATTCTGGGAGTTGAAGTCCACCAGTCTTAAAGTTGTCAAGCTTGGAGACCCCAGCGTAGAGGTTTATCATTTGATTCTTCAAGAGATTGTAGTAGCTAAAAGACTTCCTTTATCAATGCAGAATTTTGCCAAGCTGTGTCAGACAGCATGAGAATGGAAAAAGTCTTCACACAACAGGAAACAGTTCCAATAATGCAGACATTACAGTCCTCCATAGCTCAGATTACCTTGTTTTCCTCATTGTGTTTATCTGCCAGTTTTCTGCCAAAATTGGAGGCAAATAATTAGTGAATTGTTGCTAAGGGAAGAGAAATAACTCATGGAGTGCAATTGTCCCTCCCTATTGAAAGGACTAAAGGATTACACCAGTGGTGGGCTCTAAAATTTTTTACTACCAGTTTGGTGGGCGTGGCTGGGGGGGGGTGACTGATTGGGCTTGGCCAATGTTATGTCACTCACGCACTCAGTCACATGACACCCCCCCAAGCCACGCCCACCGAAAAGATAGCTAAAATTTTTGGGACTTTTTGAAACTTTTTTTTTGACACTCCGGCTCCATATCCAGGTCGGGACGTGTGGAGTGGCGGTGGTCGTCTCGGCTTTCCCTCCATTGCCCTTCCTGGCCAAAAAGCGCCCCTTCTCGCCTCTGACGGGCCTTCCTCATGGTTGCAGCCGGAGCAACCCACTCCGCCAGCTCAGGGCAGCAGACTCAGCTGCAGCCCAGACACACCATTTTCGGGCACCCAGCTTACTGGGCTGCCCCCATCCCTGTCGTGGCTCCAATGGCGGCGGCTTCGGGAGACGCTGGAGGCACGGAGGCACAGGCGAAGGCTGGGAGGGGGGTGCAACACACGGGAGGCTCCCCACAGTTCCTCAGCTTGTCTGGGCTGTAGCTGATTGAGGTGCTTTAGCAGCCATGAGCTGCGCTTTCCTCCAAGTCTCACAGAGAGAAGCATCAGTTTCCCTCTGCTGCCCACACTGCTTAGAGGAAAGCACGGCTCATGGCTGCTACCGGGCTGCCCCCGTCCCTATCTCGGCTCCAACGGCGGTGGCTTCGGGAGACGCTGGTGGCACGGAGGTGCAGGTGAAGGCTGGGAGGGGGATGCAACATGCGGAGGGCCAAGTCCGCTCCCCTTTGCCTCCCCACACTTGTTTACCCATCTCAGAGATACGCCTCCCTCCGGCCCAGCTGCCTTCCTTGCTGGTGTCGCTCCTGAGTGAACTCTTCCATCTTCGGCTGTTGCGAAGAAGCGGCAGCTCTGGGTGCGCCACGCTCACTTTGTTCTCTTTGAGAGCTGCTTTGCACCTTGTTTGCAAAGCGGCTCTCAAAGAGAAAGAAGTGGGCGTGGTGCACCCAGAGCTGCCGCTTCTTCGCAACAGCCGAGGACTTCTTCCGCTTGGAGCTCCAAGCTGCGGGGAGGAGGGGGCGGCTGCAACGCCAGCAGCTTCGGTGGGCTCCTTGGTTTGTTTTCTTTTACCTCGTCTAGGTGACTTTGTCATTAAAGGCTGCTCCGCACCTTTTGATCTTTCTCGGGTGCGGAGAAAAGCGATCCTGTGTGAAGGGACTGAGCCTGCTGCTGAACTTGGAAGCCGAGAGGCTTCTTTTCCACCCAGCCACTGGTGCACAGCGCCGGAAAGACCTCCAGTCGCTGCTGCCATCTTCGCGCATGCACAGCTCTCTTCTCACCGGCTGAAGGACTTTTCGGCACCCTGTGGCCAGGCAGCTGAGATGCTTCTTTGCTCCGGTCAGCTTCGGGTGGGCAAGCAAGCAGCGACTGGAGAACCGGTTCGGGCCTGGCTGCCGTTACTACCGGTTTGGAGAACTACTTCCTAAAGTTACTACCTATTCGGTAGAACTGGGCCGAACCAGGAGCAACCCACCACTGGATTACACTCTCTTTTAATGGCAGAATCAAATTTTCTGAGAGCTCCATGATGGAAATCTGAATGTCCACTTCTATTGTTGATAGTAATAAGTAAGGAAGTCCATGGAAATTTCAGAATAACAGAGTTGGAAGGGACCTTGGAGGTCTTCTAATCCAACCCCTTCTCAAGCAGGAAACTCTACCATTTCAGAGGACAAATGTCCAATCTCTTCTTCAAAACCTCCAGTGATGGAGCACCCACAACTTCTGAAGGCACGTCATTCTACTGATTAATTGTCCTCACTGTCAGGAAAATTCTCCTTATTTCTAGGCTGGTTCTCTCTTTGACTAGTTTCCATCCATTGCTTCTTGTCCAGCCTTCGGGTGCTTTGGAGAAGAGGTTGACCCCCTTTTCTTTGTGGCAGCCCCTTAGATAGTGGAGGACTGTTATCATGTCGCCCCTACAGTCCTACTATTTATTTCTATTAAATTAGACAAACCCAATTCCTTCAACCATTCTTCACCAAGGAGATAGCTAGAATATTTATGCTCACTATAACAGCTAGCTGACCCTTATTTCTTTCTGACTCTGCAAGGTGATTCAGTTCTTTAGTGATAATCACTGGACTCCTGTATGAGATCTTACAAATCTGTTCCCAAGATGAACAATAAATAAACTGTGGAAATACTTTAGACGGCAGATTTCCAATGGGTGGGAGGAAGATTTTACTCAACTAGCCTTTGCTGAGTCTATGGGGCAATGCTCATCTCTGTTTCAAGGCCATTGAGCCAGCATTGTCCGAGGACATTTCTGAGGTCATGTAGCCAGTGTGACATCACAGAGCGCTATTACCTTTCCACCAAAGTGGTACCTATTTATCTACTTGCATTTCTATGCTTTCAAACTGCTAGCTTGGCAGGAGCTGAGCAAGCAACAGGAGCTCACCCTGTCGTGTGAAGCTCGGGTCTCCAACCAGGGCTGCCAGCTTTCCAGCCGACAAGCCTAGCGTCCTCACCATCTTAACCACACTGAGCCACTGCTCTGAGTTGGGACTAAATAAACACATGACTAAAATGAACTAAGAGTGTTTATTCCATTTGGTTCAATACTCATGCTTTCAACAGGAATGCTGCAATATTATGTTAGAAGAGTCCTTTGAAAGGTGGTTGCTTCATAAACTGTAATTTGTCTGGGGTTAAAGCAAAACTGCCTTGACATGGGTACTCTTAAACCCCTTGATTTCAGCTCTGAATTACACTTAAGGGTGCATTATACTACTAATTCACAGAGCTTTGGGGTTAAGGCCATTAAATGTCAGTTATGATAAAAGTAGCAAGACGTCCAGCACATGTTCCTCAGTGATTGATGGCCTCTTCTCACTTTTAGGATCAAACAGTCTTCTCATTTTTGTTCAGTGGGTCATCTGAGATAATGTACTAGCACGTGATCCAGCCTCTTCGAGGAAGGTTGTCCCTTGTCTTTGATCCCTGAGACCCAGAACTTCTGTGATGAACTGAATCGGAATGGACCCACGGCGGAGACGGAAGCTCTCTTGTGAGAGTTTTCAGCTGCTAAGCGACAGAGCGTGCCATCTTTTCACCAGCTCCTTGGGTTTACTGATCATCTCGTTCCAATGTTCGAGTTCCTTCCCCCGGGTGTACATGAAGGGCCCCACAATCACACAGCCCAGGGAGGAGGTCTCTAAACAAAGCCACAAAAATTGTGAGGATTAAACAAAGATCATGGCGGAAACTTAAAGGGAGTCCCCAAGACTCCTGAGAGTAGCCTCATGGGCTGCTTACCATCCCCTGGGAGAACAGACAAGGTCAGACTGGTTGCGTCCAGCTCCAGCTGGTCCACCTTGAAGCTAAAAGTCTCGTTGTATAATGGACTGGAGGATCCAATGATTGCTGTGGTCCTTTTGCTTTTGATGAGCTGGTTGTGGTTCATTAGTGACACTCGAACACACACTCCTGGAACAAAAGGACAAGGTTGGAAACACGGAGAAGAAAATGGTGCTCAAGCACCACCTCCAGAATGGCCATCAACATATGGCCAGAATAAAATTATATGTTGGAAGAATGCCATCAACATATAATTTTAATTTAATTTTATGGATTGCACCCATAACAATACCCCAAATTTTCCGGCAGCATAAGCATGGATAATGGGAAATTTGGTTTTGTTGTAAAGTAGATATAGATATAGATATCTAAAACAAAGCTTGGTCAATATTCAATGTATGCTGCTCCAACATCTAATAGGAAAGTCTGGCAGTTAACTCTAAAGTTGAATTCTTTGAGTTTATCATCTTTTGATGCCTTATCAGAAAGCCAAAATGCGTAGTTCCTTCCAATGCTATTCTATATGATTTCATTTTCATTTTCATTTTATTAAATTTGTATACCGCCCTACTCCCGAAGGACTCAGGGCTGTGAACAGCCATAAAATAAAACATATAGATACAAAATTTAAAATAGAGATAAAACAAATTAAATAAATTTGGCTGAACCATTTTAAAACCCCAATAATTTAAAACCAAATTTAAAATTCCCATTTAAAAAGAGGAAAAGTTTAGGTCAGGCCAGCTTGCTGGAATAAGAACGTCTTGAGCGCGCGACGGAAGGTACGCAGATCCGGAATCCTCCGTATCTTGGGGGGGAGCTCGTTCCAGATAGTAGGTGCCCCCACAGAGAAGGCTCTCCCCCTGGGGGCCACCAGTCGACATTGTTTGGCCGATGGCACCCGGAGGAGCCCCTCTCTATGGGAGTGTACTGGTCGGTGGGAGGCTATTGGTGGTAGCAGGCGGTCCTGTAAATAGCCAGGTCCTAAGCCATGGAGCACTTTAAAGGTCATAACCAGAACCTTGAAGCGCACTCAGAAGACCACCGGGAGCCAGTGCAGCTCGCGCAGGAGAGGTGTTACATGGGAGCTCCACGCCGCTCCCATAACCACCCGCGCGGCTGCACTCTGCGCCAGTTGGAGCCTCCGGGTGCACCTCAAGGAGAGCCCCATGTAGAGAGCATTACAATAGTCCAGACGAGAGGTGATGAGGGCATGAGTGACCGTGTGTAACGAGTCCCGATCTAGAAAGGGAAGCAACTGGCGAATCAGGCGAACCTGATGAAAAATCCTGCCGGTCACGGCCGTCAAGTGTTCTTCTAAAGACAGCCGTGAATCCAGGAGGACGCCCAAGTTACGAGCCCTTTCCGTGGGGGCCAATGATTCGCCCCCAATAGCCAGTGATGGCGCCAGCTGACTATATTGGGACGTCGGAAACCACAGCCACTCGGTCTTGGATGGGTTGAGCCTGAGCCCGTTTCTCCCCATCCAGATCCGTACGGCCTCCAGGCACCGGGACATCACTTCAAGGGCATCGTTGGGGTGGTCCAGGGTGGAGATGTACATTTATTTAAATTCAGCCAGACATTGTGAGTGTGATCTATTCTCACCTCAGCTATATAGAGGGGTAGGAATACACAACTTTCTCATTCTTTTTTTTTTTTCTCTTTAGCCTCCAAAAGCTATAAGAACATAGGAGAAAAGTCTCTGGAACTGAAATAGTTAATATTTGTTTTTATTTTGGCAAGTTGGGAGGGAGGCACTTGCTAAATAAATGTGTCAAACCTCCTAGAGATCCTATTATGACTGCCAGGGAAAGCCAAGACCCAAAAATCATGGCATCAGGAAGCAGGGATTTGTTGACTCACAAAACACCAGCTATCTGACCTTGGAGAAGCTTTCAGAAGGTCTTGGAAATGGTTCTAAGGGAGGGAGGTCACCTGTAGTTGAATTCTTTTGTTCACAACATAAGCATGTAGGTACAAAGGCAGGGGGAATTAGTACTATAATTAGTGTCAATCAAAATCAAAGCCACTATGATGTGATTAATGCCCCAACTGTCTTATCTGCATCATACATGCAACACACATAAAAAGAGTTTTGATTGCACCCCTGTATTTGCCAATTTGGCTTTTTTTTTTTTTACCACAATCTGTAGCCCTTTCTTTATAATGCCTCAATACATTGCCTACTTGGGGTGCCGTAGGAAAGAGAATTAGGGGTATGTAAAATGTGGAGGATTATTAGTGCCCTCATAAATAATTTGTCCACTATTTTTAATAGGCTGGAGTATTGTAGCGTAAGTTTATACACCAATTGATAAGTAGCAAATGTCAAATACTGCAGCATAAGATCATGAGATGTCAAATACAGATAGAATATTAAGCAAATATTGAAATCTCCTAAAACTATTTAGAGGACATTCGACATTGAGTCCCCAATAGGGATAAAATTGTTGGATATTGAGAATAAACAATTTTTGAAACAGAGGAATTCTGGGCTAAAGTTCTGTACACGGAAGAATTGCTTTAGATTAATGTAGGCTGCCGCAAAATTCTGAATGGCCACTGGATGAAAGCAAAGAGAAAGAAGAATCAAGAATATCTCAATCCTGCCATCTGGTGGTCTGGAGTTGGATAATCCAGATAGGGTAGCAATTTAGACCCAAACTGAGATGTGGAATATATATTCAAACATTTGATTTTAATTTAATTTAAAGTTTTCTTGCTTTCCTCTCACGGTTGAAGAATAGAAGGTGCCGGTTTGGTGTTACTGACCAGTGCCGTTTCTCTCATTCTGGAGCTTTAAACCTCGCGCTCTCAGAACCACCACTGTGAGCCGGGCCAGGTAGTCATTGTAGCTGAGGGAGAACTGGAGGTCGCCATGTTCAGAAGATGGCTTGAAGGAGGTAGAAGAAGACACGGGTCAGAAATCTATACTTGAATTGTTATTCACTCCAATTATTAGTGGGATGGCTAAACTAGAAATAGCATAGCTAATGAGTCTGTAATTAATTCTCTTTCTCCTTCATCCACCCATCCAGATGTTGGTGGATGGTCAGAATTGTTGGGAAAGGTTCTCCTACATCAGCAACATCTGATTCCTTTCCTCAAGAAATTTCTTCTGATTGACTGACAAGAGGGAAGAAGGCAAATAAGATCAGTAAGATTTTCTTGGCTCATCCAGTCTGATGCTGATTATAGTCACACATAACGCTAAGCCAGGGTTTCTTGAAGAACACATCAAGCTTTAGTTTGAATGCAAGTCGGAAGTACCCGGTTTTAGGTTTCAGGACTTAATTTGATCCTCACTTCCCTTATTTGTATTCCAAATCCTCACCATTTTGAGACAGGACCTACTTGAGGCTTGTCACTCCCAACATGGACTTAGCATAGCTCAGAAAGCAAAGAACTCCTACCAAAGGTCCCAACAAATCAAAAGAAAAACAGCCTCGACTAATTTTTGCCAGGACTGCCCCATTCTCGGTGACCCCACAGCTCCCCAAACAATAAAATAACAGTTTTATCACAAATAAGCAATTTCACAGACTGCATTAAGTTAAAAACAATCACAGAGGGAGCTAAATAATATGTGAATTCTAGCCAACATAGAACGTATGTAAGGATCTATCAAATTCATTACTTACAGACTTGTCCTAAAAAACAACAACACCCCAAAACAAACCATGTGGTTATTCATCTCATGAACTTAATATTTCATTCATTCCTTACCTCCAGGTTGTCTGGTTCCAAATCTCTCCAGACGACAACCTTCCCGTCTTCAGCCAAAGTTTCGTTTTTCAGTGGGAAGATCACTTGACCCAGGAGGACCTGCTTCTTCTGTTTATCAACATGGTAGACACAGAACTTCAGTGTCCTCTGAAATAAAACAGTGCTTGAAATCTAGAGGAGGAGGAAGCACAGGAGGAGAAGCAGTTGGGATGAATCTGACCACAGCTCTGAAGACGAGGAAGAACAAGATAATCTGGAATATTCAAGGTAGAGCAGAACCTTCTCCCTTTTAATTCTGGGAATACATAAAGCTCCATCCTGGTCAGTTTCTCCATAGGAGACTTTTTCCAAAGTTTCATGAAGGATAAGGGAACATTGGATCCAACAATTCAATGATCTATCTCAGTGGTGAAATCCAAATTTTTTTACTACCAGTTCTGTGGGCGTGGCTTGGTGGGAGTGGCAGGGGAAGGATGCTGCAAAATCTCCATTTCCTCCCCACTCCTGGGGGAAGGATATTGCAAAATCTCCATTCCCACCCAACCCTGGGTCCAGCCAGAGGTGGCATTTGCCGATTCTCTGAACTAGTGCAAAATTTCTGCTGCTGGTTCTCTAGAACCTGTCAGAACTTGCTGGATTTCACCCCTGGTCTGCCTTCAGATGAGAATGATCTTTCAAGCAGACCACGGTTGGTCACTCCTAGCTCAACATTTGGGAGTGATAAGATCTTGGGGATTGTTTGGGGGCCGGTGTGACTGGCTGGCTGAAAACCTGAACCTGAATTCCAATCAAGGAACTATCAAGAAGAAAACAACACTTCTACCAACACTGAGAGGGCAAGCCACTTATGCATACATAGAGCAAACCCTACTCCCTTTCTAGCACTGATGATGTTACCCAGCTGGGACGTCTGCAAGGAAACCACCCTGCTCAGAGAGCACCAAGGACCCCCACAGTTCTCCTCCTCTTCCCCCCTGGAAACCCTACTCCCTTTCTAGCACTGATGATATTACCCAGTTGGGTAGTGAAATGTCCAGAAGAAAACAATCCAGTCCAGAGCGCACCAAGGACCCCACAGTTCTCTTCCTCCCCTTCCTCCTCCACAAACCCCATTCCCTTGCTCTTGTGCACGGGTGACGTTACCTAGTTGGGATATGCAATGCCTGCACGAAAACAACCAAGCTAAGACCCCACAGTAGAGATTGATCAAGCTCATCTTCAGCGATGCTTACCTGGAACACAAAATCCTCATCAAACTGAGGATTGAGATTTTTGCGTTTTGTTTTAGATTGCAAGTAACGCCTCTCATCAGGGAGCAGGTAGATCTTCACCAAGGGGTTGCAGGAACCAGAAGGAGGCTGCAGCTTTCGGGCTTTAATCAAGGACACCAGGAGCCTTTCTGACTCTTTCTCATATTCCACGGAGAACCAAAGCCGACCAATGTTTCCTTCTGGAAAGTCCGTCTCACTCTTGTCTTCTGGAAACCGGTAGAGCTCTGGATTGATGGTCCCTACAAGGTACGCTCCAGCTTGAGGACAGAAAGGAAGCAGCCAAGCTCACTGAGTTTGAAACATGAAGTGGGCAAAGCCTGTTTAAAACCTGGTTGTTTCTACCGTATGTACTGTGGACCATCCATGCATTTCAATGAATGGTGATATAATAATTTTGCATCTGAGAGTGATCGAGCTTTCAAGACAGAAGCTGAATCATATCACCTCTTAAACATAACGTGGTTCAGTGGAATTAGCTTATAAATGTGTAGGAGATAATCAATGGATACCAAAATAAAAATTTTATTCCTTGAATTAAACGTTATAGTCATTCAATTCAATGGACCCTTAATTTGTTAATTAAAAGCAGCTACAGTATCTCATACACACAATATTTCTGTGTTATCACATAGTATCCCAACCGTTTAAAAGTTTTATGTAACCCTTTTCATTATTTAAAAGTGCATTTTTGGATGACCAGGATCACTTAAAATTGCACAACGGTACCTGGAAAGTCATAACAAATCTTGGGAACAAATGAGACCGTTGCACTCTCTCTTTCAGTCCCTTGATTAAGGCATCGCCTTCAGCTTTGCACTTGGTGGCCTCATCAGGACATAGGCACCCTCTGAAGGTAGCAGGGTCATGTTCCAAACTTCTTACTGTGGCGTCTCCTGCACCATGAATGTTTCTGCTCCAAGGAAGCAGAGGGAGGAGGGCTGCAATGCCCCAGGGCACCAAGGAACCTTCCATTTGGTCCAACCAGCATGCAGACAACGGAAGAAAAGCTACAGAACCTCTTAGGCTCAACAGTCAAAGAGGCAGGAGGGATAAGATAATGTTTCCACCAATGAAAAATTATCCCCCCCCCCCCGATGATCAAGTGGCTCTTTTGGCTGGGTGTTGTTGCTGGGGGAAGGAGTATTGGGTTTTTTATTCTTTTATACTGGATTTTTATTGTTATTATTATTAAAGACACTGAGAATGAATGGCAGCCATATAAATCTCCTAAATAAAATTATGCAAAGTTTTAGGGCATTTTGTTGAAAATTCATGCTTATTGTCTTTCCTAATCAGCTATTATAATCTTAACTTTTATCTAAAGACAAACTTCTGTGGGATCAACGTAGGTCTGAAGCCAATCCAGGCCTGGGACAAATGTTCACATTCAGTATTTTGAATGACACTGGAAGTACAGGAAGTGATCCTCAACCAGATTGCACCATCAAAATAGGTTCTGACCCTTAATGACTTTAATAATTTTCCTCCTCTGTTTCTGGCAGATAGGTTTGTTTGTGCAAAATCACAGGAAACTATTGTATTTAAACAGGAAAGGGCTTTATTTAAACAGCAATACTGTTTAAGTATTAAGCCCATTGACTTAATGCAGAAGTGGGATTTGGGGGCAAAACCCAATTCCTGGCATTCTACTCACCGAAACAAGTGCCAACCCACCTAAAGAATGGAAAGAGGATCGGGGTCCAGAGTCTGGGGTAACATAAAGCTCACTCTCCTCTTGAATTTGTTCTCCGTTTAGCGTATCGGTCCACACTTGTCGGTGAAATTTGGGTGGGACAATGAAAGGAACGCTCTTTGCTCTGTCCAAAGGCAAACACAGAGTTGAGTTATATTAAGGAAACAAAAACCATATCAGGAATCTAACTGCTCTGAAAACAGCACAGGCAAGGTTGAAATATCTGGAACCCTTCCAACCGAAATGGAAGAAATTGGAGCTGAAATCTGCCCCACAAAAAGTCAAAGGAACTTAAAAGGATGTTTGGCATTAATCAGATTGTGCTTGTTGCTTCCCGGCCCTTTTCTAGAATTACATCTTCCTTTTCTTCCCATAATCGTACTTACTGACAGTCAGTGGCCGGCAAAGTAGCTGCAACAGTTAAAAAAAAACAAAAAAATCCATAATAGCAGGCTGAACAAAATCAGAGCAATAAAACCACCATCTGACAAAACAAGACCAAATAATTAGCCTAAAATTAAGATAGAACGGTTAAAAGGACTTCCTTGGGACATCTTTTCAAGATTGGGACACCTTGAGTCTTTTTAGAGAAGAGCTGCTGATTAAAACACTTGGCAGCTGAGTGGATAAAACAGGGCTCCAGCGGTCCCTGGATTGGGCGAACTGGTAGCGACGGTGGCAGGAGGATCTGCCCACCCGCCCAGACGTCTCTGCGCATGCGCCCATGAGCCAATCAGTAGCGGCCGAAATAGAAACCCACTACTGCAGGGTTCCGGTGTCAGACCTGGGAATAAACTACCTCCCTTCCAATGGAAATGCGAAGGAGGTGGGGGAGGAGGAGGTAGAGAGATGAATAAAAGTGGGAAAATTTAAAACCAATAAGAGGGAGAAAGAGTAACAGACAGAAAGCCAAGACGCCTTTACTTTTTGGCCTCATTTTAATTTGAAAAAAGTTCAATCCAGGAGATTTAAATTTTTCTATGGAAAGATGGTGTTTTGAATTGAAACCAAACCTTAAGCATTAAGATACCCACAAATCATGGCTAAATGACTTTGCATATTGTCCCAGGACAAGCAGATTCTGAAACTTGACACACATTGCTTTCATTTCTCTTCAACCACCACAGGGAAATTAATTAATCTAAAGGTGAATTATTATAAGAATAGACAGCATGCTCTGAACATCCGCATTTTGTCTGCTTAGATGTCTTAATTACAAAGCATGGCTGTCAAAGATGCTTCCACATCCTACTAATGGTGGATCAATGCAAAGGTTTGGAAAAAAATGGCTGGGAACTTGATATGAAGAGATTGTGTAAATTTTGCCCCAGGACTGATACAAATTCTAGAGTCTTTCTCCCAGTTTACCCAATTCTCCTTCCTCTCTCTTTGTTACCTTTCCTGGAACATCTTCTGCCTCCAATTAGCTGGTAATTAGAAAGAAGGGTGTAGGTCCCCGTTGCCCCCCCCCCCACAGCTCTTCAAAGGAAAAATCGGTTGAAATTTCCTCTGGCTTAATGTGAAGGGCTTTTAAGTGATTCGTGGTTATTTTATTGTTATTATGCAGTCAGATATTGTTCAATGAGCTGGAAAATGTCTGTTGTTCATTTATTGAAGAATTGTTTGATTTTTGGAATCTTCCGGCAGGGGCTCTTAAATACCGGCATTCTGTTTACTTTTGCTTTGTGTGTGTGTGTGTGTGTATTTCTTTGGCTGCTTGGTAAAGAGGAATGGAAGAGGAGGGGCTCCTTGTCTCTGGCCCAGTGGTCGGAGCGGCCACCGTGGATTCCCAAGGTTGACTGTCCTTCCCCAAAGCCTGACCCACAGAGGCTTTGATCCACTTGAGCCTTGACTGGATCCCCCATCCCTGGCAGAGGAAGGAGATCCCCAAAGAATATGAAGGTGCAGAGAGAGCGTCTCCGTCTCTGTCCCCAAAGAGGGAAGGTGATGGCCAGCAGGAAAAGGGCCTTTGTACCTGCCATTTTGAGGAAGAACCAAAGTCGGCTGAGCAACGTCTGGCTCCTGCAAAATTGAGTTGACCGGATCAGTCAGTTCTTCATAGGAGGCCTTGAGATATTTGCTTTTCCAGAAGAGGTAGGCGGCGATCCCCAGAAGGACCAGAAGCAGAAGTCCAGCTACCACTCCACCAGCCACAGCAACTGCCTGTCCTGGTGTACACAAACACAGGCATAAAACATGCAAAGTGAAGACATCCACTTCCCAAAGGAAAAAAAAAAAATCACGTTGCCCACCGTTCTGGCAGCTGTTTGTTTTCTGCTTCATCCCCACTGCTTTCCTTTGTAGAAAGTTAGCACCCGCCCCTCTCCTAGAAGATACTTGGGGAAATAGTTAAAAAGGCAGAATATTATCTTTCCCCTAAAAGAGAAATAGAAATCTTAAAGGAAACGGAAACTCGGAGCCACAGTTCCCTGCCCCCCAAGCAGATACTAAGCTGAGGCCAGCTCTTAGAAATGCAGATTTGGTAATCCATTCAAGACAGGATATTTTGAAGAAAGGCAGAATTAGATAGAAAGGCAGGCTCAGCCCTCGCTCAAGATCCAAACCAGGAAAGCCATTAAGACACAATAGGAATGGCCCAACACCCTTTCAGCACACAAGTCTCCTCATTGCATCACCTCAGAGAATCCAGGCTTCAATCAGACTTAATTCAGAAGACCTAAAAAGTTAGCTATGATCCCTGCATAAAAGTGGTGGGTTTCAAAAAAAAATTTCTTATCGTTTCTGTGGGTGTGGCTTGGTGGGCGTGGCATGGTTGGTGTGGCAGGGAAGGATACTATAAAATCTCCATTCCCTCCCCAATCCAGGGGAAGGTTACTGCAAAATCCCCATTTCCTCCCGATTAGCTGGGACTCGGGAGGCAGAGAGTAGATGGGGGAGGGGCCAGTCAGAGGTGGTATTTACAGGTTCTCCAAACTACTCAAAATTTCCACCACCGGTTCTCCAGAACGGGTCAGAACCTGCTGAAACCGACCTCGGCTGCACCTCCTCCCCCTGGGAGTCCGACAGCAATAGAATGCATTTCTTGCACAGGAACAGGAAGCTCAAAGGCAAAGCCCAAGAGAGGGTATAAGTACCTCTCTCTCTCCACTCCATGTGGTCAGCTGCCCAAGACTTCAAACCCATGTGGTCCTGTTCATCAATAAACCATCTTTTCAATCAGCCTCCATGTTTCCAGCGTCTTTCTCCCCACTTGGAACTGAACCAGATGGCTATGTCATCCAACACCTTCAAGTGTGCCACACTTCTCCTTGTCCTTTCAGGCCAACCTGCGCTCTTATCCAGGGGTATTTGATCTCTCCACCCACTTCCTTCCACTTAATTGGAAAGGACCATCTTGACTCTGTCCTGTAGCTAACAGGGCAAATAAATAAAATTGTGTCTCACTGTTCAAATACCAGACAAGTCATAGTCACGATCGCCAGCTGCCCTAGGCACTAAAAGGGTGTATAATGGGGATCCTTTCTCCCTACTGTTGGAAGAAATGGGGTGGGTGCTAACTTCCTACACTACTTCCCTCTCTTTCATGGAAGGTCCCTTCTGCAAATGAAAGAGATCAAGTGGTTCCTTAAAACTGTTTTCTACCCCTGAAGTTGCCATACATGCTGGAAAAATAGACATTAGCCCCACTTCACGCAAGAAACGAAAGGAAGTCCATTGCTTCTCCCTCCCTCCAGGGCTGGGTTACAAAGCTATTGAGTCACCTTGATTGCACTGGAAGGTACCGATAGAAGAGGATATTTGTAGCTGAGGGTTCAGCTGTGGGATCCTTGGTGTTCTCTGAGCTTGGTTGTTTTCTAGCAGACGCTTCATAACTAGGTAACATCTAGTAAACAGAGAGCAAATCCCTTCCCTTCTAGCACTGATGGAAGTTAGCTAGTTGGGTCTAGCTAAGAAAACAACCAAGCTCAAAGAGCACCAAGGACCTCACAGCCTTGAAAGCTTTCACGATGAAGTTCTTTGGCCCCAAAGGAGCTGGCTTGGGCAACAGTAGAAGACCTAGAAGACTGAACCGTGCAAGCATCTCCCAAGGGTTGTGTTTTGAAAGCCACTGGAAGCATTTTGGAGTTCCTGACCTGTCTGTAGTCCCAACACCCAGAGCAACTTGGGAGGAAGGTAGAATGAAACTGCCATCACTCATCCAGCTTTTTCCTCCCTGCGTTCAGCATCTCCAATCACAAGCATTCCACCGGCAGAGACATTAGCAAGCCATCAACAAACCATGCATCACTTTGCAGCTATTAACAGCAATATTTTGCCTCTTGGAAAAACACAATAGTTGATTTTCGGTGCCAGCTTGGTAGTCCATGGATGGAGCTGATCCCTTGTTTTGTTATCTCCCACCCTGTGAGTAAAGTTCATTTCCTTCTCAAATAGCCGCTCTTTAATGGACATCAGATTTATCCACCGTGGAAACGTGTGCCTGTTTCAGAGAAATGACGGCAGAGCAGCAGATTGCTGCCTGTGATTCTAGATTGTTAAGTGCGATGCTCAAGGGACCTCAAGTGGAGGTGAGATGCTCGTGGTTGCAGTCGTCTGGCCAGGAAGTGAGATTGGCTGTTTTCCTTTAAATGTTCAGCATTAATATTTTAAAATTAATCTCTAGACATCAACATGGATGCATGCAGACTACGGTACATGCTGATTTATATCTAAAAGTTCATGCCACAATTTTGTGAGAACGCAGCAACAGGTCCTGCATTGCTAATTGGAAAACAGCAAAACAGCAAGAAGCTGAACAGGACCAGAATATTCTCGTTTTTGCATTCCTTGCCTTTGTACACAATCGCTTGGCTAGACCTTAAAGAACGACAGGAACGCCAATGGTTTTTTTCTTCCTCTGGTGGTGAAGAAAAATTGAGATATAAAATAAATAAAGGCAGATTGGACCTGCATTTTTAGGTATACAGCGATGAGTCTGGCTCGGAAAGAGAGAGAACGTTCTTCGGAAGAACAGAACATCTCTTTAGCTTTTGCATCTGTGAAACCTTCGAGATGGCAGAGAAAAGGTTTAACAGATTAACAGAGAGTTGAAAGGGACCTTGTAGGTCATCTAGTCCAACCCCCCCTGCCCTTACATCAGCAGACCTTACATCATTTCTGGCAGATGGACGTCCAGTCAGATGTCCCACTGACAGGTGTGGGACATCAGGGTTGCTCTCTCTCTCTGAAGCAATCACCATACCTGAGACTGGAAGAAGAGGGAGAAGAACTACTGCAGCTGGAAAGGGAGACAGGTAGTCCTCGACTTACGACCACAACTGAGCCCCAAATTTCTGTTGCTAAGTGAGACATTTGTTAAGTGACTTTTGCCCCATTTTACGATCTTTCTTTGCCACCTTTGTTAAGTCAATTTCTGTAGTTGTTAAGTTAGTAACACGGTTGTTAAGTGAATATGGCTTTGCTCCTCAGAAGGTCACAAAAGGGGATCACATGACCCCGGGGGACACTGCAACGGTCGTAACTGTGAATCAGTTGTCAAGCATCTGAATTTTGATCACACGACCACAAGGAGGTTGGAACGGTCATCGTTGTGAAAAACAGTCATAGGCCGTGGTGGGTTTCAGCCAGTTCTCACAACTTCGGTTGTTAACTTTCTGAGCAGTTTGGCAAACTGGTTGCTGGAAGAAATCATTAGGGCAGAGAACCGGTTGTTAAATTACTTGGATCCCACCACTGGTCATAGGTCCCTTTTTTCAGGGCCATTGTAACTTTGAACAATCACTAAACAAACTGTTGTAAGTCGAGGATCACCTGTACTCATTTTCCTAACTTTACAAGGACTTGATGAGTAGAGTTCCTAGGCGTGGTTACACCTCTGCGTGGTTTCCAACATCGGTTTCAGAAATACGTCAAAGGAAGGAGCTCTCTGGGGGTGGAAATCTTTCTCCGACTCCCTGGAGACCTCTCTGTTTGGCCATGTCCCTCAAGCTTCAACCCCTCTCAAAGAGTGTCTGAGATCTTATTTCCTCAGAACTTACTTTTCATGTCTTTTTCGTGAGATCAGAACTTACTTTTCATGTCTTTTTCGTGAGATCCTAAAAGTTCCTTCAACCTGCAAAGAATTTAACAGCGGTTCAGACATGAGAATTAGAAGGAGTCGGATAAGGGAGCAGATCCCCTGGCAAAATCAGGGTGAAGCATGGAGAAGGTAAGAAAGCCAGAGACCATTGGAAAAGGAATTTGCTGCACAGTTGTTAATCACGATGGCTGTCGTCTTTACGTCCTAGAACAATACACATAAAAAATGGGAAAATTACAGCCCTGGGTGCAAAATACACATTTGAACCTCCAAGACCCAGACAGAGGGTGCTCTCGTCTAGGGAGGAGATATTTCTGCAGATTGTGTAAATGGGTGAAAGAGAGAACCAGTGGCATCTACTCAGATTCTCAGTTCTGCATATCAACAATTGGTAACTTGAAGCTTATTCTGGTACTTTGTCTGCTCGGTCCAGCTGGACAGAAATATTGGCTAAGCCAAGCAGAATGACACCGACTCCCATTTCCGAAACCACCCGTGGCTAAATCAGAGACATGTTCAAAGAGATGAGGTGGACAGATGCCACTGAGGATCCAAAGTGAGATGTGTTTGCCCTTCTCCTCCGACTCTTCTGTCCCATCTCCAAAGTTCCTTCTCTGAGCAATAGTTCCACAGGGATGTTCCTTACCAGACATGACACCTAGACGGAAGACACGGTGAGGTTCTCAGGATCTTCGATTGCACCGCAGCTCAGAGCTTCAATTCCATCTTGGACCCAACTCTCCAACGTGCACTTTCTCCTAGTGGTTGTCCTGTTCTGCTCTCCTCTATCTGAGGCGTCTGAGGTGGTGGTGGTGGTGGCCGCAGCAGCAGCGGCAGCAGCAGCAGTCAGACAGGGCTTTCTCTCGGCTGCAATGGCTCTGCTCCCCACACCCTCCTCCAGATCTGATATACCTGGTATTAGAAAGCTGCAAGAACTCCACTCAGTCTGCCTTTGTCTGCCTTTGGCTGTTGAACAACCAGCTCCGCCTCCTGGTCACATACCAGTTCCTGAATGTCTCAGGGCTGCGGAGAAGCTGCCAAGTCTAGGGAGGAGGTAGCCAGTGGGCCCCAGCAAGGCAGCAGCCACCTCTTCCTTCCTGGAAAGCGAGGGGGCTTAGCTCCTGCCTCTAAAGCATCCTTCTGACCTAAACTGTCCGGGATGAGGAACCGGAGCAGAAGATCAGATTATGATGAATTTTTCTTGCTTTGGCTTATTCATTAAATCAAGCCTCATCAATTTTCCTTCCGTAGTCAGGGGAAGGCTGAAATGAAAGCATCCCTGGCCTTATTTTTTTTTCTTGCATTTCTACTCGCTTCTCCAAAAGTGGTGGTGGGAATTCCAGAGGCCTCTGGGGACAAACATGCTGTCTTTTAAATTGTGTGTAAAAAAAGCTCCATTCTTCCACTTTCCCTGCAACGTGCCTTAACTGGAGAGGAAATAGCCCAATCCTTAGAACACCAGGTGAGCCCACCTGGCAAGATCTCCAAGTAAAGAGTGGCTGGCGGACACAATGAAGTTTGAAATCTCCTAGAGTAAAGTTTGGCCCATGAAACTGAAAAGGGCATTGTGGGAAAACAACATTAGAAAAACCTGGCACATTTTGCAATTCTGGGGCTGAATTGTTTTAAAATAATTTCTTCATATCATCCTCTTCTCCTTCTCCTTTTCCTTCTCCCCTCCTCCTCCTCCTCCTCCTCTTCCCCTGGTGCACGGAGGAAAGATCATTTTGCAAAATGCCCTTAGGGACCTGCCTTTCTGGAAACCCTCCATAAGCTTTACCTCCTGGGGATCAGCAAGGGGTGATTTCAGGCCAAACTCTGCCCTTTGTGGAAGTTTCCATGGCTCCATAAATGGATGGCTTTAGAAGGAAAGCAAGTGTGCGACATGTATATGGGCTACAGTCTAACCTGCCAATAGTGGGGTCCTCTGCTTCTAAGTTGGGGGGGTGGGGGGGGCAAGGAATACCAGGAATAGTCAAGGAAACCAACCAATAGATCATTGAGACAATCAACCAGATGAGTGAAAACTCCAATGACCAGGTTCAAATAATCAACCTTTGGACATAATATTTGAAGATCTAGACTTCTGGAGAAGTCTACTGTGGGAAGTTCCCCCCTCCTAGAGAATGAAATATTTTGGGGGATATTAAGAGGCAGAATAGTATATTTCCCCAAAGGAGAAAGGGAGAAACATGCTCTTAAAAGTGCAGAAAGGAGCCCCAGTTTCCTGCATAGTAAAAGAGCCCCCTGCAGCTGCCTGAAATCTTTAGAGATGGAGATTTTGTGCCCATTAAGAAATCCAGGCCAATCTATTCAAGAAACAAAACATCTTCAGCTCCAGGGTGATGGGATTAAGAAGGACAGGACTTTTAGGACATGATAGGATTAACCCACCACCATTGAAATAGCAAGAGACACAAAAGCCCCTTCGTTGCACAATCCCCAGAACAGTTCAAACTTCAAAGCCACAAAAACCTATAAAGATCCATTCACTCATTCAGCTGTCCCAGAACCACAGGCTGTTGCTGGTTCTGCTCATCAATAAACGGACCTTCTTTCCTAAGCAGCCAGCCTCCATTTTATTTCCAGCCTCCATTTTATTTCCCGGCTTGGAACTGGACCTGGATTTTTCTTCCTACGCTGCAATGCAGAGAAAAGTGGAAAGAAAGAGAAGAAAAGGGTGTCAGCAGGTAGATGGCCTGAATTACAGCAACTGCGGGAACATCGTTGGAAGACCTGGAAGATCAAGTTCTTCTTCCTGCCTTCTGAATTTTTTTAAAAAATTAATATTAAAACGGGAGGTGTGGCTAAGGTGGCCATCATGGCTGTTCGGCTGCTTGGCATCTACTGCCCCTTTCACATTGCCCCAAATTGGTGGTGTGGCTGCATTCACTGCTTTATCTCCGCAGCTTTCAACGTCCCCTTTCTCTTTTCTCCCTCTCTCCTCCCCTTCTTGCTCTAATCTGATGAAACACATAGGATTATCTCTGTCCCTCGTGGCCATTTTGTTCCCTCGCTGTCTGTTGGGGTGGGGGTGGGGAGTGGGGTAGAGAAGCATTAAGTGTGGGTATGGGGTCTTCCCCATCATTGACAAGGGGAGGACCATGTCCTCTTCTCTGATCTTGTTTGGTTGCCTTCCTCAGATTCATTCCCTGAAGAAAAGATCCCAGGGGAAGTTGAAAACTCTCCCGAGGCTGTTTGGGTTTTCTCTCTGACTCCTGAGCATCTTTTAGAAAACTCCTTCTCAGATCTGGATGTGAAATCTCAGGGCGTGGAAGGAAGGTAAGTATCTTTGCAGAATATCTTTCATTCTCCCCTTACCCTTGACAGATACCTTATGTTAGAAGCTGGTTTTGGGGCAAACAACAAAGCGGAATCTATAAAATTAGAAAAGCAACAGTGGCAGAACGAGGAGGGGTAGAGACAGGAAGCCTGATAAAACAACTGGAGCAATTATCCAGTTTTATTCTAGAGAAAGAAAATTGATCCAAAAGAAACCCAATCAGTAGCTAAGAAATACACTCAAATCAGTCATTCTGAAAGTCTGCTTCCTTTTCCTGTGATTCCCCACTCCCTTTGCTCCTGGAGGATTTTTAAGAAAGCGTTTGCTCAGACTGTATTGTATACACTCGTCCAGTCCGTCTAACTGATGGGATAGAAAAATAACTTGATGGTTGTTTGAAGGGAAAGTGAAGGTATACTTGTCATGTTTGCTCTACTCTCCACTTGGTCCAGATTAAGATAGAAAACAGGTTCTAAGGTTTGAGTTGGTGACTTCTAGAACTGGACCTGAAGTCTCTACATCTCGTATTGATTTTTGAGTTCCCAGTCTCTGCTTGAAAGTTTTAGAGATGTAGACAGGAGATTCTTGTTCTCCACTGAAATAAAGGAAGGAAGAAAATTGATTTTATTGCTCTTTGATTGTCTATTACATCCTCTCAGTGGCCGATCTATTGACTATGATATTCTGCAATGTAACTCAGTTCTGTAATTATCTGAAAGAAAGACAGCTACTTCTGCTTTCTATTAATCCTTAGTTATATCCATAGAAATGAGAGATGGGCCCTTTCTTAGCTGAGATGACAGCCCTAGTGGGTAAAAACATTTTTATGGATGTACACAAGAGATGATTAATTTAAAGTTGGTCAAATTAAACAACTCTGGCAGATTTGAAACACCAGAAAATTAGACGGATCTATTGACTGACATGTGTCAGGTCATTTATTTCTTTCTCCACCAGGAAAAAATATTGTAACAAATGTATCTTTATTGATCAGAGTTTGTATTTTTTTCCTTTTAAATGGGCCTGTTCAATGGTGGCATTAAATATGAATCTGCAGATGGAACATATCTGCCTGAACAGATAAAATAATGTGCAAAAAGGGATTATAATAATGTTATAGTGGTTGCTGCAGTTACAAATCATAGGATTACTCCTGTAGGAACGGGAAAGCTCAGATCTGAGATAAATGAAATATCATGCCATTTGTGCAGAATTAAATAAAAATGGAAGGGAGCACACAATGATTTTAAATGCTAGGTAATGTGACAGGTTTTAACAACATATAAGGGAGGTTTTTGAAAAACAAAACACGGGAAGTTTCTCCACTGAATTTCGTGTCTCTTTTTTGCAATGCAGATCTGGGATTTTTCCAGAACATGTCAAAAATTAAAGAGGACGTAAGCAAGAACCTGTAGAATCAAACAGCAGGCATATTCAGGAAGGGTGTCTTTCTTTGCTTGGAGACCAAGTTGATTGTCTGAATCTGGTGTCTTGAGACTATCAGAGAATATTGGGGAATACCTGTGCCTGGAACTTGCTGGCATTCCCCCCCCCCCCCAAATTTCCAGAAACACTGTCAAGATAAAAGAGACAGAAGGGACTAACAGCCATATTTTTAAAGGGATCTTTTCATTTTTGTGTGTGCGGTTCTGCTTCTTTCTTTTTCTTTTTTTAATTCCAGGACTTTTTTTGTGGTAATTAGTTTTCCAGAAGAGGTTAAAAAGGCTGAATTTAAAAGAGGACTCTCAAACCATTAATAGCTATGCTGGATTTCACTCAAGGCAGATAAATGTAGTTGTTCAACTTTAAGAACTTAATGGAATGTATTGCTGCTCAGACTATACAGAGAGTAAGTAAGTAAGTACCATAAGTAAGTGGCAGGAGGGAGGGAGGGAGGAAGCAAGGAAGGCTCAATTACTCACCCATAAACTCTGCACTTGTTGGGAAGCTGGTAGAAAGACAAAACACTCTCAATGTAAGGCACCATGACAAACGCACAGCCTCCCTGTTCTCCAGTGGTTCCTGTAATGTACTCCTTAAGGGATTGCCATGCTGGTAAGCCAGCTTTTAAATTTGCCCTCCTGTTCTTCTAGCAACAGCTTGGAGAGCAGAGAGCAAGCGCATGAAACATGAACTCTCTGCCATGGGGTTCTAGCTCCTTTGTCTCCTTTGTGCTGTTGCAGTTGTTGTTATTGTCTATGGGGAATCACAATCACCCAGGTCATGCTTGTCCCAAAGGTGCTTTTTCCAAAAGCAACCGGACTTTCTTGGGTTTTTCCTTCAAAATGTTTCATTTCTCATCTAAGAAAAGCACCTTTGGGGCACATATTATTATTGCTCTGCTTTCTAAGACCTGCATTTCTTCTCTTAGGACTAAGGAGGTTAAGAAAAATCTATATTTGACCACCAATCTTTCTATCATCTGTCTGTCTGCCATCTCTCCCTCCCTCCCTCCCTCCCTCCCTATCTCTATCTATCCATCCAGCCACCCATCCATTCTCTCTCTCTCTCTCATCTATCTATCTATCATCATCATCATCTTTCTATCTATCTCTATCTATCTTTCTCTATCAGGTGCAGTACACAAGACCCTCTCTAAGCAGGAAGGTCTTTTGAGAAGCTCTTCTCCTCTTTTATAGACCTTCATCTAGTTTGGCATTTGAGACCTACAGCTTTTACAGTGTTTTGTCTTTAGTCTTCAGAAACCTAGATATGCAATCGAGCTCCCCAAATAAAGGAAGCCCCAGGAGACCCCAGCTGCAGGAAAGAGCACAGTAAACACTGCTTTGAAAGCACCCTTGGTTTAAATGCTCTTCAAATAACTTGTGCTCAGAAAACCATAGCTCAGGTGTTCGATGCCAAGGAGAGGAATCCATTGCCCAACTCAAACCAAGCTCTCCAGCAACTGAGTTGACCACTAATCTTGTCTTTTCCTCCTCCAACGCAGCCACTGATCATGGCAAACAAAGACCATCAGCTCCACAACTGCTCCCTGGGGGAAACCTTGAACTATCTCTACCCAAATAATCTGAGTGTCGACTGCCACCCTCTGCCAAAGAGCTCCACAAACCTAGAAGGCATCAGGCAGGGAAGTTTTAAAGAAAGCCAGAGCCACAGACAGGACCTCCCCAAAAGCCTCAGCGGTTCTGTTTGCCAAGCCCAGGAGAAGGGGACCACTGCTGGAAGAATTCTTAGCAGCTTCTCTCCACAAGACAATGCACAACGTCCCATCAGAAACAGCAGCCACTTCTTCAGTGTTGACCAGTCCCCAACATCTGAAGAAGGGATGATGTATCCTAGAACATACCTCCAGGGAGGTCCTGTTGAGAAGTTAACTCCAGCCTCTGGTGCCAACCCCCAACATCAGTGGACAATGGAGGGTCCGGGAGTTGCAGTCCGGAGAAGCCTCTCCGACCTCACCTGTAGTTGCAAGCAACCGAGTCCAGCCTTCCACATAGAGTCAAGTGCCACATCCCCGGCGGTATGTTCACACAGTAGTAATTTTGCTTTGGTGGACAGACTGATGATTGCAGGACTGAGATATGGAGTGGACCCTCGTGAAAACAGCCCAGATTTGCAAAGCCATAGGATGCAGGTTCCAAGTTTGTCGAGGGACCCCAATATTGTACCTGCTAAAGTCTTTCACCAAGGGGCTACATCGCACAATGTTGCTATTTTTACAGACTCTGGAGCATATCCCACAAATGTTCTTGCTTCAAGTCCTGCTCCTTTCTCCAACAGGACAGTGCATGCCCACAGTGGAATAGGACACGGCAGCTTTTCAACTGGCACCTGCCCACCGGGAATGGTGACTGTTCCTAATGCTATCCTTCCGCCCTGCAGCAGCAGCCACGTGTCTTCTGCGGAGGGAGAAGGCACCATTCCCGCCCACTGCCATTCCTTACCAACACCTTCTCTCCGGTTTGCCCAGAGGCCGGCATGTCCCATTAATGAACTGGGCGAAGAACATGCCAACCCTGAGGGCTGCTCATCTTTGCCTGCTACTGAAGTCTCCTCTGTGAATGGGTCAAGTCTGGAAGCCAACCACATCCCGGGATGCTGTGGGGCCCATGGGGAGCGGGTGGTGCCTCCTCAGCCTTATGGACGAGCAAGCAAAGGTCAGGAGGAAACGAAGACCGTGTATGTGGTATGGAACAGCCACCAAGACGGGGTTCAAACAGTCATAAAGACCAAAGACACATGGACCATGACCTCTAGGAATGATCTCACCCAGGGATTCCAGTCTCCGCTGGACTACAGAGACGCAGAAGTGCAAACCTTCACAGGAAAGGAATGCAAGTCCGTGGCAACCAGCCCATCTGTTCTGGCAGAAGGCCAGCCTCATGTCTTCCCAGAGGTGAACCTGAAGCCAGAAGCTGAAGGTGAGAAGTCTCCTGTGCAAGACGTCAGGTGGGACGATGAAGGCATGACCTGGGAAGTCTATGGGGCAGCGGTTGATCCCGAGGTGCTTGGACTGGCCATCCAGAAGCACCTGGAGATCCAGATAGAACAATTCCAAACAGAACCCGAGGAGCTTTGCGCAAAGGCCACGGAGAAGCAGCCTGCCAAAGAGGAGAAGCGAATCTCCTTTGCCATGGTGATGCACTGTCTGCGAAACCCAGCCTGCTGTGCACGGTCCAACATGGCAGTGGAGTGAACTCCACCCAAAGACCATTGTTCCCAAACTGCCAACAAACATTGATTCTTCAAGGGGGCCAAGGGCACCCCAAAAGTGAAGCTTCAGGGAGGCCCTGGGACCTTCACAGCCCTGCTTGTACAGGACAGGCCTCCAAAGAAAGAGGGGGAAGGAACTATTGCCACCTCCTTCTCTGCAGCCTCTCTTGAGGCAATCCCCCACCTACCCTCCCTGTTCCTTCTCAGCTCTCTAAAAAAGTGGGGAAAGGTGGGATGGGGCCTGCTGGTGGTCAGCCTCGTCAAGCTTTCTGGAGACCCTGAATGGGCTGATATTCCTCCTGCAACACTGGCAGGGAAGGAAAGGCCACAGGATTGTCCTTCTTGGCTTCTCCTACCTCAATTGCTGCACCGTGAGGTCTTTCTCCCCCACCCCCAAGGGACTCCCTTTGCCTGGAGGCCCGCAGAGGCCCACTGTTTCTCCTGTGCAACACAGATGTCCTCTTGGAGCAAAGCTGGCCACCACAAGAATCTCCTCTACCCATCAGATATGCTACAGCTTGAGAAGGCTGTCCTTCTCAAAGGACAGCCTAAGAGCCCTAGGAACCACAGAGGAAGCAAACTCTTCATTTCACCCTGCAGAGAAGACAAAAATGTTACTTGTGGAATTACCTTGGTGCATTTGATGGGGAAGAGCATTCCACTTACGCACACTTTTCCTCAGCTTTGTAAGGATTTCTGCTCCTACCACCTATTGGGGTAGCTTCCTTCATTTTTGGTTTTCTGGAAGGACTGAAACACCCTTCTTCCATCTGGATTAGTAGTCTGAGTCTTCACATACTTCTTATTGTATCATGTTTGTGGTGTATGTCAGTGTGAACTTGGGTTCTAAATGTGATTATACGGCAATGTGTGTATATATATATTGCCTCCAGAAGCAGACCAGAAGGTTAAAAATTCATGAAGAATATTATTGCCTTCTTTTTCTATCTGCACTTTGTCATCTTGAGTAGCAGGGAATTCTGCTGTAAAAAAGCAGGAATATGACATTATTCCTCCTTCTCTGAATCAAAAACTGTGTAGTTTCCTTTTATGTTTGATCTTTGGGGAAAACTGAACCTAAGACCTCTTTTATTGATGAAGCGAATGACTGACAACTGCTTGAGTATATCACAACCTCCTCTTTTTGGTTATTAGAATCGCCTCCTGCTGTTGATCTCTGTATATTTCTACATTGATTGTAGCCTAGATTTTGTTCTGTCTCAATGTTATTTGTATCACTAAAATACTAGAGTGAATGCCATTTTATACTTTTCGTACCAATGCAAATAACATGTAAACAACGTATTAAATAGGCAGAGGAACACTTCTTACAGAATGACAGAATAAGAGAGTTGGAAGGGACCTTGGAGGTCTTCTAGTCCAACCCCCTACTCAAGCTGGAGACTCTACACAATTTCGGACAAATGGCTGTCCATTCTCTCCTTAAAAGCCTCCAGTGATGGAGCACCCACAACTTCTGGAGGCAAGCTGTTCCACAGATTAATCGTTCTAATTGTCAGGAAATTTCTCCTTAGTTCTAAGGTTGCTCCTCTCCTTGATTAGTTTCCACCCATTGCCTCTTGTCCTGCAGTAAGTTGACCCCCCCCCCTCTTCTCTATGTCTATGGAATTATGAGGATCCATGTTATAAATGTCTTTTTTCTTCTAGGCTGAAGAAGTTGAAGTCCTTGTGTGGTTTTGTAGACATGATATTTTGGAAGAACGTTCCTTGCAACTTCTTTGGTCCACAGGGACCAACACCCTTGAGGATAGCATTGCTTAGCGACACGGTTAAGCAAAGAACAAACAGACAAAGAGTTAGCAGAGATCTGAATGGCTACTTTACAATGAATGCTTAACCTTAAGTTAACCTCCCCCTGTTCTGTGATATAGCTGCTTCTGCTTCCTGGCATAAAATGTAATTATCCTGTTGAATTGACATCTACAAAGCAGGCTGCAATTGTTGAGGAAGGACAAACAGACGGTGCATTCAATCTCTTGCAGATTAAGATCAAGTCAGTGAAACAGATGCCTCCTTCTTCCATTATGAGTCCTGTCCTGTTGCAACGGGGTTATCTTCAAGGGATGTTCCCCTTTGGGTGTCTGTAGGAGGGACAGGTAGTGTCACGTGCACCATGATGTCATTGGGCGCCTGGCATCATGGGCATGATGACACGATGATGGCTACGATCATTGGGATGTGAGGCAGATGCCTCTGTAGTCCAAGAGGGAGATCTTGCCCTGCAGGCATTGGGTAAGAGGTCTATACAAGGGCTAGAACAGCACTTCTCAAGCTTGGCCACTTGAAGGTGTGTGAACTTCAACTCCCAGAATTGGAGATGTATGGACTTCAACTCCCGGAAATGCTGGCTGGGGAATTCTGGGAGTTGAAGTCCATACATCTTCCAACTGCCAAGGTTGAGAAACGCTGAGCCGGAGATGACTCCTCTGGAGTCTTGTGGTTGGAAAAGAGCCAGGTCTGCATTGTTGAACCCAAGCAATCATTTCACTTTCTCCAACAGGACGAGGGGTGGGACTTCTATGTGTGGCAGGAGAGAATGAGACCATGGGGGTAAGTCACCCGCTCCCTTAACGTGCACGGCTGACCCAGACACAATTCTGACTCTCCATATGAACAGAATGGGGCTGAGTAGTTATCAACTGGCTTTTAAATGGATGTGGAGAAGAAAACATTTCTACACCAGATGGCGGCTCCTAAAGTAGAGATAACTGAGAGACTGGGGATCTCTTCCTTAACCAGCTCTTTGAGGGAGGTTCTACCCCATGTCTCAAGGCGGGTCTGGCAGCCTCTTGTCAGAGCTGCAGTTCATGCTTTTTTTTTTTTTTTTTTTTAGTAGAATGGGCTAGCCTGAAAAGAGGCTTCCTAACTCTTTTTGATTTGGGGTCAACATAGCCCTCCTCATTCAAAGCTCCATCTTTCCAAGTCCTTTTGACTTGGAATGAATGAATGAATGAATGAATCAAGGAGGGAGGAAGGAAGGAAAGGAAGGAAGGAAGGAAGGAAGGAAGGGAGGAAGGAAGGAAGGAAGGAAGGAAGGAAGGAAGGAGAGGCAGGAAGGAAGGAAGGGAGGGAGGGAGGGAGGGAGGGAGGAAGGAAAGAAGGAAGACAAGAAAGGAGGGAGAGGTGTGAGGAAAAAAGAGAAGAGGAAGGAAGGGATGAGAAGAAGGGAGGGAGGAAGAGAGGAAGGAAGGAAGGAAGGAAGGAAGGAAGGAAGGAAGGAAGGAAGGAAGGAAATAAATGACACCCTCTCAGCTTCCATTGCTGCTGCTGAAGAAACAGGTAACACACAACTGCATTGTGTGCTGCAGCAACATGAAGGGGACTTAACTGACCCAGAGCAGGGATGGCTGGTCAGATTCTGTGGTGGGAACAAAGCCACTGCACATTATCAGGCAACTGTGACCTTTTGGAGTAAAGTCCAACTGGGGGTGGGAACAAAAGGTTTGGCCAAAAGGCTGCATTGATGGTTTGCCCCAACTCTGGATTGGCCATTAAGCAAACGAAAGAGGCGCTTAGGGGCTGAAGGAAAGAGGTGGGACCCCACAATTATTCCCCCAAATTTCAAGCCCTTCGTCTTTAACTGCCTCGCTTGCTTTTAGCCCATTTCCTTTTCTTGTAATTGTCCTTATCTGCCCTGTTCCACTTCAATCTGTATTGATGAAAAAAATAGGTTTTCTTTGGCATGGAGACCCAAAGGTGCTTCTTTCCCAAAAGACAAACTGACTTTCTGGGTGTTTTCTTTGAACACATTTCACTTCTCCTCCGAAAAGCTTCTTCGGTTTGTTTTCAAAGAAAACACCAAGAAAGTCCGGTTGTCTTTTGAAAAAAGAACCTTTGGGACAACTGTGACCTGGATGACGGAGAATCTCCAGAGATATTTGGCAGAGGAGAGGAGTCACAGTGTTTCTCAACCTTGGTAGCTTGAAGATGGGTGGACTTCAAGCTACCAAGGTTGAGAAACACTGGGTTAAAGTTTAAAAGTCTGAGCGTTCGTGTCTTATCAGTTCGCCAATGGAAGAGCCGAGGGCTGTGCTTGGCCTTAAAATCAGCCTGGTTTGGATATCTATACAGGTAATCCTCAATTTACAACAGTTCATTTAGTGACCGTTTGAAATCACAATGGCACTGAAGAGTGACTTATTTATTATTTATTTATTTATTTATTTCAATTTGTATACCGCCCTTCTCCTAGTGGACTCAGGGCGGTGAACAGCCAGAGCTGTTGTATCACATGCAGATACAAAATTTAACGGACTTATGACCGTTTTTCACACTTATGACCATTGCAGCATCCCCATGATCATGTGATCATTCAGATACTTGGCAACTGGCCCAGATTTACGATGGTTGCAGTCTCGCGGGGTCACGTGATCCCCTTGTAGAAAGTTAGCACCCACCCTTCTCCTAGAAGAATGAAATATTTTGGGAAATATTAAAAAAGGCAAAATATTATATTTCCCTAAAGGAGAAACATGTTCTTGGAAAGCAGCCCCTGCCTTTCTTAATAGCCCCAGCAGGACTGAGCCAGCTTATCTACAAGACAAAAGACCTTCAGCTCCAGGGTGATGGGGTTAAGACATGACCCCTCAGGACATAATAGGATTAGCCCTCTACCATCTAGCAGCAGAGCTCACCACATGGCACAACAAGGCCCTTCATTGCATCACCCAGCAAGCTTCAACCAAGCCTGAGACTCAGACAGCCTACAAAGTTAGCAGTGACCCCTACAATAACAATAGAATACATTTCTTGCACAGGAACAGGAAGCTCAAGGGCAAGGCCTGGATAGCTCAGCAGACTAATGCATTGTAATTTAACTCCAGCTGTCTGCAATTAGTAAGTTCGAATCTTGCCAGGCTCAAGGTTGACTCAGCCTTCCATTCTTTCTAAGGTAGGTAAAATAAGGACCCAGTTTGTGTGGGCAATAAGCTGACTTCGTAAAAATATACAAAAGTATGAAGGCTATTGCTTAATGCATTGTAAGCCGCCCTGAGTCTCCGGAGAAGGGCGGCATATAAATCAAATTAAAAAAAAAAAAAAGGCCCAAGAGAGGGATAAATAACCCTCACTCTCCATTCCATGTGGTCAGCTGCCCAGGACCTCAAACCCATGTGGTCCTATTCATCAATAAACCATCTTTTCAATCAGCCTCCATGTTTCCAGTGCCTTTCTCCCCATTTGGAACTGAACCAGATGGATATTTCTTGCAATACCCTTTTGCGACCTTCTGACAAGCAAAGTCAGTTTCACTTAACAACTGTGTCACTCACTGAACAGTCGCAATGATTCACTTAACAACTGTAGCAGGAAATGTCGTAAAATGGGGCAAAACTCACTTAATACAAGTCTCACTTAGCAACAGAAATGTTGGGCTCAATTGTGGTCGTAAGTCGAGGACTTCCTGTAGATTGCTCATCAACGCTGAAGAGGAAAACGGCTGATTTTCCAAAATCACCCCAAGGATCAACTCCCAAGGAGACTGCAGAGTCCTAAACCCCCATTTCGGTGTTCTCCGATGCACTAATCCCATTGACTATCTGACCCAGCCAGATGTTATCTTCCTGCTGATCGGATTCTCGGTGGATCATAGCACCTGCGTCATCTTAAGTAACAGTGGGGGGAATAAATTGGCATGGATGGATGAAAAAGAAGAAAAGCAAGGATGCTTTTGCTTTGATCAGAGACAAGAAAGAAGAAGAGCAAAAACTGCCTGGGATGAATATCAGATCAGTTTGGAGGCTGATTGTTTAGCAAGGTAATCCATCTGTTGCTGTAAAAAACATGGATTTAATGACTCTCAGTTGAAAGGGGCTATGGGCAGCTCTTTCTTGCCACCTAGTGTCCACCTGCTGCACAGCCCCTGAAATATTATTAAATATTATTTAATACTGCAGGGACTTGTTTTAATCTGCAAAAGCAAAATTCCCACAGGCAGCGTACATAAATTAAGAACAAACGATGCTTGCAGTGTAACATAATTGTGGCGTTAACCAAGGCTTGTTCTGGGGGCTCCCAAATTAAATACATGAAATTAAGACCATAGAATGAGGCTGAATTACAGCTCTCCCATTCACACAACATGCTAACCCATGTAAAGAATCATCAAATATGTAAAAAGAAGCGCTTTTCACTTCCTATTATAAGCTGTTTGTGGATCAAGAGTAGAGGCTTATCTGAGACTTAGTATCAAATGGTCTTTTCTGAGACTTCAATTAGGGAAAAGTTAAATTTGGTGGTTTAATAGTAGTTGGATTATTTAGGGATTTATTTTATTTTATTCCCCTTCCACATATAGCCTAGAGCCCTGGGATTTCCTGGTGGGGTCCTATCCAAATGTCAACCTAGTCCGATCCTACTTGGATTTTCATGATGTCAAGTCTTTCTCCTAGGCTAGGGAACTCTGCGATTTGAAGTCCACGCATCTTAAAATTGCCAAAGTTCAGAAAGTTCAAAGCTCTATTACATGGCTGGGAGATCACGTGTCACACAATTTCGCTACACTTTGGGTTAAAAGATTTTAATTGGGAAAAAAATGGGTTCACTTCCATTTTCCAATTCTTCCAGGGAGAATTTGAAGCCTTCGTGTGCTGCTTTAACTGTCCTCCTTCATAATCCGTTCCATTTTCCCTTGTAACTGCTTCCATAATCTCGCTCATTGCATATTTGTGGGTTTGCATATTTCCCCTAAATTACTTATTTAGATATTTCTGCAAATCAGGATGGATCATTGATTAGGGGGATGCAGGCCAGATGAAACTGTACCTGGAATGAATTGCAAAACTGCAACACACACCAAGCACGTATTTGTGATCCTTTGCTACAAGGCTTGGGTAGCAGGAAAACAAGCATTATTTTGCCTTTCTTTTATATCCAAACCAGGGGTGAAATCTAAAATTCTTTACTACCGGTTCTGGGGAAGTGGCTTGGTGTGGGGGGGAGGGCAATGTGACTGGGTGGGCGTGGCCAATTTTTTTTTTTTTTACTTTTAAAACCATTTTTTCTACAACCTCTTTGGTGAAGAGGTTGTAAAAAATGCTTTCAAAAGGCTCTGACAATCCAAACTGAGTTGCCTGATTGTCAGAGGCTTTTAGTGGGGAAACAGACACTGGAAACATGGAGACTGCTTGGAAAGATGGTTTAATGGTGGACAGGATCACATGGCTTGAGTTCCTGAACAGAAAAGGGGCAGATACAGTAAATCCTCCGGTTTTTATGCTCTCTCTGGCTCTGCATTTCTTGGGGCCCCGAAAGAGTATCCTGATTGGTTGTCAGACTCCCAGGGGGTGGGGGCCTTGCTGGCTGATGGTCACATGTGCTTCCCAGGTCACATGTGGTGAGTTTCTGCTGCTATTGTGTAGAGGGCTAATCCTTGTTGGATCTTGGGCAATTCCTACTATGGCTCTGCCTGAAGGAGGCAGATCTTTGTTATGTAGAGGAGACTGGCCCAGGCCTTAATGGCCCATTGACAAAGGGTGGAGGGCAGGAAGATGGGAGCTGCTTTGTCTGTAAAATATGCTTCTCATATTTCTCATCCAGGGAAATATAATATTCTGCCTTTTTCATATTTCCTAAAATATTTCACTCTTCCAGGAGAGGGGTGGGTGCTAACTTCCTACACTATGCCTATCACTAAGTGTAGTATCTTATGATTCTTGATCAATGTATTTTATTTTTATGTACATTGAGAGCATATGCACTAAAGACAAATTCCTTGGCCAATAAAGAATTCTATTCTGTTCTGTTCTGTTTTTCCGTTCCGTTCCGTTCCGTTTATTTATTTATTTATTTATTATATTTCTATACCGCCTTTCTCCCGTAGGACTCAAGGCGGTGTACAATCAAGAAAAATATAGATACACAAACATCATAAAATTGCTAATTAAAATTATTATTATAACATAGTTTGGCCCAATTAAATAGAACATAAAATTAGATAACATTTAAAAAATCATTCACATGTTCGTATGTTTAGCCCCGCTTGTTGGAACATCAGGGTCTTGAGGGCACGGCGGAAAGCACGGAGATCAGGGATATTCCGTATCTCCGGGGGCAGTTCATTCCAAAGGGTTGGAGCCCCCACAGAGAAGGCCCTCCCCCTGGGAGTCGCCAGTCGGCATAATTTGACTGACGGTACCCTGAGTAGTCCCTCCCTGTGAGAACGAACTGGTTGGTGGGAGGCTATTGGTGGCAAAAGACGGTCTCGTAGTGTAGGAAGTTAGCACCCACCCCTCTCCTGGAAGAGTGAAATATTTTAGGAAATATGAAAAAGGCAGAATATTATATTTCCCTGGGAGAAGCATGTTCCCTGGGAGAAGCAGCTCCCACCTTCCTGCCCCCCACCCTTTGTTAATGGGACAGAGGCAGAAACCCAATCCTTTGTCAAAGGACATTTGCAACACAATAGCAACAGAAACTAACACAATGGGACCCATCTAGACGAGGCTCACCACATGGCACCTGGGAAGATTGCATCAGCCAGCAAGACCCCCACCCCCTGGGAGTCTGACAACCAATCAGGATACTCTTTCGGGGCCCCAAGAAATGCAGAGCCAGAGAGAGCATAAAAACCCGAGGATTTACTGTATCTGCCCTTTTCTGTTCAGGAACTCAAGCCATGTGATCCTGTCCACCATTAAACCATCTTTCCAAGCAGTCTCCATGTTTCCAGTGTCTGTTTCCCCACTTGGAGCAGAACCCAGAAGGATGTTTCTTCCAACAATTGGCAACCCAGATGGGACTCCAAGCTAACCTAACCAATGGACCAGGCCCAGGTAAGCCTCCCTTGCTAGCAGCAGACCCATTGAGTCTGTGGGTATGTTTTCATGGACCTTGGCCATTTGGAACTAGGTTTTAAAGGGGTTTTGAGTTTGAGCTCAAAGGCTGCTTGGAAAGAAGGTGAGTACCTCTAAATTTTGATCTTAAAGTATGGAAAAGCATGGGAAATTTGTGTATGCCTGCATGTGTGTGAGTGAAGGCCCTTCTCCCAATCACAGTTGGATCTTGCTTCCTCTGTGCATTTCCTAGCCGCAGAAAGACTAACAGTCTGGAGAGCATGGGGGTTTTGCCAGAGCACAGGACCTTCTGTTAGGGAAGGAGGAAGTGTGTGTGTGGGATTCCACCTGGAAAACAGTCTGATTTCACCTCTTTGCGTGACCTCTAGCCGCACCTCTGCCTACTGCTAGCTCCACCGAGCCATGACCGGTAGGATAGAGAAAGCAAGGGGGGGTTGCCAAATGTGGAACTTTGTGTTTAAAAGGAATGGAAGCCAAGCGAAAGCCAAGCGTGTGAAAAAGGGGGGGGTAATAAAATTGTGAAAGGGAAACCCGGTTTTGTCCAGCCCAGACACGGGGCGAGCGTGTGTGTGTGAGAGGAGGTGCCAGTACCACCTGCTGGGGTCAGCAGGTCCTCCCGGATCCCCTTTTTGGATCTGAAAAACTACGGCGATTCCCTAAGAGGAAGGGGCCCATACTTCGTAAGGGAATCGAAGTCCTTCCCAGAGCTTTTTCTCTGAAAACTGACGGCGTGCCACCCGGCTAAGTCGAAATGATCCTTCCGGAGAAAAGGAAAGGGTCATGGGTAGCGATAGTTCACGGGTGGCGGGGACCCCAGTAGATGAAGTGCTCGCGGCCTGGGACGCCAGGCGGGTGCCCATATTGAGGGGCATGGATAAAAGGAAATTAGGAAAATTGTGTCAAAAATGGGCTTTGCTAAGAGATAACACCGGGAGACAAATTTGGCTAAATAAAGGTACTTAAAAGAAAAGGGAAATATATAAATAGGAATGTTGGGAATTTTGTTTGTTTTGTTTGTTTGTTTTGTTTGTTTGTTTGTCTCTCTGTCTTCTATGCAACCACGTGGTATGTTTAAGATTTGTGCCTTCCCTAATTTAACTGAGATTTATGTGGGAATGATCAGTGTGTGTGAAATCTCAGAGTTCTGTTGTCTTCTCTTTGTCTTCCTTGTTTTATGTGTGTGTGTCTAAGTCTTTGTGCGCCCTCGAGGTAATTGTAACTGTAAAATGTATCTGATCTCTAGAGACAAGAATATTAAATTGTTAGAAAAGAGAAAAAAAAAAAAAGGTTGAAACAATGAAAAATGGGAGAGAGAGAAAAAAGAAAGAAAGAGCCTTTGCCCTGTGTTTGTCCGGCCAACAAACACAGATTAAAGAGAGCATTTCATTTCATTTCTGTTTTTTTCTCCTCCTCTCTCTGTATCTTAAAGTAACAACTCAAGTTTATGAGGAAACGTTTTAAGTTTGTTTACAAGAAAAAAAAATCAGTCTTGCATTTACTGTATGTGTTTAAATGGGTTTTACCTGTTTATCTCTTTCCTGAAGCATGTGAATCCAGTTTTTTCTTATCTGTTGTGTCTCCATTTTGTTGAAACTGCATTATCTGTTTAGTAACTGCAATACTGTTGTGTTGTTTCTTTTCAAACTCTGCCTGCAAGCTATCTACACCCCCCCCCAATCTGTAATCCTGTTACATTGCCTTTCCTGGGAAGATTACCCACAAAAGTGGGGAGGGGACCCTGTTCTAATGTCTTTCAGCCCTGCACAAAGGACTCTGCAACCTGTGGAAGCAGAGCACATGGATCCAGATGCTGCCTCCAAAGGAGACCTTCCATCGGTTTGAACCAGAAATTGGGTTTGAATCCAGTCTCCACTGAAAGTCAGCACAGCAACCAGAGTGGAGCAGACCTTTCCAAGCCTGACTGACCAGCCTTACCACCAAGCATGCTACCCAGCAGACATGAAAGAAAAGACCCTGAGATGTACAAGTAAAGACCAAAAGACTCTTTTCAATTCCCAGAAGACAGCTGGAAAGACTATGGGGGGAAGGTGGAAATTCATTGTAAGGTTTTCTTTCTTGTCTCATTTATATTGCAATCAGTTTATTGTAAGAATTGTATTTGAGAGTGATTGCCACAGCAAGTTATGTACACTCTAGATTTCTGTCTGGTGGAGAGGAGAAATATGTCCAAAATGTTTGTATTGCCTATATTGTAAAAGTAGCTGCATGCACATGCACACACAGAGACACACCATTCAGAATTAGACTGAAACTATTTCCTTCACTTACCTCCACACAAAGCTTCTCCTAGATTGATTTTTGCTCTGTAGCACTAAAAGCCCAAGTAGTCATACCTGCTAATTCGATGGGGGAGGGGGCAATCCCCCCTCAGGCAATTCCCTCACTTGAAGAGATAGCAGAAAAGTGATCTCCAAAACCCAAGCCCTGACTGTGACTCACAAATGATGCTGCCCAGTTGCCCAGTAAAGGAAGATATATTGCACTGGTGGTCTCATGAGTAGAAATCCCAGGGCTCATTATGTGTAACACCAAAAAAAAAAAAAAAAAAAAGGAATGGATATTGTACACTGGCTAACCTCAATTTGGACTCGCAAATCCTGGATGCAATAAAGAGCTAGGGCAGGTTCAGTAACCAACCCTTGGAAATGGGCAGCCTGCAATTTAAAGGAAAATCATGGCTGTGAAAAATTTTGGGACATGTGTTTGCCTGAAACCTGACTGGAAGCTCACAGAAAGTAATATCTGAAGTCTGAAATTAATTGGCATGGAAAATTGGATACTGTAAAATTCTTACCAGAAATTTTTTCCTGGCTGCTAGACCTTCATGGTTGAAAGCTTTTGGAAGCCACTGAAGGAATCCTTTTCTGTTGCCTCTATCAATGCCTCCCCTTTGCATTAGAAAATTAAAAGCACCCATTAAGGCTCCCTGATGTGATCAATTTTAATCTTTTGCCAAGAACTTGTTTCAAAACTCACGTTTTGAAAAAAAAAAAGAGTAGGGATTGTAGGAAGTTAGCACCCACCCCTCTCCTGGAAGAGTGAAATATTTTAGGAAATATGAAAAAGGCAGAATATTATATTTCCCTGGGAGAAGCATGTTCCCTGGGAGAAGCAGCTCCCACCTTCCTGCCCCCCACCCTTTGTTAATGGGACAGAGGCAGAAACCCAATCCTTTGTCAAAGGACATTTGCAACACAATAGCAACAGAAACTAACACAATGGGACCCATCTAGACGAGGCTCACCACATGGCACCTGGGAAGATTGCATCAGCCAGCAAGACCCCCACCCCCTGGGAGTCTGACAACCAATCAGGATACTCTTTCGGGGCCCCAAGAAATGCAGAGCCAGAGAGAGCATAAAAACCCGAGGATTTACTGTATCTGCCCTTTTCTGTTCAGGAACTCAAGCCATGTGATCCTGTCCACCATTAAACCATCTTTCCAAGCAGTCTCCATGTTTCCAGTGTCTGTTTTCCCCACTTGGAGCAGAACCCAGAAGGATGTTTCTTCCAACAGTAGGTACCCAGGTCCTAAGCCATGGAGCGCTTTAAAAGTGATGACCAACACCTTGAATCACACCCGGAAGACCACCGGGAGCCAGTGCAGCTCGCGTAGGAGAGGTGTTACATGGGCGCAACGAGCTGCGCCCATAACCACCCGCACGGCCGCATTCTGGACCAGTTGGAGCCTCCGGGTGCATTTCAAGGGGAGCCCCATGTAGAGAGCATTACAGTAGTCCATACGGGAGGTGACTAGGACATGAGTGACCGTGCGCAAGGCATCCCAATCCAGAAAGGGACGCAACTGGCAGATCAGGTGAACCTGATAAAAGGCACCCCTGGCCACGGCCGTCAAATGATCTTCTAAAGATAGCCATGAATCCAGGAGGACACCCAAGTTGCGGGTCCTCTGTCTGGGGAGCAAGATCTCATCCCCAATTGTCAGTGATGATACCAGCTGACTATACCGGGACGCCGGAAGCCACAGCCACTCGGTCTTGGAGGGGTTGAGTCTGAGCTTGTTTCTCCCCATCCAGATCCGCACGGCCTCCAGGCAACGGAGGCCATTCCATTCCATTCCACTCCATTCTTTAAAAAGCAGCCAGCACAGGGACCGTTCCCATTCATTTGTAGCTTATTTCTATTCCCCATGATTTGAGGGATTCTTCTTGTAATATGTTGTTCTTCCTCACCCCAGGAATTCAAATTGGAATATTGCTGGTAAAGCGAAAAGCTGAGGCTACAAAAAGAAAGTCCTTGAAGCTGTGGCATTAAATGTAAAACTAGACACTGACTTTTAAAAGCCACCTGGGATTCTGGATGGAGCTCACACACGGGTGCAATGAAGAGGGAGTGAATTTACATGGAAAGGTGCTCCAGGCACAGATCCACTTCGGGTCAAAGGATCTGCCTTGCCAAAGAGACACAAAACAGTTTGTAACAGGAGAGTTGCAGAGTTGTCCCGCGGCTGCAGCATCTGATGGCTCTTTGAAGCTTCATTGGCTTGCAAAACGGACATCTATTCTGTTTAAAAGGAGTCCCATTCGTTGCTTTGGAAGGGCTTGGGATGGCTTTAATTTAAATTTATTTCCCGATTGAAATGAGAAGGAGAGGCCTGCAAGGAGAAGGTGGTTTTGCAAAAAGACAAGCAATGCAGGACTCCCAGCACCCTCAGGAAAGCAGCCCGGTAGCATTTCCCGCCTGGGCAAAAGTTCTCGCTCTTGTATAGAGGCATCGAAGTTGAAATCAAATCAAGTATCTTTTTTATTAGAGCTTTTGACCAGCCTTTACAGTTTAATGATGATGATGATGATGATGATGATGGGATTACAGGGTTATAAAACCAGAGTTTTTTTAAAAAAAAAAAACAGCAATAAGAAATATTGTTTTATTGTAATAGCGAGGGGAAATAAGTAACAGGATAATAAAACAGGAGGACCAAAGTTAAAGCGGCTTTTGATCAGGCTAAATGCTAAATCTGGGTGGGAAGACATAACATTTTCTGGTGGCCTCCCATCCACGCCCTATCCGCCTCCCAACAGTTCACCTTTCTAAGATCAGCCGAAAGCCCCTCCCCCCCCCCACAGCCCAACCCCCCTCCCCCCCCCACAGCCCAACCCCCCTCCCCGAGGCAGCGGCCGCTCCCCATTCATGGGGGGGGGGCTGAAAGCCCCTCCCCCCCCAGCCCGCAACTCCCGTTTCCGCTAAGCAGGAGAGGCCCCGCCCCCTCAACTCCTGGCTCGGCTTCACCGGGCGCCACTGCGCATGTCTCCCGGAAACCCCGCGAGACCAGCGCCGGGAACTCTCGCGAGGCTGGAGCGGGGAGGCCTCTTTCCCTTCCCTGGAGCCTCCGAGGGTCGCAGCTCTGACCGCCGCCCGACGGGTGAGTGGAGGCCGGCCGCCTTGCCTGCTCCGGGGCCCCGGCTTCCCCCTTCCCCCGCTTCGCCCAGGACGCGCGTCTCCCTGTTCTATGTAACTGCACGTGGGAAGGGCCCGCACGTGTCCCCCCCTCCCCCTCCCCCTCCGGAGGGGTCCTGCGGGGGGCCCCCTCCCACCCAGGCCCCCCAACCGCCAGGGCAGCAGAGAGGGAGGCAGGAGGGGCCCGGCCTAGCCCGGGTGTAGACGGGCAGTTCTGGGCGGGGAAAGGTCCTTTTCTTTATGCCTGCATTTAACGTTTCATTTCTTTGGGCCCCGCCTTTGTCGCTCCTCCTGGGGTCGCCAAGAAAGGAGGCCGGGGGGGGGGAGGAGGGGGAGGGGGAGGAGGAAAGGAGCAGCTAAAACGGGCCTTTTGTGTGTGGGGGGGGGCTGGGGGGGGGGCGGCGGCGTCCAGTGGGGCCTTGTAGCCGCAGAGCAGAAGCCGCAGCCGGGCCGCCTTTTTCCGCCTTGCAAGTCCTGAGAGGAACCTGGGCCACCTGCACGTGGAAACGTGGCTGCCCTCCCGGACCTCCGGGCTTTCTCGGCCAGTCCGTCCCTCGCCTGGGAAGCTCCTCTCCTCCCCCATAAAGAGCCTGGGAGCTTTGCATTCATTCCTGTCGATTTCCAGAAAGGAAATGATCATTCTTGCCAACAGATTTTATTCTCTCGTTTTCCACGGAACCGGGTAGTTTATAACGGCCTCGGTCTCCTGCTTGATCAGGGAGCTGAACTGGGGGGGTAGAAGAAGAGACTCTGCTGTTAGGTCATTCGCAGGGTGGGAGCCTCTTAGAGCTAGAAGAGAAGGCGACATAGGCGTTTCCCTGCTTGAATTCATTTGGATACTAAATAAGAGACATGACTGTGCAAAACTTCAGCCTTCTCTCGGGCTGCGAGGGCAGACGGTGTAATTCAACACATAATTGGTGTGAAATGTTTACAGAGACTTGTTTTGGAGGATAACCTTCAGTTTCATGGGTAACTCTGGAGGCTTTAGTGACAGCTTTTATTTATTCACTTGATATTTTTCTCCCTTGTGTGCAGGATTAAAAGGGGTCAAAAATAGAATGAGTCTGTTTTGACTTTGGCCTCTGAATAGAGGCTCAACAGTCATAAAATCAGCCACTTGATGGTCCTGTAAGAACATAATTGTGTGTTTATGTGGTCAAGGTGCTTTCTGGACTTTTATTTGTTTTGAAGGTGGTGTGAGATTTGCTGTTTCTTCCACAAAGATTTGCCACAAAGAGGATTATGCTTCGGGCAAGATAGCATGATGTTGTTATGACTCCCATTTTCCATCTTGGCTTGGTTTCCTGCTAATGTTCCCTCCTTAATTGCTTTCCCAGGAATTAAGATCGACCTTTCCACTTTTCATTAGTATGGAAATTCTGCTCCTTCTACTGTTTTGTTACTGAAGCACTCAATTTGCACATTTATCCTTAGGGAATACAAGCAGTCACATTAAACCTCAAAAGAACAGTAGGCAAGCTAGGATCCTGGATTCCTGAAAATCTCTTTCCTTTTTGAGGTGAAAAATGACAGACTTAGACCTAGACAGACCAAGAAGGTTTGAAAAACAGTTGAAAAAAAAACAATCCCCCCCCCCCATCCTTTCAGGCAAAAAGTGATCGCGTGAGTTCTGTGCCACAGGCAAGCTTGTAAAATATTAAATTGCGATTACTATACTTACAGGTTCAAGGGCCATTCCTAATTAGCCACCGTGCTAATTGGATTAACCAGTTTTGTATCTCGCCCTAATCTACCTGGCAGGATCACGGAGCTGAATATGAAACGTTGCACAGAAATAATTGGTGGTCCTTTTTTTGAAACTTTATTTTAAAATGGTGGATTTTCAGCAGCAAAAATGCAGTCTTACAAAAGCTGAAGTTCCTCTTCTGTAGGCTATTATGAGCCACAAACACAGTTCTTGTGGAAAAAAAATGAAGTGTGCAGAAAGGCCTTTTAAAAAAATATTTTTGTTCCCTTCTCTGACTTTTCAGGCTTCAGTTATGAGATTTAAGAAGAAGCTGGAAATTTGTTGACGTTAAAATAATTTGATTTTTTTCCCCAAATAAAGCCATTTTGCTACCTGCATGACAACTACAAGCGTTTCTTCTAGAGTCTTTGGTTGCACTTTTTATTAGTGAACTGACTAATCTGACATCTCATCATCCTCATTCAGTGTGATCAAATTTCAAATATAATTGGCAGGCATCAATTATATATTAAATGACTCTTGGGGGACAATCAATTTTACACTTATACAGATTACAAAAGGTGTTTTATGTTTACCTATATGCCAAGAGTAAATGCCAAGGGTGATACACACACACATACACACACACACACACACACACACACACGAGAGAGAGATAATCTTCAATTTATGACCACAATTGAGCCAAAACTTCTGTTGCTAGGTGAGATAGTTGTTCAATGAATTTTGCCCCATTTTTTGACCTTTTTTGCGACATTTGTTAAATGAATCATGGCAGTTGTTCAGTTAGTGATACAGTTGTTAAGTGAAACTGGCTTCCCCATTGACTTTGCTTGTCAGAAGGTCGCAAAAGGGGATCACATGACCTTGGGACACTACAACCGTCATAAATATGAGTCGCCAAGTGTCTGAATTTTGATCACATGACCATGGGGATGCTGGAACAATCATAAGTCTGAAAAATGGTAATGAGTCATTTTTTTCAGTGTCATCGTAACATCGAACGGTCACTAAATGAACTTGTAACTTGAGGACTATATTATTTGTCTAGTAGTGTTGAAAAGATAGAGGCCACTTATTTGCATAGGTATAAATCTGTGACTGAGATGAAATTTAGTGGAAACAAGCAGGAGGAAGTGGAAGAAATGAGAAATTTCTAAAGTGAATACATAACCATTTTCCAGAAAGCAGCTGTGAACATTTTCCTGTTGAAAAATAGAAGCAGTCAATATGCACCCACTCCTCCCCTGGATTGCTGCCTGTGAATTTTGTTGTTAGTTGTGAAGTCGTGTCTGACCCATCGTGACCCCATGAACAACGTTCCTCCAGGCCTTCCTGTCCTCTACCATCCTCTGGAGTCCATTGAAGCTCACGCCGACTGCTTCATTGACTCCATCCAGCCACCTCGTTCTCTGCCGTCCCCTTCTTCTTTTGCCCTCAATCGTTCCCAGCATTAGGCTCTTCTCCAGGGAGTCCTTCCTTCTCCTTCGGTGGCCAAAGTATTTGAGTTTCATCTTCAGGATCTGGCCGCCTAAAGAGCAGTCAGGGTTGATCTCTAGGAGATCTTCTCCAGCACTAGAGTTCAAAGGCCTCCATTCTTTGGCGCTCAGCCTTTCTTATGGTCCAATGCCTGTGAATAGATACACCAGTTAATTAATGAATGAAGTTTCTTAAGAAAAAGAATTACCATATTTTTCAGAGTATCAGATGCACCTACCTTTTTTGGTGAGGAAAAGAAGAAAAAGAAATCTCCTTCTGAGCAATTTTGCCTCTTTACAGCAAACAGCCTGCTTTACTTTCATTTCCGTTTTCAGCATAGCTTGATTAGCACAAGGAAAAAAAAATCTGCTCCAGCAATTTACCTCTTTGCACAAGCAGCAGAGGCCCCCTACAAAACAGCTGAGAGCAAATCGGCTGAGAGTCGGGAGGCCGATCCAATCAACTTGTACTAATCAGGATGTGCTGAAGCTGAAAGGAGCTGTTTTTCTTGTTGTTTGCTTGCAAGGAGGTAACTGCTGCAAGGCAGAGGCCAAAGGGTGGTGCCAGTGGGTGGGCGGGGCTACATTCGGTGTATAAGATGCCCCTAAATTTTCACCCCCTTTTAGGGGGGGGGAAAGGTACGTCTTATACTCTGAAAAATACGGTAAATGGCTGGATTTAAGACAGGCCATTTCAGCAGACCACAGCATTTCACAGGGCACATAACTGTTTACCAACTGAATATGGAACAAGCATTAATCCATTTGCACCTTTCTGTTTTTGGATTAAGCAAAGGATATTGTGCAATGAAGCACAGGGGGGTGAATTGCAGCAGCTTGTGGTTTTGAGATGGGGCCTGGCCTGGCCTCTGTAGGCCAAACAAACAGCCGGAATGAGCCCTACCAACATCTGGAGGAAGTAAGGAAAATTGCCAGGCCAGCAGCTTCACAACAATCCTGTTAAGCTTGGGAAGTTTGGGAGACAGCCTCAGCAATTACTATTATTATTATTATTATTATTATTATTATTATTATTATTATTATTATTATTATTATTATTATTATTATTCCCAACCTGGGAACATTAGGTTGAGGAAGTTTTAGAGAATGAGAAACTCAAGATCTTGTGGGACTTCAGGATTCAGACTGACAGGCACTTGGTCCACAACACACCTGACATAACAATAGTTGAAAAGAAAAAAGTATGGTTCATTGACATTGCAATACCTGGTGATGCACGAATTGAAGATAAGCAGCAAGAAAAAATCACAAAGTACCGGGACTTACAAATTGAAGTTGAGCAACTGTGGAAAAAGAAATCGTGTGCTGTCCCGATTGTAATTGGAGCCCTTGGAGCAATACCCAAAGGGCTACCCCGCTATTTAGAAATTCTAAATTTACCGGACTTGAACATTTTGACTCGACAAAAAATCACTTTACTCGGAACAGCTTACATCCTCCGACGATACCTTAACAGTTCCTAGGTCCTTGGTTAGGACTCGAGCTGCTGAGCTATTAACCAGCCTCAAAGGCTGTGAATCTCACTAAAGATTTAATAATAATAATAATAATAATAATAATAATAATAATAATAATAATAATAATAATAATAATTGAATAATAAATAAATAAATGAACTGGAAAATTTGGACCGGAAATGCACAAACTTTTGAATATGTACCACGCTTTACATCCATGAAGTGACATCGACAGGTTGTACCTGCCAAGGAAAATAGGGGGCAGAGGACTAGTGCAAATCCATCAAACTGTAGAAGAAGAAAAACGAAGTTTGAATGATTATGTGAACCAAAGTACAGAAAAATTGCTGCAGGCTGTGAAAACGGAGAACATTATAAAAATAACAGAAACACAGGCAGAATATAAGGAAAAAGAGCTGGATGACAGATTAAATAGATGGAAAACCAAAGCTTTGCATGGACAGCACTTGAAAAACATTGAAGGAAAATGTGATGACAACTTCACATGGGCATGGCTTAAGATGGGACCCATCAAGAAAGAAACGGAAGGCTTAATACTGGCTGCTCAAGAACGAGCACTACAAACTAATGCCATGAAAGCAAAGATACAAAAATCCACCAACAATCCAAATTGTCATACTTGAAACGGCCACGTTGGATTCTGAATTTTGCAAGTTGAAATGCAACTCCTTTGGAGGCCAGGCAGACGGTGGAAATGCTGCTGCAGCTGGTATGACCTGTTTGGGGACTGTTCCACAAGGCCGCCTTCCTGCTGTCTTTGCTGAGAGGAGAGGCTCGGTGAGGAGGGTGCAAGGCATAGGGTTCACCTTGGTCTGGAGGATTTCTCTCTCTCCCAGGCGCAGGGTATGTGTGAGTGGGTCCTTGGTGCTTGGCCTAGTTGGAAAAGCAATCCTCATTTTAACCCTGCCTGAGAGTGTCCTGAACCTGCTTGCGGGAAGGTGAACTGAATTGAATTGAATGCTTTCTTTGGCCAAGTGAGATTGCGCAGGCAAGGAATTGGTCTCAGGTGCAGAAGCTCTTTGTGTACATGCAAAGCAACAGAATAATGGCAATCATAATACAGGTAGTCCTTGACTTATGACCACAATTGAGCCCAAAATTTCTGTTGTTAAGTGAGACATTTGCTGAGCGAGTTTTGTCCCAGCACATGGCCTTTCCTGCCGTAGTTGTTCCAAATCCAAACAGACAGACACCCACAACCCGCCTGGCATCATTATTGTGGAAAGGAAAAAAAGTCCAGTTCATTGATTTATTGCAATACCAGGGGGAGAGAAAAAGCTAGAAAAAATAACAAAATATCATGATTTGCAAATTGAAGTTGAGCGACTGTGGAGGAAGAAGCCAAGGGTTGTACCAATAGTACATAGGAGCCCTTGGAGCCATACCCGAAGGGCTGCCTGGGTACAGGGAAAATTGGAACTTATCAGACCTGAATATCCTGACTTTGAAAAAAAAAAAAAACCCACCACCTTACTCGGAGCTGCCGATGATGTACTCAGACGTTACCTTAGCAGCTCTTTTAGGTCCTTGGTTAGGACTTGAATTGTTAAGCTTTTACCAGTCCCAGACTGTGAATCGAATATTAAATCATCATCATCACAACAACAACAGCACAATAATAAGAATACAGCCATACTACTAAGGTGGTCTTAACATCACACCAAGATGCAAATAGTAGCTTCTTTTACAAAATAGACATTTCTAGCTTGTTCGCAACAATTCAGGTTTGCATTTCTTCCCTTCCTGAATGGCCTCTCTGCTGCTCTTGCTTCCTGGGGAGTTGCTGGGCAGTTTTCAATCTTCTTCCCTCCTCCTCCTCCTCCTCCTCTCCACAGCCGTGAAAGGCGGACGTGCAAGGCTGTGCTCCAGTTGTGGCGGCCTGGCCACGTGGGCTTTGGGAGGCGAGGCCAAGCCAGGGCCGGGCCTGAAATGTGCGCTGGCAAGCAGGTTTTAAAGCAGGCTGGGCTGCTGATAGTTATCTTGTGCGCTGCAGAAGGTGGCCGGCTGCTCTCCCGTCAGCTGGAACTTCCTCCTTTCTCCGAACAGAAATTGAGGTATGCAGGAGCCGGGGGGGGGGGGGAAGGAGGGAAAGGGAAAAGGAGACCTGGCAGCCTTCGCGGCATGGAATAAAGCAGGAATAATTCCCAACTCTGGAAGTTGGCTGACAGAAATTGAGGTTGTAGAAGTTGCTTCTTTGCTAGCTGTTTGTTTCGTCCTGACTGAGATCGGTTAACCAAAACCACCTTTAATTTGGAAGATTTTTTAAGGGAACAGATGGGTTCGTAGGATGGGGATTTTGCAAGGCTTGTGCGCACAGCAGAATTTGACTTACAAAACATGTAAGAAGGTATTTTCAGTTTATTGGAAAAAAGTCAGTGGAAGATTTTGTATAATCATGAACCATGAAGAAGAGCATCGGAGTCAAACCAGTGCCTAAATTCTGCACTGAATAAATACCATTGAAGGAACAATTAGAAATTTACATTATTTTGAGGGGTCCTTGGTGCTCTCTTTCTTGCAGATGTTTCATTCCCAAACTAGGTAACATCATCAGTGCTAGAAGGGAGTGGGGTTTGCATTCATTCATTTAATTCAGTTGCAAAGATATACAGCCCAGTAAAAACCAGAGGATATTAATCTTGCTCTCTCCAGAGAGGCCTGCATGGCACTTCTTAAAACTTATTCTATTGTTTTTTCTCCAGCTTTCTGGAAAAAAGTGTTTATTTTGACATCCTTCTATTATTTTTGTTTGTTTTATTTCGTTGCTGGGTGCTTTGCTCTTTTACACTCAAGTTGTAGAGGTTTTATTTCTATGTTCCTGGATTTTATTGATTTGGGCTTGGCACTTCGATTACAGGTTAACCTTCAGTTAAATAAATTATGGTCTGGGTCATTTTACTTAGCCTTCAAGTTTAGCTTTGTTTGGGTTGCAGAATATGATTTAGTTTTAGACCAGCTTTGGCATATCTGGATCTGTTCCCTAGTTCGTTTTTTTTGGGGGGGGGTCTAATTTACTATGCTTTGTATGAACTATAGTCCAGAAGCAGCAGTTTAACTACTGAAAACTTTAGTATAATCAGAAAATGGAAAGGATCCTGTTCTGAATGCTTATTTTGTGTTCAAGATGCCTTAAATTAGGGAAACTTTCAAACTTTCTCCTCTCCTCTCAGCTACCTAAAATTGCACAGTTCTATGAATTAGATGTTTCAGAACTGTGGGCTTCAATCCAAAAGCTCCTGTAGGAAACGTTAATTCAACACCTGTAGGAAAGCAGAGTTAGAACTTGAATAAACAAGCCAAAAAATGCTTGCAATGTAAGTTAAGACCTGTGCGGCTGTGTGTGTGTGTGTCTTAGTGCAAAGTTTGCAGGTAACTGAAGATGAGCTGCTAGATGAGCTTAAAACATGAGCCGGGTGTTGGAGACCGTATTGGCCTAAAAGTTGGGGAAGATGCCTCAAAAGTTGTTACAACACTGCCCAACACCATGCAGTGCTCTTGCAGGCTAGAAGTGCGAGTCCACAACTGGCTGTTGAGGAGATGTCACTGGGGGGACTACTAAGCAAAGGGAGTTTTTTCATCCCAACCCCGAAGAGCTGCTTTGGAAATCTGCAATCATAACAATTCAGTATTTATTTATTCTCAAATTGTGATATTCTTCTTGCTTTCTTTTTAGTTGTTTATTCTATTGTTCCAATACTTTGCTACTGTTATATTGACGCTTCTTTTCATTTCTCCATTTTTATTGTTGTCAGCCGCCTACAGCAGCCCCACGGCGAGATAGGCGGGGCAAATAAGTTTAACAAAGAAATAAAGTTAAAGAAATTTCAGTCTTGGGTAGCCAGAATTAGCAACGCTGGAGGTATTTGCCAGATGACTTTTTTAAAAAAAAGGGAGAAAATCACCAATGAAGACGTGTGTAAACCAGCTCTGAAAACTGAAATAGCAATAGCACTTAGACTTACCGTATTTTTCAGAGTATAAGATGCTCTGGAGTATAAGAGACACCTTATTTTGGGGGGAGGTAAACAAGAAAAAAAAATTCTGCCTCTGCCTAACAGCATCCATCGGTATTCATCTGGCTAGCGTCCGTAGCAAACAGCCTGGTCAGCTTCAGCATATTAGCCTGATTCAACACGAACAGCTGATTGGCAGGTGGATCGCCTCCGGAATACCCCCAATCAGCTGTTCGCAGAGGTGAACTTTTAGCAACAGGTTCGCTGGTTGTGAGCACGTAAGGGCCTCATTGGGGCAGATACGCAGCTTCAAAAATGCAGCTGATAGTTGCAGGGTGCTCCAGTGAATACAGCAGGTAAAGGTAGCCATTTTGGCCTCTGCACCTTGCTTTTTCACCCTCCGAAAGCTCCGTTTGAGAGGCTGCCTTTGCAAAGAGAAGCTCCTTTGCAAATGGAGCTTTTGGAGGCTCTCCGTTTGAGAGGCTGCATTTGCAGCCTCCAAAAGCTCCAGAAGTTCTGAGAGTACGGGTGAAGGCCGAGGGGTGGGGGCTGGTGGGTGGGCGGGGCTACATTCCACGTATAAGACGCACCCAAATTTTCACCCTCTCTTGGGGGGGGGAGTGCGTCTTATACTCTGAAAAATACGGTATATACTACTTCACAGTGCTTTCCAGCCCTCTCTTGAGTGGTTTACAGAGTCAGCATATTGCCCCCAACAATCTGGGTCCTCAGTTTACCAACCATGGAAGGCTGAGTCAACGTTGAGCTGTTCAGGATCGAACCCCTGGCAGTCGGCAGAGTCAGCCTGCCGTACTGCACTCTAACCACTGGGCCACCAGGGCTGAGAGACTCCATGATAGTCTCATTTCCAACACTGGTCTAGGACAATTTTTAGGACGTACCACAGATTCTGAAGTGGGTTCTTTTTCTCCCTGTTCCAGAATTGGCTAGGATGATCCCCTTCCAAGAGAGAAATGGAAGCCTTGGCAACACGGAAGCCTTGGACAAGTGTCTGCAGGCCAAAAAAGACCTGGAAGTGGCGTTTGCTGAAATTGTCAAAGCCGAACAACAAGTCAAAGACAACTGGAAAGAGGTATTTGGAATTTGGAATTCAAAAGAGACACAGCTTTGTGCTTCTAATAAGGGATTAAATCCTTGCTTAAAAGGGCTTGGCTGCAGAACTTCTTAAGCAGTAGCTTGGCAAAGATTTTCTTTTAATCTTCAAGTTTTATGCAGCTATTTAAAGCTAGCCTGGAAAAAAACAAGAGCATTCATGAGTGCGGGGGGGGGGTGTCTTAACTTTCACTGTGTGTGGATGTACTCAGTCATCAAGCAGGGTTGTGAAGATAAAGAATTGAGTTGATCTAAACTTCTGCATGCATCCACGTAGTTTTCTTGGGGGCTGCAGATTAGGATTTCAACCCGTAACTCGGGGGTTTACTAATGTGGTCTCACCAAAATGCTAACCAGGTTTGACCCTGTTAGGTTTTCTCTAAGTAATTTAAGATCATTTAGCTGTTGCCATCTAACTGGTCATCAAGATGGTGCATCTTTTATTTTAGGTACAATGCCATTTTTAAAATATACCTGCTCTTATTGGGTAAAATCTGCAATTTTTGCAGATTGGGTAAATTCCTGCCTAAGGAACAAATGTGATACATCCCCAGAGCTCAATTTCTCAATCTCAGCACCTTTAAGTACAAAGGTTCATGCTGAACAATGATTAACTCTGGGGGGAAAAAATCTGAATTCCTTAAAAGTCTAGCTTGAGTCCCCATCAGTGTAAAACAACCCCCATCCCTTTCCAAGCCACTGAATCATCTTTCCAGTGAGAGAGCCGTGTTGGATCTTGATCCCTTGGGATCTCATCCTGCCATTGGATGGTGACCCTGCCTGAATTGCAAAATATGGGGATAGGAACAGGAGGGATGAGAGACTTGAATCAGAATAATAGAATTATAGAGATTTTTTATCGGAGATTCTCAATCATCCAGTTCTCGTCCCAAAGGTGCTTTTTTTACAACTGGACTTCCTTGCGGGTTTTTTGGGGGAAAAAACCCATTCTGATCCATGAAGCTTCTTCAGTTCAGTTCCAAGAAGGTCCAGTTGCCTTTCGGAAAAGCATCTTTGGGACAAGACTTATAGAGGTGGCTTCTTCTCTCTTTAAAGGTGAAAGCTCAGGTTCACAGCTGCATCAGTCGCCACCTGGAATGCCTGCGAAGCCGCGAAGTTTGGTTGTTGGAGCAGGTTGACCTCATTCAGCAGCTGAAGGAAGAGGCTTTGCAGCAACAAGCACAGCAGCTCTGTTGGGTAAGAGCTGATGGGCCTCTGGATTCTCCTCCTGCGTCCAGAATTACGGGGACTTTGCCTTGACCGTGAGCTGTTTGTTTGCGGCACAAGGCCACAGCTTCGTATCTCAACCTTAGATGATGCTGGCTCATCCTGTTCCTAGTGAGGTCACGTATTTTTGTTTAATTTTCAGTTGTTGGGACAATTCAGTGGCCTCATCCGCCAGCTGGAACAGCCTCAAAGCGGTGATCTCACAAATCAGATTTCAGCGTGTTTTGAGAGGTGAGCCCTCCAAGAAATTTTGAATGACCGTTCAGCTATTTATTAATCTTGGTTGTTTTCCGCATCATTGTGGGCTGTGACATCAACCTTTCTGGTTCTATCACGCAAAATGAACCGGAGTGTCAATTTTTGAGATCTTGCCACCTCTGTGGGTGGAAATGGGGGATTTGAAGATTCGGTATCCCTTAGGAAGACAGATGTATTTTATGCATAAACATTTACTTGACTGTTTGGGAAATGGCTTTACCGCCTTGGTTTCTTTCTGAATTCTTAACTTTTGCTTTCTCCCCTAAGTCTTGGCAGTTTGACTCTCCAGCCGGAAGAAACTTCCATCCTGAACTTTGAGGCTGATGTGGCGTTTCTTCGCCAGGCAATCACCTCGTTCGGCTCCATTAAAACAATGGTGAGCAAAAGGAGCTGTGTCCACATGCAAGGATTTTCAACCTTTTCACAGATTGCACCACTTTTAGGACATGGCAATATTTGAATGCCACCAGTGGCTTAGCAAGGTGTCAGAAACTTGATGACCCCAAAAAAAAAAAGAAGTGATAAAGTATACCCATCTTTTAATGGGAAACTTGTGCCTGTTTCTCTGCCATTAAACTTCGCCCTTGTGGCTGGAGAGGTGGCCACCACGCAGCTCCAGCTGACTCTCCCACAGGCTTATCCTCCCCGTTAACACTTGTCTAGGATGCGGCTTTGTGTACCACAGGATGAAAAGGCCTGTTCTGATGTATGCAACTTGGAAAGCTATACAGGTAGTCCTTGACTTATTCATGTAGTGAATAAGTTCATTTAGTGACTGAAGTTACAAAGGTACTGAAAAAAATGATTTCGGACCATTTTTCCTACTTATGACCGTTGCAGCACCCCCACGGTCACGTGGTCAAAATTCAGACGTTTGGCATATATTTATGGTGGTCGCAGCGTCCCGGGTGATGCAACCTTCTGACAAAGTCAATGGGGAAACTAGATTCACTTCACAACCATGTTAGTAACTTAACGATTGTAGTGATTCACTTAACTGTGGCAGGAAAGGTCATAAAATGGGACAAAACTCACTTAACAACTATCTCCTTTAGCAAGAGAAACTTTGGGCTCAATTATGGGTCGTAAGTCGAGGACTACCTGTAATTAAAACCCAGGTTCCTGAAGAAATACTAAGGCTTATATGAGATTGGACTTTATTCCATCTCTTTCAGAACACCTATCTTGAAATAGCTACCATAATCCTTTTCAAATTCCAAAAGAACCCGGATAAGTGACTCCATCTGTTATTTTTAAACATGTGTGGGCACTTAACTTTCTGTTTGTTTGAAAAAATGGCTTATCATCTCTGGTTTCTTTCTTTAATAGCAAACTTCCAATAAAGAAGATTACGCCCCTTGGATCTCTGTGCAGAACTGTCCTGTGACGGCTAGTTTCGAAAAGGTAAATTACAGATTTGTTTAGAGGAGCTGAAATTGGAGGGTGGCAGCAGAGTTCTTAAACTTTGTCTTCTCTTGCTGTTCGCTAGGAATGCCAGTTTGGTCTGGTCTAGTGGATAAGGTCCCAGGCTAGAAAATAGCACTTAGCAATAGCACTTACTTATATACCGCTTCATAATGCTTTACAAGCCCCTCTAAGTGGTTTACAGGGTCAATAATCTGGGTCCTCATTTTACTGACCTTGGAAGGCTGAGTCAACCTTGAGCTGGTCAAGAATGAACCAGCGGTGAAATGCAGCCGGATCTATCCGGCATGCGCAAACCGGTAGTGCCGGTGGCGAGAGGCTCCACCCACCCGCCAGGACGTCATTATATCCCGTTTTTGACCTTCTGCACATGTGCAGAAGAGGCACATGTGAGCATAGTGCACGCGCACTCCCATTCCTGAACCAGTAGTGAAGGTAAGTGGATTTCACCGCTGGATTGAACTGCTGGCAATTGACAGAATTAGCCTACAATACTACATTCCAACCACTGGGCCACCATGCCTCTGGAGAGGTCATAGTTCAAGTCCTGCTTTAGCTATGAAAGTCAGCTGGTTGACTTGGGCTAATCACTCTCTCTCTCAGCCCAACCTACCTCCCAGCGTTGTTGTTATGGGCAAAAATAGGAGGAGGAAGGTGTGTTAGATATGTTTGCTGCTTTGAGTTATTTGTGGGGAAAGGCGGGATATAAATCAATAAATTAAAAAAGTGCATAGTGTTCCAGAAAGTGAGATTAATTAATCTCCACAAGAGAACACACAATTGATCTGTGAGAAAATAATTTTAAGTCCTTAAAATGCATAGTGGGTGCTGCTGGTTGTTCAGAATTCAAGTCTAAAGAAAGAATTGTTTTAAAATCCAGAAATTTTCAGTGGCACAAACACCTGAACATTCTCCTCCCGAAGAGGGCTCCAGGAGACTTTTATCTCTCCTTGGGGGGAGAGAGTGTATATTCCCATGGTGGATTTTGTCCGGGATTAAATTGACCTTCAGTTTGTTCTTGATTATTAGCCGAAACCTTTCCGTGGGACGCTGGGTTGCCCTCTCTCTGACTGGCTTCTTGGAACCAAATCCGATGGTGTGTGCTGTATCCCTTACATTCCTAGCTACAAGCAGGAGGACTGGCTCTTGAAAACACAAGCTGAGGCGGCCAATCAGGTATTGCGATCTACTGTCTCCATTTATAGAGAAGGAGGGCTTTCGAGTAATGATGGAAAAGGCAGACCCAAATACATCGCCAAATGGTTTATTTTCCAAGAAATGCTGTGGCTCTGAACATTGGTTCAGAGGTTTCATGGTAAGGTTTCATGGTAAGATGGGCGGCAAATCAATCATCCTATCTATCTCCCAAAAGAAGTGGAATTGGTGGATCCAAAAAGGTTGTTCTTGGAACATTGAGAGCGATCTTAATCTTGCTGTTGTTTTCCTAAGAAATAGCAATAGCACTTAGATTTATTACAGCCCTTTCTAGAAGCATTATTTGCATATCGCTTGCACACAAACAGTCTGAGTCCTCATTTTACCAACCTTGGAAGGTTGAGCCGGTCAGGATCAAACTTTTAGGCTGTGGGTAAAGTTAGCCTGCAATACTGCATGCTACCTTGATGGATCTAAATGCTTGCGGTGTCTTCTCCTTAGGATGTCAAGCCTTCGGAAGTGTGTTACTTGGAGAAAGCATGGGGAGACCTGAAAAACTTGGAGAACTGGCTTTTGCAGAACCAACAGCGAGACCTTCCTGAGAGAACGGACCTCCGCCGACGGAAGAGCTCGACTTCTACCGTCGCTTCCACCTTGTCCATTGAGAAGATTGACGAATTGGAGCTCTTTGAGGAAGACGGCACCGATCTTTCTGAATGGCTCCTTGTGCCTTCTGAACCCCAAAATGAGAATGCCTCCGATGAGAAGTGGAAATGGGTTTTTAAGCCTTTCCGCGAGGAATATAACCCGAACGATTGGCTCCCTAAAACCGATTCTTGCAGTCATTGTTGTGGCGGTCAAGCCACTGGGGTAGAGATAGAAAATCTCGGCAATCTGAAATGCCTTAATGAGCACCTGGATGCGAGGAAGCCGCCGAACGCCGACAGCTGGCTTCTGCAGCAGCCCGCTTTCAGAGTCGAGGACCTATGCAAAGCCAACGAGCCGTGTTCCAGCTTTTCCGAGTGCGCGTGTGACGAGAACTGTGAAAAGGAAGCCCTGTGCAAATGGCTTCTTAGGAAAGAAGGCAAGGATAAAAACGGGATGCCGTTAGCAGAGGCTTCCGAACCCGAGGGACGTCGGCCTGTGCTGAACATCTGGCTCCATCCTTCTCGACAAACGGAGGGGGATTCGGCTAGCTCTGCCATAAAACAGGATGCTGTCCGGGAGGTGGCAGAACCTCTGAAAGAATTGCAGGAGACCTCACTGTCCTCTTGGCTAGCCAAGCAAGAAGTCAAAGCTTCACCCGGCGAAGAGAAGGCGATCCGAGAGGAGGCCGGAGTGAGCTGTAAGGGTTCCTTCCTGGAGCTGCTCACGCCCTTCCACCTCCCTTTCAACATAAACAGCTGGATCTTGTCAAAAAACGCAGAAGTCTCCAGCCAGCCTCTCGTGGAAGATAAATGGCTGCTACGGAAGAAAGCACACGTAAGTAGGATTCTCGCCCAGTCCCTTTAACCCGCTGAAAGCGATCTGTGCCATGTTTAATATAACCCAGGGGATTCTCCAAACATGGCGCCTTTAAGCTGCGTGGACTTCAACTCCCAGAGTTCCCCACCCAGCCATGTTAGCTGAGGAATTCTGGGAGTTGGAGGTCCCCGCGCCTTAAAGCTGCCGGGTCAGAAGAGCCTTCACTGGAGAGGCAGTCAAGGTGCTAACTTTGGCGCCCTGCTGCCCACTGTTTTATTTGGAAATGTAAGACAGACCAGTAAATTTTCTCATCTCACAGAAACCAGTTCTTGTTTCTTACAGGACAGCGGCCTCCCTGCCGTTTGCGACCTCTTTGCCTGTATGAACCTGAGTGGAGAGAGAGAAAAATGGCTGTATCAGACGCCTTTACAGGTAAAAGCCTCTCCGTAAAACGGAAGTCCACCCAGCTGAGTTCTCGCTTTTTGGCTTCTTGACTAACTTCTTAGTCTAACTAACATCTCATTTTGGATGCTCCCGCAAGAATCCGTTTGAGCCCAATTCGCTTTTTGAGAACATCAGGATTGGTTAGATATCCGTTCACTATTCTAGGCTTTCTTCTTAATTTTAGCCTGTTCACAATCCATTCTTTTCCTTTCTGTGTCTGATGGAAAGACGCAGAGATATTGAAAATAACACCCCGGCTTATCTTTAACATCTTGTTAAAATGCGAGAGTCTAGCTTTCTGGTAAGATGCTAATGCAATCAGGGTGCTTCTTTTTGTGTCTCGGGAGAATGTGTGAATCTAACCGAGCGCTTTTGACCCGATGGTGCTTGGAAGGCCTCTGACTACAGCTGTAGTTCATGTGGTCCAGAAATTCAGGGAAGCACATTTCTCTTAACTGGAAACCAGCAGCCGATTCCAATGGGTGGCCAGGTGGTTAGGGTCTCTCATTCAGTGGGGTGATAATTATTTTTTGCAGGTTTTGTTCAGTGAGGGGTTCTAAAAATAGGTGTTTTTACACCAACATGCACCCTAATGTGACTTCTCTCCAACAGTTCGTTTAGGGGAGGCGCAAGCATCAGTTTGCAACGTTAGGAGGGCTGCTTCCCCACAAAAGGCTGCTGATTCTCACCAGATAGGCTATCCAGACGCTTCATCTTCCTGGCTAAGCATTCAGATTGCACAAAGCACTCCTGCCAAGGATGGTGAAGGCAGGGCTAAGCAAGATAGATAAAATCTTTTCCTGAACGCCTGCAATGACGTTGCGCTTTTGAAATATTACTGGTGGAGCCTGATTAGCACTGTTTTTGTTTTAACACAATTCTGGGTTTATGTTTCCTAGATGTGAAAAAAGTAAAAAACAACATCCCTGCAGTGTGATCCAAATGATTGCTTTGATTTCCTGCTGATTATCGCACACCCTGGAATGAGTGACTGCAGCCTGTTCCTTCTCCTGTGTTTTTGACCATCTGTCTTTTCCAGATTTCAAATGTCACTTTAAAAGCTGTAGGTAGCTGGTGTTGAGCTGCAGAAAATGGACCTTGGAGTCCTCAAACAGAAGTGTCCTTGTTGGGTTCTCTTGGTCTGGACGTGAAGAGCCTGTTGCGACTCGTCCGCCGTTAAATGTAAAAGCCAGTATTTTGAAATAAATTCTGACAGAATGACCCTTAGCTGGGGTGGGAGACGCAGAATTTTATCCAGAGCACAAACCATTGGCCATGTTTCCAGGTCCTAATTTTAAATATATTTACAGAACATGTTCACGAGGTACAGCTCTTACGAAGTCATTCAGACGCTTCTGAATTGTGTGTTCTGTATAATGTATACACACTCTTCTCTGCTGTAAGATGACGGCAAGCCATCATAATTGGCATGGGCACCTGGCAACTTTGGCGATATTCTGGTTAAAGTAACTAGAATGGGAAGGGGGAGGGCGAAATTAAGCACAGAGCGGGTGAAATGTGTGTGGTTTTAAAGCCCAGTACTAAGTACAAGTTGTATCCTTTGTATCGCATGAACAAAAAAATTATTTCTCTCGCGCTATGAATTATAGTCCCCCGACAGGTTGACAGTAACCTTAGAAACTTTAATGCTGAAGTTTGAATATCACTTTTACCTGCTTCCACAATTTGTGGGGGAAACTTTGAAAAGTTGCGATGCTAAAATTTTTAATTTTTTTTTAAAAAATGAAAATTTTGTTTTTGAAGTGCTCTTGGCTTACCACAGGTACACTTTTAATTGCTAGATATTTCACAGGCATAATAGGCCTTCCGGCTGTCCTAAGAATTAACCACTATTTACAAATTTGCCTTTCAGTGCTTAAGAACGTATCTGCTCAGGTTCCTGTGGAAGACCTGACTGATATGTAATGCTGTCTTTTACGTTAAACACAAATGTTTGTGATGCTAATGAAGTATGCCATTAAACCATTGTGAATAAAAAGTACGTTTGCCTGAAGTTGTTTTTTTCATAGCTCTGTTGATGGGATTGATGGGTGGAAGGTGGGTTGGTCCTTTTCCGAGCTTTCAGACTCACATTGGAGCGCATCTTCAAGAAATGCCTCTCTACTGGAATAGGTGCTTTGGGCTATTCCACGAGTTGTGTTTCTGTGGTGCCTAACCCTAACCCTGTGCCTTCCTATTGGCTGACGTACGACTCACGGAATAGCCCAAAGCACCTATTGCAGAAGAGAGGCGTTCCCTAAAGAAGCTCGGGGGAGTAAATCCTTGGTCCTGGTGAATCCGGCTGTGTATCATTATATGAAGGACTTGCCTTCATTCGCGGTTTAGTGTCTGAAATCTACAGAACGCCTAAGCCCTACTCCTAAACTGCCTCACATCACAAGAGTGGATCAGATTCTCTTAAGCTTCACAGAGGTGCTCTATGCTTAGAGAAGCATCAAAATGCTTGTGATGTCATTCTGGACCTTTTTATACCATTTATCTGCTGTTGATGGAGAACTGCAAAATTCTATTCAATGTTTTGTTAGGCTCTTCAGAAGTTGTTTTTCCTTAACAAAACTTTCTGCTTGGGACCAGAAAGCCGGCCTTGAGTCTTGGTGAATATACGGGCATACCTGGGAACAGCTTACCGAGGCTGCATCCCATTGCTTTCTCAATCTCCCAGGGCAACTGTCTGCAACCGTCAGGGCACGAACCCTATTTAAGCCCACCAATGACGACGAGTCATTTGTGGCTGGGACAAGTTTCATGGTGATGGGCATCATCACCTTACAAAAAGAGAGAGAGAGAGTACGGTGACGTGCTTGCTCCCCTGCTTTTCTGCACAAGCTTATTAGCAAAGGTTCAACAACAGAACAGAGCTCTTGACAATTGCTTTAAGAGGCAGAGCGGCAAGAGGAGAAATCTGCCATGTAAATAGGAGGAGGGGGCGAAGGCATTTCCAACCCATTTTGAAAGAACTTTACTTAAAAGAAATCATCAAACCTCGGTCTATACATTCTAGAAACTGACTTAATAAAGCAACTGTTTTACAAGTTGAACTTTTCTTCTTAAAACATGCACTCCAACATTTGTGTCTATTACTAAGGATTGTTGAAAATTACCGGAACATGTTTTCAGCTCAGCATCCAGAAAACGATCCGCGAAACAACAGTACCTGGGGCGTTCGTCCCCCTTGCTCCGAAGGAAGGATTTGAATGCCGACCCCTGGTGCTTTGGTAAGGCGGGGCCGTAGGCAGGAGCTTTTAGAAACATCTGTGTCACAAGCAGAAGTCGGTTTTTCAGCACACACATTTTATTACAGTCAAATTAAGCAATGGTCTCGGTGTACAAACTGAGCGAAAGTGAACATGCTTATGGAGACGAGATCTTCATCTTGGCAGATAAAATGGCCCCTTTCACCAGCCGCTGCTCAAGAACCGGGCTGTGAGAACCAGTGGCCTTGAGTGTGGGGGTGGGGGGGTGTCCGCTAGGTACTGTAATGACGAAGGGGTCAAGTCTGATTGCACTACTTGGGTGGAGGCTCCATCCTCTGCTCGGCTCAAAGGGACTGCTGTTGCATGGAGCCCCTCATATGCTCCCAGTTGTTGTAGAGCGCATAGAGACCTGTGAGCATGAGTCCCGCAACGCCACCTCTGGCTATCCCACGCAATCCACCTGTGAGGACATGAAGCAACAGTAAATACAGACACGTCAGCAGCCAGCGTGGAGCAGCCAAATCAAACCAAACCTTTATTGTACACAGCGTGTGTACAATGAGATTGAATGAGCCTCCCTTGGTGCAGCCGCCGCCCCCCACCCCTCCCTGACAGAGACTACCCCTCAATAACCCAAACTCAAACAAAGGAAAGAAAATCCCTACACCCACATAAGTAATAACTAGCACACATTCCCATATACATATATGTATATAACATCACAGTACCCTGGCATGAACATGTTGCAGGCCGTGGCCCTGCAAGTCTACCCTGTTAAACCTAATGATGTTACGTTGCGTTCAGAAGTCTTGACAGCCGACGGATGAAAGCTATTCTTCAGCCTCTTCGTTCAGCTGGCTGGGCTTCTCTATCTCCGGCCCAATGGTAGGAGAGTAAAGAAGCGCTGACCAGGGTGTGAATTGAGGATTGGGCCTGAGGATTTTCCGCTCTGCTGAGGCAGCGGGTCCTGGCGATTTCGTCCAGTGAGGTCAGAGGGCAGCCCATGATTTTTTTTGTGCTGTGCTCATCACCCTCTGTAATGCCTTTCTGTCCACGGCAGTCACAAAGCATGTCCCACAATATGCGAGGACGCTTTCTATTGCAGACTGATAAAAGGAAGTCATCAGTCCTTGTTCCACCTGATTTTTCCGCAAGACCCTAAGGAAGTGGAGTCTCTGTTGAGCCTTCCTGACCACCTGGAGCATGTTGTTTTTCCAGGTGAGATCTTGGCTAAGGTGGACCTTCTTCCCCCAAGCAAGGCACGCAGGCCCATCTGCAAAGTCCGTGCAAGAAGGCTCAGGGACGGGCAAACTCACGTATTGATATGCAAAGGGTGGGGTGGGGTACTACCTTTCCTGCATGTAGAGGACAAGCTACTGCCTCTTGTAACACCTGCCCTTTCCTCACCCTGAGGAAGAGGGAGAGAATCAGGGTTGGTCTTTTGAACTCTCTTCTTAAATCTCTCTCTTCCGAATCAGCTGAGAGCCTTGTGGCCATGATCTGGCTCCACCAAAGGAAAAAAAAACTCTTAACATTTACAGTGCTGATTTTGAAAATCCAATTCCAGTACTTAAGCTCTATTAGCAAAACTCTAGTTGGCCTATGGGAAGGGTGGACGTGAACTCGGGAGCCTGTTCCTTGGTTACTGGCTTTCCATCTGCATATTAATTATGCCCCATTAGAATACTGACACTGATCTTTAATCATCTCAATTATAACTGAATAGCATCACAAACCTACAAAAAATGGTGGTGGGTATTCCTGCACATACGACACTATTGTTGTAATCAAGATGCTGCCCAGAGTCCTTTGCTATGAGATGGGCAGCAAATAAATTCAACAACAACAAAAAAGTAAAATACGATGCAACCAGAGCAATGCAGTGATATGGTCTATCAAAGTCACACTGAAGCAGGAAGAGGCGGGAAACACATCATCTGTTTTCACATCAAACGTGATTTAAAAATTTGCCCAGTGGGAAAAGTGCTTTCCAGAAAAATGAAGAGCAGCGAAGTTGAAGCGAACAGACTGCCAGCAATCATCAAGGCTAGAAAAGAGTAGCCCCTCATACAGCATGAAACTTCTTTTCTCGTGTTCCTCAATATCCTGAAAGCTGAGAGGAACAGAGCGCAGTTCTGCAGCCTCCCTGCTTGCCCTCAGAAGCCGGGCGTCTTGAGTTTGCCCTGAAACACACGGAAAGGCCAAACTGAGCCCCAGATGGGCAGGGGATTCCCATACTCCACGCATGCCTTTCTAACTCCTCTTTTTCCCCTTCTGTCTACTAAATGATAGGCTTCCACGGTTCTCCTCCACCCCTGCAATCAGCCTTCTGCTTGGGCGAGATAGCAGTCAACTCCCCTGAGCCTCACAAAGGGGCTGTTTGTCATCACTCACGCAAACCTGTAGGACAGCTTTTTTTTTTTTTTTTAAGGGTTTATCCTGACAACAATATCTGGATTTTTCTTCCCAGCTAGTAAGGTCTCTCCGGAACACGGCCCTGCAATTGCAAGTGAAATATGCCACTGCTGTCTTGTACACACAGGTAGCAGTTAAGAAGAAAGGCGAGAACCACGACTGGATGACAACTGTCTGGGGTCGGTTGTCTCCGTGAAAATGCGCACCTCCCGACTGGCACAAGCGTAAGTAGGTTATCTCGCTGCAGCTGCTACTCAGGTCAGAAGATTTGAAAACCGAAGAGTGGGGGAGGGGGGCATCTCCAAAGACTTGTGGACTTCAACTCCCAGAATTCCCCAGCCACTCATGCTGCAGAGTCTGTCTGTCTGTCTGTCTCCTGCAGGACCGGCAGCCTATCTGCGTGTGTGGTGAATATTAAGTTTCCTATCTCTTGGGAAGAGCAGGGGCCCACCACAGATAAGTGGATTGACAAGCCACGCCTAATTATGCAGACGTTATAAAGAAGTGAAGATATAAAGTGACCTCTGACTCAACTGATGAATTGCGCAGAAGCTGTTCACTTTCCTTTCTGTGGGCCTCCAGCAACGGAGAAGCTGCGTGGCTCCATTTACACAGGAGAAACCCTCTGCAATCTGAACAGGTTCTCTCTCCAAAGGAGAAGTGTGCAATGGGCAGTCCAGCTGATTGGGGGCTGGCATGCTGCTTCCCCCTGTAAAAGAAATCGGGAGAGGCAGGGAGACTGTGCTGCACTGGCCAGGGTGTCATCCTTGGGACCCAGACTCCAGGGTCAAACTTCTTCAGGAGCCATGGTGGGTACATACAGTCTTGTGATATTCCTTTGGCCAGGATTCAGAGTGCAAGCCTGTTGGGGCCCAAGCTATCCAAATGCTCAGATTCTGAAACGCCGGGACACAATCTGATCCCAAAGCCTGCCATAAACTAGGTCAGTGTGATAAGCATGTTGCAAAAGATGCTTCAAGAGCAACGAATAAAAAACATACAACACAACTCCATGAAATAATGTGCTCGCATGTCCTAACAGGTATCTGTATGGTACTCATTCCCAGGGTAACTACTGCCTAGGATTTTACAAACTCAATTATTGTACAGGCATTTCCCTCAGGCGATTTTAAACTCCCACCGTTGCCAACTAAAACAAGAAGCAATGTGAATACAGAACACCTTTGAATTGACCCACTCGTTGGGGAAAGGGGGAATCCGTTATTCCAGACTGTCTGTTAAATGTAGAAGTATACCACGCTCTAGGTCCGTGATGGCGAACCTCACGCAGAGCCATATTAGTGGGCACGCCAGCTCAGCTCTGGGGTGCATGTGCATGCCAGCCAGCTGATTTTCGGGCCTTCTGGGCCCACTAGAAGTAGGGAAACAGGCTGTTCCTGCCTCTGGAGGGCCTGGGGGTAGGTGAGGAAGGCCTTTTTTTTCTTTCTTACCTGGCTCCAGATCCTTTCTATGCATCTGGGAAGGGCGAAAACAGCCTTTCCCACTCCCTTGGAGGCCCTACGGAGGCTGAAAGGGCCCATTTCCCAACTCCCAGTGGGACAGGAAGTGACTTTTTTCCTTTCCCCAGACTCCAGAGACTTCTAGAGAGGCTCCTAGAGAGGTTCTGGAGGCTGGGGACAGCAAAAAATGTCACTTCCTGTCCCACCAAGAGTTGGGAAATGGGCCCTTTCAACCTCCGTAGGGCCTCCAAGGGAGTGGGAAAGGCTGTTTTCGCCCTTCCCAGATGCATAGAAAGGATCTGGAACCAGGTAAGAAAGAAAAATGGGCCTACCAGGCTATCATGTGCCAGGAGCGGGGGTGGGTGGGGTTGGGTGCGTGACCCTCCCCCGCCCCCCCCCCTCTCCTGGCACGCGATGGCAAAAAGGTTAGCCATCACTGCTCTAGGTTGTTTGCACTATGACCCTATTACAAAAATTTAAGCATTCTGCATTGTCTTATGCTACTCCATACGTGGTCTCTCTACTGCCTCTTGTTTCAAGGAGCGTCCCTTAAATGAAGTGCCGTTAAGCTGAACAGGGCACTGTATCAATACCATAAACACAGAATTTAAAATGACTGTACATTTGCTAAAATTTTTAACTTCTAGAAAACATTAGAAACTCAAAGTATCTTAATAGACGTTAGTGCCTTCCCTTTAAAAATCAAAGGCACATACCCTGCACCGGAGAAACACGTGTGTGTGTTTGCTTCCAAACCCGTGCTGACCGGGTCTGTTTTGCTCAGCATACTTGCAAGGAAGCCCAGTGTGACCGCAAAGGCCACGTCGACCGTCTCCGGAACAGACCCCAAGACGGTCCTTTTATCTCCCAGTAGTGTAACACTGTCAAAGACATGGAAGTGACCCAGACAGCTGACTACCACTGGAAAGGAGCCCCCCCACCCACCCACCCCCAAAGAAGAGGAAAAAAAATCTTCTTTGGGATATGAAGCAAGTCTTCCACTTGTGGAAAAATGTTCTGCCTTGTGTTAAAGAGCCCTCAAAGGAGAGTAAATCCATAATGCAAGTCTTGAAGATAAAACAAGGCTTTACCGGACTTTACTGGTCAAGTAATCCTTGATTTACAAGAGTTCATTTAGTGACTGTTCAAAGTTACCTTTTTCATATTTATGACTGCTGTGGGACCTCCATGGTCATGTGATCAAAATGCAGATGCTTGGAAACTGACTCATATTTATGACGGTTGCAGAGTCCCAGAGTCACGTGATCCCCTTTTGTGACCGTCTGACAAGCAAAGTCAATTGGGAGGCCGTATTCATTTAACAACCGTGTTACTAACTTAACCACTGCAGTGTTTCACTTAACCACCGTGGCAAGAAAAGTTGTAAAGTGGGGCAAAACTCACTTAACACAAGTTTCAGGTAGCAACATAACTTTTGGGCTGAAGTGTGGTCATACGTTGAGGACTACCTGTATATTATCCTGATATTTAATGTTTATGACACTTTGTTTTGAACAAAGTATTAAATGACAATTTGCAGACATAATGCCAATATTTTATCTAACGAACATTGTTAGTACAAGAAATGGTGGCTGGTATCAAGTGTCACTCTGAGGACAAGTAAAGCAAAGCTGCCTTTTAAGATTTAATGTTCACTTTATCTTTTAAGCAAATAGAACAAATAGCTTTATTGCATCCAATAACGTCTGACCAAGGCCGAGTTGAAGGAAGAGGGGGCTATTAAAGCTGGACTAGGGAGAAGTTCAGGCAAATAGAAAGGCCCAATGTCTTTTTCCCTACAGCCTTCAGAGCAGCCACGTGGCTTCTGTCCTGCTCCCGCTTCCCGGGAGGAGCTTGCTGGGAAACCTTCGCCTGGCAGTCAGCAGGGCCAAAGGGGTGGTGGAGTTTAGCCACCTGTCAGGTATAATGACAAAGACTCCCTGGTCGATAGCCGGAGGAAAAATTAAGAACGGTGCCTTCTTCTCTAGCTATTAACACTGTTCAACTAATGGTCGTTCAGAGTTACAAGGGCACTGAGAAAAGTGACTTGTTTGCCTTTGTAGCATCCCCAGGATCACGTGATCAAACTTCAGACGCTCAGCAACAGACACAGTCTTACGACCACTGCAGCGTCCCAGTGTGATGGTGGTCATGTGATCCCCTTTTGTGACCTTCTGACGAGCAAAGTCCATGCGGAAGCTGGATTCACTTAACAACCGTGTGACTAACCAAACAACTGTAGCACTTCGCTTAAGAATTGTGGCAAGGAAGGTTGTAACTTGGGGCAAAACTCAGTTAACCACTGCCTCGCTTAGCAACAGAACCATGGGGCTCAATTGTGGCCGTTGAGCCGAGGACTGCCTGCAGTCTGAAACCTGGCAGGAGCCAAAGTGGCTTTGCTGCCACCACCACCCCACTTACCTGTGCTCTTATACAGCATCCCCGTCATGGTGCCAGCTGCAACCGTGTTGAGGTCGTCTTCGGCCCCCCGTGTTTTCTCCACGATGACGCCAAAGGCACTGTAGAGCAGCGCTGGAAGGAAACCAGAAGGTCCGTCAGGGGAGCCCCACTTTGTTTCCCCCCCCTTCCTCCTCAGGCTGGGCTTGGGGGGAACCAAGGGACATTCCTAACCTGTGCGAAACCCAGGTTCCCTGCCTGCCTTCCTCACGGGCCTTGTGGCTGCAGGCTGACCAGTGGAGGCTGCGAAATTGAAAGAGCTGCCCTCTCCTCCAGGATTTCAGCTCAACGGAGGCCCCCGCTGGAGCTGCAGGAAGGGATGCTGCCTTTTGTATACAGAGTCCTTGACTTACAGCAGTTCATTTAGGGACCGTCGGAAGTTCACGACAGCACAGAAAAAGGGAGTGCTTTTCACCATTGCGGCATTCCTGTAGTTGAGCGATCGACGCTTGGCCATTGACTCATATTTACGACCGTTGCAATGTCCCTGGGATCCCCTTTGGAGACCTTCTGGCAAGCAAAGTCCATGGGGAAGCCGGATTCCTTACATAACCGCTCTATTCGCTTAAACACGGGGATTGTCACTGAACAATTGTCATTTAACTGGTGACAATTGTTCATCCGTTAAATGAACAAAACTCATTTAACAAATGTTCCACTTAGCAACAGAAATCTGGGGCTGAACTGTGGCCGTGAGTCGAGGACTGCCTGTATTTGATCAGCCACCCTGTTCATCACCACCACCACCAGCAGCAAAACGTAAGAAGAACTCGGTGGTTTCCAACCTTCTCTTGAAGCTCCTCCTGCCCTGCACCTGGAAGGGAGCAGCCAGAGGGACCCCCCGTCACAAAAGGGAGCCACAGGCACACCTTTCTTCAGCACGGAGGGCCATGCAGGTTTCTTTTTTCTTTTTGAAACTGAGATCAGATTCAAAAAGGATCCTTTTTTTTTTAAACTAGCTCCACCCTCCGAAAGCAACAACTGTGCCCAAGCATGGCAAAGGCTTCGGAATGCCCATCGCTCACTTGGAAGCAGCTGTTGTTTACCTTGCTCTCTTTTTAATAGCGGTAGTTGATTCAATTTGGCCAGAAGAGCACTCAGGTTATGCTTGGCCCTCCTGCTGGTGGTGGTGGTGGTGATGTTATGGTGGAGGCCCCTCATCCCACCAGATCAGACCCATTGCAGACCGGATCAGTGGGTGGTGCCATCTACTGCTATGCTGGTGCATTATTTGGAAGGGAGCATTGCAGGCTGACTCTGCCGACTGCCGGCAACTCGATCCTGACCGGCTCAAGGTTGACTTGGCCTTCCGTCCTTTCCAGGTCAGTAAAATGAGGACCTGGATTGTCAGTGGAAAGATGCTGGCTGTGTAAAACCGCTTAAGAGAGGGCTGTAAAGAAGTGTGAAGCGGTATATAAGTCTAAGTGCTGTTGCTAGTGCTACTGTCAAGCAAACCCCTCCTCCTGCAATTCATGTTAGACTCAAAGACCCTGCACACACACGTACACAAACCCAGATCTAATGATGGAAGAGTTGTCTCTTTTTAGCTTTTATAGTCGTGCAACAAAACATCTATCAGGCTAATGAGATGGCAAGGCTGATCTGGGGATGCGCAGCTGCCGGAACCGAGTCCTAAAAAGACATTTTCTCACCTTCCCCTCTCTCTCCAGTAACCTATCAGCCTGCTGAATCTATGTTATTTGCACAAAAGCAGGTCAGGGTAAAAGATCAGGAACACAGAGGAACGTTACCCAAGATAAACCAACACAGCTGTGAAGCGTCTGTTAATGTATCACCGGTCTGATTGGAATTTTGAACCCCGTCATCTTTGAGCCAAAGTCTTAGGGCCTGTTTTCCAGGGTGGCAATCTAGATCTGCTCCGTAGGCAGCGTGTAGGGTGAAGTGGGCCTCTGAATCTTCAGTGAGCAGCATAATAATCAACAGCTTTAATCCATGAATTTGGAGTGAAAGCACTCTTCCAGTAGTCCTCTACTTACAGCCATTTGTTTAGTGACCGTTCAGTTGCCACAGGACAGAAAAATAGGGTCTTAGGACGGTTGCAGCACCCCACGGTCCTGTGGTCAAAATCTAGCCACTTGGCAACTGGCCATATATTTACAATGGCTGCAGCATCCGTGAGGCCACGTGATCTTCCCATTTGGGATCTTCCCAGCTGACTTCCCACAAAGGCAAAGTCAATGGGGAAAGCCAGATTCGTTTAACAATTGCGTGATCCACTTAATAATCGTGGAAGAAAAGGCCGTAAAATGGGCTGTGACCCATTTAACACTGCCCTGCTTAGCAATGGAAATTCTGATCCCGATTGCGGTCATAAATCAAGGACTATCTTTATGCCAGTCAGTCGGTCGGTAAGAGCTCCTGGATCTGTCATACAGTTCCAGCTGGATCTTAAAATTTCCTTCTCTTTTAGCATCCTAGAATGTACTTTTTATTTTTGAAAAACAGAGTTTTGTAGATTTAGTTTGTGAAACAAGCCTACTTACCTAGAGATCCAAGAGTGTTTGCCCATAATGCTCCTTGCCGTGTCACCATATTTAAAATCCTTCAAGAAAGTAACAAGAGGGAAGTTTAGTAAGACACCCAAATAATAGGTCAGTCAATTTAACATTGCCTGCCAACACCCTGTCTTATATAACTTGTTTTACATTAGGCAATGATAATTAAAGGATGAGGCAACCCTTTCCACGAAAAGGAACTGTGTGTTACACAAATATTTTCATTTAATTTTACTACATAATATCTGGATTAGCAATGGAGTAAAAGTGATTTCCTGCCAACATGTTTATCTAACTTTAAGACGGTATTGTCAAGTAAATCTGGCACTTTTATGTAAATCCAATTCGGCACTACCCAATCAATCTGTGGCCAAAAAAAAATGTTAAAACCACTTGCATAATTAGCATTTACTGCAGCACAATCAATACAAACAGCAATTATTTCAACAATAAACAGTTTAAACCAAGTAGCGAATGAACTGATCTGCTAGATCCTGAAGAATCACGACTCGTATCTAACAAGACAAATGATCGTGTACATGAAAAACAAGGTAGGTTCCTAGCAGATCCTCATTTAAGGATCTCTTTAGCGTCTAATTTTTCAACTCTGGAGAAAAGCACTAGGCATCAACATGTTACTAAAACTCTTCTCCCTAAGCATGCTGGTTAAATGTATTTAGCAGTCCACCTTGAGAGGCTGAATCCCGTTTCCTGATAAGGAAATCCATAACAAAGTCTCCTGGGAATGAAAGTCAAGGCAATTGGATCATCGTTTGATTCAGCTGGAGAGTAAGCAAAAGGTAATACAACTACTTTGCAGTGAGTCCCCAACAGAGATTTTCTCTCTAGGTTTCCACCATTGTAAGGATTTGGCCAGTAGAAGACTTTCTTCCCAAGCTACTTTATAGAACAGAAAAGTGGTCTCAACCATTTTATTGCCAGGTGCTTCTTCTGACACCTGGTCATTAGTGAGTGAGCACATGCGGAGCCAATGACAGGCAGCACAGATTGCACCATCTATCACTCTTCCTGATCGACCGGGGTGCCTTCAGAAAAGCACGTGGCCATCCCAAGCACCTCTTTTTGGGGGAAATTCAATATGCGCACTGTGGCTTGTCTGTGGAGGGCAGATCAGGACCAAGGAGGAATCCCAGCATGCAGCAAGGCGAAGTTGGTTTGGTGATCTGTTTAGGCAGAGATGGTCTGAAAGTGGACGAGTAACTCTGGGCTCAGAGGTGGGTGGCTTCCTCGTCAGTTTCAGGAAGCAGCCGGTATGATCCTCCGAAGGACGGACGACCGGTTAATATGGCTTGCCTTTGCTGCCTGATGAAGCTAGGTGGTTGCGGTTTGGCTGGGCTGGTTTTACTGTGAAATTCATTTTCCGGACTTTTATTTTTGGGTTGCTGACATCTTCTGGTTCCATGGCTGCATTCTGACTGTGAATCAGTCATAAAATTATAAATTGCAGGGCACTGTATCACTGTATCATAAACATAGGAGCCCGGTGGTGCAGTGGACTAAACTACTGTTAAAGTAGTACTTAGCTGCCAGCTGCCTGCAATTACTGCGAGTTCAATTCTCACCAGGCTCAAGGTTGACTCAGCCTTCCATCCTTCCGAGGTAGATAAAATGAGGATCTGGATTGTGGGGGGCAATAAGCTGACTCTAGCTACTTTATAAAATAGAACACCGCTTTGGGGGGGGGCAAAATCCCTACTAAGCAGGTATGTACAAAAGTATGAAGGCTATTGCTTAAAAGCAGGGTGGATAAAAATCAATGCTTTTTTTAAAAAAAAATCAAAAAAATCAGATTTTTTTGATTCAAATCATTTTTGATTTGATCAGTCTCTGGAGAAGGGCGGCATATAAATCAAACTAATAAATAATAAAATAGAATTTAAAATGCACAATGACCGTACATTTGCTAAAATTTTTAACTTCTAGAAAACATTAGAAACTCAAAGTATCTTAATAGACGTCAGTGCCTTCCCTTTAAAAATCAAAGGCACATACCCTGCACCGGAGAAACACGTGTGTGTGTTTGCTTCCAAACCCGTGCTGACCGGGTCTGTTTTGCTCAGCACACTTGCAAGGAAGCCCAGTGTGACCGCAAAGGCCACGTCGACCGTCTCCGGAACAGACCCCAAGACGGTCCTTTTATCTCCCAGTAGTGTAACACTGTCAAAGACATGGAAGTGACCCAGACAGCTGACTACCACTGGAAAGGAGCCCCCCCCCACCCACCCCCAAAGAAGAGAAAAAAAAATCTTCTTTGGGATATGAAGCAAGTCTTCCACTCGTGGAAAAATGTTCTGCCTTGTGTTAAAGAGCCCTCAAAGCAGGTGAGTTTGGGGACTCGCTTTCTCTAAACTCTTGGGTTTAGAGACCTTTCTATAATACAGGTCTGAGAAAGCATGAGGAAAACTAATTGAATTTATACCTTTCTCTGTCCTGAAAGTACGTTCTGGTACATGGACAAGAGGGAGATGAATATTTGCAGCAACTGCGGTGCTTTGGATCCAGCTTGTTATTTCAGTTTCACATGCTACCAATGTCACTCGTCATTCTAGCTTACTTGCACATACAGAAAAAGCCAGTTTGTTGAAAGCTAAAATCAGTATTGCAAATAGGCAAAGTTAACTGTCTGCTGCCCTTTCAGTTCATCTCCCCTTGCAGTGGAACGGTTAGAAGCCAAAAAAGAAAGCAGGAAGAAGCCAGGAAGTAACAAATAACTTTTTAGTTTATTTTTGTGTCCTGATCAAGCTTCTAACTAATCCTCACCAGGGGAAGAACAATAGATAATAGTAGTTTACTGTCAAAGGCGTGAGTAAGATTGATCAATTTTTTTAACCAACGAGAGCTTGTTTTCTACCTTCACGCTCATACCGCTCACTATAGCTCAGAATTCAAACAAAACCCATTATGGCTTTATGTGAAACGAATAGGAGGAAAGCCCAGGTATCCATCATTTCTAGGCTGGGAAAACAAACTTGCAAAGAAATATGTTCTGAAATTTCAATATGCCCTGGGGGCAATAAAAATTTATACACAAAAGAGACCCCTGGATGTATGAATATTTTACCAAGCCAGGGCATCTATACAGGAGCCTGCTGGTGGAAATGGCTTCTTCTTGGCTTAAGGCAGGATTTCACAAACCTTAGGATGCTGTGAGAAGCCCCCCCCTCATGCCCCCCCCTCACGATGGTGATGAAAATAGTGAACATTCAGGGTTGTGTTTTTGTTTTGTTTTTTACTAGCAGAGCCCCACACTGGTGCGTTTGGTGCTACTCTCTCTTTCCTGGCTCTACGGGACACCCCTGCCCAAATCAGTGCTTCCCCTCCTCACTGGGTCTGCATCGTGAATTTGTTTTTTCAGAAGGGGAGCTACTCTTTATCTCTGTTTCTCCATCCAGCATTGTTGGAGACCCCACACCCACCTGTGTGTCTGTCGCTCCCCTCTGGGAGGAGGTTTCAAAGTAATTCTAGGCAGGACTACCAGATTCTGTAACAGCTTTGTTTCCTGTGCCATCCATCTGGTAAACTCACGGGATTCGTTTCTCTCGCCATGTACATGTATACATCCGAACTAGACTGTGTTGTTTCTCTGTGTCATATAATATATGTGGGTATATGTATAATTTTGTATTTATTTATTTATTTTATCATATTTACATAGTGTATTTTGAAGGTGGAGAGCTGTATGCAATAAAGTTTCATTTTAATATATGCCAGTTAGTGTACATTCAAAGTGGCAATCAAGTCTATCCTTTTGTCCCCCAGAAATCTGCAACCCTCCATGATTGTTCTCCTGTCCCAGCCATGCTTGCGGAATAAAGCAAGGCTTAGGGGGAAAAAAAAAACCCCCACACACCTCCACAACCCTACCTTTACGGTCTTCCTCACAAAGGCTAATTGAAGTTTGGCGCCATCTGCTGGTTCAAATAACCACTTTTAAGTCTAAAATGACCTCCAGAAGCATCTAGTTATTAGTCACACATTTTTTTTTAGTCACCCAAACAGAAAATGCAAAAATATGCCCTCTCTAGCCTATTTAAATGCAACTGCCGTTCCAAAATAAACTAAGAACAACAGTACAATTACATGGCACCATTTTGACTAGAGTCTTTCAACAAAGGTTCATTAAAAATGAAGTTATTTCCCGGGTTGTATAAGTCATCCCTTTGAGCCCTTTTTTTCTAATTTATGATGAGGGGTTTTTTTAGGTCTATCAAATAATAAATTCATCCCAAATTTAAAACGTGTTAGCAGAAAAGGGACAGACTGTTTAGGGCATCCTTCATATTTTATTCCCCTGCATCTTTTACATACAGCTCCAATAACCTTCGTTTGCCTCAACCTAATGGGAGCAATGTAATGGGAGCAATGTGGCGCTCTCATGTAACCCCCCTCCTGCGCGAGCTGCACTGGCTCCCAGTGGTCTTCCGGGTGCGCTTCAAGGTTTTGGTTACTATCTTTAGAGCGCTCCATGGCTCAGGACCAGGGTACTTACGAGACCGCCTCCTGCCACCAATAGCCTCTCACCGACCAGTTCGCTCCCATAGAGAGGGGCTCCTCAGGGTGCCGTCGGCCAAACAATGTCGACTGATGGCCCCCAGGGGGAGAGCCTTTTCTGTGGGGGCACCTACCATCTGGAACGGGCTTCCCCCGGAGTTACGAAACATCCAAGACTTACGCATATTTCGCCGTGCCCTGAAAACATTTCTATTCCAACAAGCTGGTCTGGCCTAACTCTCCCTTTTTAATTGGCTTTTAAACTGGCTTTTAAATTGGGTTTTAAACCTCTTTAGATAAATTTGGATGTTTTTTAATCTTTGAGCCTAAATTACTTAATCTGTTTCTTAATAGTTTTTAACTTCTATATGTATTTGTATTTATTATGGCTGTTCACCGCCCTGAGTCCTTCGGGAGTAGGGCGGTATACAAATATGAAAAATAAATAAATAAATAAATAAAAACCTCCTGGGCCGCACTGACACCACCAGCCAACCAGAGCAGAGAGTGAGCAAACGTGGGACACCCACCCTGGTCGCACATCAAGAATAGCTTTGAATCCTCAAAACAGAGAACGAAGTAAACGGCCCCTAATGAAATCCAATACTTACTGTACATTCCTAGGTTTGGACCAAGCCATGTTTTGTGTCTCCTTCAAACCTAGTCTCAAGCCATTTAATGCCCCAAAAGCAGCTCCTGTTCAGATAAATCAGAACAGAACAATGTGTAAAAAGGATTATTAATCTCATGCTTGTAGTTAAAACCAATGAATTGTTCTCCAACATTACTGTGACAGTGATGCTTTTATTAGTCACATTCAGTGTGGATAAACAGCAAGGATTTTTTTAAAAAATAATAAAAAAATCGGATTTCTTAAAATTTTAAATGGATTTTTTTTTATCAAATTTATTTTCATAAAATGCTTTTGGAGTAAAAATCTATCTAAAGATAGTTTTCTATTCAAGATACATTAATAATTTAGTTTATTGAGCATGAAATGGAGCTTAGTTATGTAGCATGAGGCTGTATATTCTGCAATATTGGGACTGTCGGTGAGTTAACCACAGGTCAGAGGATGAGCTGCTGCGGGACAGAGATAACAATTGCTCTTTAAAAATTATGATTTAAAGAGTAGATTTAAATCAAGCCTTTTTTACTAGTGATTTAAATCGTGGTTTAAATCGACTTGATTTAAATCAAATCCACCCTGGTCACATTATGAGCGTAGATAGCTTTATTGATTAGCCCAGAGGCCAGTGATGGCGAACCTTTTTTTCCTCAGGTGCCGAAAGCACGTGCCCACACCCACAATTCAATGCCCCCCCTAACCCTAGCAGGCCTCCCTGAAGCCTCCAGAGGCTTTCTTGGAGCCTGGGGAGGGTGAAAATGGCCTCCCCCTCACCCCCAGAGGCCGGAAACAGCCTGTTTTCAGACTTCCGGTGGGCCTGGAAGGCCCGTTTCTCACTCTACCCAGGCTCCAGAGGCTTTCTCCCAGAGCCTCCACACGAAGCCTGTACTTACCTGGCATCCAAAATGGGCTGCGTGGAAACTCCTGGGAGGGGAGGCGTGGGCGGGGCCAGCAGAAAATCAGCCGGCCGGAGCGTGCATGCGCACTGGAGCTGAGCTAGGGCAATAGCTCGCATGCCCGCAGATATGGCTCCACATGCCACAGGTTTGCCATCACGGCTATAGGCCATATCAAAGCACAAGGTTCAAACACATTTATGAATAAAAATGAATACTATAATTTACAGTGACTCCCTAATAAATAATAAAGTATGCTTCGTGAATGTATAGTAAAATAAATAACCTCTCCAAGCAATCTTCAACAGTCTTTAAATTGCTTACAAAACTGCTAAAGTCAAATAGATAAAATATAACTTTTATTTAAAAAATTGAGTTGCATGCAGTATACAGTAGAGATTTTTAAAGGGTTCATTCAGTCTCACAAACTGGCGTTGCATCTTTTGATACACACCAAATATAGCAACTCTTTATCTGCCCAAAGGGAACTTTGAAGAATTGACTGATTACTTCTCTCTCTTTATTCTACCAAATAGAAACATCCATCCAACATCGTGATATCAATAAAAAATGGTGACCCACCGGTAATACAACATCCGCCAATTGTAAAGAACGCCAGTTCAAATCTTCCTCTGGTTTTATTAGCTCCAGTAGGTAAAATGAATTCATCTGTATCCTGAAACAAAAACGATCCTTTTCAGCAATATCCACATATGAATTCCTTAGTTTCATGAAATGAAGCACATGATACTCTTTTACTCTTAAACTGTTAATTGTCCATCAATCCCGTAAATAAAATAGAAGGGAAAAGAGTCTACCCATTTTCCTTTTGAATATTCGAACAGTTTTTACAAAAGCGAACAATTGTATTTCTATAGTACAAATAAATGTTATTTTCATTTATTCAGCAGTGAGAAGCTGTAATACGTTCTTAATCCAGTATTAGTTACTATTGACATGGCTGATGTAATAAGCTGTACTACACTGTTGCATAATCCCCCCCCCCCGCTTCAGAAATTAAAGCCAACCCATAGCTGTGCAATTTGTATATGCTTTCAGACTAGTGCTGACCAGGAGATTGTCTGCTCAACACACTCTCAGAAAAGCACAATACTGCTAACGCTGGTGTCAGTTACGTCCAGAACGGAGAAAATGACAGACAGCTAAACACACAGTATCTTTCTCTCCCAGCAGTGTAACACTGTCAAAGACACAGTTCTGACACTGACAGCTGACCACCGCTGGAATTTAGGAACAAAATATATTCAGCTCTGAGATTAGGGCCAGGTCTACAGATGGGAAGGACTGGAAAAACCCACAGGAAAAAAAAAAAGAACCTTTCACTGAGGTTCGCTTCTCTCTAAAAAATAAAAATGGATCGTGAAAGTGTCTCTAATATTTTCTTTTTAAATGATATAAAGCAAGGGAAAAAATCTGATACTTTTTCAAATTCAAAAAATGGACCCAGCTATGTAACTTTCCATTTGGCAGTTGGTAGAAAAGGAATTTGTATTACATCCAAATAGAGTGGAAATAAATTTGTGCCATAAGAACTTAGGTTACACAGGCCCTTGTGTGATGTATTTAAAATCTAAGGTAGTATTATTCATGACAGAGTAATCCATTTGTTTCTTGCTTGACCTTCCCAAATATGTTGTGGGAGAAATGTGTTTTCACCCGAAGTCAGCCAGATGTTTTCAAGAAGTCCTCCAGTCAGAGGATAAAGAAAACAGTTCCTGACCACAAACACTTGTGTTCGCCAGGCTGCCAAGTCTTCATGAACAATGTTTTGAGTTACCTATTTTAATCTTATTCAAAACCACCATACAGTGGGCCTTGACTTACAACAGTTCATTTAGTGACTGTTCAAAGTTACAGCGGCACTGAAAAAAGAAAACTCGTAAAATGGGGCAAACTCACTTAACAAATATTTCATTTAGCAACAAAAATTTTGGGCTCGATTATGGTTGCAACTTGAGGACTACCTCTATTATACATCAAATAATTTATATAATCACACAAACCCCAATGAAATTTTTGAAAGTTGATTTCTTTATTATTGATTTTTGTATTGTTTTTTTTCTTTTTTCTGTTATTCTTTAACAATAAAAATACAATAAAAAATTTAAAAGAAAAAAAAAAGAAAATTGATTCACAAACAAGTACACATCGAGCAATCACAGATGTCTCACCTGTATAAGATATCTGGGGTCAACATTTAAATATGGGGACAAGGGATTCATTCCAGTCACTGCAAGAAAAAAAAAGGTTTCAAGTTGGAAAGCATGCCAAGCTAGCATAAAAAACAGTTCAAAGAAAGAGGGCTACAGGTAATGGTAGACTTAGAACCATTCATTTAGTGACTGTTTGATGTTATAGCAGCACTAAAAAAGTGACTTACAATCGCACTTACACCTCTCACCACATCCCAAGGTCGCATGATCAAAAATTGGGTGCTGGGGGGACTTCCAGTTGACATCGCAGCGATTTCAGACACAGTGAACGGGGCTCCGCGCTCACTGTGCGGATTTCTCCCTGTTTGTGGGCTCCGAGAGGAGCCAAAGCCGCCTTGTAGGGGCAATGAAGCGAAAAGGGGTACCATGTGAGGTCGAGGAGAGTCACAGCTCTCCTGTCTGACCCAGGGTTCTTTTTCCCTCTCAGCCACGGCAAGAAGAAGAGGCAGCCTAAAGATGGCTGCCACAAAGCTGGGACAACCAATAAACAACTAAGACTGGTGCTAGAGCGAAGTAGTTGAACAGTGACTGGAACTGGGGGAGAGGAGTTCCTTTTGCTTTAAATTTAACCCCAAGGAACAATTTAGAACTATTTGCTCAGAATTACTTGTTAAAGCGGCATCTGAGCATTCTGAGAAAGTACCAGACTGGAAGTGAAAGGAGGAGAGAAAAATAATAAATTTTGAAACACAGAAAATTAGACTCTTAAACTGGGAAGACGTGGTAATGGGAAGGCATTTGAAAATGCTGGAATCATTTACTTACAAAACTTATTCTGCTTTTATAATTATTTTACAACTAATGTTTGACTAGTGGCAATACTGAAACATAAGTTGAAAGTGCCACCTGTTGACAAAAGGAAAAACTACAAGTCTGGGAATACCTATATGAAGGACTGTGAAAGTATCTATTGGATTATCTTTATCTACCTTATGACTACTGGAGACTCAAATATGAAAATAAGGAAGTTATTTAATTAAAGGGACCCCTGAATGTTATACTAGAAGACTGAACCTGTAAAGGGGACGTAAAGAGGCTTTTAATAACCTCTGGGATTATCTAAATGGAACTGACTATTTACCTATGGGATATAAAGAACTGGGACTACTGCACTCCTTGAAGGGTAACTTAAGGACTGAATAAATAGTTCTTGGACTGCTGGACAAAAGCTGATTCCTTTAAAACAAAATAAGATGCTTTATAAGGAAGAAATGAATGGAATTTCAAAGGAGATGGCGTTACTTTTTCAAAACACAAAAGACATCATGGAAAAAGGATTTAAGTAGATTACGGAAAAAATAGAAAATACTATACAAGGGATGATGAGTAAAGACCAAGACGCCCAGGAAAGGGAGGAGTCAGCAGAAGAAATGAAGGAAGAAGACGACAAAGAGGAGATAACAACAAAAATAACAGTGATTGATGAATTAAACCAGGGGGAAAATGTATTAAGAAAGTTGGAAGATATGTTTGAAAGGGAGATAGGGGCCTGGGCAGAAATTTTGGAAAGGGAGGAGTCAGCAGAAGAAATGAAGAAGACAAAGAGGAGATAACAATGAAAATAAGAGTGATTGATGAATTAAACCAGGGGGAAAATGTATTACGAGAGTTGGAAGATATGTTTGAAAGGGAGATAGGGGCCTGGGCAGAAATTTTGGAAACTAGGCAGTGGAAGAGGGCAGAGGTGGGAGAAATACCTAGACTGAATAGCTAAGAAGCAGAGGCAAACAGAGATAAAGATTCAAGAGAGGAATTTGGGAGGCAAATGAAAAAAAGCATAGCAATTAAAGTATTGAAGAGGGCAAGAGACAATGGATAGATAATTTTTCTTTTTTGTTGTTGTTCTGATTTGCTTTTCCTTTTCTCTCTCCTTTTCTTTTTTTAGGTAGGTGACATGACTAGAAGTTAGGTAAGACAGAAAGAAAATGTTTTTTAGTAAAGGGTGACATGATTAAAAGTTAGAATAAGTGACAGAAATGAGAAGGAAAAATAGTAGTGTATACATGGAACAATTGAATGACAGATTGCAGTTTAACATGTATCATTATTAGAAATATGTAAGTTGACTGAAGGTAATAACTATGATTAATTTTACTAGTTTTATTCATACTAGAATATATGACACACTGTTCATGTATTGATTTGATATGTAAAAATTAAAATATTTTTTAAAAAATTGGGTGCTTGGCAATTGGCATGTATTTACAATGGTTGCCACATCCCGGAGTTCATGCAATCACCACCTGCAGTGATCCCAGCCAGCTTCCAATAAGCAGAGTGAACAGAAGTCATATTCATTTAATGACCACGTAATTCAGTGAAGTGTGGCAAGAAAGGTTGTAAAATTAGATGCAATTCACTTAACAATGACCCTGCTTGGCCGTGGAAATTCTGGTCCCAACTGTGGTCGTACGTTGAGGACTATCTGTACTTTCTCATAAGTAGACTGAGTTTCTAATTGTGCTTCAGTTTAAATCAGTTCTGAGGGGCAGGAAGGACCAGATCAGATTCAAAAGGATCTGCAAACAGGTTTCCTTTAATAAGAATATATAAATATCAATGATCAGCTGTCAGTTAAAAATACGTTTGAACTTATAGGCATATATGTGTGTTCATGATATTGAGGTTCTTTTTCTGGGCAGTTTCAGGTTTCTATCCTAATTATGTCCTTCCTAATATCTAGAATTTGAAAAAAAAAATAGTCATCAGCTAGCCGTGTCCCTGAATCTCTGCTTCCCAGCCTTCAATTTTTCATAACAATTTAGATGAAGCCTAACATCAGGGACACATATTACGGTACCTGCAGCCAAGGCCGGACATGTCCTAGATCACCTACAAACTATATCAAGCAATTCAATCAACTTTCAACGTATGAAACTTCACTCCCCAGGATTAAATTAAAGTTTCAAAGAAAGTAACAACTGCCACATTTATAGTTTACTATAGTTTATAATTGATCCATGGTGGTTAGAGTGCAGTACTGCAGGCCACTGCTGCTGCCTGCCTGCCTGCCTGCCTGCAATTTGGCAGTTCAAATTTCACCAGGCTTAAGGTTGACTCAGCCTTCCATCCTTCCGAGGTGGGTAAAATGAGGACCCAGATTATTGGGGGCAAGAGGCTGATTCTATAAACTGCTTAGAGAGGGCTGTAAAGCATTGTGAAGTGGTATTTAAGTCTAAGTGCTATTGCTAGATGACTGTGCAGTGATGCTAGTAGCTTTGCTATTAAAGTCTAAAGCTGGACCTATAATATTCCACAAAAACATGGGCACCAAGCAAGTTACTCCACACCATACGTACTCCGGATGGGTTCAAACATTTATCATCCCAATAAATCAACAAATGATGGCTGAGGATTTTGGGACTCGTAGCATGATCCAGCTCCTGAAGAAAAGAATAGGAGGCTGAGATGCCTGGATTCAGGAGATAAGCAAGGCTTGGATGAGAGATCCCGAAGGGCTACAGAGTTGAAGAAAAAGAACTGGAAAAAAATCATGAAATATCGCAACCTGGCCATTGAAACTACACAGCTATGGATGAAACATGTCACGGTGAGGGGCACTTGGTACCATGTCCAAGAATTTTATAAGATAAATCAGCAAATTGCAGCCTCCTGCAATAACACCAGCGGGACTGCAAAAAACTGCGCTACTCGGAAGGTACTTGGTTGATCCCTAGGGCGCTGGCAGAAAAACCCCTATCAACCATTAGCCCCCGTCAATGGCATTTGTGATGCGTTTTTGAATGTTCAGTTGAGTTTCATGTTTAATGAAGATAATAATAGCAGCAGCCCAACTCAAGGGACGAATCCCTTTTCACCCTGGGGGCCCAGAGCAGCCCTGAAACCAAAAGGACGGAATCCCTTCCCCCCCCCCCCCTCCACACACACACACCCCGAAAGAGGTTGCGGGAAGGTTCCCCCCCCCCCACACACGCACCCCCACCGCTCCCAGGATGACGTGTTTTGGGGAACACTGAAGAGAGGCAGAATACTCCATTTCCGCCAAAGGAGGAGAAGCTCGGCCAAGGCAGAGCGCAGCCCCAACAGCCCCACCCAGCAGAGGCGCCAAGTCCCGGGAGCTCCTGGGCTCGTGAAGGAGGAAGGCCGGGCCAGCCTGCTCGGGCGAAGGAAGGGCAGGGCACAATGCCGCGGCATTAAACCGGGGGGAGCTCCTTCCGTGGCACCGCCGCCCCGACCCCCGCAAACCAGAAGCGCCGGGCCCTCTTCGCCCTCAGCCGCCCCACGTGCGTGCTCAGCCAGGGACGGAGGCCTCCCTTCGCCCGCCCACCGCTCAGCCTCCCTTTGACTTCTTTCCCGCGTCTTTCCCGCCGCCCCCCCCCCGCCCCAAACCCCCACCTCAGCCTCAGGCGGGGCGGAGGGGGAAGCGGCCGGGCCCACTTACGAGGGACGCCGGCCAGGTCGGCGTGCGAATAGCTCGGCCCCGCCACTCCTCCTCCGGCGCCGAAGAGGCCGGCGAATCCGGAGCTCTTGGAGTTCCCGGCGCCTCCCTCCATGCTGGCGGCGGAGGGCCTCGGGCCGCCTTTCCCTCCTGCTCCTTCTCCTCAGGGCCTCGTTGCGCTCGGCACCGCCCCTTCCGGTCCTGGAACCGGAAGCTCCCCTTCACCACGCGGACGACCTCTAAGCGGGAGAAGCGTGGAGGGCCCGGCGCGACGAGCGCCAACGACGTCATCCCCTCGCGACGCCATCCGCTCCTCCGCCTCCTCCTCCTCCTCCTCCCCCCGCCTCTCTCTCTCTCTCTTTGCGACAGTCGCCTTCCGGCTCGGCGGGGAAACGAGGAAGCGGAAGCGGGAGGATGGGTCCGGTCTCCTCCGTCCCCCGGGGGTGACCTGGGTCGCCCCCCCCAGCATGAGCGCGGGGCCCGAGTGTGAACCCCCCGGGAAAAGGGCTCGCCTGGGCCCCGGCTTCTTCCCTTCCTCCGAGGCGGTGGTCCCGCAGCCCCCGCCGCCTCCCCGCCGCCGGGAGGAAGGGCCCGGACCCGCCGGCCCCTCAGCCACCGTGGGAAACAAAGGTCAGCGCGGCCCCCCCGCCCCGCCCCGCTGATTGAGGCGGAGGGAGGGATGGGAGGCCACCAGGAGATCCCACCGGTGCCCCCTTCGCCCTCCCCCTCCCTCCCCCCGGAGGCCCCGTTGTCTTCAGCCTCTGAATTCAGGCCCGCCCCCTCCCCCTCCCCCCTCCCCCCCGCCCACTCAAGGTGCTTTGGACCCAGTAAGCCTGGAAGGTGGAACCCCCCCCCTTCCCTCCCCCCCCCACTCAAGAGAGGCCGCGGGGGGCAGCTGCAGGGGGCCCTGGACTCCCCACCGTTTGTTGAGCGGCCCTGGGGAGTGGGAAGGGCGCCAGTGGAGGGGGGGAGGGGCTTGCGGCCCTTTTCGTGTTAAATACCTGGGGCCGCTGCAGCATCCTCGGGGGGGGGGGAGGGTCGGCCACAGGATCAAAATTCGGACACTCTGCGACCGGTTCCCATTCCTGAGGGCTGCAGGGTCCTGGGCTCACGTGACCGTCTGGCCAGCGAAGCCAACGGGGCAGCCAGACTCCCTTAACCACAAGCGGCCAGGAAGAGCGCGAGTCAGGGCCTACCTGTAGCTCGGTCTTTCGGAAGAGTGGCCCTTTGGTAAATGACACCTGCGTATTTGGATACGCAGGTGATGCTGAATGCTTTGGTGTATTGTCCCAAACTGATGAGGTCGCCTTCCTGCTAATTAAACACCAGAGTAAATGTATTAATTTATAGACATCTGTTTTAAGATTGGTGTGTTTGGGTCCAACCTTCCCACTTCCAGTAAAACCACTGTGCATTTCCTTCCAGTTTACAAACAAAAGAGGATTACCTCTTGGATGGAGAACAAAGGACCCAGAACTGTAGGATCTGAAAGGTAAAACGAAAACAAGGTTCAACTAATTTTATTTCTGCTGCAGCCTATAGGAACGGCTACCATCAGATTATTCCACCAGAATGCTAATAGGCCTCCAAAACGTTAGCTTTTGCTGTTATAAGATGACTTTTAGGGAAGTATACTTTTATTAACAAAGATGTCAACAAAAAGAAGGAACGGTGTAAGTGGTGACATGTGTCACAAAACTGATATCAGACGCCGAGGACCTGCTTCTCTATTGAGGAGTTTTGTAAAGGAAGGGTGTTTAATCAAACTCGGCTTGGCTTGATTGGTTAGTTTATCCTTCTCATTTTTTAATTGCAACTTACTCATTTGCAGTATCTCGGGCATTTTTATGAGAAAACACTATACCTTTTGCCTGTTATTTCTGTTGTGTCTTGTGGCGCTTTTCAGCTTTTAGAAGCTGTCAATAACCATATTTTTTTTTTAAAAAAAAAAAGGTCAGAAAAGAATCCCTATACTCAGGAAATTAGAAAAAAGAAATACGGGTAATTCCTCAACTTGCGACCACAGTTGAGCCCAAAATTTCCTTTGCCAACTAAGACAGTTAAGTGACTCTTGCCCCATTTTACAACCTTTCTTGTCATAGTGGTTAAGTGAATCATGCATTTAAGGAACGCAACTGTTAAGTGAATCTGGCTTCCCCAATGACTCTGCTACTCTGAAGGTTACAAAACCTTCTTTTGATCAAGTGACCCTGGGGGATGCTGCAACCATCACAAATACATTGCAGTTTCCCAAATATCTGAATTTGAATCAAGTAACCATGGGGGTCATAAGGGTGACAAACAGTCATAAGTCACTTTTTTCAGTGTCGCTGCAACTTTGAACGGTCAGTAAACAAATTGTTGTAAGTCAAGAACTTCCTGTAATATAGCAAAGTATAGAAATACTTTAGAAGTACAGAGTCCTTTGACCTAATGATGGAATTAGGATAGAAACTAATCTAGAAAAATTAGAATGAAAGTAATGCTCAAATCAAGCTTTCTAAAAGCTTTTTAATATTTTAATTTGAAGATAGGCAACTGGGTACCCTCCAGATGTTGGGATACCAATTGCTAGCAGCCTGGCCAGTGGTGTGGAATTGTGTGTAATGGCTTTCCGTTTTTTGTGAAACTCTATATTCTTTCTTTTCTTTTCTTTTCTTTTCTTTCTTTCTTTTTTTTTTTTTGCAGACAGAGCAAAAGAAGCAACATAAAAGCAGAGTCCCAAATGGCCTTTGTTAAAAAAGATCATGTTTTCGACAATGATGCCAAAGAGGCCGAGGGCCTCTTCCAGCCGGGCTGCTCAAATTTATCCGCAGAAATGAGTACCATGCAGAGTTTTTTTCCTCCAGCTGAGGACACCTGTAGGGATAAGCTATCTGAAGCCGAGGCTCTGAAACAAAGACAGGCAAGCGGGCCCTTGAAAAATGCGAATGTATACAAAACCGGTGCTCAGGCTTATCGAACCGATCCTGAAATCCGGGAAAACTGTCCCGCCAGGAAGCTTTCGATAGGCAGCCCCACAAAGATGCCAAATCTAAAACAGGCTTCCAAAGACTGGGATCCTGCAAGGGAAGTAACTCCACAGAGTCCGCAGCCATTGAAAAATTGCAGCTCTGAGGATCCAGTAGGTTTTAAAGCTGAGCCGGACGAGGCAGACTTGATCCCGGAGAGCCCGCTTTCCGACGGAGGCTGTCTGGCGACTTCGTCCGATCTTTATGGCTTTCGGGACAGAGATCAGGGGTGCTTAGGGGAGTCGCCCTCTTTTGAGAAGGAGAGTGAGCCTGAATCGCCGATGGATGTGGATAATTCCAAAAACAGTTGCCAGGGGTCAGAGGCGGATGAAGAAATCAGTCCCCTTCTCGAGGACCACGGAGATCTCAGTGTGTCGGAAGGACCAGGCAATTCCACCCAGTTCCAGAGGACAGAGACTGACCCGGAATCCAGAAAGCGACAGTTTGCTCCCCCGAAAAGCGAAGGGCCCCGATTTAGCCTCAACACCGAAGGAGTGGACGGTCCCTGGAAAGATACTGAAATGCACATGGAAGTATTGGGAACCTCGCCTCACCTGGCATCGGAGGGCAGAAGTGCCAAGCACGGGGGAAGGAAGGACTCTAAAATTACCGCCCATTTCCCACGGGTCCATAGAGGGGATGAGAAAAGGTATTGGTTTCCCCTCCCCCGGGTCTCATAATTTGGGATTACCATGAGCTGCTTTTGAGTTGTGACAGAGGAAAATGGAAAACAGACGCAGGTACTTCAGTGTGGCAAAATCACCGGGTGGCATAGGACAGGACAAGAGGTTTTGGGGATGGTGGAAAACTCTCTGAGTTTTTAAAAGGCTTTTTTCATTGTTCCATTATTCCATTTCATCGGTCCAGATTTGGAATAAAACACAGCCGATCCACAATTCTCACACGATAATACCAGAAGTTGCAATTGGGAAGTGGGCACTTAATATCATAATGATAATAAAGGAAGGATCATTTGTACTTTTCTGAACTGGATTGCTTTTAAGGACCAGATTCACTAATACCAGAAGTGCTGCTGTTTTGCTATTGAGTAATTTAATAATTATGTAAATTATGTTGTAAATTGTAAATTATGGACTTCCTGTATTTCATCCTTGTTGGTTTTAGTTTTTATTAGGGTCCTGTTTATTGCTAATTGTTTTTGTTTCCACAATGAACGTTTTAATCTTTCAATGACAGGAGTGAACACCGCCCAGGAAGGAAGCATTGTAGATATACCCCTCCCTCACTCCCAACTAACAAAAAGTGGTTTGGGACCCCAATTGAAGAGATGCGAAGAATGCCAGTCTGTGGGCTTCATCTTCCTCATTTGAGACCATCTGCCAATCATACGGTTACAATCAGGGTATGTACATGTCCTTTACTGGTGACTCTTCCGTCCAGAGTGACCCTCTGGTCACTCTTCCATTACATCTTGACGTTTTGTAGGTTGAGAAAGTACTTAGAGTGATACATCCTGACACCCCCAAACTCTGGATCTCAGAAAGAGAGAAAATTGGGAGTGAATCGTATGTTTTATACAAGCGCAGGTATAAGCAGGTTTGGTTTAGTGCTGCTCTTGTGTTAGAACACAAGTAAGGGGATTTCATCTTCACTTCCTGATTTCCAAACTCTCATTTGTTCCCACAATAACCTTTTTCCAAGAGGCAACTGGACTTTCTGTTTTTTCTTTGAAGACGTTTAGCTTCTTATCCGAGAAGCTTCTTCAGCTCTGACTGGATGGTGGGGAATGGAAGGATTTGTACTCCTTGCAGGACATTTGCATCCTTTTTCGAGAGTCCTTGAGGCCACTTGGAGGTTTATCTGTGTCCTCAGGGTCACTTGAGTAGTGCAAATGGGTGTGGAGCCGCCTTGGAACTGTTGAAAGGAGTATAAATCCTTCCATTTGCATCATCCAGCCATAGCTGAAGAAGCTTCTTGGATGAAAAGCGAAACGTCTTCAAAGATAAACCAGAAAGTCTTGAAAACAGGTTATCTTTGGGGCAACCATGACCTGGAGGACTGAGAAGTTCCCTTTGTCTGCTCAAATGGGACTCAGAGTGGAGAAGGAAGGAAGGAAGGAAGGAAATCTTGTTTTGTATCAGTTGCACACATCACAAGCAGATTTTTTGAGATGAAGTGTTGAGGTGCAATACATAATTTGCTAGTCAAGTCTTAATATTTCTAAGCCAATATGATGTGTTCTTTTTCCGTATTTTATTACAGTAGCTTGCTACAACTTCATTGAGAAAGAGAGAAAATCCAGTAATATCTATTTGACGTAAAACGAGCATAGGTTGCATTGTATGAAGTAAAACGTTAGATATAACTTCAGATACTCTCTGTAAATATATATTAAATATATTTATGTAAATATATTCAGGCTTTAAGTCTGAAAATGCAAATGGTACCTAAAACATCAAGTAACACAGTGCACAGCTAAATACCCAAATTTGTACAAAAAGTAACGAGATGTTTTTGGAACAGAATGGTTCCTAAGTCAAGAGAAGGCCTCCGTATATAAATGTTTCCCAACTTTAACAATTTTAAAAATGTTTGGGCTTCAACGAGCAGAGGAATTCTCAGAGTTGAAGTCCACACACCTTAAGGGTTGCTGAGGCTGAGAAACACCGACATGTATATTTGGTGGTTGCAAAAGCCTTGAAGTGTTGCAAATACGGATCTTTAGCTTAAAGATGATTTGCTTCTGTTCTTCAGCCTGTCTTCTCTGTTGCAGGTAGATCTTCTGAAGGAAGGAGAAGTACCTAAACCTTTCCCGACCCATTATAAGGATTCATGGGACAATAAACACGTGAAAATGCCTTGCTCAGAACAGAATTTATATCCTATAGAGGATGAGGTGAGGCAACATTACCGCTTAAGCAACAGGATCCTCTGTGTCTCTTGGCTGTGCTCTAAGGGCCTTTTATAATCTTGGTCTTACTTTTGTCGGCCAATTGTTTCTGATGTGCAAGATGCATTGTCTATAATCAATTTATTGTATAAATTAATATCCGTGGCAGCTCTTTTGCTGACAGTAACATTTCCATAAGCAAATATTTTCATGATGTATGAACCTGTGGTTCCAGCTTGTTCCATAGGCACAAGCAAAAAATTAACAATGTTAATTTTTTTAAGTAAAGTTCAGCATTAGAAAATGATAGTTTTATTAGGTAAGTGGGACTACTGGGGTACCTCGGTACTCAGCGTTAACTGGTTCCAGGAGGTGTGATGAGTACCAACAATGTTGAGTACCAAACGGATTTTCCACATAGGGAGTCAGGTAGTGAGTCGCAGGGCAGCTGACAACGACAACTTCTAGATTGTGCGCGTTGAGTACCAAACAAGATGGAACTGTCCAATTCTTGAAAAGCAGCTGCCAAGTTATCAATGGGCTTAGGAAGTCTAAGCAGTTAGCACCACTTTGTGCTGGTTACGTTTAGAGGTAGTCCTCGACTTACCACCACGGTTGAGCCCAAAATTTCTGTTGCTAAGCGAGACATTTGTTAAGTGAATTTTGCCCCAGTTTATGACTCTTGCCAGAGTTGTTAAGTGAATCATTGCGGTTATTAAGTTAGTACCGCGGTTGTTAAATGAATCTGGCTTCTCTACTGACTTTGTCAGAAGGTCACAAAAGGGGATCACGTGACACCCCCCCCCCCCCCGGGACACCACAACCGTCATAAATACGAATCGGTTGGCAAGCCCCTGAGTTCTGATCAGGTGACGGTGAGGCTGCTGCAGTGGTTATAAGCGTGAAAAGTGGTCACAGGTCACTTTTTTCAGTGCCGTTGTAACTTTGAGCGGTCACTACATGAACTGTTGTAAGTCGAGGACTGCCTGTGTTTTAGAGTCCAGAGACTTTTAAGCCAAAAAGTGATTTGAGAACCTGTTTGCCTCAGGGATCGTCTTCTGTGCTCATGGCCTTGGTTCCTGCCCACCCCTCAGATCAGTTGGACTGACATTCAAAGCTTTCTTATTTAAAGGGATTCTTTTTATTTCTTTCCAAAGAATTGAGGGCCACGTGACTTAAAATATTTTCCCCATGCTGTATCTGTCGCATGTTTGCAGGACTTGCTCACCTTATGTTCTCTTTTATTGCGAGAGTTGATCTGAAAACCGGTTTATGATTCATTGGGATGAGGTTGGTATTGGATTTTACCGGAGGGAGTCCGGATTCATAAGGGTTTCATTCTAAGGCTGTGAAGGATGTCAGGCGTGTGGGAAATCGGTGTCCTATAAACCCTTTTTTAGTCTGTGTGGATGGCCATAAAATGAAGTTTCTAGTAGAAAACGTGATGCTAAATTATATTACTACTGCAAACTGGGGGGGGGGAGGAGGAAAGGGTTGATTACTATGTACAATATTCTTAAATTTTAAGTAAATGCTTCATACTTCCTTCCCGAATAGCAATGCAGTTGTAAATTTGGTTAATGCTTTATAAATTACACGCACAGTTTTCTTTGCTCTCATAGGAGAGTAAACCTTAAGACGCTGAATGGTTTTAATATGATATACAAATATTTGTTCTTTATAAAGAACGGCGATAGGACTGCTGGGAGCCGATGGGAATTAATACAGACTTCGCTCCTCAAGAAATTCACATGTTCCCGAGATTTGAAGGTAAAAGACTTTGCAGATACAGACTGTAATCAGCCAGTCCTCAATTTTGTTTTAAATGTATTTTAATGTTTATATTGTATGTTTTTAATCTTGGCTGTTCAGTGCCCCGAGTCCTTCGGGAGAGGGGGCGGCATAAAAATTTAATAAATAAATAAATAAACTTAACCACCAAAATTTGGACCACAGTTTCCATTGCTAGGCCACGGAATTGGGGGCTGGTTTTATGGGGTTGGGGTTCTTGTGGGTTTTTTTTGCCATGGCTATTAAGAGAATCACTGCAGTTAAGGGAATCGGTCATGCAGCGATCTGCTTCCTCCGTTGGCTTGTCAGAAGCCTGTTGGGAAGTAGCCATCCTGCGGTGGCTCAGCAGTTAGAAGGCAGCACCACAAGCTGACTCACTCCTCACAGCCAGGAGTTCGAATCTCACCAAGTTCAAGGTTGACTCAGCCTTCCATCTTTTCCGAGGTCGGTACAATGAAGACCCAGATTGTTGGGGGCAAGAGGCTGACTCTGTCAACTGCTTAGAGAGGCCTGGAAAGCCCTGTGAAGCAGTGATATAGCTTCTACTCTATTGCTGTCTCATCTAGCATTGTAGGCAAACTCTGTCCATTGCCATCAGTTCGAATCTCACCAGGCTGAAGGTTGACTCAGACTTCCATCCTTTCCAAGGTGGGTAAAACGAGGACCTAGATTGTTGGGGCCATAGGCTGACTCTATAAACCGCTTAGAGAGGGCTGGTAAAGCCCTGTGAAGTGGTATATAGGTCTTAAGGGCTATTGCCATTGCTATTCTGCAACCGTCATAAATACCTGCCGGTTGTCAAATGCCTGAATTTTGATCACATGACCATAAACTGTTGTAACTTTGAAGCATCACTAAGTGAATTGTCCTAAGACGAGGACTGCCTCTATTTGCTTTATGGTCCTCCCCGCCTGCGACTTGCTGAACGCTGCAATTTGGTTTTACAACCCATTCTTCAAAATATAGGAGATTTCTGCCATGAGAATGCAAGCAGTCATTTATGAAATTAGGTTGGGAATGGTTTTTAATGAGGAATCATGGTAGTTAGGAAGCCGCAGAATTTTAGCATTGATTCCTTACTTAAGCCGTACCATTGACTGGGGCTTACTGGCTGAGCAAATAACTGCTGTATGCATTTCCAGGAATTTACAAGTTATAAATGTGGCAGTTTACTTCTTACTCATCATAGGGGTGGTTATAGTTAAAATTCATCATTTTGGGTAAGGAAATACAGTTTCTTATTAAAAGAATATTTTGTGGAACCCAGTGATTTTTTTAAAATAATTTTTAAAAGTCAGTGTTAAGGGAGAGAGAGAGAGAGAGAGATTTTACATTACGCTGAAGAATAATTGCTGGCTGTAGTTAGTTACCAGAACTACGCTCTGGTCTAAGGATTACATCCCTTGAAAGAATTAAAATAGTATAGTATTTATGCATATAGTTTCATCACATTTTCTTGATAGATCCTAACTATATTTAACTGGAAAGCCATTTAGAGGTATTATTTCCTTCTGGATCATCTCAAATTCTTGTTCTATTTTTTTCCTTCTGTGGAAAAAAACCTTTTGACTTCTGGGTTTGAAAAGTTCCTTAGAAGCTGGAGAGGAGGTTAATATTTCAGTTTCCTCTTTCAGGTATCAGATTTTTTTTTTTTCTTTTTGGCCTCAGGGAGCAGAAATTCAACAAATTTCACAGCCCTGGTTGTAACAATAATTTGGCAACTTAATCTATGCAAAAAGCCTCTGTCTCCTCCTATATGGGCTCAGACTTGACTGATAGCTAGAAGACACTTTTCTAGAGACCAGGTTGTGTTGTTGTTGTTGTTGTTGTTATTAATTTTATTGACCACCCACCTTACCTCAAGGTAACTCTGCTCAAATATAGATTGGATTTCTTGTGGTCAAAGGTTTCATTATTTGTAGCCACGACTTTCGCACCCACACAGTGGCGGCCGGGGTAATGAAGCCCAGCCCTCCGCTTCATCTCGGCTTGCATTCCCAGCAGGTGGATGATAACAATGAATCTGAAAACTGGGATGGATCCCCCACGCTTGCCATCTCAGGGCTTATTCTTCTAAGCTGTCACCTAATCCGTCGAGATAACTGGCTGGCCTTAATAGGATAGAGTTGCTGTTTCAGAGGGGGGGGTGTGTGCGTGCGTGTGTGCGTGTGTCTGACTCGAGAGGTTGATCAAGCGGAAGAGCTCAGGCGAATGACCTGATGCTTCACGGTGAGATGAAGGTCCGGCAATATGCCTGGATTCCCTAACATGAAGAATGGCCCAGAGGTTCATGGCAGGCTTGGGTAGCTGAGGAATGGCGCAATTGCACAACTGGGCAGCCGAAATGGGTGAGTTATTGGGTGAGTTGATCAGAGTGTCGATACTCTTTATCACGTGCACAGTTCATTCAGTTCCTTTTATTCAATCAGCCTTCAAGGTGAAGAAAAAAATGACAATAATTTAAGAGACGGCCAATCAATACTAACTGATTGCTCAGGAATTGGATTTTTTATTTTTTTTATTTTTGCAACATCTCAACATGCATACACCACAGCCAGTTTGGTCTAGTAGTTAAGGCATCGAGCTAAAAAGCAAGCGACACTGAGTTCAAATCCCACCTCACCTATAAAAGGCATCTGGGTGACTTTGGGCCAGTCCTTTCTCTCAACCCGCCTCACAGGGTGGTTGTTGCGGGAAAAATTGGAGGAGGGAAGTCTGTTGGATATGTCCAGATATGCCTGGAGTTATTTGTAAAAATAGTAAAGGCAGGGGATGGATGGATGGATGGGTATAGATCGATCGATCGATCGATCAAAAGGTTGTGACCACCCAGTTTTCCGTTCCTATTTCTGTCCTTAAAACCCCAAAAGAAGAAAGCTGGCTGAAAGAGGTACCGCAAGTGGCAATTTTAGGCCGTTTGTTCAATCCTTCGGGGAGCCCCAAAGAGGGGAATGGAAGTGGAGAGAGATTTTCACTCTCATCTATAATTTTTGAATATACATATATTTCTCTGCAGACATCTGTGGTGCCATTACATCTGTTGCTAAGTAGCATTTGACCAGCAGAGGGTGCAGTTGAGTCAAAGCACATTTTTCCCATTGCTAACGCTTTGCTATATTTTTATTTTGTAGGAAGGTGTCCTCAGGTATAATATCACTTATGCCAAGAAATGGGACTTCACGGCCCTTACTGAATTCTGCGATAAGGTAATAAAAAGATGACCCAGAAACATGCAAAAAAAAAAAAAAACCCCAATAATAATAGTGCTTTCTATAGTTGAATATGAATTGAATGGTTATTTTTTCATTAATTCTATTTTATACCTACTTGTAGTTAACTGAATGTGCCTAGTGTGGAATTCACAGGTCAGAGAAAAACCAGAAGGAATTTTATTTCTCTGTGTGTGTGTGTATTTTAGGTACTTTGTGACCATATAGGTAGTCCCTGACTTATGACCACAATTGAGCCCAAGATTTCTGTTGTTAAGCGAGACAGTTGTTAAGTGAGTTTTGCCCCATTTTATGACTTTTCTTTCCACAGTCGTTAAGTGAATGACTGCAGTTGTTTAGTATGTAAGACAACGGTTAAGTGAATCCGGCTCCCCCATTGACCTGGCTTGTCACAAGGTCACAAAAGGGGACCCCGTGACCCAGGGCCATTGCGACCGTCATAAATACAAGCGAGTCTGAATTTTGATCACTTGACCAGGGGTTGCAGCAATGGCCGTAAGTATGAAAAACAGTCAACGTCCCATTTTTTTTCCAGTGCTCTTGTAACTTGGAACAGTCACTAAACGAATGATTATAAATGGAGGACTCCCTGCAACCTCTTTTTCTTTCCAATTAACAATGGTCTTTTTTTTTTTTTTTTTTAAATGCATTTGCTCCCCCTGGGAATTAGCCATCATTCATTCTTAAATGTAATTGTCCCTTAACTCTTTCTGATGAACGGGCAGAGAGTCTGACCCTGATTATTCCAGTCATAAATAAGAGACAGAAGAAGGTGAGAAGGATCCCAGGCGCTCTTTAATTTGACTCTGCAACTCGGCTCTGTCTCAGTCGCTGACAAGGCCCCTAAGGATTTATGGTTGAGCTGCTTGGCCCCTCAGGAAGAAGCCAGCCATAGCCTCACAAAGCACAGGCAGCTCTAAGGAGAAAACGAAGAGCATACGCTGCTCTCTAGTTTGGCTGCATTGCCTGACCCAGGCTTCCCTGCAAAGGGTTTATTCTCAGAACGTAAATGCCACCAGCAGAGAATTGATTCCAGCAGCCTATTTAGGGAGAACATCCAACTGTGGATGTTTTCTGTCACCTGGCTTTCAAAAAAAAAATAATCAAAGGGGGTTGGGGATTTGATGCGATGAAATTGGCCAGATCAGTGAAGGCAGGCGTGCCACTAATCAAGGAGACAACCAGCCTGGGTCTAAGGAGAAATTTCCTGACGGTGAGGACAGTGAGCCAGGGAGTGGAAGGGCTGGCCTCCAGAAGTTGGGATTGCTCCATCCCTGGCGGCTGTTTGAGAGGAGATTGGATTCCAGCCATTTGTCTGGAATGGCATGAGGTTTCCTGTCTGAGCAGGGAGTTTAGACTAGCCAGACCCAAATCCTGCAGCCATTCTTAGTCTCCAGGCCTTTGATCCTCTTAGTTGCTCTTCTCTGAACTTTTTCCAAAGCCTCTACATCTTTTTTTTTGTCGTATGGCGACCAAAATTGGTTGCAGTGTTCCGGGTGTTGGTCCTCCTAGGGGTTTTTAAAGTGGTACTAACACTTCCTGTGACCTTGATTCTGTGCCTCTGTTTATGCAGCCTAGGACTGTATTCGCTTTTTTGCCGGCGGCTGCACACGGCTGGCTCATATTCAGACGATCACCCGCTAAGGCTCCAAGGCCCCTCTCACAGGTGCTGTTTTTGAGAAGTAAAAACGGAAGAGGAAAGAGATAAATTAAAACCGGGCCCGTTTTCTTGCAACTGCTTATTTTTTGCCTGTCACATTAATGGATGTTTCTTGCATGTCGAGTCTTGATTTTTATGCACTGCTTGTTCTACCAAAATTCACAACACAGTTAGTTTGGTACCTCCAGGCAAGTTTTGAATTCCAATGCTGGTTTACTTTTGCTGTTAGTTACAGTTCTGGTTATTTTACCTTGCGAATTCACCTCATTAGTGTAAAGCAGCCAGAGAGCTTAGGCTATTGGGCTGTTTAGTTTTTCTTTTAGTTATTTCATTGGTTAACAAATTAGCAGGGGCTGCTCTCTGCAGGATATTCTTGCTGTCTTAAAAATGACCAAAAAAGAAGAAGAAAAGAAAGAAAAGAGCACCTTTGGGAGGACAACCATGAGCTGGACGATTGAGAATCTCCAGAGACAAAAGGAGCCACAATAAATCTCCCTCTTCTCCAGGCCTTTCTAGCTGCTCTACGCCTTTTAGAGGTGTACAAAGATGCCACATTTCTGATTCCACACACACACACACACACACACACACACACCCGCCTTCTCCCATGTCTTGAGCCACAAAGCCCGTGTGTTGTTTTGAGATGTTATGATTAAGATGCCCTGAATTTCATTTAAAGAGAACATGATTTGTATAAGACGCAGCTCCCTCAGTTTTCTCTTAAGTTTCAAAAAGCCGACGGAAGGGGGAGCTCTTGTCTTGCTCAGAGAATTTTCTTCCCCAGGGCTGCCTGCGAAAGGTTACGTTGATTTATTCATTCATTAAATGCGTTACTAAATGTATTAATAAACTAGCTTTACCAATTAGCCTATCTTTATCACGGGGTAACTCTAAACTGACGGTATGGTTGAAATGCAAGTTCAAATATTGTTTCCTGTATCAAAAAGGTTTATTAGTTTATCAAAATACAAAATACAAAGAAAAATGAAAATAACGGGAAGGGAAGGGGGGAAAAAAGAGAAAAGGAAAAAGTGTAGGGAGAAAAAAAAGAAAGAAAAGCATTGGCTTCCCTCTCTTTTTAGTGCAGTAGAATAAGATAATAGCACAGAACCTCAACTTTTTGTTTTTACATAATAATATATACCGTCCGTTTCTCTAACAACAAACCAATCCAATCAGCAGAACCCGAAGTCCCGGTTTCATTTCCCCCTCACCTCAGGCACCAAGTCCAGAAGGGCAGCTATTTCATCCTTGTGGGTAGGGGCCGCGTCCTTAATGGGAAGCATCAGTTAATGGTGGGCCAGAATCATCTTTCCATAACTGATCCAGAGCAAAGGACAGGTGGTGGGCCTAAGGGAGCTTTTCCTGGGTTTTAGTCTCTGCTGAGCTGGTTGTAGACCAGACCGAGAAGGCTACCCTCCCTCGGAATTTTCTTGCGTTTGTCATCCTTTTTTGGAGTCTCCTTCGGCCAATGCTTTGTCCATGATGTAAGGCCTCCGGTTGATAAGGACGTTTCCTGGCAGCGCCAAGAAGGGATGAGGAGACCATGCATGGCCTGCCTTGGCCGCACAGCTGGGAACAAGGGGAGGGCTTAATGGGGAAAATAGGCCGGCTCCTCTGCCAGAAATGGTCATTTGGAGACCAAACGGCCCATTGAGCAGACTCGGTCGGAAGCACATCAGCCTCTCCTCCACAACATTCCTCGTCTGTTACCCTCCCAGAGAGTCTACCAGAAAAGAGAACGTAGAAGTTCTGGAAGGAGACCTTTGTGTCCCATTTCCCCACTCTGGAAGGTGGGAAGGAACCTGTGCCCTCCAGGTGGGTCAACGTATCTCCTGGCAATGAAGGACAACTGTCTTTATAGTCTCAGTAAGAACATAATTCTTAGGAATATATTACAAAATATATATTGCAGTGACTAATTTAGTCATTGCAATATGCAGGTGGTCCTCGACTTAAAATAGTTTGTTTAGTGACTGTTCAAAGTTACCCCAGTATTGAAACAAGTGACTTATGGCCGTTTTTCACACTTACGACCGTTGCAGCATCTCCATGGTCACGTGATCAAAATTGTCACACCCTTGACAATGACTCCTATTTATGACGGTCGCAGTGCCTCGGGGGTCACGTGATCCCCTTTTGCGACCTTCTGACAGGCAAAGTCAATGGGGAAGCCGGACTCCCTTAACAGCCGTGTGACTAATTTAACAACTGCGGCAAGAAAGGTGGTAAAATGGGGCAAAACTCACTCAACAACAGTCTCGCTTAGCAACAGAAATTTTGGGCTCAATTGCGGTCATAAGTTGAAGACTAACCTGTATTTAAAAAGAAAATCTAGTGTAGTCTTCACATTTTAACCATCTTGTGGCATCTTTACAGTTTCCCAAGCTGTCAATTTAGGGAAGAAACTTGGAGGGGAGGAAGAAGCTTCCCTGTTGCACGACTGCTTGGCTTTTGGAAACATCTGTCATGAGCCCCAAAGACGGGCGTTTTGAGGCACGGCTTACGGAGGGTGCCGAACGTGTGTCTTGGGGGAAAGATGGAAATTAAACAGGGAACTCGGAACGAGTTCCTCAACGCTGTTTTGAAAACAGCAAAACCGACACTTTCACATCACTTAATGAAGAGAGCAACTTGGTATTGCTCAGTCTTTTAAACGGTTGAAGTTTATTTAAAATTATGGAAGTCATTAACAGGCAGCCTCACATGTCAAGAGCAGTACACCCGAGAGCTCGTTGTCATCCTGGATTGGCAGGAGAAATATTTTACCTTCTGGAAAGAAAAATTAGAGAGCGCCAAATTAACTGCTCGCATCTAAGCTGCCGTCTTCTTTCTTTTCCAAGTGTCAGTTTATGAGTCTGATAAATGTCAAATGTTCCATTTCACTGTCTTCTAACGAGGCTCTCCTCTGTATATTCCAATATAATAACTCTTTCGGTGCTTCACTCAAAGACAACTTCATTCGCTCTGTTTGTGTTTTTCTAATCAAAATTTATTTTAAGATAGTGAAGGTCTTTCGGTATATATTATCCTGGTGGATTTATTTTATGTTGTAACTCAAAAAAAAAAAGAGAGAGTGGAAAGAGTTTATAGCTAGTCCTCGCTTAACAAACCTTCAAAGTTACAGATCACTGAACCAGCGTTACTTAGAGCTCGGTCCTCGTAGCCGCAGCCAGTGCGACATCACGAGGTCCTTAATTGGGATCCCGTGATTGGGATTTGCAATCTTCCCAGCCGGCTTCTGACAAGCAACGTCAGTGGGGACCCCAGCAGGACGTCAGAAGTCATCGTCATGAAATAGTCACGTAATAAACCAGGGTGATTCGCTTAACGGGGCAAGCGAGACAGGGACCCAGGCATACGACATCACGCTTTAGGACCAGGTTGCTTAGCAACAGATTTTTCGTTCCAGTTTACTGCTGTTGAGCGAGGATGAGCTGCCCTTTGCTAAAAGGAATTCGTTTCAGATCTTTTCAGGATTAGATTTAAAGACTGCCCAGCCTCACTTTACCATTTGCTGGTTTTACTTCACCTTCCGCTTGCTCTGGGAGTTTTGAAGGAGGAATATAGAATACCACGAAGCCATTTTGGCATGAACATTCATCCCCCGAAACTGGTAATATATACAGGCAACCTTCCTCTCCCCCCCCCACCCCCCCCCCAATGCTGTAGTGCTCCTCGAGTCTTCTACGCCCACCTGCCCTTCCCCCTCCCAGACTTTGGGAAGCTCTCTTCACGTGGCTGCTGGATTTTAACTTCCAGCATAGCCAAAAGAGGGAAGGGTGTGCCAAGGATTAAATTATTCATTATTATTGAAGTAAATGCAGCCTTAGAATAGGATAGCTTAGAGCTGGAAGGGGACCTTGGAGGTCTTCTAGTCCAACCCCCTGCTCAAGCAGGAGAACCATCACAGACAAGTGGCTGTCCAGTCTTCTCTTAAAAACATCGAGGGATGGAGCACCCACGACTTCTGGAGGCAACTTCTGTTCCACCGGTTAATTGTCCTCATTGTTACAAAGTTTCTCCTCAATTCCAGGTTGCTTCTCTCTTTGATTAGTTTCCAACCATTATTTCTTTTTTTTTTTTTTTTTTTATTGCAAAAGTTTTACAATTACATTTTCACCCCTTTTTTTCACCCCCCCACCTCCCTCCCCAAACTTCCCGTCCTCCCTAACCCTCCCTAACCCTCCCCCCCCCAGACTTCCCTATTATGTACTCATAACTAATAACACTGATATATATACCTGAACCCATCCCTCCCCCTACATAATTTTCCCTCTTTGTCTCTTTATATTAAAATATTTCTAATACATTGTTTTCAAATAAAAGCTATTTGATACTTTCTAATTTGGTATTTGTTCTGAACATATTCTATCCACCTTTTCCATTCCCATTCATAAGTCTCTTGTGAACAATCTTTTAAATATGCTGAAATCTTCGCCATCTCTGCAAAACTGGCCATCTTCAAAGTCCATTCCTCGATAGTAGGCAAAGCTTCATTCTTCCAATATTTACCTATCAACAATCTTGCTGCTGTTATCATATACAATATTAATTTTGTTTCATCCCGTGTAAAACCCTTAACTATGCCCAATAAAAACAATTGTGGAGAAAATTGAATTTTTTTCTTCAAAACATTCTGCATGACCCACCATATTTTTATCCAAAAAACCTTAACTTTCCTACAGGTCCACCAAACATGATAATACGTAGCATCCAAACATTCACATCTCCAACATTTTGGCTGAACATTAGGGTACATACATGACAACTTTTTAGGATCTAGATGCCATCTATAAAACATTTTATAGAAATTTTCCCTCAAATTCTGCGACTGTGTAAATTTAACATTCTGAACCCAAATTTTTTCCCATGTTTCCAACATCACTGGTTCTTCAAAATTTTGTGCCCACTTAATCATACAATCTTTAACTAATTCCGTTTCTGAATCCCTTTCTAGCAAAACATTGTAAAGCCTTTTAATATGCATTGGACCTTTCTCTCTTATATGTCTAACCAATTCTTCCTCATGCAACATAATACCAGTTTTTTGGTCCTCTTTCCATCTCAGTTGTAATTGATTATATTGTAACCAGGTTAAATTAATCCCTTCGTCCAACAGTGTCTGCAATGTCTTCAACTGCCATCTGCCCGCATCTGTAAAAAGAACCTCTTTGTATAAAAACCCCCCGAGTGACATTATATTTGTATTCCACAAGGTATGACCAAGATCCAGCCATAGCGGTATTTTATAATCCCATTTGAGTCGGTGCTTCTTCCAAACTCTCATCAAAGAGTCTCTAAGTATATGACTTTTAAATACTTTATCGACTTTGTCATCATAAAATAGGTAAGCATGCCATCCAAATTCAAGATCAAAACTTTCTGCATTCAATATTCCAGCCTTTTTACTTCCAAACCAATCACTTGTTAAAGTTAAAGCTGCTGCATCATAATATAACTGTAGGTTTGGAAGTTTAAGGCCTCCTCTTTCTGGAACATCTTGCATAATTTTCAATTTCACTCTCGGCTTTTTCTCGTTCCAGACAAACTTATTAAGTCCAGTTTGCCAAACTTTCAGTTGTTTATCACTTTTAAGCACCGGAATCATTTGAAACAAAAACAGAAATCTTGGCAAAATGTTCATCTTAACTGCTGCTATTCTTCCAAGTAAAGACAGTTGCAGCTTTTTCCAAGTCTCCATGTCTTTCTGAGCCTCTCGCCACAACACCTCATAGTTATTTTGAAACAATTTCATGTTTGATTCTGCAACCTGAACTCCAAGATATTTTACCTTAGGTACAATTTCAAAACCTGCCCTCCTTTCAAACTCATATTTACGATCTTGTGTCATATTTTTGACTATCATTTTAGTCTTTTTTGAGTTCACTCTGAAACCTGAAACTCTACCATAGTCTTGTATAATGTCGTTCATCAAGATTATTGATTCCATTGGTTGTGATAGGGTAACCACCAGATCATCTGCAAATGCCTTTACTCTATAATCCTCTTGCCTTATCATTATGCCTTTCAAAATTTTTGAGTCCCGTATTGTATTTAGCAAGACTTCCAATGTTAAAATAAATAAAAGTGGGGACAACGGACATCCCTGTCTTGTTCCTTTTTCAATTTTAAACTCTGTCGTCAAACTTCCATTAATAATAATCTGTGCTTTTTGCTCTTGATAAATTGCTGAAATTGCCTGTGTAAACTGGTCCCCAAAGCCCATCTTTTTTAAAGTCTTTAGTAGAAAATTCCAATCCACTCTATCAAAGGCCTTCTCCGCATCCAAAAAGACCAGCACTGCAGAAATCTGTTTATTCTTATCAAGATATTCCAATAAGTCTATTACTTGCCTTACATTGTCCTTCATGTATCTACCCTCAATAAATCCCGCTTGGTCCTCATGAATCACCTTTTGGATTACTGGCATCAACCTGTTGGCTAATACCTTCGCGTAAATTTTATAGTCTGTATTCAAAAGAGATATTGGTCTGTAGTTCTCTGGTTTTTTAGGACCAACTTGTTCTTTTGGTATCAAAGATATATAAGCAGTTGTCCAGGATGGGGGTATTTTACCCCCTTGTTGAATATTGCAAAATAAATCTCTAAGTTGTCCCACCATTTCAGCTTGTAAAGTTTTATAGTACACTGCAGTCAAACCATCCGTGCCAGGAGCTTTGGCTGTTTTTAGCTGTTTAATTGCTGCTGTTATCTCCTCCTCTGTTATAGGATAATTCATTCTTTCCTTTTGTTGATCAGTAATTTTTGTAACTCTCTTGTCCTTTAAATATTTTTCTATAAGTCCATTCTGCACCTCATCTTTGGCATATAGTTTAGTGTAATAATCCACAAAAGCTTCTTTAATTAGTTTTTGTTGAAAGATTTCTTTCCCTCCAATATCAATACTATCAATAGTCCGTATACTTTGTTTTTTCCTCAATGTGTAAGCCAACCATCTGCCCGGTTTATTAGCATTGCAAAATGTATTATGCTTCGCATATTGTAAACTTGTTGCAACTTGTTCCGCCATAAGCATTTGGAATTGATCTTTCAAAAGTTTTATAGCACTTCGTATTCTTTCATCTGTTGGGTTTTTAATAAGTAACTGTTCTTTATTCTTTATTTCCATTTCCAACTCAGATCTTTTCTTTTGTCGGAACAGTCTATGTTTAGAATTCATGTAGATAAGTACCCCTCTCATATAAGCTTTACTTGCATCCCAAACAATTTCAACTGGGGTACCTTTATTCAAATTTATTTCAAAAAATTCTTTCAAATGCTTTTTAAGTTCTATTATATTTTTTTCATATCTAAACAGGTTCTCATTTAATCTCCAAGAACGTCTCTCAACCTTATCCATCTCGATTTCTATCCATACAGGACTATGATCAGTCAAAATTCTTGGAAAAATCTTTGTTCTTTTTGTCTTAACAAGTAGATCATTTGACAACAAGATAAAATCAATCCTAGAAAAAGATCTATGTCTATCAGAAAAAAAAGTGTAATCCAATTCATTTGGGTTATGTATTCTCCAAACATCTTTTAGTTCCATATCTTCTTTCATATCAAAAAAGGTCTGTGGTAATCTAATTCTAGACTTTGCCAAGCTCTTTTTATCTAATTTAGAATCAATTACTCCATTCCAATCTCCCATAATTAAAATAGATCTATAGTCCCATTGCAATATTTTAGTATGTAACATCTTGTAAAAATAATCCTGTTGTTGGTTGGGAGCATAAATTCCAATCAAAAGAATTTGTCCATTTGCTGTAAACAATTCAATTGCTACAAATCTACCATCTTGATCTACTTCTATAACTTTTGCTGTTAATTTTTTATTTACATAAATAACCACACCATTCTTTTTCTGCGAAGTTGAAGATATATAATGTGCTCCTAGTTTTGAGTTTATCAAATATTTTTGATCTTGAGTTGTAATGTGCGTTTCTTGTAAACATATTATATCATTATTAAATTGTTTCAAATATGTAAATAATTTTTTCCTTTTCTGTGCTGAATTCAACCCATTGACATTCCAAGATAAACACTTAAAGGTCATTAACCTCTTCATGGAGCGCGGAGCAATATGCTTGAAGTTCATCCACAAGCTTCGATCTCGCTCCTCCCATAGCGCCAATCTCTTGTGCAGTGCTCTTAACTGCCTTCTTGTCTTGTCTTTCCTGTTGTTGTTGTTGCTTCTGTTTAAGTAGCTTGGATTGAGCTCTAGTTATACGTTGATCTTTAACTTCAGTCAACTGAATCAAATCCAAAATTGGAGAAGAATCCAGCGATGGCTCGCTCAGAATACCTCCTTCTGCACCTTGCACGTTTTCTAATTCCTGCTTAGACTGTTCTTTCAATTGCCTCTCTTCACTCTCCTTAATCTCCAGAACTGTAGATGTACGTGGAGATGGTATTCTTTCCATAAGAATAGTACTGTAAAAGTGTTGCGCCTTCTCCACGGTATTCAACCGATATCCTTCTCCCTTATATCTGAAAATTACCCCAGCTGGTGCATCCCACCGGAAGGGTATCTGTAAATTTTTCAATTCCTTAACAAGAAAACCAAATTCTTTTCTAGCTTTCAGCATTTTAGGAGGTAACTCTTTAAAAATTACAAGCCGTGAGCCCCCCACTTGTATAGAGGTGTGGAAAGATTTTTGCAGGATATCATTTCTAATTTCTCTCTCAGTAAAGTATATGACCACATCTCTGGGTAGTTGTCTTTGCCTGGCCACCCAAGAGTTCACTCTGTAAATTTTATCTATTTTATGAAATACCAAATCAGGATTAACTTGTAGAATCTTAGCCAGGGCTTCAGAGCAAACTTGTCTCAAGTCCTGTCTTTCCTCCTCTCGAATTCCCCGAAGCCGTATGGCAAATTCCATCGCCCGGAATTGTATCATAACAATCTCATCTTCAATTCTCTGCATTTTATTGTCAACTTCATCAATTTTATAATCATTGTCTTTCATCCTAACATTAACTTCTGATTTAAATTCTTCAACTTTAAAATCAACTTTCCCAATAAAATCTGCCAGGCCAGACGCCACTTCTGATATTTTTTTGGTCACCATAATTTGATTCTGTTTCACCATGTCTTTAATTTCATTAATTTCCTGCAAAAATTCCTGATGTGATTTTTGAAGTTCCTGTTGTGATTCTTGAAATTTATCATCCAAAGTTTTAGAAATAAATTCTTTTAAATCTGCCACATCAAATTCTTTTTTCTGAGTTTGTAACTGTTGAGCAGGGGGAAGTTGCGTTTGCTGTTTGTGTGTGGGGGATCCCCCCCCTAATGCCTTCCCTTCCTGCTTCTTTGAAGCCATCCTGGCTCGTGATCTAGTTTTTCTAAAGAGGGAGGTTCCTTTTCCTTTCCCTCCTGCACAAAGACTTCTAAAAAAGTCCCCCAGATTTGATCAAACAAGGGTTAAAATAAAGCAAAGTCCAATATTGAAAAGGGAAAAAATTTCCGAGTTATTTCTCTTGTAACAAGCAAGGCAGCTTAGTAGCAACTTGGAAACTTTGTAGCAAAACAAAGTAACTTCACCAATCCACACTCGCTGGCTCGTTAACTCTGAAGCTAGGCGCCATGTTTTTTCAAAGCACTTTCACTCACTCGCATTTTCTCAGATTGAAAAGTCAACAAAGTGCTAATACTTGCGTTTCCAAATTTCAGGATTCAGGTAGTTTCGCTGTTTATTAAAGCTGGTTCTTTCGCTTTAAGTTTCCTGCAGCCGGCTTGTTCTGCAGAGGCAGAATCGTCCCACGCCGCCCGGAGTCTCAGCAGGTTGGAAGGGAGCCGCGCCTGTTTCCTCCCCAGAAACGATTCCCTGGGGGGTTACAGGGGCTCGACCTGTGCCCTGCTATCTCTCCTCCAATAATCCTCAGGATTTTGAAGTTTTCGAGCCGCTTCTCGATCGCGAAGCGGCTCTACAGGCGGCGGGGCTGGCGGAGCTTCAAAGAGCGCCGCCGTCGCCGAAGACAAGGAAACCGGAAGTCCCCAACCATTATTTCTTATCCTGCCCTCGGGTGCTTTGGAGAATAATTTGACCTCCTCTTCTTTGTGGCAGCCTCTCAAATAATGGAAGACTGCTATCATGTCACCCCTAATTCTTCTTTTCTCTAGACTAGTCAGACCCAAAACCTGCAGCTATTCTTCATATGGTTTAGTCTCCAGACCTCAATCACTGTCTGGTTTGGTTCTGCAACCCAACAAGACAGACACAGACTTCAGAGGATAACTAGAACTGCAGAAAAAAACAATGGCTGCCAGCCTGCCTTCCATTGAGGGCCTGTATACTGCAAAAAGAGTCAAAAAGAGGGCTGTGAAAATATTTACAGACCCCTCGCATCCTGGACATAAACTGTTTCAACTCCTACCCTCAAAACGACTCTATAGAGCACGGCACACCAGAACAACTAGGCACAAGAACAGTTTTTTCCCAAACGCCATCACTCTGCTAAACAAATAATTCCCTCAACACCGTCCAATGATTTACTAAGTCTGCACTACTATTCATCTTGTCATCGTTCCTATCACCCATCTCCTCCCACTTATGACTGCATGACTGCAATTTTGTTGCTGGTATCCTTAGGATTTATATTGATTGTTTCCTAGTATGATTTGATTGCTTATTTGTAGCCTATGACTATCATTAAGTGTTGTACCTTATGATTCTTGAAGGACATATCTTTTCTTTTATGTACACTGAGAGCATATACACCAAAGACAAATTCCTTGTGGGTCCAATCACACTTGGCCAATAAAGAATTCTGTTCTGTTCCGTTCCGTTCCATTCTTTGATCATCTTAGTAGTTCTTTTCTGAAAATTTTCCAAAGTCTCAGCATCCAAAATTGGTTGCAGTATTCCAGGTGTGGCCTTCCTAGGGTTTTGCTTGTCCTAGCCCTGCTAGGTTTTGAGCAGAGGGGTTGGTTGGGGTGTGGACATTGGGTGGGAAGGTGGGGTATTCTCCATCCTGCTCCCCAACATCGCTTTAGCCTCACCAGTGACTTAAGGGTGAAACTGGGCTAAACGCTCAGGAGCTTCTTTGTTTAGTTAAGCTTGATCAAATTCACCCAAATTGTGAGAGGCAAACAACATTGTGTAAACAAGGAACCTTTCCTGAGTCATAACATTTATTTTAAACATGAGAGTTTAAAAAAATGGGCTTGTCAGTTTTCTGTCATCTTTTAAGAAAGAAAGATCGACCCGCACCTGCCATTTGCTTTGTGTCAAGTTAGTTGCTCAAAAGTTGCGTTATGACGCACCAGGGCTTATGTGTGGACGACAGCACTCCCTAACCTTTTTATTGCCAAACAACATCTTTAGATCACAAGAAATAATAACAGGCATGTCTTAATTCGCTACATTTTCTATATAATATAATTAAATAAAAAGATATAATTAAAGCATTTTGCTGCTTTAATTATATACCTCTCCGTTGAGGAAAAGGATGGCATAAAAATATCAAGAAACAAACTAACCTAAAGAAATGGGCTACAGTACACAAACTACTTATTTGTTTCTTTTATTAAATTCGCCTGTTGCCTGATTCCCATTGAGGAGACTAACCAGGGACAGGTGAGCTGGGGGCTCCTTCGGTAAATGGTTAGCCAGTTCTCTTCCCAATGGCTCTTTGACAGGCCTGGCAAGGTCTCTTTCTTCCTCAGAAGAAATCAAGAGGTCCACATCAACTGAAACTACCTGCTTAAAGATGGTTCAAGATCATTGCATTAAAGTGGTAGGAAGTATTTTTGGATTCTAAAACAAATAAATCATCATCATGGCAGATTTGTTTTCTAAAGTGCCCCTGAGAAGACCACGGTTCATTAGACAAGTTCCAGCACGATTGAGAAGGAGAGCTACATCTCTGTCTCCAGACTCTTGCCAAGAAGTCCTCTTGGTTGCTTACGATGGATTTGGCCAAGACAGAAGACTTCACTGGTTTTCAGAAATGCAACCCAAGTGAACTTGTTCACTTGCTAACAAGAGGGATGAAATACTCCTTTTAAACAGCTGCCACTCTGATTTTCACAGTGCAGCTGGCCTATCCTTTATTGAAACCTGGTTACATGAGGATATTGATGACAGCAGCATGCAAATTCCAGGGTTTCAGATACACAGAGCAGACAGAATTGCAGAATCGTCAGGTAAAAAGAAGGGAGGAGGCTTATGCTTATATATCAACAACAGCTGCTCTCAGGATATAACTATAATACATCAATTCTGTGATGAAAACTTAGAGTCTTTACTTATCAACTGTAAACCATTTTACTCTCCTTCTCCTCATTTCTCCTAATTGCTGTTTCTGTCCCTCCACAAGCCTGTGTAAACAAGGCATTACGAACTCTAGCTGACCAGATTATGGAGGCTGAAGCCAAATTCACTGGCCATTATTTTGGGAAATCTAAACAAAGCAAACTTAAGGAAAGAGCTACCAACATACTTTCAGCATGTCAATTGTCCCACTCGAGGCAAGAATACTTTAGACCATTGCTACACAACACTAAAAGATGCTTATGGGTCTTTACCACAGGCAGCTGTGGGACCCTCTGATCATTGCATGATTCACCTTGTAGCTGCTTACAGGCAAAGACTTAAAACCACAAAACCAACCATTAAATCAGTGAAGACCTGGACGGAGGAGGCAGAGTTGAAGCTACAGGCCTGCCTTGACTGCACTGATTGGAGTGTTTTTGAAAGTACCTCTGCAGACTTTGATGAACTCACAGAGACTGTAACATCATACGTCAGCTTCTGTGAAGACCTATGTGTACCCATCAGGAACTTGCAAATATACAGTTCTTTTCTTTTATGTACACCGAGAGCGTATGCACCAAGACGAATTCCTTGTGTGTCCAGTGACACTTGGCCAGTGAAGAATTCTATTTTCTATTCTATTCTAAATAGGGGTGTAGCATAGCAGTAAAGGCCTTGGGCTAGCAATGGACCCGACACTGCCATAGGAAGTTACTAAGTGGCTTTGGAAGTCCTCACGTGGAATCCTGCATCCAGTTTGGGTCACCATGTTATAAAAAAGGCATTGAGACTCTGGAAAGACTGCAGGGAGAGCAACAAGGATGATTAAGGGGCTGGAGGCTAAAACGTGAAGAATGGTTGCAGGAATTGGGTAGTCTAGTGAAAAGAAGGACTAGGGGGACACGATATCAGTGTTCCAATATTTGAGGGGCTGCCACAAAGAAAAGGGCGGTCAACCTCTTCTCCAAAGCACCTGAGGGCAGGACAAGAAGCCATGGGTGGAAACTAATCAAGGAGAGAAGCAATTTAGAACTAAGGAGGAATTTCCTCCAGAGTGGTGGGTGCTCCATCATTTTCAAGAAGAGCCAGTTGACAGCCAGTTGTCTGGAATGGTTTAGGGTCTCCTGTTTGAGCAGGGGGTTGGACTAGAAGACCTCCAAGGTCCCTTCCAGCAGTTGCTCCGTTCTGTTCTGAATCCAGATTTCTGGAAAAATTGGAAAAAGGAATGTTACCTCTATTATCTTTTGCTTGAAAGAAAGGCCGGATGAAAAGGAAGGCAGGAATAATTAAATATAATTGAATCCTAGTTCAGAGAAGTGATGTCTCCCAGACATCCACGTATTCTGAGCACTTCAGGATTTTAAATGCAACAAATTGCATTTAATTTTGGGCTAATAGTTTGCCAGTTCGTGCTGATGTTTATTGCTAATAAATGGATGAAGCCCCATGGGGTTTTTTTTTTGTTGTTGTTTTTTTTTAAATGGCTTGAAAAGGAACCGGGCAGAGGCAGTGCAGCTCAGTCTTTGGTGCTTTAGGTCTATTTATTCTCCGCATGGAAGAGCTGACAGATGTAACAGAGCCCAGTGCCAGAATCTGTCATCAGGGGAGGGAGGTTACGGGATACGTGGCAGTCAGAAAAAGCCTCACCTGTCAGCTTCCAAAGAGCCAGGCTAGCAGCACCATCAAGATCTACCCGTCTTCTGGATGCTTAAGGTCAAATGTCACCTTTTGAATTAATGTTACATGCGCTGGTTTGAAGTCACTTCCTAGAATCCAAGTTCAACCTGCGACATTTCACACGCATTACGATTTGGAAATGCAGAGCACACGGGAGGAAAAAGGGAAGACGGATCGCATTTGACGGCCCTCCGTTCGTGGAACCGCCTTCCGAATAGATGGTTGCAATAGGCGGCCATTAATTGAGAAATGAAAAAATGGAGACCTTTTGAACTCCTTTAGTAACTTTTCAAAATTTGGCTCATCGATTGAGCCGTGGCTGCTTAAGGGATCCCCTTGTAGGAATCTGAGGGTCAGGATTTGATTACAGGCGGCCCTCGACTGACGACTGAATTTCTGAGTCCAAAATTTCTGCCTCTAAGTGAGACAGTTGTTAAGCGAGCTTTGCCCCATTTTACCGCCTTTCTTGCCTTTCTCGTTCGGTGAATCTTTGCGGTTGGTGACGTGGTGGTGAGGTGAATCCGGCTTTCCCATTGGATTCTGCTGGTCCCCGTCTCAGCTGGCCTGTTTAAAATGTTCAACTCTGGGCCTAATCTTTGTGCTCCGCTTGCCTCAGTCTGCCTTTTTTTCCCTTTGCATGACAGGCTCCCAACCCTAGGCTTTAAACTACTTCGAAACAGATTCAGTGGCCTGTTTCTACAAGGGCTTTTTAATGCTACTTTCCCACCCAACTGGCAATGGGCACATTACTCAAACAGATGGGAGAGTCAGAAACAAGGAGTCCTTGAACCCAGATTTCTGCCTCTTAAGTGAGACAGTTGTTCAGTGAGCTTTGCCCCATTTTACCACCTTCCTTGCCACCGTTGTTAAGTGAATCCCTGCACTTCTTAAGTTAGTGATGGGGCCTGTGAAGTGAATCCAGCTTCCCCATGGACTTCTTGCCCTGCCAGAAGGCTGCAGAAGGGGATCCACTGAGCCCAGGACACTGCGACCGTCATAAATATGAGTCGGTTGCCGAGCTTCTGAGTGTGTGGGGGGGGGAGGGGGGGAGAGATGCTGCAACAATCCTAAGTGTGAAAAACGGTCCTCAGTTATTTTTTTTTCTTCTGGTGATGTTGTAACCAAACGAATAGTTGTAAGTTGACTGGATGTACTGGATGTGCAGCAATAAATCCCTTCGGCTGGATGGAGGGATTCCTTGAAAAACATCAATCACCTTATTTTTTTTGTGCGTCCAGATCGCCTCCCAAATCACCTGAAAGGACATTGAGCGGAGATCCTGATTTGGTCCACCCTGATCCTGACGTCGGAATTTCTCCTTCTGTTTTTACTCCAGGTGCTGGAAGATGCTGAGGCCCAGCATCTTTTTCAGTCCATTCTGCCTGACATGGTGAAGCTGGCGCTCTCTCTGCCCACCATCTGCACCCAGGTGAGTCTGCACGTCTGAAGGGTCTTCTCTGGAGTGGGGACAGGACAGGACAGAATGCAGGATGAGTTGGAATGTGGAATGGAAAGGAAGGGAATGCAGAACAGAACAGAACAGAATAATAGAATTGGAAGGAACCTGGGAGGTCTTCTCGTCCACCCCCAGCTCAGGCAGGAGACCTTATACCATTTCAGACAGGTGGATGTCCAACATCTTCTTAAAAACTTCCATTGCTGGAGCACCCACAACTTCTGGAGGAAAGTCGTTCCATTGATTAATTGTTCTCACTCTCAGGAAATTTCTCCTTAGTTCCAGGTTGCTTCTCTCCTCGATTAGTTTTCACCCATGGCTTCTTGTCCTGCCTTTGGAGAATAGGTTGACCCTCTCTCCTTTGTGGCAGCCCCTCAAATACTGGAATACCTGCTTTCATGTCACCCTAGTCCTTTTTTTCACTAGACTAGACATGCCCAATTCCAGCAGCCATTCTTCATGTGTTTTAGCCTCCAGTCCCCTAACCATCTAATCATTGATTTGCTGTACATGTAGTTCTCGACATACAGCCATAATGGAACCTGCTTATTACAGTTATCCAGGTAGTCCTTGACTTATGACCACAATGGAGCCCAAAATTTCTGTGGTTGTGAGTTTTGCCCCATTTTGCGACCTTTGTTGCCACAGTTGCTAAGTGAATCACTGCAGTTGTAAAGTTAGTAACCCAATTGTTAAGGGAATCTGGCTTCCCCACTAACTTTGCTTGTCAGAAGATCCCGAAAGGGGATCATGTGACCCCAGGACACTGCAACTGTCGTAAATACAAGTCAGTTGCCAAGCGTCTGAATTTTGATCACCACTTTGAGGATGTGGTCTGCACAGAGCAATGGTCTGAAGTGAAAACGGTTGTAAGTTATTTTTCAGTGCCATTGTAACTTGGAATGATCGCTAAATGAAATGTTGTAAGTCAAGGACTATCTGTACTGTATGTTGCCATGGTTGTAAAACAGGCTGATCATGTGACCACCTTTTTTGCAGCAGTTATTAAACGAACCTTGCTTATCTGTAAACATCATCAAGTAGTTTTGCAATAATAATACAACTCCTATCTCCCCCGTAGGTGCTTCCTTGGCTTCCATTTGTTTTCCAAAGGGAAAAACGACCCTGTTGTGACCTAGACTTCCTGAGTCATTAAAACACACCAGTAGTCCCAAAAACCTCTTTTATTGCAACAGCTGTGAATTACTTTCATTCACAGCTGAGTCCCAATTAGTTGCAAAAAGTCCTTCGGGGTAATCACCAACCTTTATCTCCCTTGACATGCTGCCAAAGACCTACTTGGCAAAGCCACATGGATTCCAGAATCAAACAGAGATGCCGACTGGGAACAGAACTAACAACATTGCTTTCCTGCAAAGGGCCCACATGCCTTTGCTCCTCTTTTAAGCCTTATGGGAGGGGCCAATCATCTCCAGGCCTTACTCCCGAGTTGTCCCTTTTGTTTTAACTGTTTGTGCCTTCTGGCAGCTCTGCATATGCGCACACTAGGAACAGGTTCCTCTGTCCCTCTGCCTCTCTGCTGTCCGACTCTGGAGGCTCCGGAGTCCACGCATCACTCCCAGATGGCCCTGGCCCCATCTCTGCCTCCGATGCAGAGCCCTCGTCCGAGGGCTTCCCCAGCCTCCAGGACTGGGCCATGTTCCTCCCCAGCCTCCTCACTGTCTGACTCCGCTGCCAGCTCCGCAGGTTGCTAGTGGACCATAACAGACCCATTTCAGCAGAACTTAGAAAATCCAGGCGTCCTGCTGCAGCCTAGAACTAAGAGTTTGAACCAGAAATTGCTGATTACCTCCAATCATCATCCTGAAAAAACAGAACCTCTGAGTTTATGAATGCAAAGAGCCCCAGTAATCAAATAATCCTTTCTCTTGAATTTAGAAAAGAGAATTTTTAACTAAGGATGCCCTCACATTTTGAGAATCTGCTGCTTACCCTGTTCCTAACAGTTACTTCTGCTTGCAAGTTTCTTCTTAAGGAGCTGCACAAAAAAAAACCCCGACCTCGGATTGTCCCCTATCTGGGGGCTGCTGGCCGTATATTTTGTTGAGGTTAAACTCGTTCGTAAAACAACCAGACAAGAATGATGCTTTGGTGAAAGCTCGTCGGTTTGCCATTTATTTTTTCCTTGAACCGTAATTTTCTTTCCCATTTAAAGAAGGCAATCAGCCAGAGGAAGACGTCAGTCCTGCTAACGTAGTTGTGTTGTTTGGTGTCTCATCATGGCGCCTTGCCTCACAGCTGTTGCGATGTGATTGCCTGTGATTGCCCTTTGCTGAGCGGCATGAGAGCCAGCCTGCTAAGCACAATTCATGCCATCCCTTCCTGCTTTCTTTTTCCTTCCTGGCTTCTTCACCTTCCCCCCCCCCCCCCGTTCCCCCCTTCTTGTCTTCAAGACCCCGATGTTTTGTTTGCCTTCTTGTTGTTATTGATTGAAGTCTGCAGTTTGTCAAACAAGGCTCTTGTCCCAATCAGCTTGGATAAACAACTCTCGACTTCGGGGGCGATGCTGATTTAAGGAGCTACCAGCGCCTCTAAATTAGCAAGCACAATTTTGTTCTCCTGGCTTCTTGTGTGGCTGGGTGGGGCTTTCGGTTCCGAATCTCTTAAAGTGACGATGTATTGTCCTCTTTTCCCAAAGGGGCTTTTCCAAAAGGGGACTGAACTGCCTTGGCTTCTTTCTTTCTTTTTTTTCCCCTTGCAAATGTTTTACCTCTCATCCGAGAAGAACTGAAGAAGCTTCTTGGTTGAGAAGCAAAATGTTTTCAAGGGGGGGAAAAAAAGAAAAGAAACCAAGGAAACCCAGTTGCCTTTTGGGCCTGGATGATGGAGACCCTCCCTAGACCCTCCCTCTTGTTTTGTTTTTCTTTCAGCCAATCCCTCTCCTAAAGCAAAAGATGAACCACTCTGTCACAATGTCCCAGGAGCAGACGGCCAGTTTGCTAGCCAATGCTTTCTTCTGCACTTTTCCTCGGCGCAACGCCAAGATGAAGTCGGAGTATTCGAGCTACCCGGACATTAACTTCAACAGGTAGAGTGCCTCTCCAGGCTTTCGCCTGACTGGAATTGTCTGCGTGGTGCCTCATGGCTCCCTCTGGTTACAGGTGGTCCTCGACTTATCAGAGCGTTCATTTAGTGACTCTTCAAAGTTACAACGGGGGGTGGAAAAGGGACTCGAGACCATTTTTCACACTTGGGACCATTGCAGCATCCTCGGGGGGGGGGGGTCACGTGATCTAAATTCAGCCGCTCCGCAACTGGCATGCACTTAAGACGCTTGCGGTCTTCTGGGGTCACACGATCCCCTTTAGGAATCTTCTGACAACGGGAAAGCCAGACTCGCTTAACAACCGTGTTGCTGGCATAACAACTGTGGCCAGGAAAGGTTGCAAAGTAGGGCAGAACTGACTTAACAACTGTCTTGCTCAGTAGCGGAAATGTTGGGATCAGTTGTGGTCTTAAGTTGAGGACTGCCTGTATTCTCCAGAATATCTGATTGTAGAAGAAGTCATTTTGCTGAAGTTCAGGAAGTAGGAGGGATTAGATTCGTACCTGAATTGTCTTTTACCATTAGAACCTTTATTTACTTGGTTCTGATGTTGTCTTCCTGAGATAAATAGGAGCCTCTAAGGGCATTTCTGAAGGGGTAGAAACACCGTGGATTTAGATGGCATTTTGTGTTTATTGCACAGCTTGCTGCAACACAGTTACACATTTTTTTAAAACATCTATATTGTTGGTTGAAATGACATTCTATCTCAGAAATAGTTTGAACTTGTCTTGGATATCTTTGTATTTGATATCTTTTAGAATATGGCCTTCTAAATCAATTAATTACCTGAGCTAGCCATTAAACTGCTAATCTTTTTCCAAACGGGGGGAAAAAAGAATGAATTTAACATACCCTTGTCCCAAAGGTGCTTTTTTCAAGAGGCTTTTTTTTTTGAAGGCGTTTCGCTTCTCATCCAAGAAGCTTCTTCAGCTCTGATTGGATGGTGGGGAGCTGAGAAGCGAAACATCTTCAAAGAAAATCAAAGAAAATCCAGTTGCCTCTTGAAGAAGGGAGAACCATGACCCGGATGACTTGAGAATCTCCATAGACATTTAAGGTACACTTTGCTGGGGAAGCTTGAAAGCTTTCACATTGGTTTGGTTTTTACTTGGAGACCCAGCTGTTGTCAAAATAACTTCTTAAATCTATGGCATAAGAGTCATTTTAGGCAATAAAATAGCAACTTCAAATGGTCTGCCTCTTCAGTAAAAAGTGATACGTGTGATGACAGGGGAATCCATCTGTTTTATCAAAAGAAGAGACCCTTGCTACAAAAGGTTAAAAATGTTAAGTATTTTATTTTCCTTAAACCTAAGATGCTTCTGCCACCCTTCTTATGTGCTGCTGACAGCAACTGATCAGGAGAGTTTTTCTTAAAAAAGAAACCCTTAAGTTCTTAGCCCTGCGGAATTTTATGTAGCGGAACCTGGATTATTTTGACTTTGTTTACCGCGGAGCTTCTGGATAGCCAGGCGGGGATTTCGGAGATTGTGTTAAGGAGGTTTATTCAGTTTGTGGTTCTCCAAAATTTCTCTTGGATCGAGAGTCCCTGCAGCATTTTAAACTAAGGGGCAACGTCCGGGGTTTTTGAGAGGGATGCTAAAACAGCCACCCTCTGTGAGACTCGCGCATTTGCACAACAATCGAGAAGCATGCAGAAACGCAAATCGGTGTCGCTTGGTGAAGAGGTGATATAAGCCCCCCGTGACGCACAACGGATATTTCTGCGAAGCTAAGACTGTGGATGCTCAGAAGAAAGACCTACGAAGCCGACTGAAAGCGCACAATACAGAATGGCGCAACCTTAGGCAACACACAAGGAAAATCCAAGCCCGGTGCAGCACAGCCATTGCTGAACCAAGGGAGCAGGGACGCCAATCGGCCGATCCCACCCTGCGCTTTTCTTTCCCTGATGGAGCCCGACTCAGATCTCTTCCGCCATGGCTCCTCTTTCCGAGGTGGTTCTGCGTTCTCAGAAGGACCCACGGAGGGCTCCCCTGCTGATGGAACTGGAGCCAGAAGCACCCCTGGAGGGAGGACACGGGAGGCCTCGTTGTCTTCAGTGTCAAAGATCGCTTCATTTTCAAAGGCCTTGGCAAGGCAGCTGTCTTGTGACTTCCCCTTACAATAAATGTCCCTTATCCTCCCTCCCTCCGTCCCTCCCCATCACTCATTGCTTATAAAGGATGAAGTCATCTTTTTAAGAAGAAAAAGATGTAGCCTCAGTGTAGCCTCAGAGCCACAGCCTTCTCACTTCCATAAAGAACATTGTGTTCATATTTGAGAAACGAGGGACGGCTCTAAATAAAAAATATTATGCAGGGATGAATCTTAGATTGTAGTGTATTGTTCCTTTGATTAAAGCTAGAAGCTGAAGCCGTGGTGAACCCTGTCCTCTCCTGAATGCCAGCAAAGAAAGCTTGTGAACTTTAAAAAAAAAATCAAGACAAGGTTAAAGTTAAGATACATGTAACTGCATGAAATAGTCTCAAGCAAGGAAATGATTCTGCTGCATATTATGTTTATCCAGGGGAGTGGAAATCTGATTTTGCAGTAATGCAATTGTCTTTTACCATAAGCATCAATTGAATAACTTTAATGACCATCAATTTTTTCATCTATTTGAGCTAATCCACTTAGGAAAGAGAGCCCCATATCATATGTATGAAAACTGCCTCTGGTAACCTCCTGCACATGAGTTCGTTTCCAACACTGAATATTTTCTGGGAGTTGGTTTAAAAAACTAGCTTGTTTATGAATTGAATATATTATTTTCCCATAGAAAATTTAAAAACACAACAAGAGCAACATTTCCTTGTTGAGCTCTTGTGCGGCTCAGAGACCAACAATACTTCGAGGTACATTTGGGAAAGTGTCAGAGCCCCCCCCCCCCGCCCCCCCGTCCTTCAGACTGAGTCCATAAGGCGTTTTACACAGCTGCCATAACCACCCATCCATCCACCCAAAAGATTGATTCTCGCCACCTTTATGGAGATGGACAATCTCCATAAATATTCAAGCCACAAAAATAAGCTGGCTTTCTGAGGGATGGTGGAAGGGAGATGGTTTTGGGGGAAATAGAAATATATCCAATATTCATTTTGGGACCAAACATTGCTATTTTAAGATGATACAACGTAGACTTTGTTTGACTTGCACCTTAATTGTGTTTGATGCATTTAAGTAGGATTTAGTCAGCGACTCCATCTGATCATATAAATATGGCTTTAAAAGTTTAATTTCGCCCTCTTTTGTGCTGCCAAGGGAGATCTTGTCCAGCAGGTCCATTGACCTCTCAATAGAGATTCAACAACACACAGGCCTATAAACAAATGTAGCACTGAATCATGGGAATAAAAGATTGAGACCCAACCCAGTAGCTTTGGCCTTTCAGGGCACTCTGAAATGTTAACTAAAAGCCTTCCTGCTAGAAAATTAATAGAACATAAGGGGTTAAATATAGCAGTTTATGTAAAGATCTTGACTTAACCATATTCCTTCCTTCCTTCCTTCCCTCCCTCCCTCCCTCCCTCCCTCCCATCCTCTTTTTCTTTTTTTCTTTTATTTACAAAAGTTTTTAATGTTTCTACTTTCTACAGGGATTTTAAAAAAGAGCCAGGGAAAGTAATACTTGTTGGATAGATAATACCATAGAGGATAGGGACATATGATTTTGTCACAAGTGCAAAAAAAGAATTCACCTTGAGATCAAGTAGTAGTAGTTGTTTTTTATTGGGTAGAGTTGATGTTACACTAGATATTTGGTTGACTGCAATAAATATGGAAAGATATTGCCTGTGAGGTGAAATGGTTGAAATGTGTTCTTTTACTCATAAGCCAGGGGAATCCTAAACCTCCAAGCTATTTTCTATATAAATAAAGAAAATGAAACTCATTTGCTTAATTAAAAGACTCACAGCCATAACCAAGAATTTGTTTTCCACGGTGCTTTGTGTTTGACATGGTTTGAAGGTGCTTGGAGACTTTCTCATCAGAAAACTTAAATCTCACTTGAGGAAAATTCTCTTTTCCTAGAACTTTGAGGGGAAAAAGTAAAATGCAAACATTCTTTATATGCTTAGCTGACTAAAGTATCCAACTCTCTATGAAAGATGCTAAAGATGTTTTGAGAAAATGAAAAAGTAGTACAATTGTGTAGCAGTAAGGCAAAATAGATTTTGTATGGCTGATGGTGTATGGCACCTTTTAATAGATGAAAAACAGGCAAACTGGAAAATAAAACTTTAATATGTGATTTTTAATCATCTTAACTTTTTGAAGGGAAGGACTCTGTTTTCCTTAAATTCTATTATGTAGACTTTTTTTTCTATAAAGGGGTCTAAATAATCTTAAACTATTGCAATTATTAAAACTGCTACAAATAAAAGTGTGTGATAAGGAGCAACCTATAGCAACTGGAATGAAGTAAAAAAGAAAAGAAAAATACTTTTAAAATTCTTGAAGGAAAGTTGTAAAATTTAAGTACTGTAAAGATACCCAAAGCACTTTCCTTCCTGAGCAGCCGTTTTGCACATCCCACCTGCCATCAGACGTTTATATCGAGACTTCTAAAAAAGTGGATCGGAATATAATCCTGCTCTTAGACTGAATCTCTCCAGGTTTGCTAGGAAACCAAAAATGACGATCGTGGTAACAACCCTTGCTGCATTGCTCCGTTACAGCAAAAAGACCTCCCCCCCCCCCGGGATAATGCTCAAATTACATTATTGGTCGAATCTCAGACACTGAATAACAGAAGCCAACACTACATGATCAAATTGATGAGCTTTGCCTTTTACTTGTATTGCTTTATAATTAGGTCAAAGTCTACAAAAATACTGCCAGAATGTTCCATTAGCAAATGGATTATCTGAATTCTGATCAACAAATTGCTTTCAAGTCCCTCCTGCAAATCTTGAGCTGAGCTAAATAAAATTGTAAGGAGCAAGATGGGGCACCACCGAAGACCAAAGTCTTGCAGCATCAGGAATTCTCTCACAGTCCCACTGCCAGCAACATCTGGGTTCTACAGAAAACATCTGGGACATTTAAGCCAAGGAACAATCTTCAAAAACACATGAGCTGCACCACTGCGCTACCCCCTTGACTTCACTGGTGCATTTCTTCTTAGTTCGGTCCATGCCTGTTGCTGCTCCAGCCTGAATCAACAGAGCAGGCACCATTGGGTGCTGTAGCATCCGCTGTGTATCCTTTTTGCTGAGGTGGTCAATTTCATTGCTGAGGCCTGGTTCTTCATAACCGGAGAAGTTGAACAATTTGCAACCATTCTGTTCACCCATCGAGGTCTCTGGGTGACACTAATTCCACCAGGTCACAGAAGATCTACCAAAGATCCCTTTCGTAGGATTGACCTTTTTAACCTGGGACTTTTCAGGTCTTCCAGATTATAAGTACTGCTACTTCATTCATCGCAGTCTGATACGACACCCATGTTAACAGGTACAGCAGTAGCAAACTCATTCTTTCCTACTTCACAGGCACCTGTACCTTCAGGTATACTCTTTAAGCCTTCGCAGCATCTCCAGCGAATTCCCAAGTTGACTCTAGAGCTTTTGCCATCTTAGAAATTTCCAGAGTTGTGTGGGTGTGTCCTTCACCGTTACAACTGAAATTAACTACAAGTGAAAATGCTTCCCTATCTTGCCCTGGTTGGGCTGCGCCTGGAAAACTCTGCCCAGTTCTGGTCACCGCAATACAAAGGAAGAGCGCGGAGAAGAACCTCAAAGATAGTAAGGAATTTAGAGGCGAAACCCTATGAGGGGCAGTTAAAGAGCCTTGGTGGCGCAACAGACTAAAGCAGTGTTAAGTAGCACCAGCTGCCTGCAATTACTGCAAGTTCAAATCTCACCAGGCTCAAGGTTGACTCAGCCTTCCCTCCTTCCGAGGTAGGTAAAATGAGGACCCGGATTGTGGGGGCAATAAGCTGACTTTGTATAAAAAAGAACACCGCTGGGGGGGCCCGAAAGCCCTACTAAGCAGGTATATACAAAAGTATGAAGGCTATTGCTTAATGCATTGTAAGCCACCCTGAGTCTCCGGAAAAGGGCAGCATATAAATCGAACCAATAAATAGGAAGTTGGCACGTCTAGTTTAAAGAAGAGAAGGATGGGGAGAGGCATGATAGCAGCCTTCCAATATATGAAGGGCTCTCACAGGGAAGAGAGAGTGGATGCCTCCCTAGCACCTGAGGACAAGAGAAGAAGCAGTGGGTGGAAGCTTCACAGTGAACAATCCAAAATTTAAACTTGGGTGGAATTTCCAGACTTTGAGAGCATTAATCAATGGAACAGCCTCCCTCCCTCCCTCCCTCCTAAAGTTGTGGAGGGGCTCCATCTCTGGAGGTTTTCAAGAAAAGACTGGAGAGCCATTGGTGCAGGGTGGCCTGAGGATTCCTGACCTGGGCGTGGGTTCCAGCCCTAGGCTTCTCTGCAAGCGTTATTTCAACTGTGGGATTTTTTGTTTTGCATCGCTGTTTTGAAAGCTAGCTTCTAAAACAAAGACTTCAGTTCCAGCTATCAAAATGTGATCCAAAGATGCATTTATTTTATTCAAGAAGCGACTGGACTTCCTTTGTTTTTCCTTGAAGACATTTTGCTTCTCATCCAAGAAGTTTCTTCAGTTCTCAAGAAGCTGCTTCTCCTCCTCACCGAAGAAACTTCTTGGATGAGAAGCAAAATGTCCTCTAGGAAAAACAAAGGAAGTCCAGTTGCCTCTTGAATAAAATAAAAGCACCTTTGGGACAACCATGACTTGGATGACTGAGAATCTCCACAGACATGTCAGAATCTGACTTCACTTTTTCTTAAAACCGAGCGTTCCTTTCTACCAAACAAAATTAGACAGATGCCCTTGTACCACTCTCCCTTCCTAGTCAACATTTCAAGAGTGGATTTGAGAAATGAGAGTGCGCCCCAATCTCTTTTTGCCATCTCTGGCCTCTATTAGCGAAGAGACTCTTTAAGAGGCATCCTTCTTCCTGTTCTCAAGCCATCACAGTTTCTCCTTCCAGGCAAATTGCATTATATATCGGCCATTGCGATGAATTTTGTTTTGTATGAAATCAAATCAAGTCATGTAAGTGCAGATGGTTGGAAGGTAGTTTAAAACATGCTGGATATAAAAGCATGTGCTCTTTTAATGACTAAAAATAGTTATGTTTACAGGTGTTCCAGGATTTTATGAGGGTGTTTTTTTTTTTTCCTAAGCTTTGAAATGCAACAAGGAAACGTGTTTCTTGCACAGTGAAATGGCTGAAGAACAAAATCTTTTTTTTTTCCTTAATCAGGATAAAAAAATCATGGAAGGAATCTAGCTTATTGTCAATATATTCAAGGGGGAGATTTTGAAATGCTTATTGACAAAATCAGTGCAAATATAATCGTGGCCAAGAAAACAAATGCAGAAATGGTGACACAAGTGGCAGAGTTACTTTTGCCTTGTTTTCACCTGTTAACTATTGCGTCCTTCACTTGCTAGGTGTTACGTAGCAAAAAGCTCAGAAGAAAAAGAATGCAAAAGCTCCCCCTGTACCACATGAAAAATAGATAGTAAACCAATAAAGCATAAAAAAATATCAAAGTTTGTATTTGCTACTTAAAACGGAGCAAGGAAGGAACACATATTACCCAATTCCACAATTGAATAAGGCTAATAAAAAGTCTCTCTTGAGTATACGCCCGCTATCTGTTTAGACCAGCGGAATAACATCTGGAGTCCCGACGGGGGCGCTGAAATTTTAGGCAGAACCAATTGGATTCAGATAATCTGGGCAAAGTACATTTGGGGCACGAAGAAAGGAACCATCCGGCATTTTGACGTGGACTTAGGCCTTGTTCCTTCTGTAGATCCTTGGCCCGTAGATCCAGGAGCGAACCAGGACCTAGAAAAATTGTGACGGGGATTGTTTTAAAACGGGCTTTGAGGAATGCAACTGCTTCATTTTGCTTTGCTTAATTCCCTTCCAATAATTGTCCTCTCCTTCTGCTTCCCGTAGATTGTTTGAGGGGCGATCTCCAAGAAAGCCTGAGAAGCTGAAAACCCTCTTTTGCTACTTCCGAAGAGTCACTGAAAAAAGTAAAGCGGCTAATCCCGCAGTCTTTTCTCTGCCCCTGGGGAATTAGTGAAGCCTTTAACTCTCCGGTTTAATGACTGGCGACAAGGGGTGAATGTCAGCCCTTCAGCTCCAGGGTCTCTTCCCTCTGAACCAGGAGGGAGGTCCAAACCTAGAAAGAACCATCACCCCATTATTCTGAAATCAGAACAGCTTGACCCTAAGACCTGGGCCGCCCTATCAGTGTCACCTCCACAGCGAATAATAATCACCTCACCAAGAAGCACACGTAGCTCCTCTCGGACACGGGTTTGAAAAAACAGCCGTCTTAAGTCATTGGGCAGCGCAGGTGGTCCTCGATTTACGACCACAATTGAGCCCAAGGTTTCTGTTCTTGACAATGGTTGAGCTGGTTTTGCCCATTTTATGACCTTTCTTACCACAGTCATTAAGTGAATCACTGCAGCTTTTTAGTGTGTAACGCAATGGATAAGTGGATCCGGCTTCCCCCTTGACTTTGCCTGTCAGGAGGCCACACAAGGGGACCACGTGACCCCCGAGGCACTGCGACCGTCATAAATACGAGTCGGTTGCCAAGCGCCTGAATTTTGGTACATGATGACCACGGGGCTGCTTCAAAGGTCATAACTCTGAAAAATGGTCATAAGTCACTTTTTCAGTGCTGTTGTAATTTTAAACGGTCATTAAACGAACTGTACAGGTAGTCCTCGATTTATCAACCATTCGTTGAGTGACTGTTCAAAGTTACAATGGCACTGAAAAAGTGACTTACGACCGTTTTCCTTAACCAGCGTTGCAGCATCCCCCCCCCACCCCACCCCCGGCTTGGCAGCCAGTTCATACTTACGGCCATTGCAGTGACCCCTTTGGTGACCTTCTGACAGGCAAAGTCCGTGGGGAAGCCAGGTTCACTTAACAACCCTGGGACTAACTTAACATCTGCAGCTGTTCACTTAACAACCGTGGGCAAGAAAGGTGGTAAAATGGGGGGAAACTCATTTAACGACTATCTTACTTAACAATGGGGATTGTGGACTCTATGGTGGCCATAAATCTGAACCACCTGCCTGCCTCCCATTCATCAACTTGGCTTTATTGCCAAACGACGTCAGCGTCCTGTGTCCCCCACCCACCCACCCACACACACACACACACACACACACACTCTTGGTGTTTAGACGATAGCGAGGCAGAGCCGAATCTCTTGCCTTGTTAAACTTCGTCTTCAGCAACTCATCCATAGAGGGAGAAAACATTTCACTGCCCTCCTGTAATAAGTGAGTGGAACAGAACCTATTTATCTGCTGTAGAAATTGAACTAAAACTGTATCATCAGCTTTCCCAACTTCCATATTGCTAAACCGGGAGGGAGCTGTTTGTAATATTATCCCATTTGCTCTGTCTAGTCCAGGGAAAGGAAGGGCTGCGGGCTGACCTTAGAGCAGCCGTTCCAATGTCAAGGTGAGCGCGATGGATGAGTGGGAGGGCTTGCCTTCGGAAGTGCTGGGTGCTGAGAGATCGGACAGCTGTTTGTCTGAAATGGTGCAGGGTCTCCTGCTTGAGCAGGGGGTTGGACTAGAAGACCTCCAGGGTCCCTTCCAACTCTTGGGCTGTTCTGCTTTTAGAAGGGGAAAGCTTTATTTGGGTGACATTAGCTCTTCATAGAACAGGCATTTTGTGGGGAAACAAAAAGACTAATGCAAATATTGCTGGGGGTGGAAATGGAACACGGCTTCCGACAAACCGCTTGGATCCTTTGCAGCTTCTAATAGTTTAATTAGACTCTTTAAATATTTTCCATAGAGAATTTTCCGGGGATATTGCATTCTGCTCCCTTCGTGTCTCTGTTTAGCAAATCCATCAGCCGAATCATTGCAAAACACAAGAGATGAGGCATTTCCACAAGAATAAACTAAAGTAAAGTAAAGTAAAATAAAGCATTGTTTCCTCTGGTACAATGCTTGTCCAGAAAACTTTCTGGCTCCGGCTCTGATTTCTCCCAATGCTTAGGTAGAATGGCAACCTTAATTATTAGTAGGCATCCAAGTTTATGTATTCTGTTGTCTATTTTATTTTAATGTTTAAACTTTTAATGCTTAATGTTTTCATGTTTTTTAAAAATCTTCTAATTGTATTATGCTCGTATTTATGGTACTGTAACCCATCCAGAGTCGTGTGGTGGGCGGTATATGAATTTAATAAATGAACAGTGGCTGCAGAAAAGAAGACCATTTGCCAAGGGAAGTGAATTCTTTCTAGCTGCCACACTCCCTTCTCTTTCCCCAAAAACGTCTTGGGTTTCCAGACTAGAATTGAAGGCTTTTTTGACTTGTCTCCCTTAGGAGGTTTATATATATATATAAATATATTGGAGTTACTAATATTTATCTGTTTCTGTCCGTTTGCTTATAAGAACCCACTGGACTTGTGACATTTACCAGACAGTGTCTGCAGGAATTTCCAGAATGGGAAAGGTAAAGCCAAACAAAACCTATCTATCCTTTTTTATTTCTATTAGTTTCAATTCATTACAGTGAAAGCTCAAAATGCAAATTGAAGCAAAGAGTGTATCTCAACAAATAGCTATGGCCACTGTTACAAGTTAAAAGTAACCTCTTGTTGTGTAATTGGTAAGCAAGGTAGCAACATTTTGCAACCCCTTCAGGGTTGTGACCAGCCAGGAACAAACATCATAAAAAGAAACAAGATTGCCCAAATAACTTAAAAAGAACGGGCATAACAAGTGATAAAGATATATAAGGACAGTTGATTCCACCTCTCTAGAACCATATAGATCAGGGGTGTCCAGCTTTGGCAATTTTAAGACCTGTGGACTTCAGCTCCCAGAATTCCCCAGCTATGCTGTGCTATGCTGTGCTATGCTGTGCCTGGGGAATTCTGGGAGTTGAAGTCCACAGGTCTTAACGTTGCCAAGGCTGGACACCCTAATATAGACAAAACCATCGAGAGGAAAGAAAGTTCATATATCAGCCCTAGGAAACCACTGAGGGCTTCACCTCTAGGCATGCTAGCATGAATGCCTTCCTCAGTTGGGCCCAATGACACACGCATTCATAGTTTGCCGACTTATGGCCAATGATTAGTGGCAGAAAAATCGATTCTGAGGTGGCACATTTCAGAGGCTGGCAGTTCCACCCAAATCCTGTTTATTTATTTCATTGGCATCCAGATTTTGTTCTAGGCGATGCCAGGTGAAATATTTTAGAGGCAGAAATTTAAGCTGTCCTTGGGTCAGTAAATTTCTCTGAAAAATTATAAAATATGTCACGAGTGCTACATTAGGCAAAATCTGAAGATGCGCCGATGTTCATATAAAAGGAGCGCCAAACCAAGAGGTGTGTTTTACAGCAAAACCATTTTGTAAGTTAGGATGGCGACTATTTTTATTTCTAAAGGAGAAAAGCAACTCTATTTTGCATGAAAATCCTCAAGCACCCCATTTTGATAGAAATAGATAGCTTGCCATCCTGCTCTTAAACCTTCAACAATGCAGAGTCTTTAATTTGCTATTCTTCTTTAAGAATTATGCTGAAAACTGATGGTGGACTTGCTTCTTATTGCTGCTATTTTGGTAAATTGGGAGAGGGGTCTCTCAAGCCTCAGCCAAGGGTACAGTTGCTAATACGTTTGTCTCCTTGCAATCTGTAAATGACACGCTTTATTTCAGCTGGGTTTAATGAAAGGTAAGAAAAAGGCTCTGCTGTTTGATTCACAAATCAGCGATGTGGCTGGCACAACAGGGTGTTATGCCCACAATCGTCCCTGAGGCTCCTTTACATCCATTTCCAGCTGACAGATTGCATTAAGAACCAAGTTCATGATGCAACTTTGGGGTGGGGGGGGCGCAAAAAAAGACCCAGCACGATCTGGGTATGAAACCTGCAAGAAGTACAGCCTGTTTTCTGTACAGATTTCCTGCCATTTGGGGACTTTTTGTCAGTTGGAGAGGCGGCAGCTGCTTTATTAATGGGCAAAGAGCATGTTAAGATGAGGACCAAAAAACCAACAACCCCACCATGTTGCTTTGATCTTTTTACAGATCTCCGAAAAAAATGCCAAAGTTGCATGTCACCTATGAAGGGACGATTGAGAGCAACGGGCAGGGAATGCTCCAGGTACGCGTAGAATCTGCACATATCTACAAATCAGTTCTGTGTTAGGTTGTGTCAAAGCTATCACACATCACGCTGCAACAGAGCAATAAGACGGCTCAGCCTCCCGTCTTGGAAAAAGCCTTTTTGACTGACAGTCAGAAGACCTGGATGGAGCATAGGGTTTGTTTGTTTTTCAAATCAGGTGAAGATTGACAAGCGTTGGAGGAGGGTCGGGGGGCAGGGTAGGGGAGTGCCAGGCTGCCAATTTTTCAGTTCTTGCCCTTTTTTAAACAAAAAAAAAAACAAAACAAAAAAACTGAGCGCAGTATTTCTGTGCCCTGTCTGATGACCAGCTCAGCAAGTTCAGGAAGCTTCATCTGCTGCAGGAGGAATAATTTTGACCTGAAAACCAGTCAGCCAGGACAGTTTGATATGGAGCCTGTCTCGTTCATAATCCTTAGGCATTGTTTGCCTATTTGCAAGTCCGAGAAGAAGAAGAATTTTGAAGTGCGTGAAGAACTCTGACCTATATTGGTTGTTTGGTTGCCTTCTACTTTGAACCCAAATAAATAAGTGTTCCGAACATCCTTTTATTTTCCTTAAACATTTGGGCATGCTCATCCTATTCAGGGCAGAGTGAGTTTGTGGTGACGACCCTGGATAAGGTTCAAGTCTGCGTTTAACCCTAAAAACTCACTACAGAACAGCCATTTTATCTATCTTGATGTAAACCATTGTTTCTCCACCTTGGCAAATTGAAACATGTGGACTTCTGAATTCTGGGGATTGAAGTCCACGCGTGTCTAAAGATGCCAAGGCTGAGGAACATGTCTAAGCAACCTCGTGGGATTATCATTGTGGGGATAATGTCGGATCTTCTTCACAAGAAACCTCTTGAATCCTGGAAAAAAGGCCGGCCGTAAGCGTAAGAGCCATGAACCACAAGCAAGCCACTTAAATACATTTGGGATGCAGCTCAACATTCTTCCTCTGCAAAAGCACCACAAAGGGTTATGTGTGTTTCTTTTTCAATGGTTACGCTTGACTTTTGTTGTTGTTGTTGTTGTTGTTAAGTGGGTTGTGATTGTGACGTGCGTTTTATAAACCAAAATAGTAAGTCTCTAGTTGAGGGCATTTGCGAAGAGACAACAGTCATGTGATTAAGAAGATTGTGCATCACATATCCTGGAGTTAAGAAAAGTAACTGAAATTAATTGCATAAAAGAATGAGGAAATTGGTCTCCTATTCAACCTCACAAAAATACACGAGTTTCTCCAGATTGGAGAATATGCAGAAATGTATTGTGAATATAGTGCCAGAAGTCAGCTTGGTGCCAGTTTTTAGTTGCCACTTAACTAAATTGGTTCAGTGGCGGATGATCATAAATTTGATTAAGAGCTTCTCAGAAAATGGCCGGCCATTTGTGCTCAGACAACATTTTTTATGGGTTTTAATTTTGATTAGCGTCTTTGGATACTGCTACACTGTGCAAAAAGCTACCAAATGTAGTGAAGTCAGTAGTACGTGTCCTTGCTGTGGGTGGCCATCCCGTTCAGGAATGGCTCAGTTTTTAAGGGAGGAGGAAAGATCTTTAAAGCCCCTCATGGCGAGGGTCCAAGGTTACTGGAGGGACCGTCTCACCCCACTCGTGCCGGCAGAGGAGGCCTGCTGCGGGTCCCGTCAGCCCGATGATTCCGGCTGGCGGGGTCCAGGTGGAGGGCCTTTTCTGCTGGGGCTCCTGCCCTCTGGAACATCTCCCTCCCTGGTGTGAGGTTGGTCCCAGCCCTCCCAACTTTTCGAAAGGGCCCAAAGACGTGGCTTGGGACCCCAGTGGGGGAACAGCGCAATGGAGGGGGCCGATTGAATTATAACAGAACCCACCCTATTATGGTAAGAGGGGTGGCCACTAAATTTAATAAAATAAAATAAAATCTTTGGAGCAGGATGCTGTTAAAACATTTTGCAGTCTCCTGCTTCTTCAGGCATCTTCAGGTGTTGCTTTTTCATATCTTAAGTCTCTGAGGTTGCAAAAGTTCTAGCTGCAAGATCCATTTTCCAGCTGAGCCCAGAAAACTGTCCACTGTTTTTTGTTTTGCTTGAAATAATAAGACAATTTTCCAGTAATGTAATTTTTTAAAATTAAATATGCATTAACATCAACATGGCCTGTTGGTCATGAACCAGCCGTTCAAGAACTGTAGCTCTGTGGGAAGAGGAATGAAAAATGCGTTCAGCTGCATTGTTGTGCTTTAATAAATTTACTTTTGACTGCATTCAGAACATTTTCACCTGAGAGCTGGGATTGTCAATCCTGTTTCAGCTTGTCTCTCTGAATAAACAAAGCAAATTGCCTTGCTAGAATATACTGTAGCCAGACTAAATATTTGAAAGATAATATTGGTTTTTAATGTTTTGGTATTTTGAGCAAGGCTTCAAAGGCAAGCTTTTGCACCATTTTTAGGGTAACCTTTGGCATTCTTAGCATATTTGCATATCTTAAAAGTGCAGTTTAAGAAACCCAAAATGAACGTTAGAGTAGCCATGTCCAGTTAACAGAATGAAGTCGAGTGGCTTGTGATCAGAATCAACCCCGTAGCCGTCAGCCACAAGAGATGGACATTCCCGTTCGTTTTTGGACTTACTGAACAGGGCCAGCAAAGGCAGATATTCAGAAATTAACGCTCAGTGTATCTTGTCAGGTTGACTTTGCCAACCGCTTTGTCGGAGGGGGCGTCACTGGAGCAGGATTGGTGCAAGAAGAAATCCGCTTCTTAATCAATCCAGAATTGATCGTCTCTCGTCTCATTACGGAGGTCCTGGATCACAACGAGTGTCTGATCATCACAGGTGAGTAACTCTGCCTCGAGATGGATTCCTGTGGGTTCCAGAACCCAGCTGTGATTCACAAGTGCTACTGGTAAAGAGCGAGTCAAGACTGACCATGTTCTAGAATTGAGGTTATACAATGAGATCTGGAATTGTGCTTGTGGTAAAGGGCTCCGTGGTGCTCTCTGCGCTTGCTTGTTTTCTTGAAGATGTTTCATTATTCAACCAAGTAACATGGTCAGTGCTAGATGATGTTGGGTAATGAAAGGTCTGGAAGGAAGGAAACGAGCTCAGAGAGCACCAAGGAGCCCTAATTTAAACCCTGAACTACAAATATTCTCCTTTATTAGTCTTTGTTGTATTGCAAAGAACGGAGGGCCTCGCCTGTTACTTTTCTACAATGTGGGATTTCTTGGTCATATTTTTTCATAGTTTACTAGCTTTTCCTTTCCACAATCAGAGAAACATTTAAAAAGAGCAGTTATCCAGATTCACAGTTCATTTTGGAGATGTTGGCGCTATTATTTCCCTTATTTTCTTCCCATCTTTAGTTTGGCTCTTCTGGGTACAATAATTCATATAATTTCTGGTCCTTCTGTAAAAGGGTTTCCTTGGGAAAGCTGAGGTCACTGGAAATTTTTATCCACGTAACGGTGGATTTAAGACCGAAACCACGAGAAGTCACCTTTGCTGCAAGATTTAGCCTTCTTTAAAACTCTCCAGTCAATTCATGAGTCCCAGAAGAGAAATTCTCCATTGATTAGACAAAAATGGATCACTTGTACTGAAAGATGAAAGAAGCGAACGGTTTCTCAGTTTACCAGAACAGAATCCTGCCGTTTTTAGCAAGGCCATTCCTGTAGCATTTTGCAGCTCTTAGCCTCTAATGCATATGGTGATCTGATTTTGAGGATCGATTGAGAAATTAGAATCTCATTTCCCATTGTTTGGCAAGGTGGTTTTTATTAGAGGCCGAGTATATTACAGGGATTTTTCCTGTGCAAACTATTGAATAAGAAATATGACAATCTTTATAAACACTCTAGAGGTTTTAACTTAAGTGGATTCACGGCTGTGGGGTTTTTGCAAAATATTCTCAGTAACAGCTAAATAACTCTCGTATAGATGTTTCGGTTTGATTGGAAAATAAATTCCATTTTTAAAGAGCAGCGGTGCTAGGGGTTGGCAAATTAGTTTGAAGAAGTAAACAGAAAGTGGAAAACAGAGAGATGAGCCATGAACTGGTTGTGCTTACATTGATTTGAAGATACTGTTAATAGGAAGATGAATAAATAAATCAATTGCCCTTAGATTGGTTTAAAGCGTTGCTTAAACATAAGTAAAATTGATAGGCTTTAACAGGATCCAAATGACAATGATTGTATGTCTGATTGAGAGTACTTTATAATTATAATTTCATCATTAATCTGTATGAAAATCTTCCCAGTGGGAAGTGAAGTTAGTTTTAGCTGAGGGAACTAACCCAGGGAGCAACTGGAGAATAGTCCTATGATCTTTATGAATTGTTGGCTAAATGTCAGTATTGTTTGCATATTAGGACCTGATGAGGTAGGGTAGGGCTGAGGACTTTGTGCAATATCTGCACGACAAAATCGCTCAGATTCGAGAGGGCTTGGACTCCGACTGGATGGGTTCAGATGGGATGACGGAGGCAGGTTTTGAGAATGTTAGCTGGGAGGAGTTTGACCTTGTGACTCCGGAGGACGTGGTCAGGGTCCTGGGTAGGCTGAATGCAACCACATGTTTGCTGGACCCGTGTCCCTCCTGGTTGGTGCTGGCTTCCTGGGAGGTTACACGTGGCTAGCTCCAGGAGATTATAAATGCTTCTTTGAGTGAGGGTTTCTTTCCCGCTGCTTTGAAAGAGGCGGTGGTGAGGCCCCTCCTCAAGAAGCCTTCCCTGGACCCAGCTGTTTTATCAAATTATCGTCCTGTCTCCAACCTTCGTTTTGTGGCGAAGGTTGTTGAGAGTGTGGTGGCACGACAGCTTCCTCAGCACCTGGATGAAGCAAATTATCTGGATCCGTTCCAGTCGGGTTTCAGGCCCGGGTATAACACGGAAACAGCATTGGTTGCATTGGTCGATGATCTCTGGAGGGCTCGGGACAGAGGGTGCTCCTCTGTCCTGGTCTTATTAGATCTCTCAGCGGCTTTTGATACCATCGACCATGGTATCATGCTGCGCCGGCTGGAGGGGTTAGGAGTGGGGGGCACCATTATGCGGTGGTTCGCCTCCTTCCTCTCCGGCCGTACGCAGTCTGTGTTGACAGGGGGACAGAGGTCGACCCCAAGGCGCCTAGTCTGTGGGTGCCACAGGGGTCGGTCCTCTCGCCCCTCCTGTTCAACATTTATGTGAAGCCGCTGGGCGAGATCATCCGTGGCTTTGGGGTGAAGTACCATCAGTACGTTGATGACACTCAGCTGTACATTTCCACCCCGGGCCACCCCAATGATGCCATTGAAGTGATGTCCCGGTGCCTGGAAGCCGTACGGATCTGGATGGGGAGGAACAAGCTCAGACTTAACCCTTCCAAGACCGAGTGGCTGTGGTTTCCGGCGTACTGTCATAGTCAGTTGACTCCATCACTGACTATTGGGGGTGAGATCTTGACCCCCTCAGAGAGGACTCGCAACTTGGGTGTCCTCCTGGACTCGCAGCTGTCCTTGGAAGATCATCTGATGGCTGTGGCCAGGGGGGCTTTCTATCAGGTTTGCCTGATTTACCAGTTGCGTCCCTTTCTGGATCGGGACTCCCTACAGTCACTCACGCCCTCGTCACTTCCCGTCTGGACTATTGTAACGCTCTCTACATGGGGCTCCCCTTGAAGAGCACCCGGAGGCTCCAACTGGTCCAGAATGCGGCCGCGCAGGTAATTATGGGAGCGACTTGACGCTCCTGTGTAACACTGCTCCTGTGCGAGGTGCACTGGCTCCCGGTGGTCTTCCGGGTGCGATTCAAGGTGTTGGTCGCCACCTTTAAAGCGCTCCATGGCATGGGCCCTGGGTATCTACGAGACCGCCTTCTGCCACCGATAGCCTCCCATCGACCGGTACGCTCCCACAGAGAGGGGCTCCTCCGGGTGCTGTCAGCTAGACAATGCCGGCTGGCAACCCCCAGGGGGAGAGCCTTCTCTGTGGGGGCACCTACCCTCTGGATTGAGCTGCCCCCGGAGATTCGTAGGATTACCGACCTGCGTACCTTTCGCCGTGCCCTAAAAACATTACTATTCCAACAAGCAGGACTGGCCTAAATAATAATAATATTTTTACTTTTTTAATGGGTTGTTTTATTAGAATTTTCAGCCAATTGATTTAATTGTTTTAACTTGTTTTTAATTTTTCTGTTGTCATGGTTTTATTTCTGGCTGTACACTGCCCTGAGTCCTTTGGGAGAAGGGACGTATAGAAATTCAATAAAAATAAAAAATAAAAATAAAATAAAAAAATGATCCTGCAAAGCTTGGCAGAAAGAGATTAAAAACGGTCCTTGCGGGTAAATCAAACATTTTTGGATCCTACATGCAAAAGGTGAAGCTTCTAAGATCCAAACCAAAGTAAAATTCTTTTTCAAAATCCTTTAGTGATTCTGGTATTTTCTAATTCATATCTGTGGTGCAGCGTTCTACTCTCTTAATGGAAAATGCCACTTCATCATTTTCATTAGATCTCTGGCTGGTTTCCCCCTCTGCTTATGCAGATTTTTGCTGTGTGCAGCTATCTGTCTGATAGATTACATTTTTTTCAATGATGTATCTTGACTCAGTGGCCTAATGGATAGGACTGTGCTGCTGAATTTTGCAGAGGAGACTGAGAAATTGCAAAGAAATTAGATTTGTTGCAATTGACCGGCATCTGCTTGAGATCATCCCAGTAATAAATATGAGATCAGTCATGCAAAAAACACCAATAGATACCTTTCCTAAGCCACCAATGAATCAAAAGAACCTCATGATCCAATAATTGTATTCCGAGATGTTTTGTTTCTTGTTTTGAGAGCTGGAGACAGAATGTGAAAATTAATACATCCGAGTGCTTCATGTATATAACTCTAAAATTTAAAATTAATACCATAGGAGGCTTTTATGAATACGGTGGGTTTCCTATGCAGAGTCTGCTGACTGTGACGGCTGGGAAAACTGGGGAAATGTTGTCTGCTTTAGCAGCTCAGAAAGAGCTGCTCTGGGTGCCCTTCGGAACATTTCCAAAGAAATGCCTTTCAAGCAATTTTCTGAGTCAATGCGTTGGGCCCCTAGTTCCAAACGGTGCCATTGGGGAGGGAATTCTGGGAGTTGAAGTCCACACATCTTTTTGTTGCATGGTTGAGAAACACTGATTTAGAATATGCTACGTTTCCTGGAGAGAGAGGAGGGCTCTTCCCCTTTGCATTGATCTCCTGCGCTTCTGTTTTTTAATATCCCATCCAGGTTACTTTTGGCTTCATCGTTCTTCTCCTTCCTCCCCATTGCTGGCCTTGAAAACTGAGAAAAGCTGGAGAGGGATCCAGAAAGTGCTAGAATAAAGTAAAATGCTCATCTGAGAATGAGTTCTTTAATGCCACGGTTTTTGTTTTTTTTTTAATTCAGGGACTGAACAGTACAGTGAATATACTGGCTATGCAGAAACCTACCAGTGGGCCAGGAGCCATGAAGATGACAGGCCCAGGTAAAATTCTGACCCTCCAAATTAACTTTATTAATTTGTATTGTTATTATTATAATATATTTGTATTGTATTGTATTGTATTGTATCGTATTAGTATTGACATAATTTTTTGTTTGGACTTTTATATGTTTATTTTAAGTTAGTTTCATTGCATTGCATTACACTAGTCAACAAAACAAAAATGTGGCAGCATTGAAGGCTCAACACACAGTAGTTTTAACACAGTATTTATGGATCATTGGGGCTAAAAAAAAAACGAGCAAAAGGAAGGTCAATTAAAGGCTTGGAAATTATGTTAAAAGCTGAACAGCCACAAAATCTTCGACCGGAATGTTCAAATGTCTTCTTTCTTATCTGTTTGTGGAAAAAGAATGTTGAGGAAGAAGATATATGGAAAATTCACTGCTGGAAGCCAGAGCTGGATTTCTCCTTCCTGCGCTGTGTAATTCTTTTCATTGATCTTCTTGTTCCCAAATGCAGTTTATATTTTGACAGGTTCCCAATGCTGAGGCTATAACCAAGAAAAACATGCCTGACTGCCGTTAGCAAAATAATAATAATAATAATAATAATTTTAAAAAAAATCTTCATATAGAGAGAAAAAATGGCTGATTTTCATACTTGTAAAGACCTCCTGACCTCCCACTTGAACTGTTTCCATAATATCTGCTACGGTTATTTTTTTTTTTTCCTCCCTAAATGCAAATCGGAAAATTGGGAAGGGACGGGAGTGCCAGTCTAGTCCTTGGAGGTTTTGCATAGTCCATCATGTGCCCTGTGTTGATCACAAATATGCAAATGGTGGGCCAAGACTTGAGGGCTCCACCTGAAACTTAGAGCTTCAGTGTAAAGCAAAAAAAATGCTAAAGAAAAAAGAATTTATTGCTTGAATTGGACATATGACATCCCCGTTACCGTGATAACCTAGATAGCAACATTTTTAGTGGGGGGTGGGGTGGGGGGTTGACAATCCTGCACTTCCTTAAGAGTGTGGCCGATTTGACACTGTTGTCATGAAATATATTTAGGAGACAAAACATCTTGTCTTCTCCCCTCTCATCTGCCTTCTCCAATTTTAATACAGACTATTGGTAACCTAGTTGAACCGTGCCTTTCCTGATGCTTGTTTCTCTGCTCTGAGGTCTCAGGTAAATCCTGAATCCTCGAATCCTGCCAGACCACCTTCTGCCGCCGATTGCCTCCCACCGGCCAGTTCGCTCCCACAGAGAGGGACTCCTCAGGGTGCCGTCAGCCAGGCAATGTCGGCTGGCGACCCCCAGGGGGAGGGCCTTCTCTGTGGCAGCTCCCGCCCTCTGGAACGATTTGCCCCCGGAGATACGGAGGATACCAGATCTCCGGGCCTTTCGCCGTGCCCTAAAAACTTTTCCATCAAGCAGGGCTGGCGTGAACCCCCCCCCCTTTTTTTTAGCTCTTTTTAGCTTTTTAAGTGTAAATTGGGTTTTAATTGGATTGTTTTAAATTGTGGGCCAAAGCTGTGTAATTCTTTTAATTGATTTTAAATTTTGTATTGGTATGTTTTTTATCCTTGGCTGTGCACCGCTCTGAGTCAGATAGGAGAAGGGCGGTATATAAATTGAATAAATAATAATAATAACAATAATAAAAATCCCTTGAGAGATGAACTCAGATCTGTCTTATTTATATGACTAATCATTACCACATTCTCTCTCTCTTCCCTTTTGCCAGGGATGAATGGCAGAGACGCTGCACAGAAATTGTGGCTATAGATGCTTTTCATTTCAGACGTTTTCTGGATCAGTTTGCTCCGGAGAAAATTAGAAGAGAGCTGAACAAGGCCAGTAACTTCTTAATCCCTCTTGCCCTGTCAGGTTTTTCTTTTCTTCTTTTCAGCCATGCCCTTAATGTTGGATTGATGCTGTGGGTTAAAAACAGCCAATCCACCCCCCCCCCCCCCAAAAAAAAAAAAAGGCAAAGTAACCGTCCGATGATTGTGGCGTGCCCTTGAAAAACCAAGCCTGCCAGCGGCTGTGAGCTTCTTGTCTGCCCGCAGGCTTTCTGTGGTTTCTCTCGGCCTGGTCTCCCTCCGCATCACCTTCCAGCCGTCGCGACAGGAAACTGGGGCTGCGGGGCTTTTGGAGGAGATTCAAGACTGAAAGGTAAACCTGACTCTCCTTGCAGTTAAATCTCAGGGTTTTTTGGGTTGCCGTGACCGCTCGCCCTTTCTACAGCTTCGTGCGAGAGGGATGAAGAGCACAAATGGGAAGGTGAAGGCCGAGATGACGCTCTTCCTTCTGGGCTGCCGAACTTGAGGAGCGGAAGGCTGGGTGGGAGGAAGGACTCGGGGAAAGCCACACCTCTCCATGCAGGAGGGAAGGGGTGGTCTCCTAGGATCTGCCCTCCCTGGGTTGTCTAGACCTTCAGAGGCTTCGGGACAGCTGAAGGCCTCATTAGAGACCACTCTTGAATTCTGTGTGATCACTGACTAAGAAGTCCAGGCAGCTGAAATGAATATAAAGGTTTATTGCAAGCTTAAGCTCTTTATAAGAATCTGAACTACTAACAGTCCAAAGCAAATAGGCGGTAGATGAGAGTCAAAGGAATTCAAGGCGGGTTAGACTTCGATCTCTTGTGGGCACAAAGGGATTCAAGATGGATGACACGCTTGACCCCTTCCTCAGGCTCAGCACGTGGGTCATCTCCTGTAAATTAATTTCACTTTGCAGTTCTCCAGTATTCTGTCCTCATCATGGTATCCCAAGTATAGAAGTGAATCACTTTTTTCTTAGCAGGGGGTCATCTTCCTGTCACCATCGTTGCTGCTTGAAAAGAAAAGAAAAGTCATGTCTTCTTAACGAGGGGTTTTCATAAAAGCTGAGTGCAGCGAATTCATAGCCTCTGTCATCGCTTGATTAAAACCGATAGAAGAGAATTGATTAAAACCACCATTCTTACTGGAAATTGATCTCATGTGTCCCCCAATGATTCAGGTGTGGGCTCCATTGGAGGCTCTGATGCTTTCTTGCGTTTATACATGGAAGCTTTGTCTTTCCAAGCACTTTTTTTAATGCAATTCAAGGTTAAAATCTACCATTTTGAACAAATAAATGGGTAAAAATATTCACTTAAGGTTCATTGTAGAAACATCAGCTACTGTATCGAGAAACATCTAAACAAAGAGATAAAGTAACCATCAGCCCTTCTTACCCTTTGCTCGCCTTGTCTCGACAGCCCAGCCGAGAGAGAAGGAGCACACCGTCCCTGCCGCTGAATTATAATTTCAATCTTCCCAGGAGAAACTCAGGTTGTCCAACCTTCCCGTAGATAGCATCTCTTGATGGCAGCCGCATTTCTCGTTGCTTGGAGCTGGAGAAGCACCTCAGTGCAGGTGGCCTGTTGTGGAAGCCCCACTTCAGGTGGAAAATGGGCTTCTCCTCCTGCTGCTGCTGCTGCTGCTAGGTTGACCGCTGCCTTCTCTTCCTCTGCTTTAGCCTTAATACAGATCTTAGCAGCTGCCGAGGCCGGACGTGACGTGGTTTATTTCACCTTTGGAGATGCTGAGCTGATGAGAGACATTTACAGCATGCACACCTTTCTGAGCGAGAGGGGCCAAGCGGTGGGTACGTATCGTCTCCCTCCCTCCCTCCCCTTTGGAAGCACTGCTGACACCACCGAAGGGAGGGGCAATGCTTACTAGGATAGCTCAAGGAAAACATCTTGGAGAAATTTTAGGAAAAAAACTGAATTTGGGTGAACTAAATTCGACTTAGAATAACTTTATTGCCACTTTGAATGTAGACTAATCGGTATACATTAAAATGAAATTTCATTGCATGGAGCTCTCAAAGGGTCCCCACCTCCAATATACACTACATAATCATGACAGAATAAATAAATACAAAATTATGCATATACAGTACCTGCATATGTTCTATGACACAGAGAAACAACACAGTCTAGTTCGGATGTATACATGTACGTGGCGAGAAAAACCAATCTTGCGAGTTTACCAGATGGATGGCATAAGGAACACAGCTGTTACAGAATCTGGTAGTCCTGCTAGAAATACTTTGAAACCTCCTCCCAGAGGGGAGTAACAGAAACAGACCGTAAAGTGGGTGTGTGGGGTCTCTCATGATGCTTCGAGCTCTAAGCACATAGCGCTTATAACCAGTGTCCTGAATCACAGGGAGCAAGCTTCCTATAACCTTCCCGGTTGTCCTCACCATTCTCTGTATGGACTTTCTATCTGAGGCACTGCTGCCACCAAACCAAACAGGGATGCAGTTTGTTAAAACGCTCTGAATCGTGCCTCTGTAAAGCGCTCTCAATGGTACCCCTGTAAAAAGTGGCCAGGACAGAAGGAGAAAGATGTGCTCGCCTCCTCCGACGCAGGAAATGCAGACACTGATTTGCACGCTTCACTAAGGATGGCGTGTGGAGAGACCAGTTCAGATTGTTAGTTATCTGCACCCCCAGATACTTAATACTGCTGACCAGCCCAACAGCTGCATAAACTGAGCTAACATGCTTTCCGTGAGAATGAGGTGAAGACCATGGAACTTATACATCGTAACGTATCACCACTGGCTCTTGCTGCATGCATTCCCGAAAACTATTGAGTAGTCGTCTCCAACCCCCTTAGAAATGTCTCCCCAGTTTATAATTTTTAAGGGGGAGTTGTCTTTTGATCCGTGCAATTACGTGGCCTTTAATGTGCTTTTAAACTGCACATTGGACCTCTTGTGCTCAGGGACCACTAAATTCATAATTTAAAATCCCGTGGATCACTAACATGATTTTTTTTTAAAAGATAAAATAGTATTTAGTGCAAAATAAAAAATGCAAATAATTTTTCTCACGGACCACCATTGGCCCACAGACCACTGGTTGGTGGCCACTGTCCTAGACCAAGCTGGCTCTCAGGGAATCACAGGTTAAGTGAATCAGCTGGGATGGTTGACTTACCCACTGTGGCAAGGAAGGCTGTAAAATTGGGCAAAGCTCACTTAATACATGTCTCGCTTAGCAGCAGACGTTTTGGCCTCTATTATAGTCGTAAGTCGAGAACTACCTGCACGTAATTTTTTGTTTCTTTCTTTCTCTCTGTCTATCTGTCTTCCTTTCATTTTCCAGGAGATGTTTACAAGCTGTTGCTTCGATACTACAATGAGGAATGCAGGTGTTGCTCTACATCAAGGCCAGAAGTCAAGCTGTACCCTTTCATCTACCATGCAGTTGAGTCCTACCTAAGCCCGCCCGAGGATGAGAAAGGATGGGGTTTGGATGACTAGAGTAACCGCGCGCCCAATGAATGTGCTTTCCCTTTTCCCTATAAAATATCAGTTGAATTGCTGGATGTCATATCTAGGTTGTCTGAAGGCCGACACTGATATCGGAGAAGAAATCTCTTTTCTTTCCAAAGCAGAAAGTAAACTTGATCACAGCATACAGAGCATAATCCATTTCTCCTCCCTCGCCAAGAAATGACGGTTGGCGGAAGACTTTCATTCCTTATAGGATTCTCTGAAAATAGATTGATAGGGGCCTGCCTTTTTATTTTTATAATTGTCTCAGTGTCCACGTACATTTATGTATGGAGTTCACTGGCATAGGCACACGTTCCCCATATGAATAAGTGATTTCTTTAGCACACACGGCAGTGGTGTAACTTTAAAGGGATAGATGTGGAGGAAAAAACCCCAAGGAAAATATATAAATAGATATATTTTGCATTACATACAGAATTCAAGTCATCCTGATTTTTTTTTTTTTTAATTTAGATTTCACTTTTTCAAACAGTCTCTTCTTCTTCTCTTCTGTGTTAACAAGAGGCAAGAATAGGCAAGAATAACAGAGAAACAATGAGTTCTCCAGAACTACCCTCTGAATGGAAAGAGGCCGGAAGAGGCCAGGGACGGAGAATGGAAAAGGCAGTGGTGCATTTGGGTTGCAAAAGAGCCAGGATCAGATTTAGAAATGGTAAAGAGACTTTTTGATGTAGACTTAACATTTTAAAAACTTATAGCAAGGGCCATATATTTATGATATGATTAAACAGCTTTTTTTTTTAATTGCACAAAGTTCTTTGCTGGATTTTGTGATCTTGCTGAGAGGCAAATAGAGATATATATTATTTAAATGTACAATGAAAACCGAGACTGTTATACTTAGGGGGTTCATTATATAATGATAAAACCTCCGTACAGCCTGCATTGGGTGCGGTTCAGAAGGTCATTAAAAGTGATCGACTATCAATCGGGGCATAAGCTCCACAGAGCAGGCTTGCTCTGTCTTTCCTAGCCTAAGAAGAGTTACCTCGGGGGGGAGGAAGGAAAGGAAAATGGCAAGATACTTGTTGCTCACTGTGAATTTGGCAAAGAGAGGCGAAGGGAGTTTGTCCGCCAGGAGATGCCGTAGAAACTGCCTTCTGTCCAGCTGAGAGAGGAGGGCGACGGGGAGGAGAAACGAAGCAGCCCAAAGAAGGCTCAGCTGCTTAGCTAGGAATGGAGCCTGGCCGACCGTCTCTCCAACTTCAGAGGAAAAGAGCTCAGGGCGGGGAGATGAATGGCAACGCTTTGGCCTCACTGGCCTCCTGATGGGAGGCTCAGAAGAAGCTCATTCCAGGGCAGGATGCTCATCGGTTCTCATCGCGTCTTCCGGAATGGCTCCATCCTGTCCTTCCCACCAGGGTGGAACACGCCACCCACGGGGAGCTCCCCTTCCCCTTCAACAAGGAGGGACAGTTGTGGGATAGTTGTCCAGCCAACAAGCCGATGCGGCCAAAACCGCAGCTTTTCTCTCTCGGCCAACCCTTGTGGTCACCGGGCGATCGATTACAAAAGCTGGCAGGCTGGCCAGTTGATTCTTGGCTTTTAGTGGAGCGGTGGGGGATCTTGACCTCGTGCTATGTATTCAGGATGCCTTTTGGTAATGGAAAAATAATAAAATTGATGGATGCTTTTCTCCACACCTGCCTTTGGGTATGTTCGTTTGAAGGCTGTCGCTTATACTTCTTTGACAACAGGTTGTCAAAAACTTAATATACCATGTTGTTTGCATAGTTTTAAGTCTGGCAACCCTTAAATGTGTGGACTTCAACTCCCAGAATTCCCTAGCCAACGGGGCTGGCTGGGGAATTCTGGGAGTTGAAGTCCACACATTATAAAGAGGCCAAGGTTGAGAAACACTGATCTCAGTTGTATGCCTCCTATATCTCGTATAAACTTCTGTGGCCAATTATTACAAGTTCTGAAAATGACTTAGGAAGGTTATCGTTTAATTTTTGGCTTATTTGTGGAAAGAAGGGGCATTTCATTTTCATCACCTCTCTTGCCTGCGTCTTTCTCTTTTGTAGTAGCTGCAAACCTTCGTGGTATTTTCAAAGCTACAAGGGATGGAAATGCATTCTTTAAAAAATGAAAGTTGATCCTTTCACTTCATGCTCCATGTTCCATGCTCCTGAGAACTGAAGGATCTCTCTTCGGTCTGGAGAACCCTAGGTTGTCTAACACAATCCATACCCAAGGGCAAGTTGACTGAAAAATACATGAGTTTATTAAAAGGCCATAAAACAGTGAAGAAATAAGCTGGGCTATTTAACTAAAAGGTTTAGTTTCAACAAGAACAGGTGAATTTTGAAAGAAACCAGGTGAAATTTGAGCACATATACAACACCGGCTCCACTTGTTTCTAGTCCATGCCCCCAAAAAGTCCACGTTAACAAGGGTTCTTGTATCCTGGAGGATTTCACACCAGATTCCTGAGAGGTGGAGATTCCTTTCTTTGCAGCTTCTGTCTGGGAAAACTTGAAAATTGTGCTCCTTGTTTTTTAACTTCAATTGCATTTGCTCAGGGATGTCACCAATTGGCCTCATAGATTTTGAACGGTTAAAAGTTCAAAGGGATTATACCCTACAAGTCAGTTGTGGATGTACTCTGATCTAAGTGGATATCTGTAGAAGTTGACATTCCTGGAATTGTATGTTACAAGTTTAAGTAACGTACAGCAAGCTTACTTAATTTTTGGTATAACCTGTACAAAGTTATATGCAGAAGAAACAACCTGGAGGCTAAAATACACACACACACACACACACACACACACACACACACACACACACACACAAAGGGCTGGAGTGTTCTTCAAAGCTGCTCTACAGTTTAATTGAACGCCAACTTTTCGTCTTCACGTGTTATTCATGAATCGACCCTTCAGTCTATCTGAATATTCCTTTTTTTTTTTTTTTTTTTTGTCAGCCTCAAAGAAGAGGTCGGAAGGTGTGTGTCCCCATCCCCTTGCAACTCCCACCAACAGCAGGGAGTTTCAGCCTTCCCTGTCTCTGACCTTTTAAAATCTCTCCCGCTTCCCTTGAGGGAAAATACCATTGTTTGGAAACAAAGGCCTGGAGTCGAATGAGAGCGAGGATTCTTCGCAAGATTTTTTTTTTTAATTATTGAAAGAAGCATCTGTTCTCTAGAAACAGTGGCTCTTCTGGGAAAGGGTGAGAGCAAAGAATTGCTGCTGAGAATTGCTAAGTTTACCCCGTCCCCATTTTGTGAATCTTGCGTTTTACTTTTCGTTGCTTTACTGAAAACCAACATGGGGACATGAGTGTTTCAACCAAAGGCTGAATTTCAACCCGGGAATTCAAGTAGAGAGAGAAGCGTGGCTTTTCCAGTTGCACCTTCTGCTGTCAAAATTGTCCATCTAGATGGTCACAACTAGTCAATTTTAGCTCATTTCAAAAAAGCTTAAGTAGAGTTGGACCAGGCTGATATCTGGATCAGTCATCAGGACATCCCCTTAGTCTAAACCAGAAGAACAACATGACTTCTCATTTACCGTGCTTTTAAATGATCAAAATTATCAATCATTTTTAACATACAATTTCCTTTAAAAAAAGGCATTTGAAAAATATTGAAAGATTGATTGATTGATCGATCGATCGTATGGTATCTACAAATGTTATGCAATCATTGATATACAACACTAATAAAACACAAATTTTGAAAGTTTACCAGATACCGATATCCAAAAATGAGGCAGGAACAATTGGAGGCAGGCAGCATGAGTTTCAAAAAACAGGTCCCTGCACATGTCTTCACATCTGATGCAATTTCTAAGAAGAATAAAAAACGCATCTTTCAATATTGACAGAACATATTGTCTAAACCATTAATATTACAATGTATGACTTGCATCATGTAGACATAATGCATGCAAAATAGGTTCGGACTGGAAGAGGAAGAAGAAGAGGAGCAAGAGCAAATGGTTCATGGAAAGTTGTATCCTAAATAAAGTACCTTGAAAAAGTCCGTTCAAAATGCCATTCTGTTATTGTCACAAAAACTACATGTAATGTCCATATGAAAATTGAACTCGGAAATTTGAGTAAATTTTCATAAAATTCTCCCCGTTGTTTCTCTGAACAAGGAAGACTCCTTCAGACATTTGCAAAGATTATTTTAAATCCACTGATGCAAACTGGAAGATGGATTCAGAGTTACTCTTTTGCCTATGCTTCATAGACAATTGACCCATAATTTTTCATAACATAATTTCAAATATTGGGGACACTGAAAATCAAATAGAATAACAGAATCTATAGACACAGAAAAGGGGGGGGGGAGAGAGAGAGATCCTTGACTAACAATCTTTGTCTGTCTGGCAAGGAGCAATCACTTTAAAAACATGTGGACAACCTTGCATATTTTGGACCAAAATATAACAAATTAATGTTCCAGCTCCTCAAGGACATTTCCAACAGACAGATAACTCTCTTGAGCTTCAAAAGCAAGCAAGTGTTGACCAAAAAAAATGGTTGAACCCAGGACAAAAGTTCTTCCTTTCTTGTAGACATTTCCCAAAACTTGGCTATTGGTCTTCAACCATTTTGTAACTCAGAGCTCTTGTTTCTTGGGAATGAGAGGGTTAATCGAAAACCAGACTTCCAACTTCCCCCTTTTAGAAATGCCACTGTATTGAATTAAAAATGTTTTTTCTGAGAATGAAATGGGCTAAGATTAATGACAGTTGGGAAGGAGTTAAAGTATTCCTGTGACTGCCTATCTTTTCCAAACATACTTAACATTTTTAAAAATAAATTGGCACAATTTATAAAATGTAAAATATCAGCTGCTGTAGTTTTCTGACATCCCCGCCACTAAACAAGCTTCATATTTATGGTCTTGTTATGCTTGCAGCCGATCCCTCGTGCATTTATCACTGCTTAAGTGAAGGCAGCCTACGACTGTATATGAAGCGTCTCTTTCCTTCCCATCCATTTCTACACAACCTGACTGTCAGCTTGTTCTGCAGACTTCTTGCAATTCAGAACGGAGTGACACACACAGACAGACGGTGGTTAAAAGAGATCCAATATGTGTTCATTTATGCATCAGTGGCCTCACCTATCCTGGATGGTCCCTCCCTTGTATTAGCACAAGTTAGCAATGTGTTTCCACAATACTGATGAGCTAGCAGTTGAAGCTTGACAGCTTCGGATAAGGTTTAAAGCTTAACATAGGGCTAATTCCAGAAGTTAATTCCAAATGCATCTGGAATGGAGGACTGTTCTGGAGGCTTCCAGTGAGGGGAAGATTTCAAGGTGATCTGCAAAATTCAAGATATTTCTCATATTAAATTGGTAAGTTTCTATTTTAAATGTGCACAGAGATGAAACAGGAAATGTTGGTATTTAGAGGTAATACTGTGTAGCATTATTGGTATAAAGCTTCCAGTTTGTCCTTAGATGATCACTGAAAAATGCCCGATTTTCAAATCCTTATTGACCCAAGTTTAGCACTACTACTTTTGAAGACCATATATATTAAAATAATAAAGTATTTTTAAAACGTTTGAAAACTTTCTGAATATTTTATATTTCCTGCTGGCCATTATGCAAACTTCCAACACTAAGTGTTCTCCACGATCAAGAAACTCTTTAGCTACTTACAACCTTCCCTTCCCCTTCCCCTTCCCCTTCCCTCCCTTCCTTCCCCACTATATGACTGAGGAATTTCTGGTCAATTACAAGAAGTCCCAGGTGTGCAAATCAAAATACAACATGAAATATAGTCTATTTTTGTTCAATCCACAGAACTGAAATGAATTAGCTTTGACTATAACTACAGTTAGTAGGCCTCAGAAACTAAGCAGGGAACCCACAATTAAATAAGTAAAATTACTGCGCAGGCAACCCATTCCACATTTCAATTGAATTCATGCTAATTCCGCTTTTACAATAGCAGCTTTCTGTTCCAGAAATTATGAAAGTCTTCCCTAGAATTTCAGGTCCCACTCTTACAGTTTACTGCTTCATAACCCTTGTAAATGTTTCTTTATAATAAGCATCAATTTTCCAAATTAACTGTTAAGGAACATGCTTGGAACAACTATATTCTTTTATTAAATAACACTTTTTCCTCTTATGCTAACCATGAATTGATTGGATTTAGAGCAAAATGTCATGAAAATAAACTGGAATAATTGTATATATTCCTTTTCTTCTTTTTTATCAAAAGACCCAACAAACCCAGTAATTAAATCTCCCAGTGCCTCAAACTCTTCAGCATGTTATATAGTATAGGTAATTACAATGCTGGGATTTAACATCATTATTTCTGTTGCTGCCTGAGGAATTTTGGGCAGAAATGATATTCGTAAAATTCCAGCCATACAAATATTTTAACTTCAGCTTAACTGATCAGAAAACCAAACTCATACACATGAAATAGTATTTTCATTCAACATGATATCATGCTTCACAAATTCAAGTGATGCAATGATTTCTTTTGCAAGAGCCTGGCAAATTTGAGTATCGGAGAGACAAAAGCAGCATCCTTTAAAATATAGTCCATCTTTAATCAATTCACCACAGGCCTCTAAGGCCACTCTTAAACATGGAATATATTTTGAAGTAGGTGCTTCATGTCCATCCGCTTCAATGCGCCAAGTTTTTATGAGCTATTTTTACATGGGTGAAAGTGGGATGCAACCAGCCATATGTTGGCTTCCAGGGTAATCTCTAGATTGCAGAGAAGGACCTGAATACACATGCAGTAAAATTGGATTTGGGTTTCACCTGTGACAGCTGTGTAAGGACTCTTTCTCAATTTCAGAATAATCCTTATATGGACCTCCATATCATAAAACTTATATCCACTTTCTTCTAGCACTGATGATGTTACCTAGTTGGGTAATGAAACGGCTACAAAAAGCAAAAACAGACCCAAGCTCAAAGAGCACCAAGGACCGCAAAATAGAAACTAATTTTCAAAGGATTCATGGGATATCTCTAACACCATAGGACCTAAGCTCTCTTCGTATTGTTAGCACCATTCCCTAGGGAAACTATCTGCACTGGGGCCTCTCTGAACCTCATAAAACTAATGGTATTAAGTGCCTCCTGTAGCATTAAATGTACAGTTAATATCCTTGAATAAGCATGAGAAAATTTTGCCAAATTTATTCTGTACAGAAAACTTTCCAATTGCTCACCTGTTATCATCACTTTAGAACTCTAAAACAATTATAGAAATCCAAAAATTGCGGAGAAGCTAACATTTTCCAGATTTCTGCTATTCCCAATTGTTTATTTAATACAGTTAAATGAATATTCATGGGGTTGATCAAGTGCCAGTGTAGCAGACCTGAAAGGCATTGTTTAGTTCCACAGCATAATTTATCACATACATATTCAATGCTTTTTTCTTTTTCTTGCCTTTCCAAATGACTACAGTAAGGTTTTCTTCCTTTTGCTGCTTCTGTCAAGCATGTGCTGTAATTTTAGCCTGTGTAAAAGTTTTACATATATTTCAAACACTTCACATTTGTTGACCCTGTATGTATTTGAAAAAGTAAATCTCAAAGTCTTTTGGTAGTGGGGGGGTTTGATCAAGAATTGGATAGGATAACAGAGTTGGGAGGAACCTTGGAGGTTTTCTAGTCAAACTCCCTGCTTAGGCAGGAAACCCTAGACCATTTCAGACAAATGGCTGCCCAGTCTCTTCTTAAAAGCTTCCAGTGTTGGCTCATTCACAACTTCTGGAGGCAGGTAGTTCCACTGATTAATTGTTTGTAATTAAAATGGTGGATCATGTCATAATGACATACACTACCTTAAACCAACTTGCTAAAAACCATAATTTTCAGGAGCATGATCAGATTTTATGACAGGATCTATAAAAGAATGCAAAACTCAACTGACTAGGTGTTCAAGACATTTAAAAAAAAAAAACTTTAAAGACATTTGAAACAGGAACTGTGGTTGATTTCGGAAGCTACTCATGGCTGTCTCAGTATTTGAATGGAAGGATGTCAAGAATTTCCAAGGATGACCGGCAACACTGAGATGTCAAAGAAAAGTCCAGAAGGAGGCAGGGATGAGCCCTTTCCATAACTGCCAGCCAGGCAACCTGCGCAGACACAGCTGTTATCAGGAGATGTAATGGTGTGTGGGGATGACCTTGGGACACAGGACAAGGAAAGGCAGCCAGAGCAATGATGGAGCAAGGATCTCCAAAGGGACCCTCCCTAATTTCTTGGCTGTAAAGCAGATATGGGGGTGGGGGGAGAAAAGTACTTTCAGACTCACAAGATTCTGTTAACAAAATCTTGCAATAAAATAGAAAAAAGCTCATCTCTTGTACTGAGCCATGGTGGTGCAGTGGTTAGAATGCAGTAGTGCAGTTAATTCTGCTGACTGCCGGCTGCCAGCAGTTCAAATCTCACCAGGCTCAAGGTTGACTTAGCCTTCCATCCTTCCGAGGTGAGTAAAATGAGGACCCAGATTGTTAGGGGCAAGAGGCTGACTCTGTAAACAGCTTGGAGCTGGAAAGCACTGTGAAGCGGTATATAAATCTAAGTGCTATTGCTATTTCCTGTCTGGTCTACATGGCAAGGCTGACATCTATCTGGCAAGTCTCAAAGCACTACTCTCTCCCTATCCTCTTTACAGCCCCCAAACTAGGGAGGGTCTCTTCTGAGGCCCTTGCCCCACCCAAATTCCTACTGTGCCTTTTATCTGACTGTTCCCTTGGTTGCTTCTCATTGCTCTGTCTCCCAGGGTCATTTCCATTACAGGAGCTGACTTCCACTCAAGTGTATCATTTCCCTTTTTTTTTTCTATGACTCTTGCCTTTGTATGGATTTTGCTTTTGCTTGTAGATTTATAAATAACGCTGAACCAATAGCACTGCCTTTAGAGTTGACGTAAGCATGACATTTCCATATCTCAGGAAAGTAAAGTAAGTAAACACACACACACACACACACACACACACAGTGAAAAATTTTTATTTATTTATTTATTTATTTATTTATTATATTTCTATACCGCCTTTCTCCCATAGGACTCAAGGCGGTGTACAGTCAAGAAAAATATAGACACACAAACATCATAAAATTGCTAATTAAAATTATTACTTAGTTTGGTCAATTAAATAAAACCCAGAATTAGATAACATTTCAAAAATCATTCACATGTTCGTATGTTTAGCCCTGCCTGTTGGAACATCAGGGTCTTGAGGGCACGGCGGAAAGCACGGAGATCAGGGATATTCCGTATCTCCGGGGGCAGTTCATTCCAAAGGGTTGGAGCCCCCACAGAGAAGGCCCTCCCCCTGGGAGTCGCCAGTCGGCATAATTTGACTGACGGTACCCTGAGTAGTCCCTCCCTGTGAGAACGAACTGGTCGGTGGGAGGCTATTGGTGGCAAAAGACGGTCTCGTAGGTACCCAGGTCCTAAGCCATGGAGCGCTTTAAAGGTGATAACTAACAGCTTGAATCGCACCCGGAAGACCACTGGGAGCCAGTGCAGCTCGCGTAGGAAAGGTGTTACATGGGCGTAACGAGCTGCGCCCATAATCACCTGTGCGGCTACGTTCTGGACCAGTTGGAGCCTCCGGGTGCTTTTCAAGGGGAGCCCCATGAAGTCCAGGCCTTCCCAAATCTGAGCGACTTTATCATGCAGGAATTGTACAAAATCCTCAGCTCGACCCTTTAAGGGATCTTCCCGTACCCCCACCTGAAGTAAGGAGCGGGTCACCCTAAACAGCGCAGCTGGGCGGTTCTCTGCAGATGCAATAAGAGCGGAGACTTCGCCGCTCTTATCGCCACTAGGTAGGTCTTAATATAAGATCTCACCTGTGTTCGGTCAGATTCAGATCGGCTTGTCCTCCAATCGCTCTCCAGGCGTCTTTTCCGACGCTTCATCTCTCTCAGCTCCTCGGAAAACCAAGGAGCTAGACGAGATCGGCATCGGGTCAGAGGCCGCAAAGGCACGACGCGGTCCAAGGCCCCAGTAGCCGCCCTGTCCCAGGCGACCACCAGGTCCTCAGTCGAGTCGTGAGCCAGAGTCTCAGGAAATGGCCCAAGCTCCATCAGGAACCTTTCGGGGTCCATCAGGCGCCTGGGGCGGAACCATTTGGTTGGTTCCGTCTCCCTGTGGTGGGTGGAAGTGACTTGAAAGTCCATGTGAAGGAGAGAATGATCAGACCATGACAAGGGCTTGATGTCTATATCCCCTATTCTTAGATCATTCAGCCACTGATCAGAGACAAAAATCAAGTCCAGAGTGTGATTCCCCAAGTGGGTGGGGCCTTGAACTACCTGGGTCAGGTCCATGGCCGTCATGGAAGCCATGAACTCCCGAGCCGTCTCCGACATCTCACCAGCGGATGGCAGGTTAAAATCCCCCATAACAATAAGTCTGGGGGTTTCCACCGCCACCCCGGCTATAATGTCGAGCAGCTCAGGCAGGACCGCTGTTATGTGGCAGGGAGCCAGGTACGCAATCAGTAGGCCCATCTGAATCCCCCGACCCCACTTCACAAGGAGGGACTCACATCCGGCTATCTGAGGAACAGTGGCCTCCCTCGGGCAAAGACTTTCTCTAATGATTGCTGCCACTCCCCCACCGCTTCCCTGAGTCCTTGGCTGATGGAATGCACGGAAACCTGGCGGGCACATTTCCACAAGGGGAACTCCTCCCTCCTGGAAAAATGCAACACCATCATTGAGGACAGAGTGTCAAGGCCTGTTGACCTGCAGAAATGAACAAAGTTATGAGCAGGCAAGCAAAACAGGCTTATTTTTATATTATCATGTGACCAGTGATACTATTGGTTCCCCAAGGAAGAAAACATTCAGAACAGAGATTCCCCCAGAAAAGCATTCCACAATGGAAATAGCTGAAAGTAAACAGGTCTTCTTCCTGAAGTAAATGGTTTTCTTTGGTGCCAGGGAAAAAAAAACCTGATTCTGAAATTATTTACCACCCACTGGGTTACATGAGCCATCAACCCATTATTTGCCATTTTGTCTTGGCCACACGAGGCACACTTGATATTCATAAGTTTATCAAATTGAAAAACAGTATCGTAAAGAACTGATTTCTTGAGAGATTCTAAACAGCCAGCTCTGTCTACTGAGAAATTGGAGAAAAATACACATGTCAAGCCCTGACAGGTGCCTTCAAAATAAAGGCATTATTTACCCCCTCCCCCATATTCATAGCAGGATGCCGATCAAACCAACAGTGAAGCAGATAGAACTACCAGCTCTGTTTTTCACACTACATTTGAGCCATGGGGCCTACATTGCAGAGAAAACATCGATTGTTAGAATCAGCAGTTATATTCTTTCTTGTGATGCCTTTCTTGCGAGAAGTAATAAGAGTTTTCAAATATCTTCCCTTACAACAGTAGACTTGCTCAGCTTCAGCAAAATTCCTGGCTACTTGCTACCAATGCACAACTTAGAAGCTCCATAAAATAAATCTTGAGGACTCAATAGATGTTCTCAGAATAGAGTGCAAGGTTTTGAGTCACAGAGATTTCTGTCATATTACACTTAAAAGCCAAATTAATTTAAACTTTTTAATCAGTTTAAATGAGTATCCATATGAAATGTAAATGCCTCTTTTTAATAATGATTACCGTAACAACTAGATTAATTTAATTAATTAATTTACCCAGAGCAACTTCATATTTCAATATAATTTCAGGATTTCACCTGGGGACCTTCTGGGCCAAGAACAGGTGCTCACAAAGCCAGTAACCTGAATCACAGTTCCAAAGGATGGTCAGTCGTTTAGTCACTGAAGATTCAGAAGTAAGGGAAGAATCAGTCACTGTTATTTGTAACATATTCTAGATCTATCTATCTATCTATCTATCTATCTATCTATCTATCTATCTATCTATCTATCTATCTTTTTATCTATCTATCTATCTATCTTTTTATCTATCTATCTATCTATCTATCTATCTATCTATCTATCTATCTATCCAGCCATCCAGCCAGTTGAAATTGTCCGAATCTTTCCTGGCCTGCCCATTTGAATTTACTTCCATTCTTACTTGCCACTGTTTACCAGGAAGACACTGCTTGCATTTAAAGAGTGAGAGATCCCGATCCCTTAAACTGCAAGGATCTTTCAATATGTGAAACGTTAGAAGGCAAAGAGTGCTTCGGAACAGAGACCAACCAGAGGCGGCTCTTCTTTTAATGGGTAATTAAAAGATATGAGCTACAACGGCGAAAGCAAAGCTCACAAATCAAGTGCCAATAAAAGCATGGAGCATGGCGCCTGGTGTGTTCAGCCATCCCCCCCCCCGCCCTCCAGCCTATTTCCCCCTGCCGAGCCAGCATGACCAGGACCAATTCACTCCTTGCCTAGTCAATGGTCTCAGCTCCGTTTCAAAGGTTTGCCCTGTCTGGAGGTAAAGCTGTAATTCAAACTCCCTATTAGCTGAGATGTCAACTAAAAGAGGACAGGTGGCAGATTTCTGCCAGCTATGCCGGGTGATTTTACATATCGAGTGAACTGTTGGCTGCAAACATTTCACTGGCGAGGGAGGGCTTCGTGCCCTGCTCCCAAAAGTTCTTTCTTTTCCCTGGGTGCTTTCCAGGGCTATGAAGCGGAAGTGGGGGAACTGGAATGGCTCCTGAGTCTAGTGCTTCAAATATTGGGATTCGCCTAAGACTTCTTGTGCTCTGTCTTGCCTGGGCATATTTCAGCTACATATATAAAGTGCAGATCAAGACTGATGCTCGTAAATACCCTGATCGTAAAACATGTGGAACCTGATTCCTATGTCACAACCATTACTCATCGGAATGTCTCAGTTATTTCTTTTTTACATGCAGCCATCACTTCCTTTGCAAATGAAATGAACTGTCAATTTCCTATAAAGGTTACAATGGATGAATTGAAACCAGTTGATTTAGGCAGTAGATGTACTTTTGAATACCTTCAAGTCACTCTTGACTCCTGGCCACTGCCTGGACTAATCCCAGACTAATCCTGGGCAATACTTTTGGAAGTGGTTTCCCCTCTTCCTGGGATTGAGAAGACATGGCTGGCTTAAACTAAACTGGTTCGTTTCCATGTTTAAGCAAAATTGGAGCTCATGCTTTTCGGTTTCTGGCCCAGTGTGTCAAACCTGAATTTGATTGGGGTGTGGGTTTGTTTGTATCCTTGGGTATTGACATGAATTAGGTTTGACACAGTTTGGACCTGAAGGGGACTTCAGCCAAAATATCATAGCTAGCCAATGAGTCAAGCACATTCCAATGGCTGGCTGATCGGAGGAGGAGGAGAGAAGTCACCAAGCAACCACCTCCCATCTTGGTTGGACAATGTGACAGTTTGTTATGGAAACTTGAGAAAATTGAAACTTATATTGCGGTGAAAAGCCCGGGAACTTCAGTACTGGCTTTTCACCAGTTAGTGCCAAGTTGGTGTATCTAAATACATTTGTTCTTTGAGAAAACGGAATGCCTCGGAGTTCAATTTGTGATGGATGCATTACTTGGAACCTGACACAGTGTCTTTTGCTTTTGAACTGTGGTGTTGGAGAAGACTTTTGAGAGTCCCTTGGACTGAAAGGAAATCCAATCAGTCGATCCTAAAGGAAATCAACCGTGTTCTTTGGAAGGACGGATATTGAAGCTGAAGCTTCAATACTTTGGCCACCAAATGGGAAGAGAGGACTCCTTTGAGAACATCCTGATGTTGGGAAAGTTGGAAGGCAAGAAGGAGAAGGGGGCGGCAGAGGATGAGATGGTGGGATAGTGTCATCAATGCAATGGGCATGAATTTAGGAGACAGTGGAGGACATGGGGACCTGGCATGCTATGGTCCATGGAATCACTAATTCCATGGATCATAGGCACAATTCAGGCACAATTTAGTGACTGAACAATAAAAACAACCAGTGTCTCTAACCACTACACCAGAGTGGCTCATATACATGCCCTACTTGAGCATAAATCCCAAGGAATATGAAGCTTGTATCTCAGGGAATATCTGTGAATTGGCAAACATAGGGCATCCTTTGGAAGCATATAGGAAATCCTCCTACGACAGAACAATCATTTTTATGGTTCTATAAAAAATGGCTGCTCGATTCCATCAGCCATGCCCACATGAAGAGTTTCAAAGGATTGTGGTGAAGAACACAATGAGAAAAAGAGATGCCTGGCGTGTGACTATGAATGACCCCCTGCCTTCCCCTCAATCTGTCCTCTTTTAATGGAGTCAGTGCCTAGGCAGGTGAGAGGTCTGAAGACCTCGAAGGGTTTGCATGAACAAAGAAGGGTGACATGGGAGGAAGGTGTTAAAAAGGAATTGGAGGCCTCGCACCTGTGCAACAGGTTTGGGAAGCGACTTCAAAGACTTCCATTAAAAATAGATATGGTACAAAGAACAAAAGTAAACAGGAGAACTGGCTTCGTTCTGGCAGAATAGCTCGGCGGGGGCTTTCCTGCTAAAGAGGACTTCAGCTTTGAGGCTCAACATGATGTTGATTAGTGCAAATAAACCTTTAAGTGAGGCACCTTTTCAGAAATTGCAATCAAACTCTGAGACTAGGGCTTCAAAAGCTTCATTAGCTGCCCCCACACCAAATATAACCTCCCAACGTGAGCCCCACCAAAGGACTTGAGTGGATGGCAAACTCATTCTCTCTCAAGTTCTTAGCTGGTCCTAGTTGATTGTTTTTGCAAATAGGAAACAGCCTGAATAAAGGAACAGGCACATTAAAAGAAATATCAGGAAATGGCCTCCTGAATACTAAAGAAAATGCACCAGGAAAGGACTATGACATGACATGAAATCTATGTTAAAAGGATAATGCTGTTGTAGTTGTATGTTGTATGTTGTAGAAAAGAAACCCATTAAATGTATTTAGAGAGATGTTATGTAAGAAAAGTACATTTCTTTCGCATAGGCTTATGTGCAGAAAGTTATTTGACTAAAAGGATTCTAACAACAGCAGCAGCAGCAGCAGCAACAACAACAAAAAAACAGATTTCAGGTTGCTTCCCTTGGACCAGAGAAATTTAACATGCCATTTTATAAGAGCCAGAGGTCACAAAGATCAGATTCACAGCTCAACAGGGTGGCAAATATACAGGATTTCAGTGAAATTTCCTAGAAATTGTAGGAGAGCTGCATTAGTCAGTCTATGAAAATGCATGAGGGGGCAGGAGCAGATGCAGCGCCCAGGCAGCATTTCCTCACGTGCGCCCTGGGAAGTTGGGCTGGCATAATGTGGGAAAGGGGCTTGCAGTGGGGAAGAAAAGGAAGAGAAGGGGGGACAGGATAGCAGTCTTCCAATATTTGAGGGGGGGGGGATGCCACAAAGGAGAGGCGGGTCAACCTATTTCCCAGAGCACTGAAGGCAGGAGAAGCAGCCATGAATGGAAACAGAGAACCAATCTCCAACAAAGGGGAAATTTCCTGACAGTGAGGACAATGGACCAGTGGACCCAGATGGCCTCCAGAAGGTGTGGGGGCTCCATCACTGGAGGCTTTCAAGAAGAGACGGGACAAGCCTTGGTCTGAAAGGGTCGAGGGCAGGAATGGCGAACCTTTGAGAGACCGAGTGCCCAAACGGCAGCCCAAAGCCCACCTATTTTGGTGGCTCTGCCAGTGTGCCTGGGGAACCCAGAGCGGGATGGAGCCCATTAAATGGCTTGTGTGATCTGCTGCTGCCGGGGTGGGGGGTGGGTGGGAGGTGGGGGGTGATTTTTTTTATTGTACTGTATTAATTTATTTGATTCTGTTTGTTAGTTTTTATTGTTTTAAATGTGGTCCTTTATTCTGTAAGCTGCCTTGAGTCACCATGGGTGAATAGGCGGCAATATAAATTCAATAAACAAACAAACAAATAAATAAATAAGTATTTATCACAAAGTGCCAACACGGCAATTCAACCTGAATAATGAGGTTTTACTACCCAGAGTTCAGCTAATTGTTCTAAGAAAAACATGATAAATGCACTTTTATGCCCCTTCATTTTTTTCCCGTTTTTGAAATATTACGTTTAGCAACAATAAAAAAGAAAATTTTTTGTAATATCATTCTCTCTTTTCCTCCCTCTCTGTCTTTCTCTGTCTTTCTCTTCCCCCTCTCTTTTACCCTCCCCTCTTTTCTCTTTCCCTTCCTCTCTCTCTGTGTCTCTTTCTCTTTCCCTCCCTCTGCCTCTCTGTTTCTCTCTCTTTCCCTCTCTCCCTCTCTTTATCTCTCTTTCTCTGTCCCATCCATATCTATCTATCTATCTATCTATCTATCTATCTATCTATCTATCTATCTATCTATGCTCTCCTGTTCAACTTCACTTGTCATGTGAATCTAACCACTTGGGCTGTGGAGGGGGAGTGGATGCTGGCAAGCAAAGCCAAGCATTAGAGATCCACACAAAATAAGGTGACTCCAACCTGGATCCTGTCGGGAAGACCCCCCCCCCACTTCCCACTCCCTCTCTCCCCCCATGCAGGCCGACAGCCGCTCAATGCCCCACGCATTGAGCGTTCAATGTCCCGAGCACAGAGCTAAGGCCATGCGCTTCCTCTCCAGGCTGGCCACTGGCAAAGAGCCAAAACTCAAAACTGGTAAGAGTTCTAAAACTGAGTTTTAGAGTTTTGTTAGAGTTCTGATAAGAGTTCTATTCAGAATATTTTCCCTAGTCTTCCAGGATGTTTTTCTTGGTCAATCTTCTCCTTGCTGGAAGCCATCCCTAAATTCCATGATGGAGGTTACTGTCCAGAAAAGGAGAGTGCAAATGCCTCTTTCTGATGTTTACAAACACACGTTTCTTATTTCAAATCCTCTGCAACAGATTAAGCCTTGTGAAGTAATATTGACAACCAGGGTTCTTCTCTTTCATACCCAATGCAACAATTCCCTGATGCCTCTCTTGACATTCCTTCGTCGCCGCCACTAGTGTGACTGTGGGAAACCAATTTTTGCAGCCCACTCGCTCAATTGGACTAATTGCAACCATTTTGTTTCCTTTGCATCTCCCGAGGCCAAGGGAACGTTCTTCTTCCTCCTCATTGCCTTCCGACCTCAGCCCAAATTGTGATGCATGTGAGGAGGTGGCAATCTTCATCCGTTCTACGGATAAGGGGACTTGGATGGGGTTGTTGTGCTGCTCCATGCCTCACAGTAAAGCAAGCACCAACATCAAATTAATATATATTCTTTTAATTGTTTTTAATGTTTGTATTGTATGTTTTTATCTGGCTGTACGCCGCCCTGAGTCCCTCGGGAGAAGGTGCGGTATATAAATTCGAAATAAAATAAAATAAAATAAAAAAAAAGGCCTCAGAAAATTGTGTTTCGGAGGAAGAAATCCAGGGGAAAAAAAGAAGGACAGGAGCCAAATGTTGCCGGGTGATGCTCACGGGCGGCCTTGTTGCTGAATATTCAAGCAGAGAAGAGGCAGAGGGGTTTTTTTTCTCCCTCGTAGAACTAAGGATGACCATAGACACGACGGAAAACTCTTCCTCTCGATCCGGCCTCTAGGCTGGCCTCGGAGGGCGACCCACCGAAGGCACCTTGAGGGGCAGCCCCTGTCCTCTCCTTGCCCCCTTTCTCTTTCCTGTTGGGACCTCAACAACCGAGGCGATCTGCTGCTTGTTGTTCTGTGACCTTACGTATCTCACCCTGCAGGGAGCCAGGAAGGGGCGCTTAAGGGGCTGAATTCTGAGAAGAAGAGGGAAAACGCCAAGCCTTTTAGACTTCGGGCTTCAGGCCGCCCGCGGGCGCCCACTCGGCGGTCCAGGAGCGCCTGCCTTTGAGCCAGCTGCGCATGCGCGCCCGCTCCAGCACCGCTCGGACAGCGGACAGCGGCTCCCCGACCGGCAGCCGGGCAGGTAGGCCTCTCCCTAGACCGTCCGGGCTTTGGGGACGCGGCGTTTCCGCGGCCTCGGCCCCCTAGGATGCGTGGAGGGGGTCGGCCAGGCTCCCGCCGCACCTGAGCCCTTTGCGGCCGCGACTGAGGGTGACCTAGGCCGCAAAGCAGGCGGGCGGCCTGCTTCCCTCCCACCGCGTTGCTACGGCAACTGAGCGCGGCCGTCGAGGCGACCCGCCCTCTGCCCGCGCGGACGCTCGTCTCCACGGCAACCGGGCCGGCCCTCCCTCCCTCCCTCCCTCCCTCTGCGGGGAAGGGGGGCCGTTGCGCAGCACCCGGAGAAGCTTGGGTTTCCAGGGCAACCGTGCCCCGCCTTCTCGGGGCCTGGGCTGGGCTGGGCTTTGCCTGGGAAGCAGAGGCGCTGGGACCCCGCTTTCATCCAGGCAGCCTCCCAGCGTCGCCCGAGTGTGGTCGGTGGGCTCCAGGGGGACGGTGGGCGGGGGAGGGGGCACGGGAGTAGTAGTCCAGGGAGGTTTAGGGGGCCAAGAGGGACAATGAGGATCAACAGGCCTGGCCCTGTTTCATGGGGGCTCTGCTGCCAAGCCCTATGCAGGCAGAGGGGTCACTCATGGCCTGGCATCTCTCTTTCCTGAGTCATCTCTTGGTGGATGCACCCAAGGACATCCAGAAGGAAATAGAGGAGGAAAGGACTGATAATGGAACCACCGTCATCATCATCATCATCCTCACCACCACCATCATCGTCTGCCTTCCAGGATAAGAATCTGACAGAGCAGTTTGTAAGCATTATAGATACTGTCAACAGAAGCACAACCAATATGTATTCAATTAATGCATTCTTCAATTAAAGTTGGTGAAAATAGATAAGAAATAGGTAGGTAGTTAGACAGATGATAGAGATAGATAGATAGATAGATAGATAGATAGATAGATAGATAGATAGATAATATAGGTAGGTAGATAAATATGAATGCACAGAGGGATGGATGCATGGATAGATGGTGGTCTGCTGCATAATTAGATGTTTGGTGGGTGATAGAGATGGATGGATGATGGGTGGGTGGGTGGATGGGTGGGTACATAGATATTTAGTGGATAGATGAGAAAGGAAGGAAGGAAGGAAGGAATTCTTTGGTATGGTCATTTATCAAGCAATGTAACAAAAAAGCACAAAGCAGCGATGTCAGCAGGATGTAGTAAAAAATGTCATTGGGATTTGTGACATCATAATTGAAGCTTTGCTTTCCATGACTCCTGTCTTGACTTGTTGACCATATCTTTTGGATACCCTTTGGGATAACAGCATAGCAGTAAGAAGGACCAAACATTCGCTTGCTGCATTTTACAGACTGTAAAGCCATATTTTTCAGTGTTTAAGGCAATGGATTACTTTGTCAGCGAGTCATTCAAGGTAAACCAGTCTGAGGGCCCTGAAATTTTAATTATTAATGGGGTTTGGAGGTGAACGTCTCCTATGCCTGTAAAAATGACTACATGAAAAACACGAGTTGTGATTTCAATTATTCCATTATCACAATGGCAAAATACAACTACCTAAGGATTTTTTTAAAAAAATGCTCAAGACTGTTACATGGAGTGTATTAAAATGATCTAAGAATTGTAATTTTGTATAAATATAAACTAATAACAATGGGTGGAACAACAGCCTTAGAACTGACAACAAATAAATCAAAATGATGGATAACTTTGCCTTTTAAGATCAATCATCAACAGTAAAGGAACAGTTAAAAAAATACATAGACTAGCACTTACTATAGCAGCTATGAAGGCCTTGAAAAAAAATATTCAAATTCTGCGATGTGTTTATGTTTACAAAAATCAGAATTCTGCAAACTGTGGTATTACCCATGACACTCCATGGAAGCAGAGGTTGGATCTCAAAGAAGCAGGATAGGAAGCGTATGCTTAGAACTTTAGTGTTGGAAGAGTCCTGAGTACCATGGACAGCGACAAAAAGAATAAATGGCTCATCAACCCAGCATTCTCACTGTAGGCACAAATGACAAGACTCAAATTATTCTACTTCATGTTATGCAAAGACCTTGGCTTCTGAAGAAAGCTCTAATGCTGGGAAAGAGTCAGAATACAGCTGGAAGAGACCTTGGAGGTCTTCTAGTCCAACCCCCTGCTCAAGCAGGAGATCCTGTACCATTTCGGACAGATGGCTGTCCAGACTTTTCTTAAAAACCTCCAGTGATGGAGCACCCTCAACTTCTGAAGGCAAGAAATTCCACTGGTTGCTCTCACTGTCAGGAAGTTTCTCCTTAGTTCTAAGTTGCTTCTCTCCTTGGTTAGTTTCCATCCATGGCTTCTTGTCCTGCCCTCTGGTGCTTTGGAGAAGAGGTTGACCCCCTCTTCTTTGTGGCAGCCCCTCACATACTGGAATACCTGCTATCATGTCCCCTTTAGTCCTTCTTTTCTCTAGACTGGCCATACTTAGTTCCTGCAACCATTCTTAATACGTTTTTGTCTCCAGGCCTTTAATCATCCTAGTTGCTCTTCTCTGCATTTTTTCCAAAATCTCAACATTTTTTTGAAATGTGGTGACCAAAACTGTATGCAGTATTCCAGATGTGATCTTACAAAGTGGTACTAATACTTCATGTCATCTTCATGTGATCTCGATGTCAGGAAAGAGAAGACGACAACAGGGTGCCAAGCGCGTCGCTTCAGAGATGATGAATGCACCATTGGAAGACTGATAGGCCAATTTAGGGACAGATTGTTTTGGAGAAAGTCTGTTTCTATGGGCATTAAAAGCAGGGGTGAGATGCTACTGGTTCGCATTGGTTCGGGCGAACCAGTAGTAAAAAAAAGCTACCAGTTCATCTGAACCGGTATTTCCGATGATCAGCTGTGCTGCAGGATTTGCTTTCTAGCGAATCTTAAATCGTATGGCATAGCTGTTGCCCCCCCTCCCCCCCGTTCTACTTACCTTGTTAAGCCTCCTTTTTCCACACAAAGTACGTGTTTGGTGTGCATGCGCGTGCGCACAGCATGCATTTGGCACGCACTGTGTTTGGCATGCACTGCGCATGTATTTGCAGCGTGCATTTAGTTTGCACTGGACATGTGTGCAGAGCATGCGTTTGATGCACATGCGCGCACAGCATGCTTTAAATCGCATTGTGCACGCACGCACGCAGCACACATTTGGCGCGCACCACACATTCGTGGGCAGTGAACCGGTGGCAATCCGCGGAGGATTTCACCACTGATTAAAAGTTGATAAAAAGTGATTAATCAGACAATTAATACCGTGTTTCCCCAAAAATAAGACCCTGTCTTATATTTTTTTGAACCCTGAAATAAGCGCTTGGCCTTAATGCCATGTGCTCAAAAGCCTGATTGGGCTCATTATCAGAGGATGTCTTATTTTGGGGGAAACAGGGTAAATAGTAGACTGAACTTAGGTCTATGGCCTGATGTTTGCAAAATAATTCTTTAGTCAGGGAAGCAATCATTAAGGGGTCAAGTTTCTCTGTGAATTTAAAATAAAGTACTCTCTTTGTGTGCTAGTGAATGTGAATGTATGTGCTCACTTTCTTTTTACATGTATTGCTGCAAAACACAAATGGATGTTACGGCTTGCTTTGCATCCCTAAGCAAATACTAAACATAGCTATACATCAGTTGTAGAGTTGTACATAGAGAAACTTCATGGGGTCTCTAAATATGTGAATCCACTGTTCTCAAAAAAGAGTACATTTTCCTGTCCATGTCTTGAAGTAAATGAATAGGTTTACATCAGGCGACTGTAAGTCATAGTGTAGTTAATTGTGATTTATTGAATAAACCATAGTTGGGTGGGTTTATACCACATGCTAAGATAGAAAGTGCACTTAATAGATGACTGCAGTGCACACTTAGTACTAAATCAAAATCAAAACAAGTCACACAGTAGTTTGGGGAGGGGGGGGACCAGAAATGACGGTGCCTCGCAAATGTGACTTTCAGACCTGGAAACAGGTCATTGTGCGGTGTCAGCTGTGTCATCACAATATTGTCCATGTGTGTCACCATTTCTTAGTGATGCCACTGCTACTATTCAAGATAGTAGTTTTTTCCCCCAACCAGATGCTTCACCGTACATTTAATTACTGTATTCAATTTGCAATTTATCACCAGTGCATTCAGTTGAGATATGCCTTTAGAAGCCTTGTTTCTGAAAACAATGAAACTGAGGAAGGATTAAGCTCTCTCTCATTCCTACCCCACATGCAGTGAATTTAGTGGTTGGATCTATATATCTTTATTTATTTATTTATTTTACAAAAAATCAAAGTGGATGTTAAAATTGTGGAGGTATTGCCCCAAACTATTCTTAGCAGCTTGTGGCTATCCATTCATTGTCCAACTGCTGTCTTTGTATTACCGGGTGATAGTTTTAGGTACTGGAGCACAATGGGATCAGGTTTTGTCCCGTTTGGAATATCATCAGGATTTTCTCCTTTAAACTTTGAATTTAATTTTGAGGAATGAGTTAGCATTAAACTTTTTTAAAATATTTTCTGTTTTATCTGTTGCACACCATTCAGAATCTCAGTGGGAGAGATGGATGGCTATATAATTTGATTAAGAAATGCATAAATTAAAAAAAAAATGTTAGTTTGGATGCAGAATTAAATAAAAATCATATTGTGCATAATATCCCAGGGAATTAATTTTAGCAACTTTTATCCAAGGGTTATTTGTAAAGGTAGAAACATATCACCCCCCAATTTTTTTTTTATTTCCCAAAGGTTTAAAAATCACATAAAGTCACACTTAAAATTATACATTATTTATTAACTAAGCCAAATCATTTATACATACAATTCAACCATTGTTATTTATAAACTATAGTTTACCATTATTGTTTATAAACTGTAGTTTATGCCAGTTATGCAAACCTTGGGAATTCTGGTTTACTCAGTGAATCAAAGAGAAGTAGATATGCTGGATTGAGACTATAACGATATGTTACAAGCTGGAACAATATTTGTATAATTGACAATGCCCACATTCCCATAGATTGCTAAACAAATCATAGGCATTTGGAAGACAAGATTTGCTGCCATAGTGTGAGCATGAAGCTTTTGAGGATTGTGTGTGTGTGTGTGTGTGTGTGTGTGTGTGTATTACGTACATAAATATATATATATATATATATATATATATATATATATATATATATGTAGGTCTTTGGTTATTCGGGTCTTCTCCCACGTAAAATTGGAAGTGTCTTGGCGACGTTTCGACGAAGTCTCATTCGTCATCTTCAGGCTGGTGTTCTCGGCTTCGTGCTTCCAGGAGCAATGTGAGATCGCAGCTGTCTCTTCCTTTTAACTGCTAGTGGGGGTGTTGAAAGGAAGAGACAGCTGCGATCTCACATTGCTCCTGGAAGCACGAAGCCGAGAACACCAGCCTGAAGATGACGAATGAGACTTCGTCGAAACGTCGCCAAGACACTTCCAATTTTACGTGGGAGAAGACCCGAATAACCAAAGACCTACATACAAACACCCGCGAAAACCTGAGAAAACATATATATATATATATATATATATATATATATATATATATATATATATATATATATATATATATATATATATATATAATTTTGAATCATGCCTTTAAGGCTTTTGAACTGCCTTTAGGATTTTTGGCATAACAGTGGTCAAATGTTTACAAAAATGTGGGCAGAAATGCACAAGCAGTGTCAGAAATAGGGAGCAGCAGTTGAAAATTAAAGACCACTGATCCTTTACTAAGTCAATCAAGTCAATCAGAACACCGCTGGAAGGAACCTTGGAGGTCTTCTAGTCCAACTCCCTATTCAAGCAGGAGACCCTATACCCTGACAAGTGGCTATCCAGTCTCTTCTTAAAAACCTCCAGTGATGAAGCAACCACAACATTTGAAGGCAAGCCATTCAACTGGTTTACTGTTCTCATTGTTAGGAAGTTTCTCCTTAGTTCCAGGGTCTCCTTGATTATTTTCCACCCATTGTTTCTTGTCTTTTCTCCAGATGCTTTGGAGAATAGGTTGATCCCCTCCTCTTTGTGGCAGCCCCTCAAATACTGGAACACTGTTTACATAATTATAATATAGTTACAGCTTCACTATAAGTAAAACTAATCAGGAATCCTAATCCTTTAAGATACATAGAAAGCAATTTTCACAGAGGTGTCCAACCTTGGGAACCATAAGACCTGTGGATTTCAGCTCCTAGAATTCCCCAGACAGCCATGCTGCGGGTTAAAGTTATCCATGTTGGAGACCCCTGACCTAGCCTTTATTTTCTGCCATTTTTGGAACACAGAATCCATCCACCCTAAGAGAAGAATATTCTAAGAGTGGGAGGAGTTATTGAGGATGGACGTTCACCTTGAATCACTAGCCCTTTGGATGATGGGTGATTCTTCCAGTACTTAAAGTGGCATCCTGGGAAAATTATATGGGAGAATGGATTCAGATACGCTATGGATTGGAGATATGACGTCCCTGTGGGAAGGTGGGTGGAGGACAAAAACCTAGCAAGAAGGTAAAGTGTTGCAATGCAGGGCTGTGTCGTTTTGGGACCGGCGTCAGTGTATGCTCATTCTCAAGGTGTGGCCCTTGCATTGCGATGCTCTCTTGCTGGTGGTGACCACCATTGTTTGAGCATGTCCTATTTTTAGAAGGAACACTCAACAGATGGGCTGATTCACTTCACACTCACTTTAATATCTATGGAGAAAAAAACCAAGACATTTAACGGAATTAATGACAGCGCTGCATTCTAAGAACACCAACAGAATTAGACTTCAAATATAGCTTTCCTTGCTTGTAAGAAACTCCACACATTTGCTCACCCAACTTCCTCCTAGCACCGATCATGTTACCTAGTTGGGTAATGAAATGTCTGCTAGAAAACAACCAGAGACTCCACAGTTCTCCTTCTCTGCCTCGGCCTCCTCTTTACAAACCCCGCTCTCTCCTAGCACCCATGGAGTTACCTAGTTGGGTAATGAAAGCCACCAAGCTCAGCGAGCACCAAAGACCCTACAGTTCAACCCTGAGCTATAAATATTCTATTGGTAACACAGTGTGTGTTTTATTGTAAGATAACCATCATGTGTTGTCTGTTTTTCCTTTGACATAGTTCCCCATCGATGAAATATGAGTCACTTGCGGTTGCTCGCTGATACTCTGAAATGCTGTGGCATTTCTTCCTTTGTGAAGAAGAATGTAAACAGGACAGCATTTTGGCCAAGTCGGCCTTATGTTTCCCCTGGAGTCAAAGAACCATTTTTGAGCGGGAGCAATTCAACCTATGTTGAAGAAATGTATTATGCATGGCTTGAAGAACCAAATAGTGTGCATAAGGTAAGATTTATGTATCTTAGACTTCTTAGGACACTTTAAAATTGATGCTTGTGCTTCTGTTTCCTCTCAGTGCTGCCTGTGCTCCTTGTTTATTCAGATGAGAAAGTGTTCAGAAATGAAACTTTTTATTTATTTATTTTTGGATTTATATTAAAACTTTAATTAATAGGGGAACACCAGCAGGTTTCTTCCACAGTTATTCGGCTTTTACGTTCCTCTTATAATATTATAATTTCGCTGTGATTATCTTGTGTCATGAAATCTAGTATATGCTTCTGTGCAGCATGATCTTTTGCAGACAGAAGAGTGGATAGAAAGGAACTTCGTACATAGTTTGTTAATTAAATTAGGAGTTCTTGTGCTTTGTTATTTCTCAACTTTGGCATAGCAATATTGCATTCTAATTTTAAATTTTAATTATTTGGAGCTTCAGGGCTGTTTTCTTTCACAAAGTCTAAGCTATTAGATTTCTTGAGAATATCAGCAAATTGGGTTAGGAGTCTTGAATCTATGCGAATAAAATAAACTTTTATTATTAAACATTTAAATAAACTTTAAGATATAAACTTTTATAACTAACGCTGTTACTTAAAAGCTTATGCTTTTCGTACAGAATTTTGTATTTTTATTAGGCGCTGGATATGGCCTATTGTTGCCCTTTCCCATGAGATTTTTTTTTTTTTAAATCAGTGCTAAGATTCCCAAAATGCAGGGATTGACCTTAGAAGTTGTATAGGCAAATATTGCACAGATTTATGTAGATTCCATCTTTAGTATGCTAGAATATTCTAAAATAAACTTTTGAGGGAGTCATCTCCTGGGGAGAATACCATGAAGACATATACTGTACATCTAGAAGAAACATTTTGCAATGACTGAATCACCACAGATCAAATAATATATTTGAAAAAAATATATATCGAGAGAGAGATTTCCCCTTCTCTTGACACAGCAATAGAATAGAATAGAATAGAATAGAATAGAATAGAATAGAATAGAATAGAATAGAATAGAATAGAATAGAATAGAGCCTTGGTACTACAGTGGTTTAAAGCACCCTGTTATTAACACAGCTGCCTGCAATTTACTGCTGGTTCGAATCTCTCCAAGGCTCAAGGTTGACTCAGCCTTCCATCCTTTCTAAGGTAGGTTAAATGAGGACCCAGTTTGTGGGGGCAATAAGCTGACTTTGTATAAATATACAAAAGTATGAAGGCTATTGCTTAACGCATTGTAAGCCGCCCTGAGTCTCCGGAGAAGGGCGGCATATAAATCAAATTAAAAAAAAAAAAGAATAGAATAGAATAGAATAGAATAGAATAGAATAGAATAGAATAGAATAGAATAGAATAGAATTCTTTATTGGCCAAGTGTGATTGGAAACACAAGGAATTTGTCTCCAGTGCATAAGCTCACAGTGTACATAAAAAGACAAGATACACTCATCAAGAATCAGAAGGCACAACACCCAGTGACAGTCATACGGTACGATAACCAATCAAATCATAGTAGGAAACAATCAATATCAATATAAATCGCAAGGATATAAGCAACAAAATTACAGTCATGCAGTCACAAGTGGGAGGAGATGGGTGATAGGAACGATGAGAAGACTAATAGTAAGAGTAATTCAGACTTAGTGAATAGTTTGACAGTGTTGAGGGAATTATTCGTTTAGTAGGGTGATGGCATTTGGGAAAAAACTGTTCTTGTATCTAGTTGTCTTGGTGTACAATGCTCTATAGCATGGGTAGGAGTTGAAACAATTTATGTCCAGGATGAGAGGGGTCTGTAAATATTTTCACAGCCCTCTTTGACTCGTGCAGTATACAAGTCCTCAGTGGAAGGTAGGTTGGTAGTAATTGCTTTTTCTGCAGTTTTAATTATCCATGGAAGTCTGTGTCTGTCTTGTTGGGTTGCAGAACCGAACCAGACAGTTATAGAGGTGCAGATGACAGACTCAATAATTCCTCTGTAGAACTGGATCAGCAGCTCCTTGGGCAGTTTGAGCTTCCAGAGTTGGAGCAGAAAGAACATTCTTTGTTGTGCTTTTTTGATGACATTTTTGATGTTAGGTGTCCATTTTAGGTTTTGAGATATGATAAAACCTAGAAATTTGAAGGTCTCTACTATTGATGCTGTGTTGTCTAGTATTTTGTAAGAGGTAGTAGTATGGGAGGGTTTCTCCTAAAGTCTACCATCATTTCTATGGTTTTGAGAGTGTTCAGTTCCAGATTGTTCTGCTTGTACCACGAGGATACTTGTTCAACCTCCCATCTGTATGCGGATTCATCGTTGTCTCGAATGAGATCAGTCAATGTTGTATCATCTGCAAACTTCAGTAGTTTAATAGATGGATTATTTGAGATGCAGTCATTGGTATATAGAGAGAAGAGAAGTGGAGAGAGGACACATCCTTGGGGGGCCCTGTGCTAATTGTACAGGTACAAGACCCCTGTGCTAATTGTACAGGTACAAGGCCCCTGTGCTAATTGTACAGTATTTGCTTAGCTTCACCTGCTGCTTCCTGTCTGCTAGGAAGCTTATGATCCACTTACAAGTGTGTTCAGGTACCTGTAGCTGATTTAGTTTAGTTAGAAGAATGTCCAGTATGATGGTATTGAATGCTGAATTAAAGTCTACAAAGAGGACCCTTGCGTAGGTCTTTGGAGATTCAAGATGTTGTAGGATGTAGTGCAGAGCCATATTAACAGCATCATCTGTCAAGCTATTTGCTCGGTATGCAAATTGCAGGGAGTCTAACAACGGATCCGTGATGGGGTTTTTTTTTTTTTTTTGAGAAAAGGTTTTTATTATTTTTAATCAAACAAATAACATTTTCACTTGTCTTATTTAAACATTTATAAACCCAACCTTCAATCCCCCCTTCCCACCCCCCTCCCCCGACTTCCCAGAAGAAAAACAGGATATAAATTTTACCAAACAGACGCTAAAATATGCTAAGTTAATGCAAGACTTAAAACTCCCTAGAACCCTTAACTCCCCTTCTACAGATTATTCATCAACCTCCCTTTAAACTCAAAATAGCATATAATCCTTTAAACCTAAGAGTTTTAAAAACATTAACAAACACTAATAAATCATTCAAAGCCTAAAAATCTCGTGATACATCTGTAAGATATTCTTAGTTCATTTACTTAAATTTTACTCTCCCTCCTACTTTCTCTCAAAATTCAAATATTTTTTCTTAAATCTTAATCATTAATTGGGTTCTTAATTCATTTACTTAATCATTGTAATTAATCATTAATACATCAATTATTAGACCAAAGAAAGTTAAATCTTCCATTCTTCCTTTCTTTCTGTATTTTTTCCAATCTTTCTTCCTCCCTCTTACGTTTATTTTGAGGAGGTTTTGAATTTCAACTGGGGGTTGATGTATCTTTAAAACTTGTCCCTTTCTTGGAACCATTTCCTCTGATTTGGAGCCCCCAAATCTTCTTCTTGCTTATATAATCAGTTAGTTCATAGAGTTAACTCGATCAGTGTGTAAGGAAAAGTCCAGTTGTTGCATTTCAATTAATTGTGTGAAAGCCTCTGCCAAATCTTCCAAAACCTCGTAGGGCTGGTCAGTTTCTTCTTCTTTCTGCTCCAAATTATATTTTTGAAAAGTTCTGTCAGTTACTTCCAAAAGGGCAGGAATAAAGTTTGAAAATTCTTGAGAATCAGCCAATTCCAGCTTCTCTGCTTTAGTCAAAATGTCTCCTACATTGTCATTGTGCTTTCCTTCAAGAACATCCTCATTTGCTTTTATCTCCTCCACCAGTTCTATAGATTTTCGTTCCATGATTGCTGTTAAGTTGTTAATAATTACAATTTGGTTATTCATGGCTTCCTTTATAAATTCTGTAAGGTCTCTAAAAAAAACAAAAACCTCCTGACTCTGTGAGTCAGTTCTCTGTATCATTTCTGATGCCATTAGAGAGCTTCCACCACTTTCAGGAACTCCTTGCTTGGAAGCCATGTTATCTTAAAAGAATTTTTCTTTTCAAAGCCATAAAATCTCTTGAGCAGCTTTCTCAGATTTATTTGTAATTTATCAAGCAAGATAGTCTTTTCTACGCCCAGCTCTCAAATCCCAGCAGCTTAAGTCCAGTCTCTAAGCACAAATCTGTTAACAAGCACTTAACTTTCACTTTTCCGCCCACAATGAAGACGCCACTTCCACCTCCAGCTCAGCAAAATCAAGTGGAAACAATGTATCCCAGGAGTTAAGCAACATACTTGCAAAGGCTTCTTCTCCTGCTTCCGTTCTGTCTGCTTTTGGAATCAGTTAATCTCTTTGTTGACAGCAGAGTTGGTCGCCTGCGTCTGGCTCCGTTTAAAACGGAGTCGCCATGGATGCGGAGCTTCAGTGGGCTGAACGGGGAGCTCTTACCCTCCAAGCCCCTGGAATTGCTCCAGGGGCTCCCGGAGAGCTCTACCCTCGCCCACCGGCTCTCCTCTCCTTCTTCTCCCGAAGGAGAGGTTTTCAAGCCATCTGACAGCTGATTAGCGCTGTCAGAACGGCTCCAACGGAATCGCAGGGCTGGCGGTCCTAAAAGACCGTCCGCGATGCCGGCGGTGCCAACCGGAAGCCCGGATCCGTGATGGTTTTCAAGTGGGACATCGCTAGCCTTTCAAAGATTTTCATAACTACAGATGTTAGAGCAACTGGTCTGTAGTCATTCAGTTCCTTGATGAAGGGCTTCTTCGGCACTGGGATGATAGTAGAGCGTTTGAAGCAAGAAGGAACATGGCACATCTCTAGTGATTTATTGAAGATTTGGGTGAAGATGGGGGCCAATTGGTCAGCAGAGACTTTTAATCAAGAAGGAGTTATCTTGTCTGGGCCTGGTGCTTTTCCTGGCTTTTATCTGTGGAATAGATCTTGCACTTCCTTTTCTGTGATCACCAGGGGCTGTGAACCCAATGGGATGGAGTCAGTTGTAGGAGATTTGAATGTTGTTGGTGTGTTTGAGAAAAGGTCAGTTGCAAGATGTTTGGCTGTTGATGGTGTGTCTGAGATGGGGGTTGTGGAGATAGATGGCTATAGTTGCCTTTCAAACCTGCAGTAAAACACGTTCAGGTCCTCTGCCAGTTGCTGATTTCCTTCAGCCTGGGAAGGAGGTTTGCCGTAACCAGTGATATTTTTAAAGTTTTCCACATGTTTGCTGGTTCATTTGTTGAGAACTGATTCCTTAGCTTTTCAGAGTAGCTTCTTTGTGCTGCTCTGATCTCCCTTGTTAATACATTTCTGGCCTGATTGTACAGCATTTTAACACCTTTTCTGTAGGCTTCCTCTTTGGTAGGTGGACAAGATAACAATCCTATCTACAGCCTCATCTCATGCAGGATTATTCCACAATGAGACTTGCCTAAACATAAACCTTGGACTTTTTTTCCCTGAAAAAGACTAAATGTTAATGTAACTTTCCACAGAATCCACAGCCTGTTTAAGATCTTTTTTCAATGGGACATTGGCCACTAATGCATGCTGCATTGCCATGGCTATGCTAAACTCTCAGGACATGTGCTAAAAACTGAATTTAAATATGATGTCCCAAAGGCAGTAGCCACAGTCAAAGGGGCCTTGGGTGCAATCCCAAAACATCTGGAGCACCACTGGAACACCTTCATCAGCATTGACAAATTCACCACCAGTCAATTGCAAAAGGCAGTTTCACTCAGAACAGCTTCCATCCTGCAATGATATCTCTGTGTCCATCACATAACCACATCTGCCTATCCCGGGTCCTTGGAAGGAGACTCTAGGTGGACAAAGATGCCCAATCCAGTCTAAACATCTGGCTGACTGTGCAATGAACAATAATACAAGCATAATATAACCTAGCTGTCTTTTGACACTTACTAATACTGCAATACTTAACATGAATAAGATCTGGAAAAGTAGAGATGTTGATATAAATACAAAAGGCAGACTAATTAGAACAATAGCCTTCCCTATAATGATGGATGGGTGTGAGAGTTGGACACTAAGAATGGCTGATCGAAGAAGAATTGGCACCTTTGAAGCGTGGTGCTGGCTTAAATAACTGCATAAACCATGGGCAGTCAGAGTAACAGAGGCAACAGGGCAACAGAGAGGTGTTAAATCCTATAAAATCAGACAGATCACTATCACTAGAAGCTAAACTCATAACACTACAGACTGATTTACTTTGGCCATGTCATGCGTGCAAATTCATTGGAGAAGGCAAGGAGGCTAGGAATGATTAGCCGAACAAGAAGAAGGGGTGAGCGAAGAATGCCCTGACTCGATAACATCAAATCTGATACAAAGCTGAACATCCAACAACTGGAAGAAACTGTGATTGACAGGGTAGCATGGAGAGCACTTGCCTATCAAGTCACCAAGAGTGGGACACGACTGAATGGTTAAAACAACAATGCTGCAAATCCTAAACAGGAAGCAATGAAAAAAAAATGAAAATAATGTTTAGATTTCAACCATATTTGCTTGAAAACTTTATTTTTCCCCCTGTTAATCCATTGGGTCAACTTTTAAGATCCCGTCTGCTTTTTCCTTCCTCCCTCTGTACCACTAATACAAACTAGCATTAATTTCTACTCATGGAGTAATGTCAGGATTATATATCACTGGGAAGGGGGTTGACAAGATTCAGTCATTACTATCACAAGATTAATTGGGGGAAAAAATTGCTCGGATGCCTATGGAATTTCCATCTGCTGTGATCTTCTCAATCTGCAGCCAATCTCCCATGAAGGTGCTACGATTTCCTTGATTCTGCTTATCTGCTGTGGTGAAGGTGGTTTGGCTTTGTTTCCTTAAATACAATTATTACGCCCGACACAATCAACTTTGCAAATCCAGCTACTAGAAATGCAAATCTTTAGGGAGCACTAATATGTACTAAGAAAGAGTTTACCTGAAATCATGCAAATCTTTTTCTGGAGCCATATTTAGTCCTGGGTGTCAGGTGTGCTTCCTTCAAAGTCCAGGAAAGAATGACCCAAACTCCATTGTTTATAGAGAAAGATACTTTTACTAGAAAACGAAGTGAACGCAACCAAAGGAAAGCAGAATCTAAGGCAATGCGTGCGAAAATTGCATATAGAAAGCATCCCCTCCCACTGTCCACCGTATATCATCCAATCCAAAGGTCTCCCAGGGGTCAGGTGGAAGCACACGTCTGGCAGCGTCATCAATCAGGAATGCCATGACTGTTGGCCCGATGGCAGCTTCAAGGATACAGTCCGGTGGCTTAACTATCCGTTTCGTTTCCTCCAGCATGCTTCCCCCCCCCATGCTACCTAGCTCTCCCCTCTCCCATTACTATGGCAGCCAAAGCAGTAAAGGCGGAGGGTGACATTCGGCCCCTCTGCAGAAGAGATGTTAGTCCTAAATAGGGAAAGAGAAAACAACACAACATAGAAATTAGGGTTTATCACGATATTTGGTGTGAAACAACTGAACTTTCTTTGGCGCCCGGACATCACATTTATTCAGCAATTCAGCTTGAGATAATGGGAAATGCTTCCAGGCCACAAATACTGCATTTTACCTTGATGCTTCCTAGAATCCAAGATTTCCTTAACTTCAAAATGTTGTTCCCCTTCTATCAGTATGGGGACCAGAGGAGAGTCCTGGTTCGGACGCAAAGGGGACGAATGTTCTGGTTTCAGTAAGCTAACATGAAACACAGGGTGGATTCGTCTCAATATTTTTGGCACTTCCAATTCAACTGTGACTGGGTTGATGAGTCTAGTGATTGGGAAAGGCCCCACATACTTTGGTCCGAGCTTTTTTGATTTCTGGGAGGTCTGTAAATATTTGGTGGAAGGTTAAACCATATCACCCACTTTGTAAACGTGTGCTGGGCACCTCTTTTTGTCAGCTTGGGCTTTATGTGCTCGGTGTGCGTCATCTAAAGCTTTTCGAGTTACTACCCAAGTACCCCGTAGTTGTTCGATCCACTCAATTAAAGAGGGGTTCTGTGGGTTATCCTGTAGTAGCTCCGGGATTGGCACAAACTCTTGGCCAGAGGCCACCTTAAACGGAGTGAAACCGGTGCTGCTATGTATGGAGTTATTATACGCCACCTCCGCAAATGGCAATAAGTCCACCCAGTTATCTTGCTGGTAATTTATGTAACATCTCAGGTACTGTTCTAACACGGCATTGGTTCTCTCACAAGCCCCATTTGTCTGGGGGTGGTGGGTGGAGCTTAACCCCTGGGCAGAGCCTATTAACCCTAAAAACTCCTTCCAAAAGTTGGAGGTAAATTGCACACCCCTGTCCGAGATTATACGTTTTGGAGCCCCATGTAATCGATAAACATGCTGAATAAACAATTTTGCAAGGGTTTTAGCTGAAGGGATTTTAGAACAAGGGATGAAATGCACTTGTTTGGAAAACAAATCTGTTACTGCCCAAATGACTGTGCAACCCCCACTCTCCGGTAGGTCTATAATAAAATCCATGGATATCTCTTCCCAAGGAGCATTTGGCCTTGTCACACTCTGAAGTAAACCAGGTGGCTTCCCTGGAGGTCTCTTAGCTGAGGCACACACCGGACAGCTAGCTACATATGCCTCTATGTCCTTTTTGAGTGCAGGCCACCAGAATTGTCTTTTTTTTTTTTTTTTTTTTTTTTTTATTGAAAAGGTTTTCAAATACAAATTTTTCCCCCTTTTCCCCCCCCCTCCCCCCCTCCCTAACCCCCCCTCCCCCACCCTTCCCCCCCTGTGACTTCTTCGTAACAAAAAAAAACCCTAATTCATAACAGATTACTTACTCCCTCCTCAAAATACTGACCTTTACTTACTAAAAGTATTATAAATCCCCCTTTATCCATACATTTCAGAAAAGAAGAAGAGAAAAAAAAAACAAAACAAAAAAAAACAAACACATTATACTATAACTATTATAAAATAACTCTAATTTAGCATAATAGTGTTTTATATCTATGCATTATTGCAACAATTCAAAACCACCTTCCACTTTAAAACTATACAATAAGTCCTACTTTAATAACATTTCAAAACGGGCTCCCCATAAAATCTAATTTAACATTTATTCCACTCTATCCATTTCCTCCACTCCCCTAAATGTATCACTTAAAAATCCCTTTTCTTAAACTAATCCGTCTGTAGCTAGCTTATTCACCCACTGTCTTACAAATTTACCATACACAACAATTCTTGATATCTTTAATTCACTGCCCACACTACTTAAAAATATATATATATATATATATTCCATTATATCTAAATAAAAAAAAGAAAAGACAATAACTTTAAATTTATAGTCCATATAATATCTTCTTGAAGTCTTTCCACTGGATTGTTAAAACCAACATCCATAATAGGGTGACATAGCTTGCGGATGCAACAGTTTATTCAAGATCTCCAATCATATCTGCCCCCATCAGTAGTAAACATCTTCTTATATATATAAAAGTAAAAACAACCACCCGAGTGACATTATAATTGTATTCCATATAATAATAATTGTGGGTTTCATCAGGATTATTAATTTCCATCATCGTATTGGGTAACAACCCGATCTTCTGCATGTCCCAATGTGATTCTCTTGCCTTATAATTCAAGATAATTATAATATATTTATCAACACAAAAGGAAGTTTCAAAATAGATAATTCAAAACCATCAATTTGAGGCTCTTTCCATGTCCCAAAATTACGGCAATGCAGAGATCTGCCACTATCCTCAGGATGATATTGACCAATATGTCGCCTCCTCTATGTTTTCACATAATCATTCATATTTTAAAATCACTGGCTTCACTGTTGCTTGGGTTAGAAATTTCTATTTTTGTACAACCTATTTCTTTTTTTGTTTTCTTTTTGTGGGTTTGACCTCCATCCTAATTTTTTGTGTCTCGCATTTCTTTTTTATCCCTTGTATATCCTCTAATTGGTTTCCATGCTTGTCCTTGCCTTGATAAGTCATCACATTAAAATCAGATGGCACTTCTCTCAAATTTGTAGATAATCCAGCTGGGGTATCCGATAAATCCAAAGGCAATTTATCTGGTACAGTCTCTGTCTTTAGTTCCAGCTCCTTCTGCTTATCCTGTATTATATCTGAAGACGTTAAATTCATTTTCAACCTATTTTGATAAAATTCTTCCGCCCTTTCAACAGTATTTAACTGGTATCTTTCTCCTTGATATCTCAATATAATACCAACTGGGACGTCCCACCGGAATTGAATATTTCTCCTTTTTAACTCAGACACCAGAAAGCCAAATTTCTTCCTTTCCATTAATATCTTAGGTGGGAGTTCCTTGTAAATCCAAATCTTTCTTCCATACAATTGCAAATTAGAATTGAAGGAATTTTGCACAATTTTATTCCTAATTTCTTTATCTGAAAAATAGATTACCACATCTCTAGGCAATTGCCTTTGCTTGGCAGTCCAAGAGTTTATTCGATAAGCTCTGTCAATCCTACAAAACACTTCCTCAGGTTGAATCTTTAAAATCCCAGCTAGAAATTCAGAAGATATTTTCCTTAAGTCATCTCTGTTATTTTCCTGCAAACCTCTAAGTCTTATTGCATATTCTGTGAAATTATATTGTATCTTTAGAACCTCTTTTTGAATCCTCTGTTCCAGATATTCTACATTACCAGACTTTTGGTCAGCATCCATTTTAAATTTTTCTTCTGAACTATAATCCTGAATATTTAACAAATCATTTTCAATTTTTTGAAATCTATTGTCCAATTTATCTTGAATTTCATCCATTTTTGACTCTAGTAAATTAGTATTTGTATCCAACCGAATCATGAATTCTGGCAATTTTAAAATTTTTTGCTGCAAAAAGTCAAACTTGGATTTCACCAATTCCTTAGTTTCCTGCTTAAATTTTTCAAGTTGCTGATTCACAATCTCATCCCTTCTTTCAATCTCCTCTAAGAGAAATTCTATTATATTAAAATCAGGTTTCTGGGACTGAAGAGTTAAAACATATTGCTTTAAATTCTTGGTGGGGGAATCCCCCCCACCTATTTGTTTGTCTGACTTCACAAGCCTCAGTGCCATGTTTCCGCCTAGGCAGGCTTTGTTAGAAGAAGAAAAAAAAAAAAACAAGACAAAAGACTTCCAGCCAGCAACACTCAAGCCTCCAGGGGAAAAAAGAGAAAAACAAAAACAGGAGCGGAGTTTTGTCTACAAATGTAGCCAGTGGTATTTATTCCGCTACATTGTAATAATAAAAAACGGAAGAACTTTCCCTCTCAAACTCTTCTCCAGCCGCGGCAGACGCCATTTTAAAAAGAAACTTTTTTCCTCTTTCTCTTCCTCTATTCTCTTAAGTAATTTTTAAAAGATAAGTAAAATACTTGCGCTTCAGTATTACAGGTCCAGCTCACATTTTCTTTGAGTAATCTGTCAAATTCGCAAGCTTGCTTTTGACGCCTGGCTCTGCATTAGCAGAGGTCTCCCAAAGCCCGGAGCAACGGCTGGGGATATGGGGCATCTCATCCGCTCCATCCCAAAAGTAAAAGAAAAACTTTTGGGACTCTGCAGAGAGTTCTACCCACCCCTGCCGGCTCTATCTCCGTTTCCTCATGGGAACGGAGTTTTTTCGAGCCGCCGTTCCGTTGTGAAGGCGGCTCTAACAGGCAGTGGAAGCTGACGATCCCTAAGGAACGTCTGGCGGCGGCCAGCAGCAAACAGGAAGTCACCAGAATTGTCTTTTAACGAGATGTAGAGTTTTAACAAATCCAAAGTGTCCTGCCGTCTTGGTGTCATGAGCGTGCTGCAACACCACTACTCTTAAACTGCCCGGAACATACAATTTGGCCCCAATCCAAGCTAGTCCATCACGGAGTGTACATTCATTCGAGTGGGTTCAAAACCACTCGTCAGTCTTTAGAGCTTCTTGTAGTTTCTGAAGCAAATCGCCCAAGAGGGCTGGATCAGCCCTCGTCTGTGCTCTGGTAGTTACTGGCGCTGCTAGTTGTGTCACAGGTATGATAGGCCGAACCACTTCCTCCTTGGTACTGTTGTATTGAGGCAATCTGGAAAGTGCATCCGCCATGAAGTTCTTTCCACCAGGAAGGTAGCGTAAAGTGAAATTAAAACGGTTGAAGTGTTGAGCCCAACGAACTTGCTTTGGTGACAGCTTACGCAGTGTTTTCAAAGCCTCCAAGTTTTTATGGTCAGTCCAAACTTCAAAAGGATGCTTAGCTCCTTCAAGAAATTGTCTCCATGTTAACAACGCCCATTGCACTGCAAAAGTTTCCTTCTCCCATATGGCCCATCTCCTTGCGGTCTCTGACAATTTGCGGGACGTATAGGCACAGGGTTGTAATTTCCCTTCTGCATTCTTCTGCAGAAGTACTGCTCCTACTGCCACGTCGCTCGCGTCAGCATGTACTACAAAAGGCTCTTCCATGTCCGGATGTTTGAGGACTGGTTCAGCAGCAAACAACCATTTCAACTTTTCGAATGCCGCCTGACAGTCCATAGTCCATTCAAGAGCTCGTGAGGGCTTTGGTCTTACTTCACCTTTTGTTTTCAGAAGATTTGTTATTGGCAGCGCAATTTTGGCGAACGAGGGGATAAACTGTCTCTAGAAGTTAGCAAATCCGAGGAAACTTTGTAGTTGTTTGCGGGTGCGTGGTGCAGCCCATTCCAATACTGCCCGAACTTTTCCAGGGTCCATCTCTATTCCCTCATGCGATATGCGATATCCAAGATAGTCAATTTTGCTTTGGTGGAACTCGCATTTAGAGAGTTGGGCATATAGTTCAGCAGCCCTGAGTTTTTTCAGGACAGTTTGCACCAATTTCACATGGTCGTCCATGCTCTCAGAGTAGATAAGAATGTCATCCAAGTAAACCAGCACCCCCTTATACAGGTGCTCATGCAGTACTTTGTTAATCAATTGCATGAACACAGCAGGGGCTCCTTGTAGTCCAAAAGGGAGCACTCGAAACTGGAAACATCCCAGTGGGCAGCTAAACGCGGTTTTCCATTCATCCCCCTCCTTAATTCTCACTCTGTAGTATGCCTCTCATAAGTCCAGTTTGGTGAAAATTTTCCCCTTTCCTAAATGTGCTAGCATGTCCTTCATGAGCGGCAGGGGGTAAACGTTTTCCACGCAAATAGCGTTGATATTCCTATAATCAAGTACCAAACGAAAGGAGCCATCTTTCTTTTCTCGGAACATTACAGGCGCCGCCACCCTTGGTCTGGCTGGTTGGATAAAACCCCGTTCTAGGTTTTTATCAATGAAGTTTCGCAATTCCCCTAGTTCTTGAGGGGTCATGGGGTAGATCTTTGGCTTAGGGAGCTTCACCCCGGGGAGTATTTCAATGGTACAGTCCGTAGCTCTGTGGGGGAGTAGTACATCCGAGGCCTTTTCACTAAAAACTTCTCGGAGATCCCAATACTCCTTTGGAATCTTTTCCTCCCCTTCGATGTGGCCTATTGCCACTTCCGCCTTTTCGTGTTCTACTCCATCATCCAGGGGGTTTTCTTCCCTCTCTAGTCTCGGTTTTCCGGTGCGAATGCACAAAACCCCCATTTTCCAGTTAACACGTGGGTTCCATCTACGGAGCCAGGGCAGTCCAAGTATGAGGGGTCGTTCCATGCCAGTGGCCACAATAAACCTGAGGGTCTCTACGTGATCCCCTAATTGCATTTCAATGGGTTTGCTCACAAAGCTGGCTGGGCCTCCTCCTGCAATTGATCCATCCAACTGACAGAACGCAATGGGCCTTTTTCACGTTTTTAGCCTCAGGCCCATTTTCTCCAGCATTTTCGGGCTGATTATGCACCTGGTGCACCCAGAGTCTAATAGGGCTAACATCTGCACATGTGCCCCTGTGGACGGCACCCTTATTTCTATGGGGATGAGCATGGGGCCCACAGTGTGATTCACCAGATCATTGGAGTCGGAGTCTGTCCTGCTGTTGTCCGCGGTGGTAAGAGTTCCCAACTCACCCTGGTTTCGGGGAGCGAACTCAACGACTTCTCCTTTCAGGGCAGTTTCGCGAGCTTTTGCGGGTGCTTTGTCAGCCTTCTTTGGTCCCGAGCTGGTAGATTTTGGTACTGGCTTGGAGAAACATTCAGCGGCCCGATGGCCTTCCTTTCCACATTTGAAACACGTGAAGGGCTTCAATTTTGGTTTGAATTCTGCTCTCCTCGCGCCCGCCTTTGGTGCTCCTTTGCGGTAGAAGGAGGATGACGGGTCTCCTGCACGGCCCCCTCAGAGTTGGCTTCGGGCCAGCTCAATTTCCACATCCTCAGCTACTACGTACCAACTCTGCAAGTCTTCAGGGACCCCCCGTGCTCTACAGTCTTTGTATATGTCTTCATTCAGTCCGTCCTTGAAACTCTCCAGTAGGGCCGCTTCTGACCACCCTGTCATGTAGAGTGCCAGTTCGCGAAATTCTTGGGTGTATTCTGCCACCGATCTCCGGCCCTGCTGGATACCCTTCATTCTGAGTCTCGCTTTCCGCTCAGCTAGGTGGTCTTCAAACCGCCTCCTAAGAGCCCCCATGAACAGGTTGTAATTCCTCAGCAAGGGAGAGTTATTATTGTGGAGGACCACCATCCATTCAGCTGCTACTCCCTCTAAGACATTTGTGACGCATCTCACTCGTGCCGCATCTGATAAGTAATCCTCCCCCCAGTCCTGCATGTGGTTCCACACTTGGGTCAAGAAAAGCCCCAAGGTCTTCGGGTTCCCATCATATTTTCCGGTTCGGGGGGAATTTTTGGCTTTTTGCGTCTGCAGGGTGGGGCCTGCAAGGCTGGGGGTCCCTGGGCTGCTGCATGCCTCGCTTGAGCTCCAGAAGCCTGAGATGTTTCTTCCCCAGCTTCTTCTTCCTCTCCCCCACAGGCTGTCTCTTCTGGATCCAGTCTGGGGTAGTCTCCTCCCTTCCCCACAGGGAATACATAAGACTCACAGTTTTTGCGGCTTTCCTCAGCATCGCGGAGGAGTTGCATCGCCTGAGCGATCATGAGGCTCTCCTTTTGCTCTTGCAGCCACACCGCCTCTCCCTTACAAGGTCTGGAGCTGGTTACTCCTTGGGGGGTCCTCCCCAAGTCCGGCAACCTTCCTACTCCCCTCGACCATCTAGCTTCCTCTGGCTCCTCTCTTAGCCAAATTTTTTCCATCCATTCTGCAGCTTCCTTCTCCGCTTGAAGTGAAGTCATCATAGAGCCAGAAGCTCCCATCTGGTCTCCTTCACTCTCTTGGTCAGACATATCTTGGGTTCAGCCCCCTCAGTATTTATCCAGGATGGCTGGAGAAGAGATTTCTGCTTAATGTCAGGTGTGCTTCTTTCAAAGTCCAGGAAAGAATGACCCAAACTCCATTGTTTATAGAGAAAGGTACTTTTACTAGAAAATGAAGTGAATGCAACCAAAGGAAAGCAGAATGTAAGGCAATGCGTGCAAAAATTGCATATAGAAAGCATCCCCTCCCACTGTCCACCGTATATCATCCAATCCAAAGGTCTTCCAGGGGTCAGGTGGAAGCACACGTCTGGCAATGTCATCGATCAGGAATGCCACGACCGTTGGCCCGACGGCAGCTTCAAAGATTGTTAGGATATGATTTGAGCCTAACAAGTTGTCCAGGCAATAGATGTGTTCTGTGACTTTAATATGAATATGTATTGTGTGACTTTAAAGTTTTCCTGCTGATTCATTGTAATGCTGAATCATGCTGTAATTAGTTGTGAACGTATTTAAGAAAGGTACTGTAATGTATTCAGTTGATGATAAGCTACCATTGTGTGAGGAGTGCTATCCATTGTGCTATCATCGTTGGATGGATCTGCTACCATCGTGGTTTGTGAACCAGAGTGAGTTTATTATTCTAACCAACTACTGTTTGTGCGGTAAGAAGATTTTGTATCACTGGACTGATTTAACTGGCAAAGACTTGGATTGATTTAAAAGACTATGAGACTGTTTTTTCACTATAAAGTAAACCTTTGATAAACCAGTTTGCATATCTCTTATTCATTGCTCTCAGCAACGTTTCTCTGTGCTCTACACTCTGCTGGTTGGTAACACAACAACAATATCCTTAACAAAAATACAGTCCGGTGGCTTAACTATCGGTTTCGTTTCCTCCAGCACGCTTCCCCCCCCCCATGCTACCTAGCTCTCCCCCCTCCCGTTACTATGGCAGCCAAAGCAGTAAAGGTGGAGGCTGACACTGGGCTTTATAATAAATTAAATTGAAGTCTTACAAATGTAGTAATCTACATTAATGTGTCCATAATGATGGATTATCATTTTTCTGCCTTAAAACTGTCTTCTGGTTGCTCTATACAGATAGTCCTTGACTTATGACCACAATTGAGCCCTAAATTTCTGTTGCTAAACGAGATATTTGTTCAATGAATTTTGCCCCATTTCATGACCTTGCTTGCTAGAGTTGTTAAGCGAATCACTGCAGTTGTTAAATTAGTCACACTGTTGTTAAGTGAATTTGGCTTCTCCAGTGACTTGGCCTGTCACAAGGTCGCAAAAGGGGATCATGTGACCCCAGGACTCTGCAACCATCATAAATGTGAGTCAGCTGCCAAGCATCTGAATTTTGACCATGTAACCAAGGGGATGCTGCAGTGGTGAAAAGTGTGAAAAACGGTCATAAGTCATTTTTTTCAGTGCCATTGTAACTTCAAATGGTCATTCAATGAACTGTTGTAAGTTGAGGACTACCTGTAACATAACTATTTCACTCTTTAAGATATTCATAAAATGAAGTTTATTATAAGATGCTAAATCAAGAATGCTATTGGGATAATTGCTTTCCTACCTGGGTGTGATCTCTTTGGGGATAGGCAGTGAATGTTTCCTTCTTGGTTCAACAGATAATAATGACTTTTTGCTCACTTGGTTGAGGATTTGCAAGTCATGCAAATTGAGTTACTCATTCTATTACGAAGCAGGGAATTGATGAAGCAGGGAATTGATCTGTCCTTCAGTTCGTGGAGTGGAGTGCCTCGAGGTTAAATTAAGTACAGGCTTAGTTGTGCCAGCATCTGTCTGCCTAAACAATTAGCAGCACTTGGTTGTCCTTGGCTATCTCAATTGACCCTGATTAATTCTTGAAAAGGGATAACCATGAAGCCTCAAGGCTGGTGGTAGATTGGGAAGGAGAAAAATGATCCAGGAGGAAGACAATGCAAGCTGCTTCCATCACACCGCCAAGGAGATTGCAATGATGCTGTTCCCAGATGACACTTGTGATTCCAGGCTGTCTTGCCTCACTTGACCTTGGTTGCACAGGAAAGCTAAACAGGATTAACCCTGGAGGACCTGGAAGGCTCTAGGGATAGAAACTGCAAAACACCTCCGATGAAAGCATTAGTGAAAAAGCAACAGGGAGCTCCCTCCATCCATGGAGTCACCAGGAGTTGATCTTCATTTGAAGAAGATTTTCACATTCAAATGAATGACACGAATAACTTAATGTCAAGGCTCTGACTAAATCCAAGCAAAGCAGAACTCTTGAGACTTGGTTCCTTCTCAAAGGACTTCTTGATTGAGTATATCATATTGGCACAGCTTCAAAGAAAAACCAATCCTAAATTTTTCCTGTGGTTTCAGTATAATTAAACTAGGAAATAACCCCATCCCCAAGTGTCACAGATCACGTTGGCCAATTGGGTTAATTGGCAATCTCTTCGGGCATTCCTTCCCCGACCTTATTGGTTGCTAGTAGAGATGACCTTGGTTCTCATGAAAAAGCTCTCTGTTGTGTCATGTAATGCATTCCAACCTCCTTCCCCCCCCTTCCTCCTCTGTGTGGCAACTGAGGAACAGAAAGATGGCTGCTGCTAGGTTTGGTTTGAAGTTGACACTTACAATAACTTTATTGTCACTTTAAATGTACACTAATCAGCACACATTAAAATGAAATTTCATTACCTACAGCTCTCAAAGAGTCACCACCTCCAACATACACTACATAAGCATGACAAAAATATAAATACATAAATAGAAGATTATGCATATACCCACATACCCACATATATCATATGGCACAGAGAAACAACACAGTCTAGTAATGAAAATATACTATCATTGTCTAACAAGTCCATACTTCATTCGTTTTCAGAAGATGGGGATTTTTGTAGTAGATAAGCAGAAATATTCAATGGCAAACTCCTCTAAGGAAATTTGATTCACCGGACCATAGTTTATTCAACCAATTGGACCATGTACTATCTGCAAGACTTTGGTTCATTCAACATGCTAGGCTTCAGTGGTTGGCTAGCAGCGTGTGGCTCATGCAAGCCTATTTATTAAGTTTTGGCTCAGCATTACGAGAGCCGTGTTGTGAATTATTCAGCAAACCATGGATCAGCCAGTCACAGCTTACTACATTTTGTATTGATATTGGTAATGTAGGAAACCACCATAAAAACAAGGCAGGATTGAAATGCATCACTGGGTAGAGGAAAGATCACTATATAAATCCATTGGTCGTTTCTGATTCTAACTGTTGAATCCAAATGTAATAGGGCATTTAATAATAATAATAATTTCTTAATACATTTGCAATGGCTGCCTTTGGTTTTTCAACAAGGATGATAATAGGATATGTGTGAAGACCTGAATGGGAGGTTTAGGATACGGAAGTAGGAAAAGGGATGTCAAAGTGAGGGCTTCTGTTTGGATCAGTATGTCAGAACTGCCACCTCACTGCCAGTCCGCCATGGGCCCCGATGGGAGCTGGAAGGGAAGGAGAGAGCTTGGGGGAAAGTGAAACCGAATTGTGAGAAGAGTTCTCTGCGAGAACCGAGGAAGTCTTCAAGGTTGTTTCCTTGGAAGAAGAATGTTGACATGAGTGACTGTTTCCAAAGCATCTCTTTTAAATTTGATTGGACAAGAAGAGACAAGTAATGGGAAGGGACTAAGGGAGGAAAATTAACTGGGAAAATTTGCTGTGTGAACCCTTAGTTCTGGCTTTGCACTATTGTAATTCATTTGACTTTTAGTAAACTATACCTTAATCAACCAATGGAGTTAAGGATCTTTTTTACTTAGAAGACCAAGTTGAGGCAGGTCTGACACAGTATTACGTTGTTGAAATCTTGCCAGGTCTAAGTTAACCATTTCTCACTCCTCTCTTGCCCTCAACCATCTTCTTTAGTCTTGGGATTTATTTTTCCGTAATGCTACTGCTAAGGCTCTTCCTGGACAGCCCCTCTCTTCAACTTTGCCAGACCTTTCTGAAACGAAAACATCCCTCCAAAGCCATAGGCTGACTAAAGCACCTGGTATGGCTGAGAAGCTGGTTGAAGACCATCTGGCGGTCCAGTCCTTGATCAGAGCCTACCAGGTAAGTGAACAAGAGACTCTCTTCCATTTCCATTTGAAAACGTTCTTAGAAGTTTTTAATAACTTATTAAATAACTTATTAAAGTTATTAAGTTTTTAATAACTTAACTTCTGTCAAAGTTGTCCAGCTTTATATTATCCTGTCGAAGGAGACATTTGATTTTGTGAAAGTTCTTAATCTAATTTCTAAGGGGTTGGGTAAAAAGAGTACCACCGGGCATAACGATACACTGTTGTTTAACAGGGAATAATAATTTTCACTCTTTACCATTTCTGTGCCATGTTTCCATAACTGCCAAATTCAGTAGCATCCATCAGATACAGTATATGAAGCCAAAGAAAGAGGAAGGAAGGACCACAGACTTAAACTGTTCACAGCAAGCAACAATCTTAGAAATTGCACCGAATAATCTTAGAATCTTAGAAATTGTACTGAATAAAACAGCATTGCAGGGTACCAGCAATGTACCAGCAACAAGAATCTATTTGTTAATAAAATAGAGGGAGGGAGGGTGGGTGGGAGGAAAGGAAGGAAGGAAGGAAGGAAGGAAGGAAGGAAGGAAGGAAGGATGGATGGATGGATATGGGACATCTATTGCAAGGGGAAATCAAAGAAAGCTGCCAAGCCAAGGCCTTTGAAAATGAAGTGACCTTTGACACTAAAATATATCTGTGGCTATACCCCCTAACAAATGTTTAGGGGAGACTCATGTCTATCTCAGTAAGATATCAAATACAACAGAAGACCTACTGTGCATTCTTTTGCTTCAGAACAGAAATTGGTTTACTGTAATATAAATACCAGCTGAGCAGAATTGAAGAGAACTGTTTACAGTATAATCATTCTAAGTGGAATTTGTTCAAAGCAACAGAAAGAGCCGTCGTCTCTTGCAAATTGACCAGAAGTAATATCTTATCCAATGCTGTATGTGCAATTAGGGCACTCAGAAGGAAAAGTCCTGTTTCCTAATTCTCTCCAGATGGTTGGAGGGCAATAGGCTGACTCTGTAAACCACTTTGACAGGGCTGTAAAACACTGTGAAGTGATATATAAGTCTTCAACGCTATTGCTATAACTTGTTTCTAAACACCCACATATGCACACCGGAATGGGACAAGCCACCACAGCCAACTTGCCATGGCCAACTCACCAGGGGACAACTTCATGGGATTCATTTACTTCCTTTTATTTTTGTTGACTATGTTTTTCTCAAGGAATTATTTTATTTCCTTTTATCAAAGGAAATCATTCCTACGATTGCTACCTTTTGTAATGCTTTGGTAAATAATAAAAGGATCTAATCCCACACGGAGTTGGCAAGTTGCCTGTGGTGAGTTGTCCTAGACCCCGTGCCCATCTACTTAGAGAATATTTAAGAGAATTAAAGCCTACGTTGAACTTATCAGAAGGGTGTCGTATCATGCACAAACATAAGAATAACCACACAAGTACCAATTTGGGAATATTCACCACTGAAATTTCCCAGTGCTATTTTGTGATGTCACTGGATAGAGTTCTGTCTGTTTCACGGGTGGGTTCTAATTACCTTTACTACCGGTTCGCAGCGGGAGCATGCATGCGCGCTCGTTTCGCTCGCTTGTGCTGCTTCTGCACATGCGCAGGTCAACCATGATGATGGTGTGGTGGGTGAGTGGAGCCTCCCGCCGGTTTTACTATCGGTTCTATAGAACCGGACTGAACCAGGAGCAACCTACCACTGGTCTGTTTGCTATAAGGAATGCACCTTAGAATTTTAATTTTGAAATTAATTTGAAAAAACTAATTTAAAATTAGAATTAGAATTTTAACACTTGCCATTGGATATAAAAATGCTTTTCATTGCTAATTGGACCAAATTTTGCAAACTAGGTAAGACAAGATTTCTTATAATTCCCATACCCATAAATGACAGGAGTTCTTATCTTCAGTTTGTAGGGCACTACAAAGCCCAGCTTGATCCTCTGGGGATTCATGCCGTTTCTTTTGATGCTTCCATGAATCACTGTAATTCCACAAGTTTCGGTGAGCTTTGATTGACTCAGTTTAGCATGATGTTTGTTCTTTTCTTCGCCTTTCCTACTTCCCTTCTTTCCCACTCTGACCTCTTCAGATCCGGGGACACCACGTGGCTCAGTTGGATCCCTTAGGAATCCTGGATGCCGATTTGGATTCATTCATTCCGTCGGATTTAATCACTACTATAGATAAACTGGGTGAGAGTTTTAAACCGCCTTGGTGGTAAATTAATATCCATAGTCAGAGGAATGTCTCAGGGAAACAAAACACAACTGGCAAGTTAGTTAAGCATTGCAATTTTTTTTCCTACTGGAACGTAGCAGCCAAATCTTTTTTAGTGAGATTGTCCTCTAATTATGTGTATTAGTTTATCGTAAATAGATTAGCATTTTTTATATGTATGTGGATTTTTGCGTATGTTCACACATGCATTGTATACTTAACTGAAGGGTGTGTCTGTTTGTATAGGCCTGAAGAGAGAGGTTTTTAAGTAGCAGGAATCTGGGGTGAACTTTAAGAAATATTCAGAAGTCATCCCAAAGGTGCTTTTTCAAGAGGCAACTGGACTTTCCTTGTTTTGCCTTGAAGATGTTTCACTTCTTATCCAAGAAGCTTCTTCGGAGTTTCTTTGGAAGAAGCTTCTTGGATGAGAAGTGAAATGTCTTCAAGGGAAAAAAAAGTCCAGTTGCCTCCTGAAAAAGCACCTTTGGGACAATCATGACCTATTTGACCAAAAATCTCCATAAACATGTTCAGAAGTCAGTTCCCTCTTCAAAAAATTAACTAAGAAATAAATACTAAAATAAGAAATCCTGAGAAAGAAAATATATACAGTATTTCAATAGATAAGGCATTAACTTGCATCATAATGTCTTGAAAAAAATGCTCGCATGGTTGCAAAAATCTCCAAGCAAGCACCAAATGTGTGTTCGCTCTACATCCATTTTTGACTAAGCAGTATAACGGAGGCATTCACATCTCCCATTAGCCGTTCTATATGTCAACCATGTCTTACGGCATAGCTTGCTCAAATCTAATCACGCAGGGCTCCCTCGGTAAATCATGGGTTAGCCAGTCACTCAGTGTGTTGTGTGAATCCAGTCAGTATGCAACCCTTCTTCTCCCCATGAGAAGGCAATTCTTTGCAGAGAAGGTCTGAAAGGGAAGAAGGTGAGCACGTGTCAGGTGGAGATCCTTGGGGTGTGGGACCCTTGTTTGACTTTGGCTTGCCGCCTTCCTGTCTCTTTGCTAATCATGTCCACCTCACAGAGTTTTATGGCTTGTACGAATCTGACTTGGACAAAGTCTTCCGATTGCCCACAACCACCTTCATAGGAGGAAATGAGACGATGCTTTCTCTACGGGAGATTATCAGGCGGCTGGAGGTCAGTGTGGTTGCTTCTTCTCCTAAATGGGACGTGGGCGATTATCAGTCTTCCACCAACACTGACAGGGCAAGCCACTGGAATATAAAAAGAGAGCAAACCCCCCACTTCCCTTCTAGCCCTGATGATGTAATCTAGTTGGGTCATGAAACGTCTGCAAGAAAACCACCAAGCTCAGAGAGCACCAAGGGCCCCAACAGTCTCCAGTCTTCTGGTGAGGAGTAAAATCTGATGACCCCAAAGCGGCTGTATCATTTCTTGCTACAAATTTTATTTAACTAGTTGTTGGTGGTAAATTAATATCACTAGTCAGAGGAATGTCTCGGAAACAAAATGCAGCCAGAGTTCCTGGGGATTTTGAAGGAGGTAATACTATGGGTAGGGAGAAACACAGTGTCAGCCTCTACGATGCTTGCTTGCTATCGACTGCCATAGTAAATGGGGGGGGGGGAGATTGGCATTTGGGTGGGGGATGTGAGCTGGAGAGAGATGCCCTCTGTGAACGAAAAGGGAGGATTGCTCCCATGTTCTACTGCGCAGCTGTATGGACTTCTATATAAGGTGTAGCAATAGACTGTAAAGGAAAACTTTGTTGACTTGCCTGTCATATCCCCCTTTTCATTTATACATCTATTGCCTTGCTGTCCAGAATACCTATTGTCAACACATAGGGCTGGAATTTATGTTTATTAATGATGTGGAACAGTGTGATTGGATCCGGCAGAAGTTTGAGATGCCCGGTGTCATGAAATTTAACAACGAAGAAAAACGGACATTGTTGGCCAGGCTGGTACGATCCACAAGGTATATTTGGAAGGATGTGATAAGCGTGTGCTGTTGAGATCTGCCTTAGGAGAACCTCTTTCAGCAAAGCTGTCTTAGCTGTTTAGTAAATACTCAGGGTTTCCCCTCCCTCTGCATTCTTAGGGCAGGTTGAGGCAAAAAACCCCATAAAAACACAGCATTTTGGGGAGCCCTCATCACAGTTAATGAACCTACCCACGAATGCTTGTCCTCTCAAGAACGTTTAAATATTAATTTCACATTGTTCCTCAAATACAACATTTGCCTTCCCTGGGAGTATTTATTCAGCGAGACAGCTGTAGATCACTGTTGCTTGAATTTAATTAAAATAAAAATGAATTCCAGCCAGATGCTTTTAATAATTGGGTTAACATGACATTTGAGTGACAGGCTGTTAACCGCATGTCACACAGAAGTTTTGCTCATTTATCTTTCTGGAAGTGGGGGGAAAAACCTTCAGCCGTACAATTTCTGCTGCTTGTGCTGATTAACATGAGACGGATCGATTTAATAAAGTGGGAAGGCATTTCTTAGTATCTAGTTTCTATACAAGAAGAACAGACTCCTTATTAATGGCTATATGGATGGATTCTGATCCTATATGCCTCTCTTCCCCTCTCCACTCCCCTTCCCTCCTGTTCCTCCCTCCCTTTATTTTATTAAGGAATCCTGTTTACTTGTTGCTGATAAATAACTATGCAATACTCTTGTATTCAAGTGCAATTTCTAAGATTGGGATTGTTTGAGGTCATTATACGTGCTACATCAATGGATGTTTGCTTTTTGTTTTAGCAACAGACCTGAGTTTGCTTTTTCACTTCCTTAGGTTTGAGGATTTCCTGGCTAGGAAATGGTCATCGGAAAAGCGCTTTGGCTTGGAAGGATGCGAAGTCATGATTCCTGCTCTTAAAACAATCATTGATAAATCAAGTGAAATGGGAATTGAATATGTTATAATGGGCATGCCCCACAGGTAATTGCCTGGCTGGGTCATTTAATCCCTCAGCAAGGCACTGGCTTGCAGTTCCTGAATATTATCAGGGATTTGGGCCTCACTTTTGTTTTTAAACATTGGCTGTAGAATGCTAATAAGAGCCGTGGTAGCGCAGGACTGCAGGACTGCAGGCTACTTCTGTTGACTGCCGGCTGCCGGCAATTCGATCCTGACCGGTTCAAGGTTGGCTCAGCCTTCCATCCTTCCGAGGGTGGTAAAATGAGGAGCCAGTTTGTTGGGGGGCAATAAGCTGACTTTGTAAACTGCTTAGAGAGAGCTGTAAAGCACCCTGAAGTCTAAGTGCTATTGCTACTATCATCAAGGCACACTTCTAGAGTGGCATCGGGAGCAAATCACAGTTATGTATTGACAATGAATGAATCTCTTAGCAATAGCAATAGCACTTATATACCGCTTCATGATGCTTTATAGCCCTCTCTAAGCGGTTTACAGAATCAGCCTCTATTACCTTCAACAATCTGGGTCCTCATTTGACTGACCCTGGAAGGCTGGAAGACTGAGTCAACCTTGAGCCTGGTGAGATTCGAACACCTTTTAACATTTAATGCTGTTGCGTGCTGCTTTTTCCCAATTCTCTCGTCCATTGTTCCCAACAATTGGCAGTTTAGCCTTTCAGCTTATTGTCTGTTTATTAATGGTCTGCTAATTTCAGTAATTTATCTTATCTTTTAAAACACTTCTGCTCACATTTAGGTGAGGTATAAATACACTGATAATAACATTAGGGAGAGAAATAGTAACATTTTAAACCATGATGTATGACACTGATCACTGATCTTAGCCATCGATTATATGGGTATAGATTTGTTGATTTTTAACTCTTGGGATTTATTTTGGATGCTTTTTTTTCCTCCCAGAGGAAGACTGAATGTGTTGGCAAATGTTATTCGAAAAGAACTTGAACAAATATTTTGTCAATTCGACCCAAAGCTTGAAGCAGCTGATGAGGTGGGAAAATATCCTTTCAACTTTTCCAAATATTGTCGGCTACTATTGGTTGTCTTGATCACACTGTTGTGTGGGTATTTTGGGTTTTGGCAACTTGATCAACTTTCCATAAAAGCTAGAGTGACCATTTGTTTAATTAATTTGGATGCTCTGCCATATCACTGAACAATAATTATTTACATTGTATATTAAATATATATATTTTTTAAAAAGCAAGGATTCCACACTTGGCCTATCAGGATGTAGCTGTCTGTGGAGATTCTCAGTCATCCAGGTCATGGTTGTCCCTTCATGGGGCTTTTTCAGGAGGCAACTGGACTTTTCTGTTGTTGTTTTTTCTTTGACGATGCTTTGCTTCTCATCCAAGAAGCTGCTTCTTCTTGCTCTATAATGGTTTTTTAATGTTTTATTATTCTCTGCGATTCTCTATGGATTTCATACTCACGAGACCAACTGCTAAGAATTAAGCAATGTTTCTTTAAGGAGCAGCTTTCTGTAACCTCACCATCCCCCCCCCTTCTCTGAAGAAACGTCTTGGATGAGAAGCGAGACGTCTTCAAAGAAAAACCTGAAAGTCCAGTTGTCTCTTGAAAAAAAGCACTTTTGAGACAACCATGACCTGGATGACTGAGAATCTTCATAAACTCTTGGTATATTGTATTTTGCTGATTCGATAAAGACATACAAATAAGTCAGAGTTTACGTAAAGAAATCATTGCTTAACATTCTGCCAATCCATCCTGGGAGCATATGCTTAGATTAACATTCCTAATTTCTGATTGCCTAAGGGATCTGGAGATGTAAAATATCATTTGGGAATGTATCACGAGCGAATCAACCGAGTAACGAACAAAAAGATCACCCTGTCCCTTGTGGCCAACCCATCTCATTTGGAAGCGGTAGATCCTGTTGTCCAAGGCAAAACTAAAGCTGAACAGTTTTACCGAGGGGATACCGAAGGAAGAAAGGTAACATTGTCTTAATAGCTTCGGTTGACTGTCATACAGGTTCCATTTTCAAAGCTCATTCTGGCTCAAGTTGAATTTATAGAAGGTAAGTGGGAAATCACCATGGATGTTCAGTACAAGCTGAGCAAATTATGCCTGGCATGTCATGTCATCATTGTGCAACCTAGAGGGGTCTCGGACAACTTGCCACGGCCAACTCCCTGTGGGAAAATTCACTGAGGGACAATTCTACGCAGGATAACTCAAGAGAGGGACAAGTGAATTGCAGCGGGCCTTGTCTTGCTTTAGGTTTGAACCTTCTCAACTTTGGAAGTCCTCCAGGCTGGGGTGAGCTGCAGTTCTCTACTTGTCCCTCTCTTGAGTTATCCTATGTTGAATTGTTCCACAGCAAGTGGTCCCACAGTGAGTTGGCCACCGTGAGTTGGCCAGGGTGAGTCAGCCACTGTGAGACAGCCAGGGCTAGTCAGCCATGGTGATTTGTCCCATTCCAACCAGGAGAGAAGCTGGAGAATTCATTTGTGAGCTCCAGAAGCTCTTTTAGGGAATTTGGCCCCAAGACATTGAGGGCACTAAAGGCCATAACCAGTAGGTCTCTGTATCTCCAGAAGAAGTGCTTCAGGATCTGTGGAAATGCAAAGATCTTCTTTTCAAAATCATTACAGAACCCGTACCTTTCCAGACCCACCTGGTAATTTTGAGAACTGCTCTTTGCTTAAGGCATGAAGTGGCTCCAGGGTGCAGCTTTTAAAGGATTGCACAAATCCTTAAAGAAACACCAACATGGTTCATGCAACTGCTTCACATTCACAGCTCCTCTTCCAACGCACTTGCATCACCTTCATAATAATCTTTGTGAATTCCATCCAAAAACAGAAATGCTTGTTTGTAAGATCGTTGGTTGGTAACTACATGTATTATTTTTAAACCCATTACAACTTAGGTTATGTCTATACTTCTACATGGAGATGCGGCCTTTGCTGGTCAAGGAGTGGTTTATGAAACTTTCCATCTGAGTGATCTTCCACCATACACCACAAATGGAACTATTCATGTTGTGGTCAACAACCAGGTACAAAGCAGAGACTGTCCTTAAGAATTTGAGTTGCATTAGCATCTTTCAACAGCTCTTTTTGAAGCTACTGTAATAGATAACAGATCCTATGTGACATTTGGTCCCGCATGGAATTGAATTTTTCTATGGCAGAAAAATATTGGTTAAGAATTACAGCTCTTAGAAGATCCAGTTAACCAGAGTTGTAGCCCCAACACATTTGGAGGATATTAAATTGGAGATTCCTGTCTATCTGTCTGTCTGTCTCTCTCTTCCCCCTCCCCCCTCTCTCTTAAAGTGTAATAATATTGTAAAGTGTAACAAAATAATATTGGTTTGCATATGCGGGTTAACTCTGAATTTAAAGCAAAGTCATGCTTGTTCAATCTTGAATTGACACGGACTGTGTAGATTTTATTTTCTCTGTCTCTTCTGCTACTGAAAATGTTGTTAAATTGAAGAAGAAAAGAATGAAATAATACTTCCGGCGGTGATGTCAGCGTGAGTGGGGCGAGGGAACTGGGCTCCGTTCTTGAAACTTAACTTTTCCCAGCTAGGAAGCCTAAATAGGCACTATCAATCCCAGAGAGATTGATAGAAAAAAGAGGAATCTTTGAGGACCTTGGGGGGGGGGGAAGCAATCCCTCCGAAGGTTCAGGAGAAACCTAATTCTGGCGGGGAAGAAACCAGACATTTTGGCTGGCCCGAAGTGCTGACAGCCAAGGAGTAGGAAGCGAAGATCAAAACCAACAGAATTGCAATTGGTAGGAGAGAAGATCCCAAAAAGGAGGTACAATTATATTGTTGAACGGGGGAGCAGAGATACCGAGACTCCAAAACTTGAGGCAGAAATACTGCCAAATAAACACAGTGATTAGAAGGAAGAGGAGTGGAAGAAACAATTTGACAAGCAGTGACTGCGCAAAAGGTGAGATATTAGGTGAAAAGAGGAAAGAAAACTCCAGCTGGATATATCTTGAGGATTGAGCGGTAGTGATTATAAATTAAATATATTTATTCCATTATTGTTCATGTTATTAGGACTGTGAAATTTACGGAAGGATTTAAAGAACGAAAAAGACTTTATTAAAGGCGGAACTTGAGTGGTGATTTGAGACATTGGATTTAATGGAGGTGTAGACGGAATAGAACTGGAAAACAATAAGATTAGGGATTTCTAATTAAGGCTGTTGAAATTGGATATTTTGGACATTTTTGGAGATTGACAATAAACTTTACAATTGAAGAGAATTGAAGTGGAGGATAAAGGACAGAAAAGAAAAAAAGGGACTGGACAGAGAACGATGAAAGACTGGGAGAAGATTGCACAGAGTTAAGGAAATAATAATAATAATAATAATAATAATAATAATAATAATAATAATCATCATCATCATCATCATCATCATCATCATCATCATCATCATCATCATCTATGGATACCTGGAAAGAAATAACTTGCTTCCTGTAGAACAGAAAGGATGCTGCAAAAACTCAAGAGGAACAAAAGATCAATTGCTGATCGACAAGCTAATCCTAAAGAACTCAAAGAAAAGACGAACCAACCTGTTCATGGCTTGGATAGACTATAAGAAAGCATTTGATTCAGTTCCCCATAGCTGGATCAAGAAATGCCTGGAAATATTAGGCATCAGCAGCAACATACAAAAATTTATGGAATCTTCAATGAACCTCTGGAAAACAAAACTTATGGCTAATGAAGAAGAACTGGGTGAAGTTGAAATTAAACGAGGCATTTTCCAGGGCGATTCCCTTTCACCCCTACTTTTTATACTCTCAATGCTACCACTGACAATCATTTTGAAGAAGATGAACTGTGGATACGAGCTTGCAAAGAAAGGACTGAAAATCTCGCACTTGATGTACATGGATGATTTGAAGCTGTTTGGTAAAACAAAAGCTGAAATGAATTTATTAATTGAAAACACAAAAGAATTCAGCCAAGACATTATGCAGTTTGGAATTGACAAATGTGCAACAATAGCAACCAAAGCAGGCAAGATCATAGAAGAGGATGGAATAGAACTAGAGAATGAAGAAATGATAAAGGCAGTAAAATCAGAAGAAGGCTACAAGTACTTGGGGATTTTAGAAGCCTCTGACTTAATGCATAATAAAGTCAAGGAATTAACTTCAGCCAAGTACATTCGGCGAATTCGTAAGATATTAATGTCCAAATTGAGTGGAGGAAACATCATAAAAGCCATAAATACCTGGGCTATACCTGTGATTAGATACTCTGCAGGAATAATTGACTGGACCCAGATGGAGTTAGACAATTTGGACAGAAAAACAAGGAAGCTTATGACAATGAATCATGCCTTGCACCCTAAAAGTGATGTTGACCGATTATATTTACCAAGAGCAGAGGGTGGTCGAGGACTCCTACAAGTAAAGCAGACTGTGGAAGAAGAAAAATGCAGCTTGAATGATTACATCCAGAAAAGTGAAGAACCAATGATTAAGGAAGTAAATAAAGGAGGCCTTTTAAAGACAACTCAAACAAAAGCAGAATATAAGAAAGAAGTAACTGAGCAGCGAGCTGAAAATTAGAAACACAAAGCTCTGCATGGCCAATACTTGAAAAGTATTGAAGGCAAAGCTGACCAGAAACTAACTTGGAACTGGTTAAGATCAGGAGTACTGAAAAAAGAAACAGAAAGCTTTATTTTGGCAGCTCAAGAACAAGCCCTAACCACAAACTGCATGAAGGCAAAAATTCAACATGTTACCACCAGCAGCAAATGCCGCCTCTGTAATGAGAAAGAGGAGACAGTCGACCACCTGATCAGTGGGTGCAGCAAAATTTCACAAACTGACTACCTACAACGCCATGACCGTGTTGCTAAAATCATTCACTGGAAATTGTGCCAGAAGTTTGGATTTGAGTACAGCAAAAACCACTCGGAACATCAGGTTGAGAAAGTTTTAGAGAATGAGAAACTCAAGATCTTGTGGGACTTTAGGATTCAAACTGACAGGCACTTGGTCCACAACACACCTGACATAACAATAGTTGAAAAGAAAAAAGTATGGTTCATCGACATTGCAATACCTGGTGATGCACGGATTGAAGAAAAGCAGCAAGAAAAAATCACAAAGTACCGGGATTTGCAAATTGAAGTTGAGCGACTGTGGAAAAAGAAATTGTGTGTTGTCCCGATTGTAATTGGAGCCCTTGGAGCAATACCCAAAGGGCTACCCTGCTATTTAGAAATTCTAAATTTGCCGGACTTGAACATTTTGACTCTCCAAAAAAACCACCTTACTCAGAACAGCTTACATCCTCCGACGATACCTTAACAGTTCCTAGGTCCTTGGTTAGGACTCGAGCTGCTGAGCTATTAACCAGCCTCAAAGGCTGTGAATCTCACTAAAGATTAACCAATAATAATAATAATAATAATGTCAAGAAAAAAGAATGGTTCATTGACATTGCAATATCTGGTGATGCACGGATTGAAGATAAGCAGCAAGAAAAAATCACAAAGTACCGGGACTTGCAAATTGAAGTTGAGCGACTGTGGAAAAAGAAATTGTGTATTGTCCCGATTGTAATTGGAGCCCTTGGAGCGGCTACCCCACTATTTAGAAATTCTAAATTTACCGGACTTGAACATTTTGACTCTACAAAAAACCACCTTACTCAGAACAGCTTACATCCTCCGATGATACCTTAACAGTTCCTAGGTCCTTGGTTAGGACTCAAGCTGCTGAGCTATTAACCAGTCTCAAAGACTGTAAATCTCACTAAAGATTATTTATTAATAATAATAAATATTATTATTAATATTTATTAGGGGCAGAGGACTATTGCAAATCCATCAAACTGTAGAAGAAGAAAAATGAAGTTTGAATGATTATGTGAACCAAAGTACAGAAAAATTGCTGCAGGCTGTGAAAACAGAGAACATTATAAAAACAACAGAAGGCAGAATAGAAGGAAAAACAGCTGGATGACAGATTAAATAGATGGAAAACCAGAGCTTTGCATGGACAGCACTTGAAAAACATTGAAGGAAAATGTGATGACAACTTTACATGGGCATGGCTTAAGATGGGAACCATCAAAAAAGAAACAGAAGGTTTAATACTCGCTGCTCAAGAGCAAGCACTACAAACTAATGCCATGAAAACGAAGATACAAAAATCCACCGATAATCCAAACTGCCGACTTTGCAACAACAAAGTCGAAACTATTTCACATTTAATATGTGAATGCAGCAAAATTGCACAAACTGATTACAAAGCGAGACATGACTGAGTTCTAAATTAGTCCACTGGTCATTATGTAAAAAATATGACTTTCCTGTATCCAAAAAGTCATGGGAACATAAACTGGAAAAAGTTATAGAAAAGGAGAAGGTGAAGATCTTGTGGGACTTTCGAATAGAGATGGATTGTCACTTGGAACACAACATGCCAGATATCACAGTTGTCGGAAACCGAAACGTGCTATTTATTGACATTGCAGTACCAGGAGACGCCAGAGTCGAAGAAAAAGAACTGGAAAAAATCATGAAATATTGCAACCTGGCCATCAAAACTACATGGCTATGGATGAAACATGTAACAGTGATACCCATTGTCATCGGGGCACTTGGTACCATGTCCAAGAATTTTATAAAGTTCATCAGCAAATTGCAGCTTTCTGCAATAACACCAGCAGAACTGCGAAAAACTGCGCTACTTGGAACATCGTACATCTTAAGAAGGTACTTGGTTGGCGAATCCGGAAGCAGCGCGGCAGTACTGGCTGGGAAAAATGTCGGGCTCCGACGAACTCGGCAAAATCCAGCCAGATGAACCGTCACTGGTGAGTCTTTGGACCGAAGCTGTCCTGTAGGGACAGTGAAGAAAGAGAGGCAACTCAGTGTCTAAAGAGGGACAGGCAAGTCCCTTGGATAGCCCGAGAAACTCTCCCCGAGCTGGTGATGGGGGGATGGGCAGCGATCAGAGTGAATCGCCATGAAGCTGGAGCCTCTGGAGCAAGTGATGTGCAGGAGGGAAGATTTGGACAGAGTCCTGGTGTTGGGTGAGTGATCGGCTAACCCACAGACAATAAAAAGAAAATTTTAAATATTTTCAACTACTAAACAATTACTAAAATTACCCCGGCATGGAAATTGCGGCTAAATAGCGGTGGGGGGAGATGGCAGATGGAAAGAGAAAATGAGAATGACAAGCGCGCCATAGAAAAACCCGAATAAAGAATTAAAAGTGATGGACAAATGGAAATGTAAATCTGGAACTTGGATAGTCTCGGTTTTTTGGTGCTGTCTTCCAGTTAACACGTGGGTTACATCTACGGAGCCAGGGCAGTCCAAGTATGAGAGGTCAGGGCCACAATAAAACTGAGGGTCTCTTCGTGATCCCCCAATTGCATTTCAATGGGTTCGGTCACAAAGCTGGCTGGGCCCCCTCCTGCAATCGATCCGTCCAACTGGCAGAACGCAATGGGCCTTTTTAATGTTTTTAGCCTCAGGCCCATTTTCTCCACCACTTCCGGGCTGATTATGCACCTGCTGCACCCAGAATCTAATAGGGTTAACATCTGCGCATGTGCCCCTGTGGACGGCACCCTTATTTCTATGGGGATGAGCATGGGGCCCTCAGTGTGATTCACCAGATCATCGGAGTCGGAGTCTGTCCTGCTGTTGTCCGCGGTGGTAAGAGTTCCCAACTCACCCTGGTTTCAGGGAGTGAACTCAACGACTTCCCCTTTCAGGGCGGTTTCGCGAGCTTTTGCGGGTGCTTTGTCAGCCTTCTTTGGTCCCGAGCTGGTAGATTTTGGCACTGGCTTGGAGAAACATTCAGCGGCCCGATGGCCTTCCTTTCCACATTTGAAGCACGTGAGGTGCTTCGATTTGGGTTTGAATTCTGCTCTCCCTGCGCCCGTCTTTGGTGCTCCTTTGCGGTAGAAGGAGGATGACGGGTCCCCTGCACGGCCCCCTCGGAGTCGTCTTCGGGCCAGTTCGATCTCCACATCCTCAGCTACTACGTACCAACTCTGCAAGTCTTCGGGGACCCCCCATGCTCTACATTCTTTGTATATGTCTTCATTTAGTCCGTCCTTGAAACTCTCCAGTAGGTCCGCTTCTGACCACCCTGTCATGTAGGGCGCCAGTTCGCGAAATTCTTGGGTGTATTCTGCCACCGATCTCCGGCCCTGCTGGATACCCTTCATTCTGAGTCTCGCTTTCCGCTTAGCTAGGTGGTCTTCAAACCGCCTCCTAAGAGCCCCCATGAACAGGTTGTAATTCCTCAGCAAGGGAGAGTTATTATTGTGGAGGACCACCATCCATTCAGCTGCTACTCCCTCTAAGACATTTGTGACGCATCTCACTCGTGCCGCATCTGATAAGTAATCCTCCCCACAGTCCTGCATGTGGTTCCACACTTGGGTCAAGAAAAGCCCCAAGGTCTTCGGGTTCCCATCATATTTTCCGGTTCGGGGGGAATTTTTGGCTTTTTGCGTCTGCAGGGTGGGGCCTGCAAGGCTGGGGGTCCCTGGGCTGCTGCATGCCTCGCTTGAGCTCCAGAAGCCTGAGATGTTTCTTCCCCAGCTTCCTCTTCCTCTCCCCCACAGGCTGTCTCTTCTGGATCCAGCCTGGGGTAGTCTCCTCCCTTCCCCACAGGGAATACATAAGACTCACGGCTTTTCTGGCTTCCCTCGGCATCGCGGAGGAGTTGCATTGCCTGAGCAATCATGCGGCTCTCCTTTTGCTCTTGCAGCCACACCGCCTCTCCCTTATGAGGTCTGGAGCTGGTTACTCCTTGGGGGGTCCTCCCCAGGTCCGGCAACCTTCCTACTCCCCTCGACCATCTAGCTTCCTCTGGCTCCTCTCTCAGCCAAATTTTTTCCATCCATTCTGCAGCTTCCTTCTCCGCTTGAAGTGAAATTATAGTAGAGCCAGAAGCTCCCATCTGGTCTCCTTCACTCTCTTGTTCAGACATGAGCCCCCTCAGTGTTTATCCGGGATGGCTGGAGATGAGATTCTGCGTAATGTCAGATGTGCTTCCTTCAAAGTCCAGGAAAGAATGACCCAAATTCCATTGTTTATAGAGAAAGGTACTTTTACTAGAAGATGAAGTGAACGCAACCAAAGGAAAGCAGAATCTAAGGCAATACCCGCGAAAATTGCATATAGAAAGCATCCCCTCCCACTGTCCACTGTATATCATCCAATCCAAAGGTCTTCCAGGGGTCAGGTGGAAGCACACATCTGGCAGCATCATCAATCAGGAATGCCACGACCATTGGCCCGATGGCAGCTTCAAAGATACAGTCCGGTAGCTTAACTGTCGGTTTCGATTTCTCCAGATTCCTCCAGCACCCTCCCCCCCCATGTTACCTAGCTCTCCCCCCTCCCGTTACTATGGCAGCCAAAGCTGTAAAGGCGGAGGCTGACAATCAGATTATAAACTTATTGATGATATATAAAGGTGAAAGAAGATGTGAAAACTGGATTTTTTCTCCATGGATGTGGATTACAAATAAAATGGCAATTTGTTAATTAGATGAGTGGAACTGTGGATTATAGAGAGACATCTGCAGAAGAAGGAAGAGCATGATATGGAATTATTTTACTTTTAAAACCTTGAACTTTTAAAAAAAGATAACTGGCGAGAACTAAGGAGGATACGTTTTGCCTACAAGAGGACAGACTTTGATGATTATAAAAGAAGGACCTTAATGTGATTTAAAACTGGAATAACTCAATCCAGAAAGAATAAAATGGAACAGGAACTTAATGAACTGATAAAGACGATGTGTTTGGAAATAAAAGAAATGATTATAAATTTGCATGGAAAATCGAAATCTGAGGAGGCAAAGACAGAACTAGAATGTGCTGAAGATGAAAAAGAAATGACTAAAGAGAAACAAGAAAGATAGGTGGATAATGAAGAAGACAAAGAGACTGACTATGGAAAAGCGAATAATTGTAATATTAAATATGGACAAAAAGAAAAGAAACAAAGAAGAGGGTGGAACAGGGAAAATACAAAAAACTTAAATGATTACACTGAGATTAACAGTGGAAGGGTAAGAAAGAGGGAAAAGAGATGGAAAATAATAAGAAATAAAGGACAAAATAAAAGATTTTATGATTTTAAAATACAAAATAAGCATACTAGAATTAACAATGAAAAGGAAAAGAAAAAGGAAAGAAAAAAGGAAAGAAAAAGGAGAAACAATGGGAAATATAGGGCAAAATAGGAGAGTGCAGAACTTTAAAATACAAAAGAAAGGAAGAAAAAGGGAAAACCAAAGGCAAAGAAGGAAAAGAGGGTCGAGGAGAAGGAAAAATATTAAAAATATAAATGATTACACTGGGATTTACAGTGGAAATATAAGAAAGAGGGAAAAGAGATGGAAAATAATGGGAAATAAAGGGCAAACATTTCACGATTTTAAGATACAAAATATTAATATTTCGTATCTTTTCGTATGAAAAGATACGAAAAAGGAAAAGAAAAGTAGAAACAAAGGGAAAACTGTAATAAATGTCACATGCTCAAGGATATTGGAGGTTTACAGAATGATAAGTTTTAACAATATGAATAAATCAGTTGAGGGAAATGTAATATTTGAAATATTCCAAACTATATATTTGAAACATAGTTAAAAAGAGAAAAAAAGACAAATTAAGAATATTTTAAGAACTAATCGGATTGGGTAAAATGAGAAAGGATTAAGATGCGCTTTATAAATATATATTTGAATAAGTGGAAATATATTGTTAAAATGTTTTGAGAAATATATTTAATGATTGAAATTGAATGTAAAATTGAATGAAATTGAAATGATAAAAATGATTTAAATGTTATACTTGCAAGAAGTAAAGTAGAAAAAATATATTGGTAAAAGTAAAAAAGACAAGAGAGTAGAAAAGTGTTTGAGTAAAGACTTAAAGGAAAAAAGAGAATAAGATGAAATATATTGTTAATAATTAAAAAGATAAGGGATCGGGGCTGCCTGAACTCCAGAATGGAAAACATTAAATTGAAAATGAATACAGCAATAGCGAGAGATGAAGGAATTGGAGGGGAGTAGGAAGGAGAGAGAGGGATGGAAGAGTAAGGAGGAAGGAAGGGAAGGGAAAGCAGAGTAGGAGAGAAGGTAAGACGGGAGAAGAGAGGAGGAGAAGGGAAGGGGAAGTAGAGAAGAGAAGAAGAAGGTGGGGGGAAAAAGTTGGAAGGAGGGAGAGGTTAGGTTTGAGGAGAGAGATTGCTGTATAATAAAAAAGAAGAAGATGAAGTGGAAGAAAGGCAGCTCTGAACAAACAAATATAAATATATTAGGAAAAAGAATGAATTGTTAAAGAATAAAAGAGGACAAATATGTACAACTAGCAAAGTTAGAATTTAGGGATAAATGAAGAAGGTGTTTATATATGCAAGTATAGAAATACTGAGATATATTCAAAAAAAAAGGAAAGGGGGAAGACGATATTGAAAAAAATTGTAATTGAGTAAAATGTATTTGAATTTGACTAATTGTATAAGATAAGAAATGACCAACACTCTGTTCAAAAAAAAAGAAAAGAAAAGAAAGAAAGATGTGGGTGAAGGTGGGAGAGGAGAAAAGAAAAAACCCAATAAAACTTGTTTAAAAAAAAGAAAGAAGGTACTTGGTTGATACCTAGGATGCTGGCAGCAACCCATATCAACCATTAGCCCCAGTCAATGGTATTTGTGATGCATTTTTAAATGTTCAGTTGACTGAGTTTCATATTTAATGAATAATAATAATAATAATAATAATAATAATAATAATAATAATAATAATAATAATAATAATAATAATAATAAGAGACAGATGAGACTTTCAGCCTTTGTAATATAAAAACATTAAGAACCAAACATAATTGTGAGAGATGAAATAAATGTCTAATTGAAAGCAATCAAGTTATTAAGATAAATGGTGGAATATATAAATTAAGAAGTTTATAAAGTTTTGCATGATTAAGTGATTATTGATACAGTAAACATTTGATTATTGTTGTTAGAAAATTAATTATTAGTAATTGTTAATAATTATTGATATAAATATCAGACACTTTAATGACTCCAATAGAAGACAATCTTTGTAATTCAGGTTTATATTGTGGAGTCCTCGGGGTTCTTTGAGCCCGGTGGTTTTCTTGTAGACATTTCATGAGCCAGCTAGGTAACATCATCAGTGGGTTTTGTTTTTTTTTAATTATTACCTAACTTGGCAATGAAATATCTGCAGGCAAAACAACCCAGCTCAAAGAGCACCAATGAGTCCACTTGAATGACTTTCCGTTACAGAGAAGTGAAAGAAAAGGAGCACTGCATTTACTTGGTTAACCAGTTTATCTCGCGTTTTAAGATTGGTTTTACTACAGACCCACGAATGGCTCGGTCCTCTCCATATCCGACAGATGTGGCCCGGGTAGTCAATGCACCCATCTTCCATGTGAACGCTGATGATCCAGAAGCAGTGATGTATGTATGCAGTGTTGCTGCCGAGTGGAGAAACACTTTTAACAAAGACGTGGTTATAGATCTGGTGAGGGCTCCTATTCTTTACTCAAACGGGTATCTCAATGTGTGCATAAAATCTTCCTTCCCATGCGTACAGGAGAGCTTTTTAAAGCAGCCCCTTCCTCTCAGTGAGTTTTCTGCTGGTGCTGCTGCAAAATGTCTTCTGGGAATTTCTCAGGAGCAAAGCTGTTGTGAGAAGAGACCATCAGTACAATCTTGCCTTTAGACCCCTAGACTCTGAAGGGAATGCCTGTACTTTTCAAATTGTGGTCCTTAAGTTCTCCAGAGAGTCCTGAATGTGAGACAGTGTGAATAAGCTGAACGGTTCTCTTAAATGTATGTAGAAGTCAATGAAAAATAGGATCTCAGGTTGCTGTGATTAGATGCTTCACTCTGCAGGAAACCAAAGAAATTATTCTCTTTAAAAATATACCGCTTATGCTTGCCAATGGTTCATATTTTGCTTTTTTAAAAACTTGCAATTGGGTGGATAGCAACATAGAACATGCAATGCCGGAAGTGATTGCTAGATTGATGGCATCCACCTATCCCCCCCCCCGCCTTGCTCTCTGCTCTTCACCCACCCATCCATCTTTATGATTATCACACTGATGTATTTATTCTTGACGGGTCATTATTTAGTTTATTGTTCTATTATTTTACTTCTGTTCTGTTTACACACCTTTCATTTTTCTTCCTTTTTATGACTTTTCTTTAGCCTCTGATACTGGCTGGTAGTCCTACAGTGAGATAGGCAGCAAATAAATTTAACAAATAAATAAATATATGTTGTTGTTGTTGTTGTTAGTTGCAAAGTCATGTCCGACCCATCGCGACCCCATGGACAATGTTCCTCCAGGCCTTCCTGTCCTCTACCATCCTCTGGAGTCCATTTAAGCTCACGCCGACTGCTTCAGTGTCTCCATCCAGCCACCTCCTTCTCTGTCGTCCCCTTCTTCTTTTGCCCTCCATTGTTCCCAGCATGAGGCTCTTCTCCAGGGAGTCCTTCCTTCTCATTAGGTGGCCAAAGTATTTGAGTTTCATCTTCAGGATCTGGCCTTCTAAAGAGCAGTCAGGGTTGATCTCCTCTAGGACTGACCGGTTGGATCGCCTTGCAGTTCAATATTGCAATTACTGCAATATTGCAATAAATATATACATATCAACAATTCATAGTTTAGTAAGTTTGAACACCATTTTATATGGAAAATGGCAAAAAGACATCAGAAAAGAAAGGAATAATTTCTTTGCTCTGTTTAGAGAGTGAATACGGTACAACTTCATCCTGATGTCTGTGGAGATTCTCAGTCATCCTGGTCATGTTTATCCTAAAGGTGCTTTTTCAAGAGGCAACTGGACGGTTTTTTCCTTGAAGATGTTTTGATTCTCATCCAAGGAGAAGCTGAATAGCTAAAGAAGCTTCTTGGATGAGAAGCAAAACATCTTCAGGAAAAAAACAACAAAGATATTCCAGTGGCCTCTTAAAAAAGCATCTTTGGGACTTCATCCTGATGAAAACCCAACCTTCCTCTGCAGGTTTGTTATCGAAGACGAGGCCATAACGAAATGGATGAGCCCATGTTCACTCAACCACTGATGTACAAGCAGATTTCAAAGCAGGTGCCGGTGTTGAAAAAGTATGCTGACCAGCTGATTGCCGACGGGGTGGTCACGCTGCAAGAGTTTGAGGTAGACCATGGCAATGGGGGTGGTGGTGCTGGTGACAAGGAACGTTGCCGGAACCCGTTGCTCCAACTGGGGCATCTTTCCACTGATCGTTATTTTTCTATATGTAACTAATGGTGGAAACCAGGTTGTTACTTAAAAATAAAGTAACATTTTAACATTTAGCAACGTTAAGCAAAACAAGAACGAAGACCAGTAGTCATGATGAGTGAATAATAACCAGAAAGGTGAAAAGCAAATCAGGGACAAGGGATGGAAGATTTGACGGTTGCACACAACACACCATTTCTAAAACGGGGCTTAAACCCAAAGGTAACTTCTCAAAGATTACCAGCATCCATTCTGTGTGTCTCAGGACTTCGGAGAGATGGAGTCCAGTGTCACTGGAAGCAAGAACAGATCAGAGAGACCCACCAAAGATTGTGGGTACCTTGTTAAGCGGAGTTACTTCAAAAAGCTTGATTCTGTTATAGAAGAGTAGCCGGGTGTCATTTAAATTATTATTGCATTTCTCTTGCCTGAGGTCTTCTTCCCCAAATAATGGCCTGATCTTGAATCCTACTCATTGTGATTTGGAAAGCAGGAAATCTCTTATGTATTATGGTGATAAAAAACACAATGGGATTATATTTATTTGTTTTTGCTTGTCTACACTGTTGTTCCTCTGGAGAGCCTTGTTCACGGTGAGGAAGGGGGAGGGGGCTCTCTTATCCTCATAGTGGATGAAATATTAGGGGGTGGAGGTCTGAAGAAACATCAGGTGAGCTCATTGGTCAAGTGAGGACTTCAGTTTTTATTTATTTATTTATTTATTTATTATTTCAATTTGTATACCGCCCTACTCCCGAAGGACTCAAGTTTTAGAATATAATGGTGTAACCTCAGGGACTGAAGGCTCCTTCACTCACGGGGTCTCTATGAAGGGAGAGTCCTTCCTAAGCTGCTCTTCAAAGAATCAAGGCATCATCCAGCATGGCCTTAGTTGAGGGCCTTCTAAAATCTGCACACGTTCTTCAAAAGTCCAAGAACTTCCACAGAGAACTGTGAATGTAGGTCTTTGACGGCTATCATTAGCCTCCAAGGAATATCCTCCTATGTGATTTATAAATCATAAATAAGTGAGATGTGGTTGATACACTTGATACATCACATAGTTCTGATATGTGTTTATGGGAAGATACTCATGCAAATTTGGAAAATCCGAAGAATGTCAGGTAGATGAATGCTTGCAACCAAATAGTCTTTCTTGTCCTGCTGAAAACTGCAGTTAATCATAGTTTTCTGTTATATATGAGCCTAGGACTATGACTACTCTCTTTTGGATATACCACATTTGGAAGTTAGTGTTACATCTGTACAGCCAAGGCAGATATCATTTCGCTTAGTGTGCTAAATTAGTCTCGTTGCTTAGATTCAGAAATAATTTGATGGTTCCTTTCCCATACTGATATTTAATCAGTGGATTGGCATTGATAACATATTTACTTGTGGACAAGATTTAAGCCACATCAAGAAGGTTGGCAGCATTTTTCAAGAGGAAACCAAAAAAGGGAAAATACAAAAAAGGAGACAAAGATTGATTCTGGATAACAGTTGGTTAAAAACTCACTCTCTGATCGAACCACTAGTTCCCGTCTGTGATTTCTCCCTCCCCCTCCTTCTCTTCTACAGGAAGAAATTGCAAAGTATGATAAGATCTGTGAAGAAGCTTACACCAGGTCCAAAGATAATAAAATTCTCCATATTAAACACTGGCTGGATTCTCCTTGGCCAGGTAACAAGATGGTTGGCAATTGCATTGAGATGCTCGGCTTTTCAGTACCCCCACCCCCACCACTGCCCCAAGCATGGCTAATCGCGCACGTAATGTTTCCACACTTTAAAATAATGCATTGTGATTGGTTAAATGTTGTTTTTGTTGAGGTGATCAAGAGTATTGGCATATGAAACATGTAAAAAAGGAGCAAAGTCCCATTGGCATAATTATGGCTGCCTACTTGACTCTTTTCTCACACACACACACACACACACACACACACACACACACACACACACACACACACACTCCCCAGCATCCTTTGCAATGGTGACAGCTTTCTTATTATTTTTCTCTAATCATCCTATGTCTGTCCCTTTGTGGGCCTCTTCAAATATTAAATTTACAAGACAGAAGCTGTTGTCAGCATGTTTGAGAAGCAAAAAGGAAGTGGTACCTTCAGCAAATCTCCCTTCCCACAAAAGAGGTTAAAAATATTTCACTTTCCACCTCCTATCCTAATCCTATCTTTCTCTTAAGGTCTCTGAAACCACCAAGCCAGAAAGTCTTTTCAGCCTAAAAGTGGTTTCTCATCTCCATAGAAATCATCAAAGGTTGGGTGGGCAATATGTCTGAATAAATATATAATATCTCAGAATATATAATATTAATTGGTGGGTCCCCATGTGGGAGGTTGAGCCCTTTCTCAGGATATGACTTCGGCCTCGGAAGTTGGCAATAATTTTGCAATAAATTTGATTAAAGAAAAGAATATAATTAACTTTGTTTCTTCTTGGAAACCACTTTTGGACTTTGTGCAGGAGGTGGGAAAAAAATAAAATTTTGATTTGGGGTTCTGCTTGATTTTGAGTTTAGATAGGTTTGTTATTATAGAAATGGCTAATATATATTATTATGTAAAAGTAAAAGTTAAGGTTGTATGCTATTACCTTATTGTCAAGCTTGTCCCAGCTTGGGCATTTAGGAAAGATTAGATTAACACAGTTGGAAGGGATCTTGTAGGTCATCTAGTCCAACCCCCAGCCCAAGCAGGAGACCCTACACCATTTCTAACAAATGGCAGTCCAATCTTTTCCTGAGAGCCTCCAGTGATGAAGCTCCCTCAACTTCCGAAGGCAACTTCTGTTCCATGGGTTGATTGTTCTCACTGTCAGAAAATTTCTCCTTATTTCTAGGTTGAATCTCTCCTTGATCAGTTTCCATCCATTATTCCTTGTCTGGCCTTCGGGTGCTTTGGAAAATAGGCTACCCCCTCCTCCTCTCTGTGGCAGCCCCTCAAGTATTGGAAGATGCTCTCCTATCTCCCCTGGTCCTTCTCTTCACTAGACCAGCCAGGCCCAGTTCTGTAACCGTTCTTCATATGTTTTAGCCTCCAGTCCCCTAATCATCCTGGTTGCTCTCCTCTGCACTTTTTCTAGAGTCTCAACCTCTTTTTTATAGTGTGGTGACCAAAACTGGATGCAGTATTCTAGGTGTGGTCTTACTAAGGCTTTATAGAGTGGTATTAGTACCTCACTTGATTTTGATGTTAATACAATTTAGGATTGCATTGCCTTTTTTGGCTGCTGCTGCTGCACACTGTTGCCTCCTATTTAGCTAGTTGTCCACTAAGACTCCAAGATCCCTCTCACAGTCACTGCCACTAAGCCTGGTTTCCCCCAGTCTATATGTGCAGTGGTGAAATCGTCGAGGTCTGCTACTGGTTTGCTGTGGGCACATGCGCAGTGTGCGCCAAATGTGCGCTATGCGCATGTCCGTACTACAGGTGCTACCACGCAGTGCTGAAAAAGGAGGCTTAAGAAGGTAAGTAGAAGGGGGAGAACAGCTGTGCCACATGATTTAGATTTGCTAGAAAGCAGGATTTCCTGCTTTCTAGCAAATACAAATCTTGCGGCACAGCTGAACTGGAAATACTGGTTCGGACGAATCAGTACCATTTTTTTACTACTGGTTCAGGCGAACTGATAGCTTTTATTACTACCAATTTTGGAGAACTGGTCTGAACTGGTAGCATTTCACCCCTGAATATGTGTATTTTTGGTTTTCCTTGCCTAAATGTAAGACTTTGCTTTTCTCTCCATTGAATTTCATTTTGTTAGATAAGGCCCAGTGTTCAAGTCTGTCAAGATCCATCTGGAACTTGAGCCTATTTTCGAGGTGTTAGCTATTCCTGCCAGCTTAGTATCATCCTCAAATTTGGCAAGAGCTTTGGTAGTACAGGGGTTTAAGGCACCCTGTTATTAAGCTTATTAAGATCAGCTGCCTGCAATTACTGCAGGGTTCGAATCTCGCCAAGGCTCAAGGTTGACTCAGCCTTCCATCCTTTCTAAGGTAGGTGAAATGAGGACCCAGTTTGTGGGGGCAATAAGCTGACTTTGTATAAATATACAAAAGGATGAAGGCTATTGCTGAGCACATTGTAAGCCGCCCTGAGTCTTCGGAGAAGGGTGGCATATAAATCAAATTAAAAAATTAAAAAAAAAAAGTTCCCCTTCTATTCCCTCATCTAAGTCGTTTATGAAGATATTGAAGAGTCCTGAGCCTAAGACGGAACCTTGTGGCACCCCACTGCTTACTTCCCTCCATGTAGACTTAGACCCATTAAGGACTACTCGTTGAGGACGGTTTGTCATCCATCTGGTGGTGATGCTATCTATCCCACTTTTTTCTAGCTTATGAAGAAGTAGGTTGTGGTCTACTTTGTTGAATACCTTGCTGAAACCTAAGTATATTATATCCACAGTATTTCGCTGGTCTACTAATTTAGTCACTATGTTGAAGAATGAAATAAGATTGGTTTGGCATGATCTGTTTTTAACAAACCCGTGCTAGTTATTACTTTACTTGTTTCTAGATGTTGGCAGATCTGTTTTTTTTATTATCTTTTCCAGAAACTTCCTGGGTATTCATGTTAGGCTGATTGGTCTGTAGTTTCCATTTGTAGTAGAAGGTATACTTTTACTAAAAGCCAAGTGGTTACAGCATAAGCAAAGCCAGATCTGAGGATTCCCACATAAACCCAGTAACTTTCTTTTCTCCCAGGCCTTCCCCCACCATCTTGGTCATCTTTGTGTAATGTCCAATAAGGTTCAAACCAGTTGTTTTAAACCAGTTCTAAAGTTTGGTGTCTCTTTGGTGGACATTCCCACTCCGTTCCCATGCCTGTATCCTTGGATCGTTCAACCGTGGTCTCTGGTTGGCCCTTCTGGTTCCTGTCATATCCTCCCCTCCCCCCGTACTTTATGGCAGGCTGCCATCAAAGCAAAGCAGGGCTGCATGGTGGGATGGCAGGTGGGATTCAATGCTTTTCTTTTTCTTCTGATCCTTTCCCCTGCACTTTTTCCTCTTCCCCCTTCCCCATTTCCCCCATTATTTTCGTTTCTCTTTTTATTTCTGCATTTTGATAAACTTACACAAATTTGAACCCTGGTGGACCTCTGGAGTCCAATGCTGGATTTACAGAGGAGTCAAGCAGTCCGAAAGTAGACATTCCTGCAGCCCCATGACTTGATAGTGAAATACCAGAATAGCCCTAAGCTAATAATATCCAATCTTTCACAGAGTATTCCCGTTTCACATTGGGTGAAATCTGAAGTAGTGGGAAGAGGAGAGAAGATGGAGATAGTGCTGCTATCAGGGAGATTTCAGGTATTGGGAAAGGCCCCTCATGTCCATGTTTCCACCACTTCAGGTTTCACCCGAAGTGGAACAGCAATGCTCTCCCTTCCAGCTCTATTCTGATTAAGGATTAAGTTGGATCAGTGTTACATTCATTTATCATTTGGCCTGAAAGCAGAGATATAAATGGGAACTGAGAATTTAACATACTTATAACCTACAATCATTGAGAACAATGAACCAGTGGAACAGAAGTTGCCTTCAGAAGTTGTGGCTGCTCCAACTCTGGAGGCTTTTAAGAAGAGACTGGACAGGCACTTGTCTGGAATGGTCGAGGGCCTCTTGCTTGAGCAGGAGGCTGGACTAGAAGACCTCCGAGGTCCCTACCAACTCTGTTCTTTTGTTATTTGTAGATGGCACCTTTTGCTGCAATTCCTCAATTGACTTTCAAAGAGGGAGGGAGGGAGGGAGGGAGAGACTCAATGGTTTTGCATACTATTCCAAATGTCTCTATTTTCCAGGGTTTTTTAACTTGGATGGTGAACCAAAGAGTATGACCTGTCCTCCCACAGGCATCCCCGAGGAGCTACTGACCCATATTGGCCAAGTTGCCAGTTCTGTGCCCCTTGAAGGCTTCAAAATACACGGAGGTGAGGAACATCTTCCTTCCTTCCTTCCTTCTGGGTTGGGAACCTCAGCTTCTCTTCTCTTCCAGACAGCTGGGGTTTGGATCCCACAAAGATGCAAACTTCCTTTTTCTCCCTCGTTCCAATGATGATTTTCCAAAGAGGAAGCATTTACCCCCACTTCACTCCCCTAGCAGTGGGCATCATCATTATTTGAATCCAAATATCGGATTTGAATGTCAGGTTCATTAATTGTGCTTTTCTAAGAAACTGAACTGAAACCATCAGGAAGAAGTCATTAGCTTTAATGACCTAGGCAGATATCGCATTGGAATTAGTGCTAGCTCAATGGTAAATGAAGTAATAAGGTAATAAAGTAAATACAGTAATAGCAGATGTTCTTATTGATCGTGAACACAAGTCTTGTGCCTTTTACAATGGAGCTCATTGTACCTGCGCATTCCTCCAAGCGAACATGCGAAGTTAAAAGTTTTTTGTTTTTTGCACGATGGACTATTAAAAAAAAGTAGAAAGAAGAAAGAAGCCGGAAAGGCAGGGTTGTGAAGGAAATCAAAAATTGTGTCTACTCTGATCTTTCTGTATCTCTACATTTAAAAAGCCTCTGCTTTAACAGGTTCTCCTAACCACTGTCCGGCTTCTCTAAGGAGTCAACTTTCTCATGAACTAACAACATATTTTCACATCTTTGTATCTCTAGTCATGCTGTGTAGGTCTAATAACAAATTATTCAATCAGCTGGCTATATTTTATTTATTTTTTTTCCTTCCTTTGAGATTGATCCCCAGGAGGTTTGGGCAATTAAAATTCCCGAGAAGCCTTTATTGCAATGCTTTCAATTATAATTCTTTAATTCTCTAATGTCCAAGTGGCATGCAATTAACAAAAATGTTCTTACTAAATTACAATATCATTACTCATTAGGAAGCATTTGAAGGAAGCCATGTATATGATGTATGGCTAATAGAAGTTCTGTAGTTGCTAGAAAGTTTGATAGATGAATATTTGGTTAAATCCAGATAGACATTTCTGGGTCACTGAGAAGTAACCATCTGCGTGTTACTTTATGGGCATCTCTAAATGTTTCTAATTTTGAAGAGGCAATTGATTTGATTTTAGTTTATCAGACATACTAGAGTTGAAACAGTTGCAACAAAGTGAAATCTTGCTTGTTTCATGAATATTAAGCCTTAATATATGTATAAACAGAGCCTTTGCTTCTGTTGCGAAACGTCACAAATTCAGCAAATCATTCATTCTTCCATTAATGAAATGCAGAATGTGCATTATTTGTTAATAAGTATTTCTGCAGCATTTTATTATTTATTTATTTATTTATTTATTAGTCCAATTTATATGCTGCCCTTCTCCGTAGAAGAAGGGCAGCACGTAGGGCAGCAATGCATTAGGGTTACAATGCATTATAGCAATAGCCTGCATACTTATTTGTATATACCTGCTTATTAGGGCTTTCGGGCCCCCTAAGCGGTGTTGTTCTATACAAAGTTGGCTCATTGCCCCCACAATCCGGGTCCTCAATTTACCTACCTCGGAAGGATGGAAGGCTGAATCAACCTCGAGCCTGGTGAGATTCAAACTTGCACTAATTGCAGGCAGCTGGCAGCTAAGTGCTAGCACTTAACAGCACTTTAGTCCGCTGCACCATCAAGGCTCTTTTGTTGCTTATTTCATGAATAACACAATTTAAAATAAAAAGGTAGGCATTTAAATCAAACAGGCAGAGGTTAAAAATGGTAACAAAACTTAGAGATGAATACTAAGTTGTCTGGGGAAATAGATACCGATCTAAGGATTCAATTTTAAATGCAAATATATTACTGGTATGAGGTATAAGGAGGATTAAGGAGGCTTTATATGTATACTCAAAGTATTCTGTGATTTAACAACAACAAGGTAAATAATAAGACAGGACTGGAACCTAGCAGGAACTTAATTGCATGGAAGTTTTGCGAGTCCAATTGGAGTGTAGCAGCCAGCAGAAATGCAGAATAGTCAAGAAGGAAAGTGAATTAAAAGTTTAAATGAGGCCACCGTGGAATTCATGTATTATGTCTTTCAGCTCTTTAAGATAACTGATCTAGATGGTTTATTTATGTATTTATTAGATTTTTATCCCCACCTTTATTATTTTATAAGTAACTCAAGGCAGTGAATGAGCATAATATTAACTCCTTCCTCCTTCTGGTTTTGCTTTGTGAGTGAGAACAAGTCAATAGGTCTCCTTTTTTCTCCTTTTCTCCTTTTTTAGGACTTTCTCGGATTTTGAAAAGTCGACTAGAAATGACCACAAACCGGGTTGTTGACTGGGCCCTGGGAGAATACATGGCTTTTGGGTCCTTATTGAAAGAGGGCATCCATGTCCGGTTAAGTGGTCAGGATGTAGAACGGGGGACTTTCAGGTGAGTTGTCAATCGTCTGCCATGCATTGGGGAGAAAACATAAAAGGATTTATGGAGAGAAATCCGTCATCCAGGTTGTCCCAAAGGTGCTTTTCCAAAAGACAACTGACTTTCTTGGCTTTTCCCTTGAAAACGTTTTGCTTCTCACCCAAGAAGCTTCTTCGGTTCTGACTGAATGTGGGGAATGAGGGGATTGCAAAGAACTGCAAAGTATATAAATCCTTCCATTCCCCACCATTCAATCAGAACTGAAGAAGCTTCTTAGGTGAGAAGTGAAACATTTTCAAGGGAAAAAAACCAAGACAGCCCAGTTGCCTTTTGGAAAAGCACCTTTGGGACAAACATAAATATTTTAGTAAGAATTGGTGCTCTTACTTGCCTGCCTCAAAATTAGGGTGTGTTATTGGCATGCATACTGCCTCTAACGCTTGCAGTGGTGGGTTTCTACTGGTTCGCCCTGGTTCGAGAGAACCGGTAGCGGCGGCAGCGGAAGGCTCTGCGCATGCTCAGAAGCGCCGCACATGAACTCCCAGTTCCGAACCTGGTAGTGAAGGTAAGTGAAAACCACGACTGAATGCTTGGAATGTTAGTTAAAAACAAGACACAATTATACGGGCAGCAGAATACGAACCTCCGAATTTCTTGCAGAAACTGACTGCAAGAATCCCTAGAAGTGTCCGGAGTGGATTTTTTTTTTTTTTTGCTTAAATGTGGAGAACAGAAAGGAACTGCATGAAATTTGTGATGATGAGATTCTCACTTCAGCTTTCAAAGAAATGTGGACAGCACATCAGAAATTGCTATTACAGTATGATTTAGAATTTTACAATTTCCAAAGGAATCGTTGTCTTTCTCTCTGTATGGTTTAGTAAAAATGACAAAGATTACCCACCCTTTACAGAAAACATTATTTATTATGGGATAACTCGTTCCTGTTTTAGTCTGAAGACTAGAAGAAAGTTCGGCATTCAAGCTTGCTCTTTTGTTTTTAAATGAGGTGAGAAGCGAGCTAAATTTGCTCTCTCAATTAGTTTTTCATAGTCATTCTCTGACCTTTGAGTCAACCTTTTTTTATCATCTTAGTTTGTTTCGGAGTTACACTTTGCATCAGGAGATCAAAGCTCCTGCCTGCAGCTTGGGGAAGCATATGTCCACAGAATAGCTATTTTCAGGGTAATGGCCCCTTTTTTTCTTTCGTGGTTCTAGAAGATGAACATATTGGTGTGTTTCACTCAGTTAGTCTTGCTTGGGGAGTTAATGGATTACAGTAATTACTTCAGTCGTCTCTGTTTTGAGAATGGTCCTGGGTGCCCCATTCTAATGCTGATTAATGGTGCTCGAGGGGCCTCTCAGCAGCGAATGTGTGGAGGGTGGGTAGCAAAGAATGCGCTCTTTCAAGCCCTGGTCTTGAGGATTGCTTAAGGACGTGGAAACCAAGGAGGCACGATGCAAACTGTTCACGTCTAAAAGCAATGAGCTATAGAATTTTGCAGCCGTAATTTGAGGGAAAGCAGCCATGTTGTGTAATAGCTTCCACACTTCATATTTTATGGAGTATAACTGCTTAACTCGAAAAGCTTCATGCGTTGCATAACAACGGTGCCAAAGTTATCTTTGGTGGCCGAGAGGCAGAAGCATCCTGTTTAAGGGCTTCATCCCATTCCTCCAAATTATTATTTTTTAAAGAAATATGCGATCTTCAGGTTGGGAAAGCAGGTGAGACGCTAGCAAGGACAGCCCCGATTTAAGTTGAATGTAAGGTTGGGAACTCCTTTGCTTAAAGGCAAACCACCATATCTTGGCCTGAATCCAATACCTGAGCCTTGGTAGCACAGCGGACTAAAGCACAGTTATTAATATCTGCTGCTTGCAATTACTGCTGGTTCGAATCTCTCCAAGGCTCAAGGTTGACTCAGCCTTCCATCCTTTCTAAGGTAGGTGAAATGAGGACCCAGTTTGTGGGGGCAATCAGCTGACTTTGTATAAAATATACAAAAGTATGAAGGCTATTGCTTAACGCATTGTAAGCCTCCCTGAGTCTCCGGAGAAGGGCGGCATATAAATTAAAGCAAAAAAAAAAAAAAAAAATCCCTGCAGTGGTCAGAGAGGCTGCTCAAGCAAAATTGCCTATGGAGATTCTCTATCATCCAGGTCATGGTTGCCCCAAAGGTGCTTTTCCAAAAGGCAACTGGACTTTCTTTGTTTTTTCTTTGAAAACCTTTTTCTTCTGTTCCAAGAAGCTTCTTCAGTTCTTGGATGAGAAGCAAAACATTTTCAAAGAAAAAAAACAAAGTCCAGTTGCCTTTGGGAAAAGCACCTTTCGGACTCAATGAAAGTTTTTTTTTTTTTTTTAATTTGATTTATATGCCGCCCTTCTCCGGAGACTCAGGGCGGCTTACAATGCATTAAGCAATAGCCTTCATACTTTTGTATATTTTACACAAAGTCAGCTTATTGCCCCCACAAACTGGGTCCTCATTTCACCTACCTTAGAAAGGATGGAAGGCTGAGTCAACCTTGAGCCTTGGAGAGATTCGAACCTGCAGAAATTGCAGGCAGCTGTGTTAATAACAGGGTGCACTAAACCACTGTACTACCAAGGCTCTTCTTGCAGTAATACATTTAAGGTGGCCAAATGTTCAGTGTTTCACACCTCTGTTGCATTTTTTCCCCCAAATTCTTTTCAACTGGCTTGCTGAAAACCTTGGTAGCCATCGCCATCATGTGCTGCATGATCAAAATGTCGACAAAAGGACTTGTGTTCCTATGAATCACCTGTGGGAGCAGCAGGCTCCATATACCGTGTGCAATAGCTCTCTTTCAGAATACGGAGTCTTGGGTAAGTTGGATGGTTTTCTTTAGAGTTATTTAGCTTAAATGGATGTGCATAGCTTTGATAATCAGATTGAACTATATTTTAATATCATGTCAATGTATTCATTACATTTTTCTAAAAACAACAACTCTTTTTTTAAAAAAAAAATCTGGACCTCTTTTATTGTGTTACACCAGGAAATAAACCCTAGCTCTTTTTCTATTAACATAATTTTTAGGTGGCTACCATTGGGAAGGAAATATAAGATGCAGCAAATCATTCTTCATTGTGATAACAGTAATGTCAACTGAAGGAAATCAGGAGTCCAGGCTATTCAGTGAATATATAGGTTTATTCTTTGCTAAAGCTCTCTAGAAGCTTTAGAGCTTCAAAGCCAGTTGGCGGTAGGTAAGAGCCAAAGGAATTCAAGGAGAGCTGGACTTAGATCACTTGTGGACGCAAAGTGACTCGAGACTGATGACACATTTGATCCCTCCCTCGGGCTCAGCCTAGTTCAGTGATGGCTGACCTTTTTGCCATTGCATGCCAGGATGGGGGGGCCAGGGGAGGTTCATGCATGCACGTGCCCAACCCATAATTCTATGCACCCCGCCCTGCACGTGCAACCCCCCTCCCCCCTGCTCCTGGCACGCGATGGCCAGGTAGGCCCGTTTTTCTTTCTCACCTGGCTCCAGATCCTCTCTATGCATCTGGGGAGGGTGAAAACAGCCTTCCCCACTCCCACTCCCTTCCCCACTCCCACTCCCTCTCTGGGAGTCTCTAGAGGCTGAGGAAAGCAAGAAAGTCACTTCCTGTCCCACCGGGAGTTGGGAAATGGGCTGTTTCAGGCCTCCGGAGGGCCTCTGAGGGAGTGGGAGAGGCTGTTTTCACCCTCCCCCGATGCATAGAGAGGATCTGGAGCCAGGTGAGAAAGAAAAATGGGCCTTCCCTACCCCCCCAGGCCCTCCGGAGGCAGGAAACAGCCTGTTTCCCTAGTTCTGGTGGGCCCAGAAGGCCTGAAAATCAGCTGGTTGGCGCGCGCATGCACGCCAGAGCTGAGCTAGCGTGCCCACTGATATGGCTATGCGTGCCACAGGTTCGTCATCACAGACCTAGTTGTATCCTACAGTAATGCCATTATGGCTGTTGAAGTTGTAGTGGAAAATACATTCCAATTATCCTTCAGCATGACGTTCTCGAAATGAAATACCGTTTATATATAGCATAAATGTAGTGAGTTATAAAAATTGTAAAAGAAAGAAGCAAATAAAGAGGCTCATGGTATGAGTGTTATGATGGGTATGAAAGTGGGGGAATAATGGCTTTATCATTTTTAATAGCAAGTGATTTAATTTTTTTAAAAAATGAAATAACGTCTGCTTCCTGAAACTCCTTGAAACAAGAGAGAAAAGATGTATATTGCAGGAAGATATAAAATCACAGTAGCAAATATTATAATTAGGCAAAAGAAAGTTATGGAACTATTTGACGTTTCACAAATTCTTTTAACTGACTTTAGATATATTGGTACAAAGATAATAACAATGAACTCCTCAGATAAAAATACTGCTTCCATAACTTTTGCTTTAATTACTGGGGACATGACAATGTTAAAATACCTAGTATCCTTCTCATAGGAAGACATATTTAATGATAATTGTGGCAAGAAGAAAGAATATTCTCACAAGCAGAAATAATTTTACTTATTTACTCAGACACCGGTTGTATATGTATTGCATTTGCATAGCACCAGGGGTCTTTGGGAGGAGTGTCTCAACACAGGTTGGAGAGAACTGGGACTTTGTCCATTGGATCAAGCTAGCCATGTGGGAATTAAATCACTGTTTGTATTAGAATTGCATTTAGAATAGAATAACAGAGTTGGAAGGGACCTTGAAGGTCTTCTAGTCCACCCCCCTGCTTAGGCAGGAAACCCTACACCACTTCAGACAAATGGTTATCCAATATCTTCTTAGAAACTTCCAGTGTTGGAGCATTCACCCCAACGATGCCCTTGAAGTGATGTCCCGGTGCGGATCTGGATGGGGAGGAATAGGCTCAGGCTCAACCCATCCAAGACCCTGTGGCTGTGGTTTCTGACGTCCCGATATAGTCAGTTGGTGCCATCACTGACTATTGGGGGCGAATCATTGGCCCCCACGGAGAGGGCGCGCAACTTGGGCGTCCTCCTGGATTCACGGCTGTCTTTAGAAGAGCATTTGATGGCTGTGACTGGGAGGATTTTTCATCAGGTTTGCCTGATTCGCCAGTTGCGTCCCTTTCTGGATCGGGACTCGTTACGCACGGTCACTCATGCCCTCGTCACCTCCCGCCTGGACTATTGCAACGCTCTCTACATGGGGCTCCCCTTGAGGAGCACCCGGAGGCTCCAACTGGCGCAGAGTGCAGCTGCGCGGGTGGTAATGGGAGCGACATGGCGTTCCCACGTAACACCCCTCCTGCGCGAGCTGCATTGGCTCCTGGTGGTCTTCTGGGTGCGCTTCAAGGTTTTGGTTACCACCTTTAAAGCGCTCCATGGCTCAGGACCTGGGTACTTGCGGGACCGCCTACTGCCACCAATAGTCTGTACCGGCCGGTACACTCCCATAGAGAGGGGCTCTTCCGGGTGCCGTCAGCCAAACAATGCCGACTGGCGGCCCCCAGGGGGAGAGCCTTCTCTGTGGGGGCACCTACTATCTGGAACGAGCTCCCCCCCGAGATATGGAGGATTCCGGATCTGCGCACCTTCCGCCGTGCTCTAAAGACCTTATTATTTCACCAGGCGGGCCTGGCCTAATTTTCTCCCTCTTTTATAAAAGAATTTTTAATTTTTAATATTTTTTAGTATTTCATATATTCAAATTTTAAAATTGGTTTTAAATAGTTCGGGGTTTTAATTTGTCTGGGCCAAAACTATTTAATTAATTTATTTATTTTTTATTTATTTTATTAGATTTCTATACCGCCCTACTCCCGAAGGACTCAGGGCGGTACACAGCCAAACAATAAAAACACATAAAATTTGATTTTAATTCTACTTTTAAATTTTGTATGTATGTGTTTTATTGTTTGGCTGTGCACCGCCCTGAGTCCTTCGGGAGTAGGGCGGTATAGAAATCAAAATAAATAAATAAATAAATTCTGGAGGCAAGTTGTTCCACTGATGAATTGTTCTAACTGTCAGGAAATTTCTCCTTAGTTCTAAGTTGCTTCTTTCCTTGATTAGTTTCCATCCGTTGCTTCTTGCCTGCCTTCAGGTGCTTTGGAGAATAGCTTGACTCCCTCCCTCCCTCTCTGTGGCAACTCCTGAGATATCGGAACCCAGCTATCATGTCTCCCCTAGTCTCCCCTTCTTTTCATTAAACTAGACATACCCAGTTCCTGCAATTGTTCTTCATATGTTTTAGCCTTCAGTCCCCTAATCATCTTTGTTGCTCTTCTCTGCACTCTTTCTAGAGTTTCCACATCTTTTTTCCATCATGGCGACCAAAACTGAATGCAATATTCCAAGTGTGGCCTTACCAAGGCATTATAAAGTGGTATTAACCCTTCACGTGATCTGGAATCTATCCCTCTGTTTATGCAGCCTAGGACCGTGTTGGCTTTTTGGGCAGCTGCTGCACACGGCTGGCTCCTATCTAAATGGTTGTCCACTAGGACTCCAAGATCCCTCTCATAGTTACTGCTATTGAGCAAGGTACCACATATACAGTACCTGTGCATTTTGTTTTTCTTGCCTAAATGTAGAACCTTGCTTTTTTCACTGTTGAATTTCCTTTTGTTAGATAGCGCCCAATGTTCAAGTCTGTCAAGATCCTTCCGTATCTTGAGCCTATCTTCTGGAATGTTAGCTATTCCTGCCAGCTTGGTGTCATCTGCAAATTTGATGAGTTCCCCATCTATCCCCTCGTACAAGTCATTGATGAAGATGTTGAAGAGTACTGGGCCTAAAACAGAGCCTTGGGGTACTCCACTGCATACTTCCCTCCATGAAGATGCAGTTCCATTGAGGGCTACACATTGAGTGTGGTTGGTCAGCCAGTTACGAATCCATCTGTTGGTGATGCTGCCTAACCCATATTTTTCTACTTTATCTAGTAGGTTATGGTCTAAAATCCTTTACTGAAGGCCAAGTAAATTATATCGACAGCATTCCTCTGGTCCACTAATTTTGTCACTTTGTCAAAGTATGCAATAAGATTAGTCTGGCATGATAGTCTGACATGATCTGTTTTTGACAAACCCATGTTGGCTTTTGGTTATGACTTTGTTTGCTTCTAGGTGTTCACTGATTTGTTGCTTGATTATCTTTTCCAGAATTTTCCCTGGTATTGAGGTCAGGCTGATAGGTCTGTAGTTTCCTGGATCTATCTTTTTTCCTTTTTTGAAGATGGGAACTACATCAGCTCTTTTCCAGTCCTCTAGCAGTTCCCCTGTGCTCCAGGATCTTTGAAAGATATAGTTCAGTGGTTCTGAGATCTCGTCTGCCAGTTCCTTCAGAACCTTGGGGTGTAATCCATCCAGTCTTGGTGATTTGAACTCATCTAGGGTAGACAGGTGTTCACTTACCATTTTCTTCCCTATTTTAACTTGTGTTTTTGATAGGTTGAGCTGTTTTTTTCCCTTTGTGTAAAGACAGATGCAAAAAATGACTTAAGTAGTTCTGCTTTCTCCCTGTTGCTTGTCACCTGCTTGCCACTTTCTCCCAGCAATGGACCAATTGTTTTCTTGACTTTTTTCTTGTTTTTAACATGTTGGAAGAAGCTCCTTTTTTGGGTTATTTTTTACTTTTGTCGCAAGCCTTTGTTCACAAAGTTGTCTGCTAGGTTTGTTAGGAACCTGTTGGATCTTCCACTTGGTGCAGAGTTTGTCTCCCAGTTGATGTCAGGGTAGTTAAAATCCCCCATTACTATTGTGATGTGCTTCCTACATACCTTAGTTAGCTGACTAGCAAAAAGTTCATCTATTTCCTCTGTTTGGTTGGGTGGCCTATAGTATAGACCAGGTATCCTCAAACTATGGCCCGAGGGAGGGATGCAGCCCACCAACCCAACATATCTGGCCCACGGAGTAGTGATGTTAAGCCCCACCCCTCACCCCTCGCCTCCCAGCCACTTCCTGCATAGCTGGCTTTTCCTGGCTGAGAGGGGCCCTGGGGAGGCCTCCTCCAGCTGTTGCCCTTATCGTCCACTGTCCAGCCGCACTTCCCACTTCTGCTCATTTCAAAGGTTCAACGCTCACTACACGTTGCTGCCGCAAAGGTAAGGCCAAAGGGCACGGATGGGCAGGGAAGGGCCCGTGGACGAAGGGGTGATGCTGCTGGAGCAGCCACATGCTCCCAGGCCGGAGGGTGGGCAGGTGAGCAGCTGCGGCCAGCTCCCCTCATCCCAGAAGCACCAACTTCACACTCTGTCCTATCGGCCTGCCCCCTTCTTCACACAGAATTGCCCGGCAGCTTCACATGGGATCGCCCTTTTAGGCCAGGGCATCTTGGGAAAGAGCCAGGGAGGGCTCTGATGCTGCCATCTCCCACTTGCGCCCCTCCCTTCCCGCTGCTGACCTGGCCTCAGTCTCAAAGATTGGGAGGGCCGTGTAGGAAAAGCAGAGACAGGAGAGCATGGACTACAGTTGGATCTGATAGATGCAGAGCTGTGGACCATAAACACGAAGCTTTTGGTGTATCACTGCACAATAGATATAGTGTCCTTGTTGAACATGTAGTGACTCAGGTATCAATTTAGAGAGAATGTGGAAGTTTTGAAAGATGTGAAGGGTCTGCTTGGTGCTACTGCCAGCAGAGAAAAAGATAGTCAAGAATGCTGTTGTGGCCCACCAGCTGCCAGTGGAGCTGGCGGCAGACTCGGATGATGAAGAGGTTGGGGAAGAACTTGGGCCAATTCTGGAGCCCGAGGAAAGTTTTGATGGATGCTCAGCATCGGACACAGAGATAGCACCAGGGCCATCTGGCATTTCCCAGCCACTGGATCGGCAGCTGGCTTTGGAGTCAGAGATTAGTGAGGGGGAAGAACAGGGCTGGGGCCTGTTCCATATGCACGTATGTGCAGAGCAGATAGGAGAGGTGAACAACAGAGGACAAGGAGTCAACTCGGGAAGCAAAACAAACGTGGATGCTGAATGGGCCCTCCTTGGCTGGGGAATAAATATGAGGAAAGGGGAGTGATTGGTGGTCGTAGCAGACAACCGTTCGCATTTCTGGAGATATTGCTCATTGTGTTTCATGCGACAAAGACTGCCTTGCCAAAACTGAGATTTGTCCATTTGAACTGACTTAATTTGCAGCCCTTCGGCTGGGAGCGCACAGCCTCGCAATTATCGTATCAAGCTGATAAGGCCTATTGCTTCAGTTGAGTCCTTGTCGGACTCTTGCCTGGACTTTCTGGGTGAATGCAGTTAATTCACAAGGTGTAACTAAAGAGGGGTTTTTCTTTGCAGAGAAGGAGTCTGTTTCTTGCTTCTGCGAAGGTTGGGTCAGAACAAATGCTAGTCAGGAGTGTGATAATAACGATCTGTCCTGTGCAGAAGGATTTCCAGAGCTTGGGACAGAAACTTAGCAGGAGAGGCCATAGTCTTTTTCAGAGGTTTTATCTGAGTATAAGGAGCAAAAAGGAAAAAGCCAGGTTATGGCAGAGTTAATATGTGGCTAAAAGACTGGTATGAAGTGGAAGGTTTTGATTATGTTAGTCAGGCTGTCTGCAGCTGGTCTGATGAAAAGCTGTATAAAAGAGATGGTTTGCATCCATCACAGAAAGGGACTGAGTTACTTAGCACTAAATTCAGGAGTTTTCTGGAGAAGCATTTAAACTGGGGTGGGGGTGGGGGTGGGGGTGGGGTGGACAGAGAATTACGATAATCATACATAACATTTCTGTCCCCAGCAATCTAAAACTAATAGGGTTGTCGGTGTTTCTAAACATAGATGTTTGTACGGTTAAAAATATTAAGGTTGCTGTTAAGAAAAATCAAGATTTTCATAGTGTGTGCCACACTACGTGCACTAATCGAACAAGAGATAAGGAAGAAGGGAAACTCAGACACAAAACAGTTTATGTGGAAAACAAACAGTGGGTCAGTCTAAAAGGACTGAAAGGCCTCTACACAAATACACAAGGCACAAAGTATGAGGAACAAACGGGGTGAAGTAGAAATCCAGGTACATGAGGGCAGAAACGACATTCTCGCCATCACCAAAACTTGATGGGATGAAACCCACAAATGGAACATATCCGGCTAGAGGGATTTAAATTGCTTAAATAAAGCAGACCTAATAAAAATGGAGGTGGATTTGTGCTACATATAAGAAATAACTACATCCCTATAGAAATACAGCAGAAAACCATCCTGGATGCATTTGGGCCATTACAAAAGGAAAAAAGAATGACATTGCTATAGGCATACGCTACAGGCCACCCACAGTAGAAGTCACTTTTATATGAAAGGGTGGAGCAATTTCTCTCGATAACAAGCGCCTCTTTGGGGACGGAATAGGAAAAGGTTTAGCATAGTTACAGAATTCTCCAAGGTTTGGGTGGGACAGGCCACAATACCGAAAGGTTTAGCATAGATATAGAATGGACAGCAGGTCTGACTATATATGATGTTTTTAGAAGCCAACCCTATGTTATACTTTAATTCCTTTTGACAATAACTTAATAACCCTCTCTTATTTCTGGTTTTCTTTAGCTAGCAGTGAGCTAGCTATTTGGAGCCTGGTAATGAAAAGGTACCACCTTCATAAGTGGAAACTCTCCTCCCTTGATGTGGCCCATGTTAAAACAGCTTCGCCTATATAATATCGACATTAATTCCGTGCAATAAATTCGATAAATTCCAGGAGGCTTTTTCTCTTGAAGTAGGTTGCAGGCTTGAGTCTCTGCGGTCTCCATCATATAAGCGACGAGTACATGAGACCTGATCCAGAGGGTTTGCTGGGGGGGTTGAAGCTCTGGTGACAAGCTGCAGGCCATCTCAAAGGCCCCCGTCTTAGATCTTGGGGTAGTTTGAAAAATTGGCAGTTCCTGCAGGATGCAAGCGAGTGAATTGACCACCTAGACCGCTGTGACATGTCCTGGGGGGGGTGGGTGGGGGGAAGGGAGTTGAAATCAGTTGTGGTCAGGGGGTTTGCCGCCTGTACCACAAGGTCTCGGATTGGTATATCTCTACTTAATGATAAAGATGTGGGAAGAACAATTTTCAGAAAGCAATATTATTCCTGTTGCAATGCACTGCCTAAAGATTGAGGAGGTAATTAGCTTTGCAGTAATCTTTTTTTAAAAAAATCTATTTTCAATTAACTATCAACTTTTATATTTGATGCCATTCAGCATGTTTGCCTTTGTCAGGGGCTGCATCCAATTCTGCCTTTCAGCTATCGGCCTTTCTGAGCTTGTAGGGTAATTTTTTTCACCCATGTTATTGTTGTTATTAATATTATGTTTAATTAGAATCTTAGTTTCTTTGGTTGCCTGTAGGCTATTAAGGAACAAAAATATTTTCCTGTGAATCAGATTAAAAGTGTAACACTATAATATGAAGCCAGTAGTCAGAAAAGAAGAAAAGCACAAATCCAAGAAACAAACAATTTTAACTAAAACATGACAAATATCAACTTTTTAAAAGCATCTTTTTTAAAAAGATTCAGTCTGGAATAATAATGGGTGGGTGTTTGGCGCATTTGCTATTGAATGATATATAGATACTCGATAGAAAGAGACGGTGATGGATGGATGGATGGACAGATGGAGAGATGGAGGGATAGATTAAATAAATAAAATAGATAGATAGATAGATATAGATACGATAGAAACATAATAGATAAATAAAAGAGAGAGATGGATGGATGGATGGATGGATGGATGGATAGACAGATGGAGAGATAGATTAAATAAATAAAATAGATAGATAGATATAGATACTTGATAGAAACATAATAGATAAATAAAAGAGAGAGATGGATGGATGGATGGATGGATGGATGGATAGACAGATGGAGAGATAGATTAAATAAATAAAATAGATAGATAGATATAGATACTTGATAGAAACATAATAGATAAATAAAAGAGAGAGATGGATGGATGGATGGATGGGCAGACAGATGGAGAGCTAAATTAAAATACATATCAGATGAACTCTACCTATATATGTGCTGTTTTTTCAGCTGCTGTGGAAGTAGCAAAGCAAACCAGGGAAAGGCCTGCCCAATGTAGCCACTGTGGCTGCAATCACACATCCAAATCTGTCCCACAGGAACCACATTTACCAGATGCCATTGAAATGCTCCAATAAGTACATGCCTGTGAAGGGGCCTCTCTGATCAAGGTTGCTGCACCCACCCCACCCCTTGCTTCTCTTTGGCCCCGAGCTCTTTGCCTCCGGCATTGTCTCCTGTGCTCTGGCTGGCTGCCCAGCCTACTAGAGTCACTGCGGTTGATACCTTGGGAGAAAGAAGAACAAAGGCCAGAGGTTGCCTCTTCCTAGCTCTTCTTTCACAGGTAGGAAAAAAAGAGAATTTCAGATGACTCGTTGAGGAAGGCTTGGCTCCTCATCACTTCAAAGAGAAATCCATAAAGTTTAGGTAACAATAACATGGAAGCAGTTTAATATGATTAACTTCCAATGTGTTTTTGGACTTCGAAATGCAATTAACAGCCCTGGAATTTGTTGGAAGCCTCCAGTCCAACTTCTTATCAGAGCTGACCCTGCTCTCTTCAACTCAGTAAATTTATCATTGATGACGGAACCAATTAACGTTCACCAGGTACCTGCAGAAATGAACTGGATTTCAAGAACCCCAATATGATTTTTCCATATTGTTCTTTTTTTCGTATTTGCAAACTCAGGCTCTAGGTAAGGGAAATTGGATAACCATTTATCTGTGGTGTAAGGTTTCCTGCCTAAGCAGGGGGTTGGACTAGAAGACCTCCAAGGTCCCTTCCAACTCTGTTATTCTAGTCTATCTGTCATTTTCTCTTTATTGTGCCCATACCATAGTCAATGATAAGTATTCAATGTAGAGAAAAGTAAAGTCTTATACTTAGGGAAAAAAAACCCAAAAGCATACATACAGACTGGGTGAAACCAGTAACTGTGAGAGGGATCTTGGACTCTTAGTGGACAACCAGTTAAATATGAGCCGACAACCAGGATGATTAGAGGACTGAAGGCTAAAACATACGATGAACGGTTGCAGGAAGTGGGCCTGGCTAGTCTAGTGAAGAGAAGGAGCAGGGGAGACAGGATAGCCGTCTTCCAATATTTGAGGGGCTGCCACAGAGAGGAGGGGGTCAAGCTATTTTCCAAGGCACCTGAAGGCCAGACAAGGAACAATGGATGGAAACTGAACAAGGAGAGATTCAACCTGGAAAGAAGGAGAAATTTTCTGATAGTGAGAACAATACTAGATGACCTTGGACTAGATGACCTACAAGGTCCCTTCCAACTCTGTTAATCTATATTTACTTATTTAAGTAAAATGAATTCCACACTTGGGACTCTACTATTCCAGCTTATTTAATTATTCCCCATCAAATTTCCCCATCATTCTAGTTATACTCAAATACTTGTAATCTCATGCTAAAAACTTTTTAATTAGTTTATCGAAGTATAAAATACAAAGAAAAACACAGAAAAATAAGAAGAGAGGGAGGAGAAAAAAGGGTACAGTTTAGCAGGAGAAAAAAAATAAAGAAAAAGGCACCAACTTCCGATGCTCTTTAGCACAGTAGAAGGTAACAACAATACAACCACAACTTTTTGCTTTTACACAACAGCATGTACAAGCCATTTCTATAACAATAAGCCTGTTTAGTTTACAAAAACAGAATCAAAGTTTCTTTTTTTTTTCTTTCGCATTACAAACACAAAATCCTGAAGCAATTTCAAAATAGAGGCAAAATTAAATATCATCTCTTATTTGGATAAAAGAATCAGTTTAACCATCTCTGCTTCTCTTTGCTGTGGGGAATAATATATCATTCATTCTCATAGAATAAATGTCTACATAGAATAGAATCTATTTCTTCTCGGGAGAATCTATCAAGTCTCCAATACTTGTAATCTGTTTCAGGACCTGAGGATCTTTTATTCAGAACAGGGTATTTATATAACAGAAATAACAGAATAATAGAGTTGGAAGGGACCTTGTAGGTCATCTAGTCTACCCCACCCAAGCAGGGGACCCTACACCATTTCTGACAGATGGAAGTCCGGTCTCTTGGAGGTTTCCAGTGGTGAAGCTCCCACAACTTTTGTAGGCAAGCTGTTCTACGGGCTAAGTGTTCTCACTGTCAGAAAATTTCTCCTTATTTCTAGGCCTTGATCAGTTCCCATCCATTGTTCCTTGTCTGCCCTTCAGGTGCTTTGGAAAATCGACCTCCTTCTCTCTGTGGCAGCCCCTCAAATATTGGGGCTGCCACAGACTGCTGTCATGTCTCTCCTGGTTCTTCTCTTCACTAGACTAGCCATGCCCGGTTTCTGCAACCGTTCTTTGTACGTTTTAGCCTCCCGTAATCCTCTTGGTTGCTCTTCTCTGCACTCTTTCTAGAGTCTCAACATCTTTTTTTATAGTATGGTGACCAAAACTGGATACATAATTTCAGGTGTGGTCTTACTAAGGCTTTATAGAGCAGTATTAGTAACTCACTTGATCTTGATTGTATCCCTCTGTTAATGCATTTTAGGATTGCCTTGGCTTTTTTGGCTGCCACCGCACACTGCTGGCTCCTATTTAACAGGTTGTCCACTAAGACTCCAAGATCTCTCTCACAGTCACTGCCACTAAGCCTGGTTTCCCCCAGTCTATATGTGTCCTTTTGGTTTTTCTTACCTAAGTGTAAGACTTTACTTTTCTCTGCATTGAATTTCATTTTGTTAGACAGGGCCCAGTGTTCAAGTCTGTCAAGATCCATCTGGATCTTCAGCCTACCATCTAGGGCTGTTAGCTATTCCTGCCAGCTTAGTATCATCCGCAAATGTGGTAAGTCCCCCTTCTATTCCCTCATCTAAGTCGTTTATGAAGATACACACACAGTCATCTATCAGCACATCACATGGGCAAGTATTTGTATTCTTATCCCTCCCTTTGACTTAAGTTGAAGATAAAGTCTTAATGGGCAACACACAATGCATTTGTACCCTTACCAATCTTGTGACCTATTTCAGTGCAAACATTTAGGGAAAGAAAGCTTGAGGGCAGAAGACGAGAGAGAAAGGGCGGGGGGGGGAGAGGGAGGGAGGGATATTTTTTTTTATCTGAAAGGCATTGTCTGCCATAGCAACACGGGAGTCATAAAGACAAATAGCTTGGCATTGTCATGGGTTATTTAAAAATAAACTAGGTTAGTGTCATTTAATGTTTTCATGAAGTTTCCAGCTCTGCTTGAAATCTTGTACTGTGGCACAACACAACAGAATTGCAGAGAGATCACAGCTGTTCTGACCATTTGCTGTTATTGTGCTTGAACAATAGCTGTGCAAGAACTGTGCTGGTCAGTGTAGTAATTTTTTGTTCTATCCTTTTAGTGATTTTCTAACGCCCAGTTCATCCTCACCGTCAGAAGAGAAGAGGGGGAAAAAAGAGATTCATTTAACATTTGAAAGCATTCCAACTAAATGTAGAATACGACCACTTTAAGGCATTGAAACGGCAGCAACTTTGGCCTGTAGCCACCTGTCATGTGTTAAGCATACTGCAATTTTTTTCTACATTACTTGAATTAATTTTCTATCTCCATAGATAATGTTTCGATAAGTATACTATACAACTAAACAGAGACTAGATTTATTCCCAGTTTTTCTAAACCAGTTTAGTTTAGTTTAGTTTAAATACAAAGGCTGAGAACTCAAGTTTCAGAAACCGTGATGATTTCCAAGCTGGAAATATAGAAGATGTAGAAGATATTTTGACAGAGAAGCCACAAGGAAGGGATTCTATTAAGTAATAATGATTAAGAGATCTAATAAGACCTTACTTTAGCTTCTGATCCTGGCTGGTAACTCTGTTTCCAGTGTGTCTAAGCATGACAGGAAGTATTCAAAATGGACTGTAGTTAATATACGTTTTGGTGTCATTTTTGTATAACTTGGCATCTTTGGTGCTGCTGCTGTTATTATGTTGTCATCCTTAGGATGGGGATATTGTTCAGATATTGTCCTTCCTCCGAGAGTGGGGCATCGGAATTTCATTTTAATGTGTGCCATTGTGCATACGGGTAAATGACAATAAAGGTTGTTTTATCTTAATTGTGTTTCTCTGGGTTCTGGATGTTCTCTGATCTGGTTTCTCATTCTCCAGATGTTTATTTAGCACATCTCTGGCTACACATCAAGTGCTCAATAATTCAATCTTTAACTATAGATACCGGTAATCCTTGTTCACTGACTTTTTGCTGTTGCAAAAACTATGAAAAAGTAACGTTATGACAAGTATTCACATTTTTACAACCTTTGCGGGTCTGTCAAGTAAAAGAAAGCTGAAGTCCAATTCTAAGCACAGTCACGGTTTTACGATGCTTTGCTTAACGCCTGATTTGCCAGTTTCACTTGGGGGCTGTCACTAAAGAAGGACTCCCTGTATTTTCCACTATGGCAACAGCTGGGTTTGATCACACCTTTTCCTTTCTTGCTTTCTTGCTTGCTTAGGTTTTGAACTTGGTTTTGCGATGTCGAGTCCCAATGCCCTTGTGTGCTGGGAAGCTCAGTTTGGCGATTTTCACAACACCGCCCAGTGCATCATTGACCAGTTCATCAGTTCTGGGCAAGCCAAGTGGGTCCGTCACAATGGAATCGCCCTTCTTTTGCCCCACGGAATGGAAGGAATGGTAGGCCTTTCGCCAATCGCAATAATACTTCCGGGTTGGCAAGAAGCAGTTCGTTTCCTTACTGAAGCTTTGAAATAATGCAGTTTTTTCCTACGTATTTTGCCTTTCCTATTTAAATAGGCTTTTAAAATATAGGAGGCTTTTAAGAAGAGGCGGGACAGCCCCTTATCTGCCCCCATGGTATACAGGGTCTCCTGCTTGGGTGGGTGGGTGGGCTGTGTGGGTTGGACTGGAGGACCTCCAATGTCCCTTCCAAGTCTGTTACTCTCTTTTTCTGTTATTCTTTCTGTGGTCATGTGAATCCACCTCATGAAGCTCAAAGAAAGTCCAGAATAGCTATAGGATCTCCTGCCTTGGGCAGGGGGTTTGTCTAGAAGACCTCCAAGGTCCCTTCCAACCGTATTATTCTATGTTCCACCTGCTTGAAATAGGTTCACACAACAGAAGGATTAGAAGACCTTTTTATTCCACCAGGCGGGCCTGGCCTAATCTTTTCCCTCTCTTCTTTTTAATATGCAAATTTTAATCTGTTTTTTAAATGATTGGGGTGTTTTAATTTGTCTGGGCCAAATTGTTTAATTCGATTTTAGCCTGTTTTTAAATTTTGTATTTATGTATTTTACTGTTTGGCTGTTCACCGCCCTGAGTCCTTCGGGAGTAGGGCGGTATACAAATCAAGTAAAGATAAAAATAAAGATAAAGAAAGAAGAGGACTTTGAGGTCTTCTGGACGGCTCTCCTGCCTGGTTCAGGAATCCTCACACCTTCAATGGTTCTTCTGTAATGTGAATCTTTTGTGAAGAATAAAAGTATCAGTGAAGAAAATGGCAAATGTTTATAGGTGATTTAATATATACCCGAGAATAAGCCCTGCTCATTCTAGTAAGTCTCGATGCTGAGAGATTTTATAGAGTTATAACCCGTTCCACACTTATAATATACACACGTAGTAATCAGCTACTAAATCTGTGCAGTAGCCATTGGTGGTAAAGGCTACGGCTTCTACTCAACTGTTTGAATCAAGTGATATAAATTCATGTCATGATTCAAGCAGGATTTCTACTGTTAAAATATCTTGCTGGACCAGCTTGTATATCATGCCGTCCTTTGTAGCTGTTAATTTTGTATTGCACTGTTGCCAGAGCAATTCTGCCCGAAATGGCAATTTTATTTGGATTTAGAGGGTAGATAATTAAACTTGTTTTCCTTCAAATGCTGTAACTATCAGGGTCCGGAGCATTCGTCAGCCAGACCGGAGAGGTTCCTTCAGATGAGTAATGATGATCCCGATGCATTCCCTGTAAGTAGGTTTATTGATTGATTCTCTATCTCTTCCCCTGCCATTTCATCCTTGTTAATAACATTTCCTATCAATCACTGATTTTAGATCATCAATGATATTAATTGAGCAGACTTCCCCCCACCCCCCCAAAAAAAGGCAATGTACTGGTGGATTAAGCATACCATCTTTTGACAGTGGAAAGAAAACCCCTCTGCATATAGTCATTATAAGCTTCCATTGCTAGGAAATCAATAAAATCACAACTAGGATCACCACATATTAGTAAAATATAAAATGTGCATGGACAGATAGTGGGCCAGTTAATACGTATTATTTACCTGATGCAGGAATATAAGATACAGCAAACAAGATCTCATAACCACCACTCAAATTATCTGACCTTAGCAGATTTGCCACACAATTTACAATAGGTTACACAAAGCACATAATTTTAGTATTTTTAGTCATTACCTTTATCCAGAGAAACTTTGGCTGAAATATTCAGTTTTTAAAATATATCAGGGAAATTAACTATGGGTTTAGTCACCTTCCTAACAACCAGCACTTCAGACGCAGGGAACCCCAAATATTGGAAATTTATTTATTTATTTATTAGATTTAAATTGCTGCCTATTCACCCTTGGCGACTCAAGGCGGTTTACAGAATATAAAAAAACACATTTAAAAAACAGTAAAACTCATTAAAAAATCAAATAAATTAATGTAATAATATATATATACTTTCATGGCTGGTTGCTAAGAGTAGATTGGTCTTCCCTGGTGGGAACAGAGGACCAGAGGGATTTAATCCTGGGTCTCAAGACTAAAGACTCTCCTTGTGGGGTCCCACTGTTTGTACACAAAATTGCTCCTAACTGGAAAAATGTCCGTGTATTTTCCTAACAGCCCCTAAGTTATTACATTGACATTAATCACAACAGAGCACAACCCCAGATAAAGACCCAAATGAAAGCACGCATCTTTGTGGGCCGTCACAAGGAGCTGTGCTTCACTGCAATCGACAAATTCTGCTCCCTGGGTGCCTTTTGTGACGGTCCAAGAAGCATCTGAGGTTCCTCCGACTGAAACGAGCCTTGGAGGAACGGCTGCATCTCACCTGAAGACCCTCCCTCCCCACCCGTCTCCAAGCCCTTGGGAAAATCAAACGGCCGTAGCAGATGGCCTGAAAGCCACGTCTGGCTTCCTAATACCTTTGATCCTGTCCCTCTCCAGCAATTCAAAGACGACTTTGAGGTTTCTCAGCTCTATGACTGCAATTGGATCGTGGTGAACTGCTCAACACCAGCCAGCTATTTCCACGTCCTCCGAAGGCAGATATTGTTGCCCTTCAGGAAACCGGTAAGTCGTGAAATGGTTGCGTTTGTCATTTATGCATCGCCTGTAATAGCCCTGGCACTTAGCACTTAGACTTATATACCGCTACACAGTGCTTTAAAGCCCTCTCTAAGGGATGTTTACAGAGTCAGCCTCTTGCCCCCAACAATCTAGCTCCTCATTTTACCCACTTTGGAAGGATGGAAGGCTGAGTCAACCTTGAGCCGGTCAGGATAGAACTGCTGAACTGCTGGCAGCCAGCAGTCAGCAGAATTAACTGCTCTACTGCACCCTAACCACTGCACCACCACTGCACCACGGTTGCATGCAAATTACTGATTGCAAGAGGCTGCATGAGAGAAGGCCAGACGGATATCCCAGAAGTGACCTAAAGAATGGAAACAATGAGGACATTATACAAGTAGTCCTCAATTTACAACAGTCCGTTTAGTGACCGTTCAAAGTTACAACGGCACTGAAAAAGTCACTGATGACCATTTTTTCACACTTATGACCGTTGCACGTGACCCTTGGTCACGTGCTCAAAATTCAGATGCTTGGGAACTGACTCATATTTATGACGCTTGCAGTGTCTTGTAGTCACACGATCCCCTTTTGCGACGTTCTGACATGCAAAGTCAGTGGGGAAAACCAGATTCACTTAACAATCGTGTCACTAACTTAACAACTGCCGGGATTCCCTTTAAAAAACCTGGCAAGAAAAGTCATAAAATGGGGCAAAACTCATTTAACAAATGTCTCACTTAGCAACAGAAATGTTGGGCTCAGTTGTGGTCTTCTTATCTGGAAGTTATTTTTCTGCCCATTTTGAATATTGATATTTATCTGTACATTCGGATCTGGCTGCTTTCCCACCTTTTCCAGTTGATCCAGACTATACGAATGGGTCAGTGATTCCGAGGGGTGAAAACTGCATGATTCCATTCTCAGAGATATTTTTCTGTTCTGCCTCAGAGCCTGGAGTTTTCTGATGTCATTCTGGTAAATTACAGCTTCCACATATTTTGGCGGAAACAGTTTTGAAATTTCCGTAAAACCTTGGGTTATTTCATTTTCATTTTTCATTTTCTTTCTTGTGGTGATGTCTTTGATTCACGAAATGCACTTTGGGAGGTTGCTTTGAGCTATCTTTAAAAATAATAGAGTCGACTGGAGTTGCAGAACCTTAGTTAAGAGCAGGACCCAATTAATCTTAACTGATTAGTAGAGGGACCTTTTCAGTAGGCTATTTCTGTTAGGGTCTCACCCAGGACTTCACTGATGATTTGGTTGTAAACAATTCAGCCTTTGATTCAATGCTTGTTTGAATATACTGGAAACTATGTACTGACTCTGGTGACAAACTCACATTTTAATGATTTTACAGCTAATTATCTTCACCCCTAAGTCATTGCTGAGACATCCTGAAGCAAAATCCAGTTTTGATGAAATGGTGCCAGGTAGATTTGCGTGTTTTGGAAACGTTTTGCTTGCTGTGACTTGCTCAGGGGAGACAATCGGAACTTCTAACTGTTCAGGGTTTTGGGCTGACCCTGCAGGATTTCCTGTCCCCTGCTCAAATCTGGTGCATCTGCAGCCACCGGCAGAGCAGGGAGAGGAAAACAGCGACCCACCCAGATGCCTGAAGGTAGAGCTCAGTTTTGCTGAAGCTGCTGGGAGGAACGAGAGTGGAATCCTGCCTGTATTCACTTGGGAGTCGGGTCTCCTTCAATACGTCCTCTCTGACTGGACCATCCTATCCTGCCACGACCCATTAGCTAAGAGGGAAATCCTGTACCTCCTCTGAATGCCCCTTGGTCAGTGTTCTGGCTTATGTTGGATTTGGGGCTATGAAAAACAAAAGGTGATCTCATGTATGTCCGTAGGGTTAAACATATATATGAGTATGTCTGTAAGATTAAACAAACATACATACAAGCAAGCTTATAGGTGTGTTTAATCTTATACACGTACATACAGGTGGGAAATTTAAGATCTGTGGACTTCAACTCTCAGAATTCCCCATTCTGGCTTATGTTGGCTTTTGGTCCATAAAAAATAAAAGGTGATCTCATGTACGTGTGTAAGATTAAATGAACATATCAGTATGTGCATAAAATTAAACAAACATACATCTAAGCAAGCTTACATGTATGCTTAATCTTACACACATACTTGCAGGTGAGAAATTTAAGATGTGTGGAATTCAACTCTCAGAATTCCCTAACCACTAAAAATACTGGTCAAGAAGGCCCATGCATATGGGCCGTGATCTCATAGAAACTGATTCCTGGGAATCTGGACCAGCAGGATCTAACTTCATCCCCATACTAGCCTGATCCTCTGGGAAGGGTGCAGCTTCCTGCATTGTCCATTCCAGAGGTGGTATTCACTTACTTTTGCTACTGCTTTGCAAATGTGAGAGTGTGCTTGCTTCGCTCACACATGCCAGCTCTGCGCACGTGCAGAGCATCGAAAACGGGACATGATGACATCCGGGCGGGTGGGCAGAGCCTCCCACAGCTGCCGCTACAGCTTCGCCCGAACCAGATAGAACCGGCTGAATACCACCACTGGTGGATCCGGCCCATGGGGTGCTTAGATCTGCCCCGTGGGACTAACCCGTGGTGCCTCTGCCAGTGAATACGGAGCTCCATTTGCTGGCAGAGGGCTGCAGGAGGCTGTTGCAGCTGAAAACGGAACTGGAGACAATGGATCCCCCAGCCCCGTCTGGGTCACCACAGGTACCCCTGACACCAGTGATGTCGAGCTGGTCATGCCCACCCCAGCTGCGCCCACCCGGCCCCTGAGGTCAAACACAACCCTCATGAAATTGAGTTTGACATCTCTAGAACATCTCTGCAGAAAATCATGAATGTGGAATCAGAAGAATAAGAAATAACTATTATTCCTCTTATTCTACTAATCACATTAATGATTCATCTTTGGGTTTTATAGTCCAACCTTGTGTGTTCTTCCTAGGTACCAAGTTTAAGCGTGTGATTGCAGAAGAAGGAGTTGCCGCTGAAACCCCCCGGGAGGTGAATCGGGTGATTTTCTGTACTGGGAAGGTATATTATGATCTTGTTAAAGAAAGGAAAAATCAAGATCTGGAAAAAGCAGTGGCTATCATCAGATTGGAGCAGGTAAAACTTGTGCTGTAGAAACTCTAGAACATTTGTTTTAGAAACAATTTTACATTTATGTGGTAATTAGAGTCAAACTTTGAGTCTTTGATTAGTCAGACTCTAAACTGGTGGGTTTTTTTTAGGAGTCCTTGGTGCTCTCTGAGCTTGGTTGTTTTTTTGTAGGTAACATCATCAATGCTACCTAGTTTGGATCATGAAATGTCTGCAAGAAAACAACCAAGCTCAAAGAGCACTACGGATCCCACAGTCCTCCTCCTCCTCCTCTTCCTCTTTCCAGCACTGATGATGTTACCTAGTTGGGTCATGAAACATTTGCAAGAAAACAACCAAGTTCAGAGAGCACCAAGGACCCCTCATTCCAACCCTGAGCTACAAATGTTCTCCTTTATTTGGGGTGTTTTTTTTTTTTTTTTGCAGGAAAAATATCAGGAAAAAAAAAAGGATAGTAGTATTCTGTATATAGATTCCATCAGGTAATATTTTAATCTTGGCATCCGTTGTCACAATCAGAAGAGCTTTTATTTCAGTGCACTATTCTGTACTGAAATAAAAGCTGTTCTGATTGTGACAGTGGATGCCAAGGTTAAAATAGTATCTGATGGAACCTAGTTTATCATGTAAATTACAAAGCCATCTTTCCTCCACAAAGTTTTAATAATATTATTGATCATTTGCATCTTAATTGTGACTCTGCTTGTCACTGTGATATTTCACTCCATTTCTTTCATTTGCAAGTTAAAAGCCCTGGTGTCTCCAATGGACGTTTGAATGAAAATGTTTTTCTTCTGCTTTATTTTGGTTTCATGATATTAGCCAGTAATACATGGCACAGTAAAGGGTCCAAATATTCTCATATTTATTTCCCTTAAAGTATTGCATCCTGTAGAATTTTTTTTAAGTAATTGAGATGGGGTTTTGAATTGATGTGCCTATGAATTCTCCTTGGCCTAAAGATAATCGTTGGAATTCTTCTGGCAAATGTATGCATAGTTCATGAACCAAGAACTATGTACTGTTTTTTAAATTATTATTATTTTGATATTTATCAGATGAGCCATTCAAATTTCATTCCATTAGGGAGCATTGGTAATGAAAACAAATGATACCAGTCATCTTCCTCTTAGAATACTGAGACCCCAAGTAGCTTAATTTTGGTGATGTAATTTCATAATAGTGAAATTTAAGAAATATATACCAAATGAAAGTAGCTGCAAATATATGCACTGATGCAAAACCCACAAGAAAAAGCTGTACTTCAGCTATATAAAAGTAGCAAAACTGCTAACTGTAACCCCACAGTTGACTAATCTGATACTGTTTGTGTAGGGGAAAAAAGTATTATTTCTCCTTGGATTAAGATGCAGGATCATTTCTTTACTCATCATTTGGAGTGCAAGGAGCCTTCTTCAAGTGATCCTGCCTATTCTGTTTTGCATGTGGGCTGCTGTCAGGCACGAAGAATCAAATGTTAAGTTCTAGTTAAGCTGATTTATTGCTCAAGCCTATAGACAAGACTCTAGTCAACTAGCGTTCAACACTAAATTGACACTAGATAAGAGTCAACAGAATTCAAGAGACCTAGACCATTTATAGGAATGGAATGACTCTAGGCTGATGACTCTCTTGACTCTGCCCCCAGACTCTGCCTGCTCTTCTCCCACAACTACCAAGTTTTTAAACAAAAATCATCGCCAACATTCCTATTTTAATTTATATTTTCATGCATGCTCTCACACTTACCATCCTAACAGGTGGAAGCTTGGAAAGATATAACGAATAACTGCACCATAATCCTCACATCTGTGCAAGACATGCAGACTGTTTGGTTCGCTTTGATTCATAGATCGAATAAAACCTTTAAGGCTCCTTGTTTGTGTGCATGGGAGACCCCGTTAGGGAAGCATTTGGGGAATAAGATGTACAGCTGCAGAACGTGACATCTTTATATTTCAGAGGGTCCTTTGATGTTTTCCCTCTAGATCTCACCATTTCCTTTTGATTTGCTAAAAGAGGAAATCGAGAAATATGCTAAAGCCGAACTTGTCTGGTGCCAAGAAGAGCACAAGAACATAGGCTACTATGACTATGTCAAGCCTCGTTTCCGGACCATCGTCAACCATACTCGACCTATATGGTAACAGTGCTTGCATTGGATATCAGTGATCACCTGAAAATCATTTAGCGCCAGGCGGTAAGCCTGGAATTTGCAGTGCATGGAGCATGTCCAGCCAGTAAATTGCATTTCTTCTAAGATGGATTGGTGGACCCCTATGGAGTCTAAATAGACCACATGGGGGAATCTGCTTGGAGCACTGATCTACAGTAGAGATCTGAAATCTTTTTGGAAAATAGAGTGAAGAAATTTGGAAGACCACTTTAGTCATAGAGCTGGGTAAATGTTGGCTGAACTTCTAGTTGCCCATGTAAGATGTGGATGCTGTAGCAGACAGCTATTCAGCCTTGCTAGTTATCTCCTGTATAATCAGCCGTCCATCAGAAATTATAGCGTTAGTAGGTATTATTATATCCACACCTACTTCAGAGAAATCTCTAATTTATTTCCTCTTGTATCTTAAGGTATGTTGGTCGGGACCCAGCGGCTGCTCCGGCCACAGGTAATAAAAACACTCATCTCGTCTCGCTCCGAAGATTTTTGGATACAGCCTTCAATCTGGAGGCCTTTGAAGGGAAGACATTTTGAGCCTTGGCCTGGGTTCCCTTGCTACATTATCTAGAATGTATGTATTTATGGAAGGAAGGCCATCACCATAAAAAGGGAATGAAAGCTAGTTGAGGGTTTCGGTTTTTAGGCAGGGAAGTAGTCAGCTCCTTCAAAAGCTTGTCAAATTAGCTGTATGTATGCTGTAAATGTTAGAAGTAATTTATGATTCCGTTAATTTGGCTTTAAGAATTACAGCACGGCTACCTCTTAGCGGAGAGACAGCCAAGTAGCCCAAGTCTTGTGCTTTAAGACTGGAGCAGTAGTTGCCAACGTTTCTAGTGATCTCTCCTTCTTTGTTAACTTCCTGTAGATATAAACAGGATATAGATTCTGTTTTAGGTACCTAGATTACTCCTTAGGATTGTGCTGAGAGAAAACCATGCACTCATCAGAATCCACAAAATCGGCAAAGGTTGTAAACGAAAAAGATGCAGAGATAAGACAGATACAGTATACTAAAAATACGATTGCGAATAGCTCTGACGTACTATATCGCTACTTCATCTTGCAACGTAGCTGGGAATTTTCAATTAAAAAGGGCCAAGAAAGTTATGTTGCCCTGTATATTGTAAAATGTAACTGCGGTGGTAATCATAAGAATAATAAAACAGGATTCATCAGAAATATTCTGCCAGTATTTGACTCTGTGGCATCAAGTTGGTGTTGACTCTTCGCAACCACATAGAAAGCTGAAATATGGCAAAACATTTAGAGTTTTTCTTTAAGAAGTATCTCAAAGGGAATGCCCGAATGCAATGTAAATAACAGGGAGTCTATATATTTCACAAGAAAGATCATCTCAGTGGATCTTGAAATATTTTCTGTCTTCCTTTCAGTAGTAAATGCTCTTGTAGCTGGGAACTGAGCAAAATTAACATAGAGATAGAAATGTGAAAGCCTGGCTTTCTGCTGTTGTTGTTTGTGGGTCAGACCATTCTGCTTTAAAAATAAACAATATCCAAGACGTGACAAGTAAATAATAACATGTAAGGTCTGGTTTATTTGTGGTTTTATGACAGTCTCATCTTTACCGATTAATCCTAGCATCTTGCTCACCAAAATTTGACCTCCATCATCGTTGTTGTTGTTGTTGTTGTTGTTGTTGTTATAATTTATCATTATTCCATCTATAGTTTGATTTTATTCGAAGTCTTTGCAGTTTAATCCTGGGAGAATTGCAAGACAGAGAACATCTTTTGAACAAACTTAGTTTTGTTTTTTATACCAACATAACTACACTGAAGTTAATAGGTTTGCCAGGTGTTACTTTTCTGAACCTTCAGGCCATTTTAAAGAAAACCTATGAATTAGTAGAAAATTAGTAGAAAGCATCCTGTGTTTGTGTTTTATTTTTAAAAAGTTTCCGAATTCTTCGTGATTCCTGTGATACTCAGCATCCTGAAGGAGAAATATCAACATTTTCTCAGTTGTCGACTCACAATCTTTTAAACAGCATCTCAAATGTCATCTTTCTAGGCAGTCTAGGAGCCCATTAATGTGCTTTTGGTAATTATGCACAGATTTCTTTTACCCAGTCATACAGGCACACAAATTAATTTATGTTTTTATTCTGTGCATAAATGGAACTATGGTTCAGTTCTCTGTATCATTTGTTGGTCTTCCTTCTAAAATGAGACTAAAGCTGGGCCCCCTGATAGAAATTCAGGGAAGAGACCGGATGGGTTTCTTCAAGGGTGAGTCCTTGCACCACAAATGACCCTGTCTTGTGCCTGGATAAACTTTCAAGCGAGAAAAGTCAAACATTGCACCGGACTAGAGTAATTGAAGACTCTTCCTTGGGAGAGAGAGATACTGATCCTGTATAGCCCCAAAGGTGCTGAAGGCAACTGGACTTGCTGGATTCAGAAATGAAGAAGCTCCTTCGATGAGAAGCGAAATGTTTTCAAAGGAAAAAAATCCCAAGAAAGTCCATTTGCATTCTGGGAAAAAGCACCTTTGGGATAACCTGGATATTTAAGAAGCTCCATAGATCATGAATAGCTTCACATTAGCAGCACAGAAACATGCTGGAGATTCTTGGTGATCCTATTCCACACAGAAAAGGAAAACCTTCTTCATAAACTCTGCTAATTCAATAGAAATGGACAGGATATGAGTAGATTGTTGTTGTTTTTTATTTTAAAACGAACTTTATTAAATTATCAAACAATTATAAAAACAATTAAAACCATAATAAGATAGTCATATACATAGATCATATCATATATTGGACATTTCATTTCTATTCTTTTACATATCTATATATATTCTTCTTCTCTACACATTATATATTTCATAACCTAGTCCCATATTCATTCTCCTGATGGTGAAGTCATTGTTGGTATTTATATGAAATAAGTATGGAAATACACTCTCAATTATCAGTTCTTAGTTTAAAATTCACTATTAAAGAAAGGTATGAGTAGATTGTTATTAATACAAAGCATACCTTACAGTATTGGCAAAGTCCTAGTAGTAATGCAAGACGCTCGGTCAAATTCATGGCTAATGACAGCTAATGACATGTCATGGTAGGAGATAAAACAAGTGATTTTATTGTCATATTCAGGAGAGATTGTTATGTGGAATATAGTACTGGAAGTCTTCCTTCCTATAGTTAAATGTTATACTATATGAATCTCTGCTACCTAGAATACAATTGTTTTGGATTGATATGAGAAACTGGTGACTTCGAATCTTTCAAGTACTTGAGGGAGCGGGATGCAATCGTCTTATTTTATTTATGTGTTATTGAATTTATTTGCCACCCATCTCGTAGCAAACAGCTCTCTCTATACTCTCTATTCAGAGGAATGGAGTAGAAAGGTGGTTCTCGGGAGGCTTCAACACAGGACTAAGGAATGCAATGCAGCTTGGATCATCCCTCTCCCCCTGTGGTCACGGGGATGGTTCAAGAAGGTGAGGAACACTTCAAAAGATCAAGATGAGCATAGAAAAGCACAAGGACAAAAAGGCTCTAAAGAATTAGATATAAAACAGAGAAGTGATTTGTGAATTGGAGATAGTACTGTTTTGGCATCAAGGTAGAAAAGGAGCCTTCCTTCGTGAGAAATGAGCTTTTAAAAAAAACAAAACACAACAAAACTTCAGTAGGCTTTTAAGACTGCCTCTCGAGCTTCTTGGCAAAGAGGGTCCAACTTTCCATCTCCTCCTGAGAGCAAGAGAGCAAGAAGGGGTGGTAATTAATAGATCAAAATTCATAGCACATCAATGGATCTTGATTTGTTGCATTTCTTAGCCATGAGTACATGGAGCGAACCTCTGAGATACTTGAGCCCGTGTCGATGCCATTGGCACTTACCAAAATCTAAATCATTAATGTTGCACTGGAAGACGGTCTCTCCATTCACGATCAGCTGCACATCATTCCAATCGGGAATTTGCTCGAGAACAATTTGATGCCCATCTTCTTTTAACACAGCTGCAGAAAAAGTAGAGCAGGCAGAAAACAGGGTTCGTTCCCAAAGCTGTTGACATCCACAGTACACGAAGGGCCTCACAATATTTAATCACAAGATTAATAAGAATAACAATGATGATAGAGACCTGCAAACAGAAGCAGAACAACTGCGGCCAAAGAAAGCAAAGGCAGCACCCAGAGTCATAGGGGCCTTGGGCGCAATCCCAATAACATCTGGAGCACCACTGGAACACCTTCATCGGCATTGACAAATTCACCATCAGTCAGTTGAAAAGGCAGCTTGACTCAAAATAGCTTCCATCCTGCGATGGTACCTCTGGCTCCATCACACAACCACATCTGCCTATCCCGGGTCCTTGGAAGGAGACTCCAGGTGGACAAAGACTCCCAAGCCAGTCTAGACATCTGACTGACTGTGTGACAAAACAACGATAGAGCCTTATTTTTCCGACCCTGGGCCAACTCCTTTAAGTCTCCCCCCATTAATTTGCTGTTTCTAAATTAAAGACTCAAGAAAACGTGTCTTCATTGGAGAGTTGTGTGACTCTCAGAAAACCCTCGTTGCTTCCTATCTGAGCTGGAAAAGAGAAAGTCGGCTGGTGGTTTCTCCCATGCCAAGTTAAACAGGCTTTAAATATGTCTGTCTTATTCATAGGTCAGACCTTACAGAGAACTTATGGTTTGTGTACCTGCTTATTTATTTATTTTTCTGCCTAGTCAAATAATTTTAAAAACAGGTTCATGCAACAAAGACAAAACCAAACACAGCAGGGTTGTTTTTTTTTTTTTTTTGGTTTTTTTTTAAAGCAGGCCTTGAGGGTTTTGCCCTGAAATAGACCTTTTTTTTTTTTTTTGCTTTAATTTATATGCCGCCCTTCTCCAGAGACTCAGGGCGGCTTACAATGCGTTAAGCAATAGCCTTCATCCTTTTGTATATTTATACAAAGTCAGCTTATTGCCCCCACAAACTGGGCCCTCAATTTACCTATCTTTGAAAGGATGGAAGGCTGAGTCAACCTTGAGCCTTGGAGAGATTTGAACTTGCAGTAATTGCAGGCAGCAGATGTTAATAACAGTGCATTAGTCCACTGTGCTACCAAGGCTCTTTAGACATTGTCAGGAGTTAACTTGACTTTCTATCCTCAGCCTTCCACCAATATAAGGACTCTTAATTTTTACTCCAGCTATTGTAGATTTCTGTTCCTCTAGCAACTGGGCAAGAAACTGAATTAGAAGGCAAAGTTGCCAACACAATACAGATAAATAAATTGCCGGATATGGTATTTTCCCTTTAATTTTTTGGGATGTGAACATGCAAGTTTTGCTCTTTTGGAGAGGCAGACATAATGTTTTCTTCCTTTGAAGAATTTCACAATTGCGGGAACTTTTATCTGCCGGTGTGGGTCCACTTCAGCCTTTCTCTCCAAGCCAGCTGTGACTTCCCTCTGCCCCCCGAGTCCTCAGGCTGAATTTTAATTTAGCTTCTTGATGAATGACAGGAAGTTCCACCAGCAAGAAGTCCGGTTAATTAGGCTCTTGAAGTTTGGGCTAATGTTTCGCTAGACCAGGAGAGATGCCGAAGATGTTCTTAGTGCTTTCTGGAGAGACTTAATGGGTTTGTGCAATTAGCAGAATGCAGAAAATAAACTCTTCCCCCTGCGCTGCCACTTCTCCCTGACTTGTGACATTTTTCTATTCTGCTTTTCCCAAAATAATAATAATAAGAACATCAAGAAGCAATATATATTGGATTATCTAGAGAGTGCCAGTAGAGATAACACCCACCTCCCCACCCACCCCACTCCGGCATTGATGACAATCTGGTCAAATTATAATGGAAGCCTATTACATTTCCAATGCTATTTGGGATTTGTGAAAAGTCTATTAGGGCTTCTGTGTGAACTAAGGACCAGCAACAAGGCAGTCATCAAAATCCTTTCTAAAAAAATTCGGAATTTATCTATATGGCCCAAATCAAATTGTGGATGTTTTAGCGTCAACCAGAAAGTTCCAGCTAGTCGGTGGTTTAATTTAAAAAATAATCATAAAAATAATTAAATAAAGTCCGAGCAGATATTATGGTATTTGTCTTTGGCTGCCAGTAACAATTTTATATTATACTTTTCAATAAAAGTATAATAAACATTTTGCATTTTGGATTTTAACCCTATTTATGCTGTTAGAATGAATTTGAAGTTCTTGCAAAAATAAAGCCTAAACTTTAAGGCCCATTCCTGATAAGTTCACCATTGGGAAATTTAATGGAAATTTTCTTTAATCAGAAAATTCTCGGTTCTCCAGAGCTCCTTAGATCTGCCAAAAAGTGTGGCTGATCCAATGCTCTCTGAATTGCTTTAAAATCCATGGGATGATTCTTTTCTTGGCTTCCATTTAAAATACTGACTTTATTCCCTGGATGGCAGTTATCCAAGACGCCTTCCTCCTCCTCCTTTGCCCACAACAACAATCCTGTGAGGTAAGTTGGTTGAGAGAGAGTGACTGGCCCAAAGTCACCCAGCTGGCCTCTACGGATAGGGCAGGACTCAAGTGCTCTTGCTTTCTAGCGTGCGTGCGTGTGTGTGTGCGCACACAGACACATATGTATACATACATACATACATGCATACATACATACATACATTGATTTATATATATATATTCCCTGTTAAAATTTCAGGTTGGGCATGACTGGTATTCTTCAATTTCTACATCTGCCCTATAGGCCCCTTTATGTATAAATCAAGCATTCCAAAAACAATCCATAAATTTCCCCAATGTTTTATATAAAAAAGCCAAACCTTGACTTTATAAAGAAGATGAAAAGTCTATAAGATCCCTGGAGCTGAACTTTTATCAGCTCCCTCATTATATTATCTTGTATTTGTATGTAAACCACTGGAAGTTTTTAAGAAGAGACTGGACAACCATTTGTCTGAAAGGGTGTAGGGTTTCCTGCCTAAGCAGGGGGTTGGACTAGAAGATCTCCAAGGTCCCTTCCAGCTCTGTCTATTCTATTCCATTCCTGTCCTGTCCTATCCAATTCCTGTCCCATCCCATCCCATCCCATTGTATTGCTGTTATGGGTTCCTTGGGAATAAAACTAAGCAGATACAAATTGTGTAAAAACTCTGGTTCTTATAAGAAAAGGCATGGATTTTTCCTTATAAGTGAAGTGATGAAAGGGGCAGTAAGTGTTGGCTTTGGCTTTGAGGGGTTATCATATAAAAAGGTGAACAAGATCCACGGTCTTCAGCATAACAGGCAATGTGTTTTCAATGTGCATCAGCAAGAAGGATTAGAAAATGAAGTCGTCTTTGAATCAAGTCAAAAATGATTTAGAACATAGAATCACAGGGCCGAAAGGGACCTCAGAGGTCTTCTAGTCCAACTTCATGGACATGTCATCCACGTAGCTTCCTTGATAATGACATGGAAGCATTTATATCTTCTACATTAATTTCTGGAAAGTTTCCCAGTCTCAGTCTACAATGTGGGTAATTTATGGTGATTCCCCTTCTATGTTTTAACTAGTTTCAACCCTGCTTAGCTTTGTAAGTTCAGCCAAGTAGGTTGAAGTAGGTTGTATGAAAAGAAGTGTTAAAATGAACTTTCCTCTCGTGATCCCATAGAGCACTTGTTTTCTTTGCTAGCAACACCTTTGAGGTTAAACCCACTCACCTAGGACCAACTCTCCTTGAACCCAGCAAACCAGACCCTCTTGAATGCATGTTTGTTTGGGGATTTTCACCTAGGGTGCCCCACGCATTGCTTGACACAGAAGTTTTGTGGAAGATACAAATATATATTTGCATACCTTTGTGTTGATAACAACTGCCATCTCTTCAGTATTAAAAGCATTCACAAAGCACAACAAAATGACATGCAAGATGCTCAGATGGTTTGTAATTCAGAAAGAAAATGACTTTCTTGTTCCCACAGACAGCTAAAGTTGTCAGCTTTTCTGAAATTTTCATCATCTTATCAAACAGAACAGAGAGCAGAAAACAGTATAAAGTCTCCTCCAAAAGTAAGCGAAAACCCCTACCACAGTTGTTTTTCACCAGAAGAGAAAAGAATTCCATGCACATTCCTTTCTTAATTTATTGGGTTTAGTACTTTGTTCAGTTCAAGGGAAAGCATTTATCTCAGTAGGAAAAAAATCGGTTGGAAGAACATAGAACATGACAGAATAACAAGAGTTGGAAGGGATCTTGGAGGTCTTCTAGTCCACTCCCCTGCTTGACCAGGAGACCCTCTACTATTCCAGACAAGTGGCTGTCCAGTCTCTTCTCAAAACCCTCCAGTGATGGAGCAGCCACAACTCTGGGAGGCAATCTATTCCCACCGGTTCATTGTTCTCACTGTCAAGAAATTTCTCCTTAGTTCTAAGTTGGCTCTCTCCTTGGTTAGTTTCCATCCATTTTTTTCCATCCAGTGAAAGAAGCAAGCAAGTAAAGAACTAGAAGTCCTTTAACTTAAGTGAATTTTCATTCACTTATTACAAACAGAAATTGGTGTGGTTAACCAATGCCAGATTAGTGTAGAAGCCAAGATGTTCACCTGAGAATTCACCCATAAGTGCACCATTTTCAGATGTCTATGGAAAAGGTAGATTTATTAGTTGGATGATTTATTCAGCTTGGACTGGGCATTGGGTGAAAAGTGCAGCTAACTCATTAACTTCTGAAGGCCCATAGGAGGTCATCTGTGGTGGGACAGAGCTGAAATCTGTCAGCCCATTTTTGTTCTTTTTGGGGGGGATGGCAGGAATGAAGGATGAAGTTCCAAAAGTACCTCAAACATCACAAAATGGGCAGTTTTGTTACATTTCAGCAGTGGAACTCAAAATGATGATGGAGAACTGTAAATTGAAGGGTGGGGTTGGAGGCCACATGTGACCTGCATCTGCCACCCACAAAGACAGCTTCCATGCAGAACTCTTCCCTCCAGTCACTGAGGTCTTCCAACCTATCAGAACTAATTCTTCCATCCTCCCACCCACCCCGCCCCGCCCCACTATCCTGTCATTACTGATGAAGCTTCTTGGATGAGAAGCGAAACATCTTCAAGGAAAAACAAAGGAAGTCCAAGCAGCTTTGGGACAACCATGACCTGGATGACTGAGAATCTCCATACACCGTTCTTCTCTTAGCAAGAAGCAAGTGGGAGTCACGCACCTTGCATGCCCTCCAGGCGAAAAGTCCTGTGCTCCACCACCCCACAGCTTCGATAAGGCCCATATCTGAGAGTCACCAGAGCATTCTTTGGCATTGCTGGGCCAGCTATAAGAAGACTCCTGAGGAATGAGGAAGCAAACTGAGGGTGGAGCTGAAACACGTCCTTCTTTGCTGCCTAGGAAGCTGTGGTGGCTTTGACATCACCCACAGTAGCCATGGCAAAGCTTGTCGTTTCCTTAGGGATGAAGTGTCACAAAGGGAAAAAAATGCTCAATTCTGTGGCGCTTCATTTTCAGGGGGAGAGAGAGAGAGATTCTGCAGAACTTCAAACTGGCACATTGGTGGGATTTTGATCACTTGGTGAAGGTGTGTAGACTTTTGTCATGCGCTCCAACTACAGTCATTTTCCTAATGATGTGGGTACTAAAAACACCTCCGCTGGATTCATAATACCATAATTTGGCTTTTAGATGAGAGGCTGGTGTGAATTCAGCCAGTCTATTCTCTGAACTGTAGCTCAGCATTGTAGTGAACCACAATAAGGTGAGTTCTTTCCCTGCAGCTTCATAGGACTGAACAGACCTTTACAAATTATTATTTATCAAATGTATTGGATGCCCATCTTATCACAGGCTAATTTCTCTGGGGATCTTACGGTTCCTCTCCAACTGCAAGAGATATGCTCTCTCCAGTCTCTTAAGGCTTATGTTAATATTGGCTGCCAAGACTGATAAGGTTAGGCAAGTAGCCCAGGATTGGGACCACAATTCTCTCCCCAGATGGGCTACAGGACCACAGCTGAGACCCCAGGAAAGAAGTGAGGTTGGAATTGGGGAAGAGGGGGGCATTTTATTTGGTCTTCTACTCCAGCATTGTGAGACATCTGGAAGGAAGTCACTTGCATCTGTTACTTGCCCCAAATCCAATATGAAATTTGGTGGCAAGTTAACCAAAATTGAAGGACTTACTGAGGATGAAAAGGGGAGCATTGGTCTTGCAGAATCTGCTTCTGTTCCCACTCTTATTTTGGGGGAGAAGGGATCCCATTCATTTAAAAGAAAGAAACCCATCACTGTGTTCTTGTAATCTGGCAATCCAGTTCCGGTCTTTCCTCCTGTGGGTTCCGCCCTCTGGACTATCCTGCTTCCTCCAGGCGAGAGCTTCATCTGCCCTTTTGGCCTTCTGAAGGGCCTTGAAGAGAGGGCTGTGCCAATTAGATTGGGACTCCAACGGTTATGGAAGTGGTTAATGGAGTGGAGAAACTCCCCCCCCCCACATACCTCCTCTCCCTATGCACTTGGCTCCTTCGCTCTCCACATGGGTCAGTTTTATTTTAACTGAATTGTAAATTCCTATTTGTATTTTAAATTTCCTATTATTTCTATTTATCTAGGTGCATTCTAGAAGGCCTAAAATCATCTCCGGTGAGAAACGTGACATACAAGTTCAATAAATAAATAAATGAAATATTAGCCCATATTAGGTATGAATGAGGTACATAGAGAACTAGTGTGCAGGTCAGAGATTGCTCTCTTTGGTGGAAATGATTGATTGATTATGTGCCATCTAATTGGATGCAAACACATCAGTAGATCCCCCCCCTCCCCCCCCAGGAAGATCAGTGTCCAGTTTTGCTTGAAACAAGCTTGAACAAGCGAGGCTAAAACACATACTTGGTTCAGAATAAAACCCACCACCGCTGGTTTTTTTTAAAATTTTGCTTTTTATTCACTACTCCTTTGCAATTAACAATCAATGGACTCTAAATTCTTAGTGTATACAATGTGCCATGAACTTCAAAACTGACAATGGGGATGATTTGATACCTGGGAACTCACAATCTGTAGCTGATACTAACCACAGAGGCTATCGAAATACACATTTAGATTTGGCATCGATCAATACTATGTTATAAAAATAAAATATTACTAAAATATTGACTTTAATGTAGCACACAGTATAAAAAGTTGGGATATATTGTCACCTTGTTGCTACATCATAACTCTTATCAGCTCACCTGAATACAGTTCTTATAGCTAACCTGTCTAAATCCATGCAGCCATAAGAGGACCAAAACCAACTCTTTTCTTTCATCTAAAGATCATCTTCTTTTTTTAAAGCCCAGATACTCTGTTAAAAAAAAAATTAAGCAACAGATCTCTTTCCTGTGTGCTGATTCATATACTGCCCCAAATGTTAGTTTTGTATTGGATCAATGATTTTGATTGGATCATGAGAAATTGACTCATGAATGCAGTTAACCCGTCTCCTTTTTTCAGCATAAAAAAAATAGCTTTGGGATGGAAGAGCTGGATTGCAAAGGAGGGGGAAAAATAACCCTTGCTCACATACCTCACCATAAAAATTCTCCACTGGGAGGAAGAAAACAAAAATCAGAAAACTTATGGACGTCAATAAAGTGCTTGGTTTATGTGTGCGTTCAATATATATTGCATAAATATGTAAACATTTTTGCAAATGAAAAAATCGCGGCTGTGAATAGTGAGAAGAGTAAAATTCACTGATAGTTTTGATGCTTCTAGAACCCAACCTACCAAGATGCCCAATTTGGGCTTTGCTGGTGCACCCATCCAAGCTCCTTCAGAAGACTTTTTTTTATTTTTTTATTTTTTTTTTGGTATTTTGTCCTTCTGCAAGGAGCTTTGGGCAAAACTCACGGGCACTCCAATGGGACACGTTCAGTGGGTTTAATCACTAGCCCAAAATCACTTAGTTGGGTGGGTGGAATTTTGTTGATGGAAAGCTCGAATTGCTAACTGTGCTGCTGTTCTGTCTATATTGTGTCACCACCAACCTGCTAGGGATGGAGAATTTGGTAATTAGCTTCCTTTGGAAATCAAACCTTCAACTGCAAAGATCCAAGTTTTCCTTGGTTGGAACCTGCAGGCCAGATAAAGTAAGTAAAGTGTTCCTTAGAAACCAAGGGATCTGATCGTTAACCTTTAAGAAGTCAATATTTTTTACTTCATCATCTCCAACAAACCTTCAGGGCACTCATCCTGCAAGTCCACAACCAATCCCTTTTGTACATTTCCCATTAAATTAGCATAGATAGCCATGATATATACTTTTCTAAGTTGCAAAGTAAAAATGCATTTTCCTCTTTGGCTACAACTCACTTTAACTGACATGGAAACTTCCCTGAAATCCAAGCAACCACAAAGCATGCACATAAGAGAAAAATAGTGTTATCACATAATAGGACAGTTTGATGGAAGGGTGCCCAGAATATAAATTGGGTAAGTTTTGCATAACAATGCATGGACAAGCATTTTGTCCAAGAGACGTTGCTTTATCCAGTACACTGGACTGAAACAGGACTTCAGCCGATACTTTATCAAATTTCTCAAAATATCCCTGAATCTTCAGTTTTAATCTGAAAGCATGCTTGTTTCTGGAATCTATGAGTACAGAACATTTATCTGCTGCTTCATTTATTTCTAGGAATTAACATGAGTTGCTGGGAAAGGTTCAAGAAGAGGTCTTATATTATGCAGGACAAAGATTGAATTGTTTCACTGCATTAACCATTTCATGCAAACCAGATAATAGATCACCCATTTCTCAGAAGAATTTCTAGACAGATGGGTCTAATGGTGGGGAGAAGAAAGGAACAGCCATTGAGGAAAAAACAAATGTATATGTAAACAGATACAGCCAAGAAGAGAGAGGACTTATGTTATTCTTTTTTAACCTGGCATTTTTCAAGTATGCTGAGTTAGCTTTGGACAGATCCCACCACAAATTTTGTTTCCATTTATGGGCACTACATTTTAAGAAGACACAGAGAAAGTAGATTTGGTTTAGACAGAGGCAACCAGAAAAAGGAAGAGCCTAAAAATAGTCCTATGAACAAAGATGGTAGGAGATGAGCACCTTTAGTCTTGAGAAGACTGAGTGGTGAAATGGTGGCCATCTCAAAAGACTTGAAAAGGAGAGTCAAAAAGGTGCTCTTTGGACCGGAAAAAAAAATGGCAAGAAGGCAGATGCTGATTGAATGTTAGGGGTAAATAACCCTAACAGGAAAACAAGTTGACAGTGTGGAACCAATGACCCAAGTTGGATATTGGACTCCTTTTGTGGGATATTTTCGAACAGAGGCTGTCTGTTTCAATTTGAGGAATGGGCCAGTGGGATGGAACATAGTCTAGAGTCAGAGGAAAGAGAGGTTCCTGCTCAGTGGGCAAAGAAACAGCACAGCTTGGAATATCTGGGAGGCAGGAAGTGGGCTAAAACAGTTCCTCCCTATCCATTCACAAACTATGTATCTGTAGATTGCCAGATCTTTTATCTGGCAAGATTCTGTCTGTAAATGAACAACAATAAACTACTCTTGACATAACTCTACATGTCCTTCTTGATTCTCTGGGCCTGACAGCCAGGATTGGATTCTGCATCTAGAAATATGAATCTCTGATTCCATCATTCTATGACTGCAGTTCCAAGAGCTAGGAATTTGAAGAGTAGTGAGTTGGGCAATCTGCCTTACTAAAAGCCAGGACATTGATGTAGTTCATAATACTGTAATTATTTCAGTACAGTTCACACTGGCAGACTGGATTATCAGAAAGACATCTCCCTAGTCATTGCCAGAGATGTCAAGTATTGAACTACAGTTATAGACGGCATGCAAAGGAAGCCTTCAACATCTGTTAAACTCTGATCCTTCCAAGAAATACCATTGTCCTGGCACATAAATTTCCCATCTGCCTCAGGCTGCCTCACAGGCCATTCTGGAACAGCCTGATGGTAACACTTGGATCTCTTGCAGTGGCTGGAGTTGAAACCACAACTCTTGCGGGTTCACATCTTTTTCTTGTGCTCCTCCATTGTGCCCTGATGATCTTCCCTACCCTGGTAATGAAGCATCTTGTAAGAAGACAAGCTCAATGAACACTAGGAATTCAACAATTCAACCCTGAGCCACATACATGTCACATCTTTTTTTTCCCTAATGAAACAATTAAAACATGCAACACTTATTACAACTTCCCGGAAGAGAATGTGATACAAGTACAATAACAGGTAAAGCATTTGAGCTGGTAATTGTAGAGGGCATCAGGAATGGGGTTGAAGGACAAGAGGAATAGCTACTCCTAAGGCAACGGTCAGTGGGGCCTGAGCCCGGCCGGGCCAAAAGAATAATCTGAGAAAACATCACAGACAAGCCCACTCAAGTTCACAGGAAGGTAAAGTGAGGGAGGAGAGAAGCACATTCAGCCTTGCAATATTCTGTTATTAGAGCCATTGCAATGAAGGCAGTCCTGATGGATATGGCATCAGCTTCTTAGCCTGCCTCACCTTTTAGGGACACAGTAATTAATTAATTCAGGATTCAAAATGGCCTTTAAAAATTGAAGAGAAGGAAAATACCTTACAATCTTCATTGGCTTCTAACCCAATCTTCTCCAGAAGATTTGACTGTGCTCTTGTGAAAGATAATTCCTATAGTAGGTTTTTTGAAATATCTACCTGACCTTCAGCATCATCCATGGTGCTCTTTGGTTTCTCTCGAGACCAAGACCACATGGACCAATTGCTCCGGAGGACAAAAAGAGGGCAGAGTCTTTCCAGGCCAGCAGGTTCAATCAGAGCAAACTCTTTCAAAAAGTTTTGATATATCCATCCTTAAAATGAGAGATAAGCATCTCTTTCTAGGAGCCTTGCTCTTAAAATTGGGAATATTTTTAATTAATGTGGTTAGCACAATATCATTTCTTAGGTCCTGCTGTATTTTCTTAAAAAAATGTTTGCATTGGCTTCATCACTGTGGCTCTTTGTATCCTGCTTAGACTGAAGCAGTTTATATACTTCATAAATGGATAAATTATAGAGAGTTGGAACTCTCACGCATGGGATATATTGCACGTTCACAGCAGCTATTTCTAAAATACTAGCAATAACTGCTTATTTCACATTGAGATGAATTGCATGTAATTTCGTTCTTTGGGTCAAACATTATTCACACATTTGCTCTGTGCAGCACTGAAATGTCAGCTTTCTCGATAATTTAAGCTCTCGTCATGATAAATAGGGCTAGGAATACTCGCTTAAAGAAAAATAAAGTTCTCCTGCCTCCAATAAATAGCTGGCATTTTCACAGAAACATCACTCCACATTAAGAAGATTTTGCAGAGAGGAGGAAGGAAAAGACTACGACACGCATGGCATTAGGGTTTGGCAACTGGAGGACATCCGTCCAGTTTAGCCTGCCGGCTTGTCGAGGTCAAACTGGATTCGCTACAGAGCTCTTTCAAGTCCATTAGACTTTCACTTATGGCTTTGACAAATTGGCTGGAAGAGGTCTCGCGACAGTTTTTGAAGCTTGAAATGCAGAATAAGATGTGCTGGGACTGTGGATTGTAGCAAGCCCCATAGCCTTGAGGAATCACCGGCCCGTAACAGCAGAACATCTCCATTGTGGTAGGAACCTAATTTTAAGAATAACAAAACAGGGTTAAGTTAAGATGGCCAACTTAAGGCCTCACGCCCACCACTATGGAGCTCAAGAGATGCACCGACAATGAGCTGGTTTGGGGATTGTCATTTTGACAGTGAAAGAAGAAGGAAATGACTAAACCCATTCAAGATCATCATCTTCAATTCATAGAACATATTTTTAAATATCAATTGAGCTCCAAGCCAGAGACCAGACATGGTACTTGGATTGAATTATTTATTATTATTTGACCCATTCAAAACCACAAAACTGCATCTCATTTACTTTGGGGGATTCACTAGAGAAAGCAATTATGTTTGGAAGAGTTAGCGGTAAAAGGAAACCAGGCTGCCAAAGAACATGGTGCCTGGACACCATCAAAGTTGACAAAACCAGAGCATAGAACAACTCAAAGTAGTGCAAGATGGGAAGATATGGAGAGAGCTGGTCCACAGAATCATCATGAGTCAGACACGACTGAAGGGATAACTTCAGCAGCATCATTTGATGATGTTAATGTGACATTATCCCTTGAAGTTATCAAGGGATAATGTCATCATCGTAATTCATCATCATGAGTGCAGAGAAGAACAACAAAAATGATTGGGGGGCTGGAGGCTAAAATGTAAGAAGAATTGGTTACAGGAATTGGCTATGTCTAGTTTATTGAAAAGAAGGACTAGGGGTGTACCAATATTTGAGGGGCTCCTAGAAAGTGTACCAATGATAGTGTACCAAGATGGGGGGGGGGATGTCAAACTATTTTCCAAAGCACCCAAAGGCAAGACAAGAAACAATGGATGGAAACTAACCAAGGAGAGAGGTAACCTCGAACTAAGGAGAAATTCCCTAACGGTGAGAGCAATCAACCAATGGAACAGCTTGCCTTCAGAAATTGTGGGTGCTCCATCACTGGAGGCTTTCAAAAGAGACTGGACAACCATTTATCTGAAATGGTCTAGGGCAGTGATGGCGAACCTTTTTGGCACCAAGTGCTAAAAAAGTCATGCTGAAACGTTGCACACACGCACACACGCTCTTCAGGATCACACTCTGGAAAAGCCGAACTTCTGGGTTCTAGCGCACACGCGTGCCCGATGATCAGCCGGCCGGCGTACATGCGCAGGCTGGTTTTCGGCACTGCCGCATGCACGAAGGGATCGCACACTGGAAAAGCCAAACTTCTGGGTTCTGGGGCGTTTGCACACCCCGCAATCAGCTGGCAGTTTTTGGCACTGCCATGCGTGCGAAGGACAACTTTGTGCTTGCCTGCATGGCAGAAACCCGGAAGACAAACAGGCAAGGCTGCGCATGCCAGTCGACATGGCTTCACGTGCCACTATAGGTTCACCATCACGGGTGTAGGTTCACCTGCTCGAACAGGGGGTTGAACTAGAAGACCTCTGAGGTCCCTTCCAACTCTATTATTCTATGTTCTGTGTGACCTCTTCACTGGTTCCACCAATGCCAAGTTTGGGAATTATTTCAGGAACTTCTTAGGAGATGCTTTTGGTTTGGAAAACAAAAGCTACGAGTCCCGTTTCCTTGATCCTAATCCACTTTGAATGATGATGATTGGGTGGATGGACAACCAAGCTGGCCATGCTTGTTCTTTTAATTGGATCATTTTATTATATATCTTCTGCAGTCTACAGCTTTGTCAATTTAATCCAAAAGTAATCAGATTTTTGAGCACACCCTCTGCGAGTTCAGGAGAACCCATTAGTCTTGAAATAATGTTATTCCTTTGCTTGTCAGTTCTCTTTCATTGGCAACCTACTAATATGAAAGATAGCCATCTTCCCCTTAACGTCTTAACAGGGAGCAGTTACGGAGTATACATTTAAGAGTTGGGCTTATTCAAATCTCAGAGATTTATTATCTTGAAAAAGCCTCGGAGGCAGTAAATTTTGCAAGAAGCTATTTCTTAGGGACAGAGTCCTATGTTTGTCATTCTCCCCCCCCCCCAGTTTGTTTCGAGTTTCATTATTGTTGTGGAATGCAAACCTTTCTTTAAAAGCAAAATGCTGGAGGTTAAGAAATCCTTATGCTCTTGCCTTTGTTGTGGACAGGCTTTCAAAAGTGGCATTTAGCTTTTAATGGCACCGGACAGGCCATTAGTCCCGCTAACGAAGTTATAGAAGAAGCAGATAAATTTGCTGTACCCCAGCCAAAGGCCATCAAGCTATTCAAATTCCTCCCTCCCCCCACCTCTTTTTTTTAAATCCATGGATGGTTTCTTGGAGAATTAATGTAAGGATGGCTGGCTTACGCACAGTCACATCTGAAAAAAACCTCCAGACAGCATGATGAGATCGAATGACTTATTAGATTCCTTGTCTACACTGTGCATTAGAAGCTTCCCTCTGACCATTTTTTGAGAGGCAAAAAAAAAAAAAAATGTCTGACCTTCTGTCTCTCACGCAGAAGGTGAATCCAGTGGTTGTTACCATAGTCTGGTAGGCTAAGACTGTGTTTGCACAGAAATCAGGGGTGAAATCCAGCAGATTCTGACAGGTTATGGAGAACCGGTAGCGGAAATTTTGAGTAGTTCGGAGACCGGCAAATACCACCTCTGGCTGGCCCCAGAGTGGGGTGGGAATGGGGATTTTGCAGTATCCTTCCCCTGCCATGCCCACCAAGCCACGCCCACAGAACCGGTAGTAAAAAGTTTTCAATTTCAGCACTGACGGAAATGTGTTACGTTCACAGGGTGAGCAGCTCAAAGAATCCACAAACGAAATGGTCTTGACTTGAGGAGCAAAGGGAGAGAGAACAGTTTGGATCTTCATGCTCGGCAGGTCTTTGCAAGGGACACTTCAAATGCTTGAAACCAGCCCTGTGAGCGAAGGATGAAAGACGCCAGCCGTCCCTGTAATCCACTTCAATAAGAATGCCTAACCTGGAGCCTCATCTGAGAGAACACTGGGGTGGAGTGGGGGTGCTTAGAGCACCTCCCCTGCCATAACATTAAGTTTTTTTTTTAAAAAAAAATTGAGAGAAAGAGAATTCTTAAATACCTGGCATTATTTAGTTATTTTATTTTTTATTAAATTACATGTATCCCGCCTCTATTATTTTTACAAATATCTCAAAGTGGCAAACACATCTGATACACCTGCTTTCTCGTCCTATTTTCTCCACAACACCAATGAACCCGAGAGGTGAGTTGACTTTCATGCCTAAGGTGAAACTAGAACTCGCCACCTCCTGGTGATTGGCTCAAAGTCACCCGGCCGGCTTTCATGGCTAAGGCAGCATCCGAACTCATGGACTCCCAGTTTCTAGCCTAGTGTCTTAATCACTAGACCAAACTCACCTTCATATTAAGGATATTGAATCAATTAATTTTAAATTACTTTTAATTAAATATATTTATAAGTTCTGTTCAGTTTGGTTCTTTTCTCAGCTCTTCCCACTGTTCTGCCTGCTTGGCATATTGCTTAAAGATTAAGCACAACCCTTTGACAAAATAATATTTCATATTTCTGGTTATATTCTGCCCTTGAAGTGATGTCCCAGTGCCTGGAGGCTGTACGGATCTGGATGGGGAGAAACAGACTCAGGCTCAACCCATCCAAGACCGAGTGGCTGTGGTTTCTGACATCCCGAAATAGTCAGTGGGTGCCATCACTGACTATTGGAGATGAGTCGTTGGCCCCCATGGAGAGGGCTTGAAACTTGGGTGTCCTCCTGGACTCACAGCTGTCTTTAGAAGAGCATATGACGGCTGTGGCCGGGAGGGTATTTTATCAGGGTCGCCTGATCCGCCAGTTGCGTCCCTTTCTGGATCGGGACTTGTTAAGTACGGTTACTCATGCTCTCGTCACTTCCCGCCTGGACTACTGCAATGCTCTCTACATGGGGCTCCCCTTGAGGAGCACCCGGAGGCTCCAGCTGGTCCAGAATGTGGCCGCGCGGGTGGTGACGGGAGCAACGTGGCGCTCCCATGTAACACCTCTCCTGCGCGAGCTGCACTGGCTCCCGGTGGTCTTCCAAGTGCGCTTCAAGGTTCTGGTTATCACCTTCAAAGCGCTCCATGGCTTAGGACCAGGGTACTTACGAGACCGCCTTTTGCCACCAGTAGCCTCCCACCGACCAGTACGCTCCCATAGAGAGGGGCTTCTCAGGTGCCATCGGTCAAACAGTGTTGACTGGCAGCCCCCAGGGGGAGAGCCTTCTCTGTGGGGACACCTGCCATCTGGAACGAGCTCCTCCCGGAGATACGGAGGATCCCGGATCTGCGCACTTTCCGCCATACCCTCAAAACATTCTTATTCCAGCAGGCTGGTCTGGCCTAACTTCCCTTTTAAATTGCTTTTTAAATTTGTCTTATAAATTGGGGTGTTTTAAATTTGTTTTGGGCCAAAGTATTTAATGTATTTTAAATGGTTTTTTAACGTTTGTACTATGTGTATTTTATCTTTTGGCTGTTCACTGCCCTGAGTCCTTCGGGAGTAGGGCGGTATATAAATTTAATTAATTAATATAATAATAATAATAATAATAATAATAATAATAATAATAATAATAATAATTTGCTTGAACATTTCTCAATCAGCTTTGATCCACTTTTTGGGGAAGAGAACATTGATTTACTTAAATTAGAGTTTACCCTTTGTTTAATGTACCCATGTTTATTGCCCAAACAGACAGCCACTGGCTGTTCATTTCTCCTGTCAAAAGCCCAAGAAGTGGAAACTCAGAACATTTTAAAGGGTTGTTGAGCATCAGAAAGTCTTTACCGGCTTCATCTCAAGTTGTCACTGATTCATAAGGACTGTCACGGTGAGAATAATGGAGATTCCTTCCTCTGATTAATCCCAGGAAAATTTCACTCACCTGGCTGGTGGAGAGAACAAATCGATTGCTTGCCAAATACGTTTCATCAGTAAAGAAGTCTGGCAGTTCTTCGAAGTTTTCTCGGGCCATCTCTCGCAGTCCCAATAGATGGTTGTCGATAGCCATGCCTGTGATAGCCTGTGCCCCAAACAGGAGAAAGGAGGCATAATCGATCACTGCAGCAAGATGCCAGCCTATCAATTTCTACTTTGGGATTTAACACGAAACCATTTCCATCTTAAGAAAACAGAATAACAGAGTTGGAAGAGAGGTCTTCTAGTCCAACCCGCTGCTCAGGCAGGAAATCCTATACACCATTTCAGACAAATGGTTGACTAATTCCTTCTTAAAAACTTCCAGTGATGGAGCACCCACAACTTCTGGAGGCAAGTCATTCCATGGTTGATTGAAAGACTGCTGTGATGTCAGCCCAGGCCTCCTTTTCATTAAACTAGACATAGCCAATTTGTGCAACTGTTCTTCATATGTTTTAGCCTCCAGTCCCCTAATCATCTTTGTGGCCCTTCATTTTTACTCAGTGGATACTGTGGCAATGTTCAGCTTGATATTGGCACTTCTTTAGAAGTGGAAAATCAAGAAGGACACAATCCTAGCCTTGCTGTTTGAAGGAACTCTACTGAACTCAATGGGATAAAAAGTAAAGAGGAGAGAAGATGACCTTGACAGAGATAAGCAGGATTGGTTGATTTGGCAAAAGAGGACGAAGTTTTCTTTAAAAGTCCCGAACAATGAATTAACATTCAGAAAATGGTTCACGTACAATCAGAGTTGCAAAATTTTGTTATCAGAATCAATCTGAACCAAACAAAATGCTAATCATCCTATAGATTTGATTTCCTGGTCTGATCTACCTAATGGGGCTGACAGATACATCTCAGCATTTCTACAAAAAAGAAACTCCTGGATTGGACTGAACCAGTCAAAAATCTTACTTGTTCACCACTGCTGTTTCCTGGATTTGCTATTGTTCTTATTTTATCCTATATTTTTAATGCTTTATGTAAATTTGTATGATTAATCTTGTTGTACCTCCCTACTAGGATTTTGATCATTTTTATCATAAAAGTAAAATGTGCTTAATAAATTTATAGGATGGTAATATCAGTAGTGGTTTCCATTTACCTTCGCTACCGGTTCAGAACTGTGAGCACGCCTGGCGCTTCTGCGCATGTGCAGAGTGTCCATGATGACGTGTGGGTGAGTGGGCGGAGCCTCCCACCACTGCCACTACCGGTTCGCCCCAGTTCGGGTGAACCAGTAGAAACCCACCTCTGGGTGATATTAAACTACTGTCATTAATGTTTACAATAGTGTGTCTAGAAACTTTGCAATGCTGTGTAAATTGTATATTGACTTAGGGCAATTTTTCCCAGACTGCATATTATCTTTATGGGCATAATATGGGGTTCTTTAATTAAAAGATTAAAATTTTCTGCCCAATTTTTTTTTTTTTAAAAAAAACAGATTCTCACTGCTACAACCAGTGGTGGGTTGTCTCCGGTTCGCACCGGTTCTATAGAACTGGTAGTAAAACTGGTGGGAGGCTCCGCCCACTGACCCTGACATCATCAAAATGCTTCTGCGCGTGCCCCGTTGCGAACTGGTAGTAAAGGTAAGTAGAACCCACCCCTGGCTACAACCTAACCATTTCATTCATTCTTCAAAGCTTTGGTTAAACAAATTATTATTATTATTATTATTATTATTATTATTATTATTATTATTATTATTTAATTAATTTAAATACTCCAAGCAAAGAATAAAGAACTGTCCATGGATCTTTAGCAAAGCAAGAAACCAATGTTGGCCTGTCTGACATCAGAATGAGTGTGAGGAAAGGTGATCAAACTGAGGTTACCATGGTTTCCTCCCATCAGAAGAAATGGATTGGAGGATCAATGAAAATGTTTTCCTATCTAGTGTGATTTATAAGGCTATAAGCACTGACATCCTTCCAAGGTAGATTAATGAAGAGAAAGAGGCCGCTGTGTCCTAACACAATAAAGGAGGTGCCAACACATTCTTCACAAGTGTGTGTGGGGGGGGGGGGAGGAAGAGGGAGAGAAACCTACATTATTTTTGCTAAGGGTACAAAGTTTAATATATCACAATCATTTGCTAAGCAAAGAATAATTAAACTATCTAGGCTATCTAGGCTACATCTGGAAGAATTGTTTCTGGAACAAAGATTGTGAAGGAAAGATCTTAAGAACTTTGGAAGAGTCATGCTGGATTTGGCTCTAGATCCAATTAATGCAGCTTTCACTTGGGAAACAGATGGGGTGGAGATTCTACACGCCAGGAGCTGCTGCTAACTGTGAAGGAATGATGGCCAGATCTTGGGCACATGGAAAATGGAGCCACGCCATGTCAGAACAACACAGCCCTAACAGAGGGATAGAATCAAGATCACACAATGCCTTGGCAAGACCACATTTGGGATATTGCATCCAGTTTTGATCACCATGATATAAAAAATAGGTTGAGAGCAGTGGCGAAATGTAAAATTTGTTACTGCCAGTTCTGTGGGCGTGGCTTGGTGGGGGGATAATGTGATTGGGTGGGCGTGGCCAACTTTTTTTTTTTACTTTTAAAAGCATTTTTTCTACAACCAAGAGGTTGTAGAAAAAATGCTTTTAAAAGTAAAAAAAAAAAAAGCCTCTGATGATCGTGCGGCTCAGCTGGGCATGGTGGGGGGACGCGCAGGGATTTTTGCTACCAGTACTTCGAACCACCTGCCACCATCGCTACCGGATCAGGCAATCCGGTCCAAACCGGGAGCATTTCACCCCTGGTGGAGAGTCTAGAAAGAGTGCAGAGAGGAGCGAAGATAATTAGGGTACTGGAGGCTAAAACATATGAAGAACAGTTGCAAGAATTGGGTGTGTCTAAGGATTGGGGGGGGAACATGATCATAGTGTTCCAATATCTGAGGGGCTGCCACAAAGAAGAGGGAGTCAAGCTATTCTCCAAAGCACCCAAAGCCAGGGCAAGAAGAAACAGATAGAAACACTGAAGACGATATTAGGATTTTAAGTAAGGCTACCTGATCTGGGATGCAAAAATCTCAATGGCCACTAGATGGCAGCACTGAAGTGTATCTTTGCTACCCTCTAGTGGCTGCATAGTTGAGTAGCAAGCAAGGAATTGCACATTAAAAAGCACATGAATGGATTTGAAAGCAATTTTACCTATGTAACTCATTCTGTAGGTACCTTTCTTGAAACATTTAAAACACAACAAATTTTATACCAGACATAAAGTTGAAAATAAACAAAAATATTTTATTTCAGCCTCTGATTTCTGGAAAGTGAAGTACTTGTATTTCATAGTTATCACCATCACTAGGATAGTTGGTTTTGTTTTGTTTTTTTAGCAATGAACTATTTTTTTCATATAGTAGATGCTTACCAAAATAGTGTAATTGGTCTGAGCGGTTATTGCACTCTTAAATAGCTGCATTTTTTCAGAATTCTGTAGATAAAACAGAACACAGGGATTTTCAAATGTATATATCCACATGGGCAATCCCATTACTTTTAATGCAGTGATTAATTCCTTTAGTACAGATGCATTAGGAAGCCTGCCCTGGGAGTAGAACTGATCCTAAACTAGAATGCAAGTTTGAACAACATCTGCCCCTTTATTTCAAACGCTGCAATACTTGGGTTAAAACATCGTACCAAAATCAGTTTGAAAATGCACAGTTAAGCTTCAGTCTTCAAGAGAAAAATAGAGGAAAAGACTGGAATGCTGAGTACAGAAGCTGATGGAGTTGGCAGAGATGGCTAAATTGACCATTTGGTTCAAAGAATGAGCCCTGATGGCGCAGCAGACTAAAGCACTGTTATTAACTGTTATTAACATCAGCTGTCTGCAATTACTGCAAGTTCAAATCTCCCCAGGCTCAAGGTTGACTCAGCCTTCCATCCTTTCTAAGGTAGGTAAAATGAGGACCCGGTTTGTGGGGGCAATAAGCTGACTTTGTATAAATATACAAAAGGATGAAGGCTATTGCTTAACGCATTGTAAGCCGCCCTGAGTCTTCGGAGAAGGGCGGCATATAAATCAAATTAAAAAAAAAAAGAAAGGATTATATGTACTTTGGTTTCTACTTGGAAGCCACTTCTGGACTTTGTGCTTGAGGTGGAAAAAAATGAAACTTTGATTTTGGGTTTTACCAGTTAGATTGATTTGTCATTAGAGAAATGGCTAGTTTATATTATGGGAAAGTAAAAAGTTGAGGTTTGATGTTAATGCTTTATTCTACTGCAACAGAGAGAGTCGGAAGTTAATACCTTTTTTTACCCTTCGTCACTTCTCTTTTCTCCTTCCCCTCCCTCTGTGTCCTACTATTTGCTTTTGTATTTTATTATGTAAACTAATAAATGTTAAAATACTGGAATGCTGAGTAGTTACATGTCCATCTTTGGGTTCTGTAGATGTTGATTTCTCCTTGTGTTATAGCATGGAGAAAGAACATATACAAATCCAGAGATAGGCTGTTACGTCCAACCGGAGATATGGCTGACTTCCCCAACATGGCACTCCCCAAATCTGATGGATTACAACTCTTAACATCTCCACTCAATATATCTGAAAGGTTCCCCAGAAGCCATGAAGATTACAGGAGGTTCAATATAACTGAAGCCAGCACAATGAACACGGTTTTAATAGTAACAAACCAATCATTAAATGCTTCAGTGGCTGAAGAATTAGCTTGGTGTGATCAGCAAAAGAGTAGCTCACTGCATGCAGGAGCTTTTTAAAGCAGCTACAACTTGCAGGCCTGCTCTCCTCAGCTGCTATGAGAACCCAGGGATACTTAAATACAGGTGCTTTAAAGAGTTCAAGCTGGTGCTATTTGTTTTCTCATTTGCTTTGAAGCACCTGCTGAAAACCAAGACTAAACAATGCCCAATTCTACTGATTCCGCAAGTGCATTATAGTTATCCCTTAAGGTGAGTTGTTACAGCGTCATTTGCACTTACTAAATGGATATAGCTTAGCATAGGATTATTTTTAACTCCCCATCACTGGACATTTACCAAGGATTACTCGCCACCAAAGTATTCATTGTAAAATCCAGTATTTCTTCTCTTTCTTGCTCTTCCTGTCTATACACCTGTCCTTTCTGGACAAGCAAAGAAGTAAAGCATCCCCCAATCTATCTACCTCAAACCATTTATAGAGTAAGAGAATTGATCATCTCCAACAGTAGAAGATTTGACTTCTTAGCTGTCTTGGGTACTTGATCACAGGAAAGACAGGAATAGAAATGGAATGCATATATAAACCCGAAACATAAGCCAAGGAGTCAGAGACCTGGAGAGCTGATTTCTTATCTACCATTCCTTTTGCAAACGTTAATGCTTCAGGAGTGGCGGAGCGGATGTTGTCTACCCTCCCGCATTCATAGCGACGAAGAGAAGCACTTTCATAGGTGGGAACCAGCCTCATGTTCAACCTACAGTGAAACAACAATAGAATCCTGATTGGAGCGTCTCCTTATTATAGAAGCTCTAAACAGCTAGAAGAAAACAGTAGCATCCTGATCCAGGTGTATATTTTACTATTGTGTTTTCCGTTGGGTTTAAGACTTCATTTTTAACTATGGGAAGAATCTAATGACCACCTGGAATTTTGGGCCTCAGTTATCACAACTCTGTTCTAGATTACTTTGTGATTAAAAAGTGGTGGAATCCTTAGTGGAGTGTAAAGGCTTATCCTACAGAATATGGTTTAATTGATTTGGATTTGGGATGTCCGTTCCTCTCTACAAGTGACTCTGGGTGGCAAGCAAACTTACAATTAATCAAAAACAAATTCTCATCAGAGATACAAAAATTAAGAAGCCCAACATCTAAGGAAATGTCTTGTTACATCTAGACAGAATATCTAGTTCTGTCTAGACTGTGTGTGTGGAATGGCTGGCCGTGTGCCCCCTTTTGCAATTGTGAATTCTTTCTTTAGACGGCAGCATCTAGTTAACCTTTGGTTGAACTGGAAAAGCTAGGCGGGATCAGTCCTAGTTAGTATTTGGATGACTGTTCCCTAAAAAGAAAATTGTAGGATGACAGCCTATATGGAAAATGAAAAGCAAAAAGCACTTGAAATGTATCTCTGTTACCAGGAAAATTACAGAGAGGGCTATGAAGATTGTAGGAACTGAGCTGAAGTCAAAAGTCATCCTTTTCCAGATTCTGAATTTGTGTCAAGAGTTCTGGAGTCAGCGTGTAAGTGGTGGAATTTGTGTGGCTACAGCATCGTCAAATGTCATCTCATGGCATAGTCACAGGGTTTACAGAGCTCTATAAAGTGGCTCTTCCCAAAAAGATTCCTAGGATCAGCTTATACTTTGGTTGGATCCTGGAAATGTTGTATCGTTTTCTTCGGTTCCTTCTCACCACAGTGCTGAACACCTTGAGTGTGAGATGGAAAAATAATCATTTAACTTATCTCCACAATATCCAGAAGACAATCTAGACTGGGAAGGATTTGTTTACTTGTTTCTGTATGGGAGGATAGTTCAACCATCCCTCTTGGTACCCCATGTGGGAAGACACGGTAGAAATACCTTGAATTTTCAGACAACAGGTCAGAGAAGAAACGAACATCTCAGGATCTTCTCCATAACTCTATACCTGAAGGTGCAGAAGATTGGTGGCCTGCTCTGAACTTTCTCTTTCCAGGCAGAGAACCTTTGAACAGCCTGGACTTTTGACCACAAAGTAGATAGCAGGCTATCCTGGTAGCAGTCTTCTTTATCATTCATTGGATTCTAATCTGCTTTCATTGTGTTCTTTATCAATAAACACAACTCCATCCTCCGAGCCATGTGTGGACACCAGTTCTAAGGTCCCTGTTCTCCCTGGGATTTAGAATGCTGTTTAGTTCAAGGCTGTCGGTTCCATGCCCATCCCAGCTGCTTACTCCTATGTAACGTGTAGCTTTGCCAAAACCATTTGTATTAAGGGCAGCTATAGAGAAAGCCGCAGGTGATTTACAGACTAATGGAGACAAAGGCACAGCAGGCAATTTGGCCTGGACTGAAATCTGTGCGGTCAACATATTTCCTTCACATACCGGTAAAAGGCCAACTGGAGTGCTACTTGGATGTAGGCATCTGGACTCATCTTCTGTTTTTTGATAAATTCTTTCCCATAGTTTTCAAACTTATAAGCGACAAAATCCAGATTCTTCACCAGTCTAGAAAAGGAGAAGAGGCATAAAAGTGAGAAGTTCTCATCATCTTTTTTAAAAAATAAAAATGCTTCTCCCGACAAGCTGCCCAAAGCATTGGCAGCATTGTGTCCATAAAAAACTTGAAATTCAGGCATTAAACTCAGTCCCCAGACATCCAATGGATTGTTTAGTGCAATTGAAGAAGCTATACATTTCCTCTGAGCACTGGAATAAGCAGTTCAGGAGAAGCAGGTTCACAATCAGAAGCACAAGCCTATGCAAAGCGCTAAGGCTTGAATTCAAATGAGCTGCTCTAGTATTCAAATTAGTTCCTTCTACTCCCGTGGGCAGTGTTCGCTCTCGACTCTCGAGCTCTCGACTTATTCCTCAGACTAATTAGAGAACAGCTTGTGCACCCACAAAGGGTAAAAGTTTACATAAAATGCAAAAACTAAGCTCTCTTCTTTGGAGTTATTATTAATGCCATAGGAACACACTGACAATAATACACAGGACGTCCCCCTGGTGAAGGACGGGGCCGAATCCTGCAGGGGGGTCAGCCCTGCTCCTTTGCATGGATGTTTTTCCAGATATTTATATATTTAACAGAGCTTTCTGAGGGACATTTGACTTACTTCAAAGGTTGTGCACAGCCCTGGCATTTAATACATTTCTTTGCCATTTTTCAAGGCTGGGATTTTTCCCAAGGTGCTTGTAATGCAAAAGCAAAATAGGAATAGTAAAATAAGCAAACGGGAAAAACAAACAAACACATAACTGAAATATCCAACAGCATAAAAGAGTTTTTCCTCTTCAGTCCTTTTAGTGACAAGCCAGAGAGAACAGATGTTTTAAATGGAGAAGCTACTGATTTAAACCATGGTGCTGCCTGAGGAGGCGGATTTGTGATGAGACGTCACCACCATTTTTCCTATAGTGCCTATCTTACATTTGCTAATACAGAGTTACAAAATATAGAATTATGACTAAGAAAAGGAAGGAAGGAAGGAAGGAAGGAAGGAAGGAAGGAAGGAAGGAAGGAAGGAAGGAGGAAGGAAGGAAACAGGGGAAGGGATGAGAGAAAGGCAGGCAGGCAGGCAGGATATCCTTAATCATATATAACATGTTTTTTTTTGCACTTTCTTCCACCAGCAACAACTCTGCTGTTTGCTCTTTACTCCACCAGTATCTGCCCCCCAATCAGTTCATGAACCCACTGCCTATTGATTGTGCTCCTCAGATTAATCCTTGAAAACCTGCAGCCCTAATATCTCTGCATGAAGTTGAACCTCCTCGGGAACTCCTTGTACCTTTCCAGTTTTTCTGCAGAAGAAGCCAAGTGATTCTGAATTTCCGGAGAACATTTCCACCGTAGCCTCCTTGGAGCGGGGAGCTCACTCACTGAGTCTGCTCTGACCAGTTTCTTTGCTCCTTCTTTCCTGTTCGTAGAGAAGTAGAGGAGTCCAATGGTTGGTTGGGTGATTCATTAGTTTTGTGACCTGCCCTTCTGAGTCAGCTCAGGGAAAGTCTCTCTTAGATGCCTGCCCTGCTCCATATATGATTGCTTCCAAGTCAGAACTAGTTTTAGCTACAGTTGAAAATCAGAGTTTGACAAATTACAGGAAATGTTTTTTTTCTGTCTGAAATAAGAGGTTGAGCTTAGCTCTTGGTGTCTGTGAAATGAATAATGTTACTCTTTTATAAAAGTGTTTAATGTATTAAAAAGCTATGATGTTCTTACTGTTGCAAACTGACTACAAATTGTAATTAGAGAGAATGTGTTAAGACTTGCTAAAAGCTCTCTTGGAGACAGGAACCTAGGCAAGACCACTATCAGTAAGATAGGAACATCCGCTCAAGGTGAAAATTAAAAGTAAATATGATAAGATAATTGTTTTTAGGCAGGAAATGACAAGATGAGCCTTTAAAGTGTAAAACAACTTGGAGAATGATTAAGGAGAATAAAGGGGAGTTGGGAGGGATTCTTAGGCGTGGTGTGCATTGGGTAGGAGTATAAAATGAGTCGCTTGAAAACTGCTTCTTGCGCTCTTTGAACTCAATCCATTTGGGAACGATTGAGGCCGCGCTTGCAACTGCTTTTTATTTTTCTTCATTTTATCTCCAATAAACCTTTGATTTTGTGAACCAGACGTTTATGAATTGTGAGGATTAAAATATTTGGGTCTTATATCTCATAAACTTGGCGCCCAATGTGGGGCTCGAGGGGGGGGGGGGCTTTTCTCAGTAAATTCTGTGGGCGCGCCTGTTGATTTCAACTGCCTAGAGTTATCTGAGACCTAGCTTCCCATTGCGGGCTCCGAGCCAAACTAAATCAACAACTCTGGTCTACAAAATCAAAGAAAAGAAAAAGAGAGAGAGAGAGAGTCAACGACTGAGGCCCAGGACCAGGTAACCTGGTGCACTGGCCCAGGTAAGAAACTTTTGGCCCGAAGGAGGGAAACACGCAATTGTACCTGGGTGGTCAGGAGAGTGATTGTGAGAGGTTCTGTGATAACGGCAGTGTGTGTGTGTGTGTGTGTGTGTGTGTGTGTGTGTTGGACTGTGTTCTGGAACCCTGGTGAGTGCAAAGCAAGTGCGGACATGAAAGGTTGCATTTCCTTATGTGAGGGGGAAGGCCAGCCCGAAGGGAAGTGAACTGGTATTGTGGATTTTGAGTGGCTCAGGGAACCATAATCAGGGAAACTCTCAAGAGGATGGGTAATTGTTGTAGTTGTTGTTGTAAACCTAAAGAAAAAAATTGTAACGCTAACAAATCCCTTCCGACAGTCTTTTAGGACAGCTACCAAGTCAATGGGATGATTCTAACCTGGCTCCATGGACATGTAAATTAAGAAGAGTTTGGATCTTTAAAAATAGGCCAGTGTCTGCTGGGAGATTGAGATAGATAGAGAGGAGTTTGGATCTTTAAAAATAGGCCAGTGCCGGCTGGGAGAGTCAAGCTAGAATCAGAAGGGACAGAAAATCCCCAGGGCAAAGACAGGTAATAACAATCCAGTGCTTGAGGAGAAATGGCTGTAACTTTGAGTAAAAGTGAGAAGTTCATTAAAACAATTAGGAAGAATCGCAAATTGTAAATAGACCCGACTAGTCCTTTAGGGAAAAATACTAAGAGGTTGGGGAAGGCCCCCCCCAATACAGTAAGATGATTCAGAAGTGGGGCTGACCAAAGAAGATATGGTTAGTTTATATTGTTATATGTGGTAGGAAGACCCAGGAGTAGAAGAAAAGAAATACTGCAGTGTTATAAGATTCTACTTTTAAGGTTTATAGTTCTTCCCACCTGGGGTTTAGCAGGTAATAAAAGGGTAAAGCCTAATTTGACTTGATCAGTTTGATGTGATCTCTGTTAAAAATTATTAGATGTTCATCTATAATAATAGTGTGTAGAATTGAATGGGATTGAATTGATTGTGATATGTTTGGCCGGCCGGCAAATTAAGCAAAGTTCTCAGCTTGAGTTTGAAACTGTGGGAAACTGGCAGAAGTTAGGGCCCAAAATCACATTTTTGATTAAACTACTTCCTGAGTTTTCCCACCGCTTGAAGAATGAGCTACAGATTGACCAAGGAAAGAAAAAGTGGAGATTTAAAGGGATGGACAAAACCTCCACATGTCTGAAAATGTTGTTGGATGGTATATGTGTATGTGTATGTGTGTAATCATTTCCAGACCTGGATGGAGGATGAAACCTTCTAATAGTACACAACATTATTTAGAAAATGGAACTCATTGGCTTGTGAAAAGCTCTCTGAAATAATTGTAATGATTGGTTTGCATGAAAGGGGATTTTTGCATGTGAAATTTGTTTACACCAGCAGTTTGATCGCAGTGCAAATGTGAGTATGTTGAGGGTAAAAGTTGGTGTGAATGTACTTTGATTCCCTTTCATATAAAGAAACAATAAGTTGCAAGGAAAAGAAATGAGAAAGATCCCAGTTAAGTGATGTTGGCTTCAAATTATTGCTGAAATCTAAATGTCACTGGAAAACATGCAAGGCACACGTTGAAGTGAAAAAGCAGGTGGTTTCTTAGAGCAGCTGAAGGTAACTTACATGTGCTTCAGCAAGTGTTCGATGCACTGCACGAGAATGATCCCATCAAATGGAGAGTGTTCACACACTGTTCCACAGACTCCATCTCGCCCTACGACAAACTAAGCAGGGACATTAATTTAGGCAGAAGCGAAATGTGGATTTGGTGACTCTTGAGTTCAAAAGAATGCAGTACATTTTGCCTTTAAGATACCAGTTAGAGAAATAGACCAGCCAGTATTAGTATTGGAGACTGGGTTTGTTTTATGCATTGGCCAATTATCACAGAAATAATTTTAAATTCCCCAGTATAACAATATCCAAAGGTCTTAAACTTGACATAGTTGATGACGTGAAATATCAAAAAGCACCTAAGAGAACATTGAAAGGAAGTGCAAAGGCATAAAAATGTCATTGATTTTTTTCAAAAAACAGTGTCAAGCCTGAATTAAATTGATACGTGAAGCTGGTGTTAAAGAAACTCCTGGCAGCCAAACTATACACAAAGCTGTCAAAGTGTGAGTTCCACAAGACCCACCTAGACTATCTGGGATACCGAGTGTCTGGCGAGGGAGTAGAGATGGATCCAGGAAAAGTAAAAGCGGTACTAGATTGGCAACCCCCAGGCACCCGCAAGCAACTGCAGAGTTTCCTGGGGTTCGCCAACTTCTACCGGCAATTCATCCCCGCCTTTGCCAAAATTGCCTGGCCTATCACCGAACTGTTGAAGGCGGGGAAGGGCCCGCAACAGCCACAGCCGAGTCAACCCCTACAGTGGACACTAGAATGCCAAGACACCTTATAGCAGCTGAAAGGTTTGTTTGCCAAAAAGCCGACCCTCAGGCACCCTGACCCAGAGCAGGCTTTCGTCTCAGGATGAACGATGCCTATGAAGATATTCCATAGGGAGGCATTCTCCTCCTCTCCAAGGGTTCTCTCTTGTCTTCACTTTCACACGGAATAACAGAGGGGGAAGGTCTGTTAGTCCTAATCCCCTGCTCAAGCCGGAGGCCCTATATCATTGGAGGAGCCAAAGGAAAGGGGGCCAGTCTATATTCTCCAATGCCCCTGAAGGCAGGACAAGAAGCCATCGATGGGAACTAATCAAGGAGAGAAGCAACCTGGAACTAAGGAGAAGTTTCCCGACAGTGAGCACAATTAACCAGTGGAACAGAAGTTGCCTCCAGAAGTTGGCACTGAAAGTTTTTAAGAAGAGGTTGGACAGCCACTTGTACAGAATGGCATTGGTTTCCCGCTTGAGCAGGGGATTGGACTCGAAGACCTCCAAGGTCCCTTCCAATTCTGTTATTCTGCTATTCCATGTGAAAGTGAAGATGTGAGAGAATGGGAAAAACACTCTTCACCATTACGTGTTGCTGGAGGACTTGAAGCAAGCGATAAGTTGAAGACAGAACCTGGGATACATTCCAATGTTTTCTTTCTTTTCCCTCCTAGTACAGTCTGCTTCCAATGAAGGCTAGATAAATTTTGACAAAGTCCGAACGAACCATCACTTCTAGACCGTTATGTGAAGGAAGCTGAGGCCTTTGGAGGGCCTTCAAAGACAGTCAGCCTGGTCGTGCCATAGCGGTAGAGAGGTGGGCGGTAGAGAGCGGTAGAGAGGTGGGCTGCACATAGTGGTAGAGAGGTGGGCTGCACATAGTGCAGAAGGCAGATTTGGACCCAGAAGGTCCAGATCCATTTTCGGCTTCTTAAGCCTGGATAGGAAGCTCTTTTGAGCTCTTTGAGAGTCCCACATTGTAGCCAGACCACAGGTAGTCTTCGAGGTCTGACCTCAATTGAGCCCAAAATTTATGTTGCTAAGTGAGAAATTTGTTAAGTGAATTTTGCCCCTTCTTATGACCTTTCTTGCCACTGATGTTCAGTGAATCACTGCAGTTGTTAAGTTAGTAACACGGTTGTTAAGTGATCTTGACTTCCCCATTGATTTTGCTTGGCAGAAGGTCGCAAAAGGGGATCCCATGACCCCAGGACAGTGCAGCTGTCACAAATACGAATCAGTTGCCAAGCATCCGAATGTAAAGAATGTGACCGTGGGGATAATGCAGTGGTTATAAGTGTGAGAAAAGGTTGTAAGTCACTTTTTTCAATGCCATTGTGATTTTGAATGGTAACTAAACACACTGTTGTAAGTCACTGTTGCCTGTAGAAGATCTTAATTGCCTCCCCTGATTCAGCCAGGAATGTGTGTGTGTGCTGTTTCCCTCTGCTGGTTGTTGGGACTTACCTGCGTAGACTTATCATACCAGCGATTGGCACCATTTCTAGGGTAGCCTCCACCATGGAGAAGCTGCAAGGCCCTGTTGGTGTCATTCAGCTCTTCTCCAGATGGACTATCGAGGCAGACCAAGCACAGGCTTCGTTCAATCATATCAAGGGAGTCTCGGTTTGTAGAATCTAGAGTAGAAAACAATTTGCTCGGAATAATGGCAGACTGTTCCTTGATTTTTCGCTCCGAGATGCAATTGTTATGCTTCGTACACTCATTCTCTGAGAAGTATTTTGTTACTTCAGAATGAAGCCAGTGGAAGTTTAGGGTGAACAACATTTGGGTTTTTACCCATCAAGGCTGGGAGGAGATTAGCTCTCAAAGCAATTTGATTGACTCCCCTCTATAAATTCATCTGCTGAACTTGAAAAGCACCAGGTCTCTTTAGTAACTTGATGGACTTACGCGTAGACATGTAGTCGTACACATTTTATGAGGCTGACATCTGAAATCAAATCATTCCAACTGGATATTAGATAGTCTTACAATCTAATCATTGCGGGGTCCTTGGTGCTCTCTGAGCTTGGTTGTTTTCTTGCAGACGTTTCATTACCCAACTAGGTGACATCATCAGTGTGAAAAGGGAATGGGGTTTGCACACCCAAGCACCGATGATGTTACCCAACTGGGTCAATGTCTGAAAGAAAACCACCAAGCTCAGAGACCACCAAGGGCTCCAGAGTTCAACCCTGTGTTACAAAATTCTCTTCTACTGGCAATCTAATCTTTGCCTAAGGAAGCCTTGAAGCCTCTTCCACCTCTAATAATTCCTTACCTCCAGTAACAAGAGGAAATGTGAGCATTACAATTTATGAAAATAGAAATTGTCTTTTTAGATGGGACCAGAGATCTCTCATGTCTGGGATGAGATGGCTCTACTTGGATAGGAGAACCATCTGAGCCCACAGAATGGTAGAACTTTCAGCAACCTCATTTCAGTTTTTGTAATGTGGAAATGAGGCCTAGATGGATATTTCTTAAAGAAGAAATAATAGGTGGACATGCTCCATTGAAATTGGGCTGTTTTGATATTATCCCCAAAATTAAATCTGGGTATGCTTTTAATTTGGGTTCAGATGTGGTCCAGAATTAAAATATGCCACATGCTAAGAATGATTGAAGTGTCGTTCTGTAGGATTTCCAGACTTCTTGACAAGTTAAAAGGAATAAGTGAGATGGACTTATTGGACAAGGAGACTATAGGCAGAGCAAGAAGTCCCCGGAGCAAGGGGAAAAAGAAAAGGGGAATGGAAAAATGCTAGAAAGGGGATAGCCGCTGTTGAGGACCTCCACCAAATAACTGAATGATGGGGTGTGTGGGACTCCCAGGAGGCTCTCGCTGACCTTCCATGAGGATCGCCCTGGATGTGGCCCACTCCAGCCTTCCATCTGAGGTCAGGAGACCAATTGGAGGCAGCCTCTCTTCCTCATTCTCCGACATCTTAACTATCTTCCGTAACTGAGTGAAAAGGTCTCCTTCGCTGAGACGCCGGAAATTAATCACCACGTCCAAAACAAAAAACTGCGGAGAAAGAATCAGGAATGAAAAGAGGAGCATGGTTTCATCTTTGAATCAAGGGACGACTGCTGCTGCCTGAAGGCCATTCTTACCTTGCTGATGTCCTCCTGGAGGCCATTCACAACTCCTTCCTGCTTGGCTTGGTTTCTTGACCCATCCACATTCTGCCCTGCCCCATCACCAGCCTCTGAGCATCAACAAAGCACATTTAGATGGGGCCAAAGTAAAATTGAACTAGGCGTGTTTGTGCCAGACATCGGCCAGCTAGACCAGTGAGACAATTCCAAGACATTGTTTTACAAGAAGAGCACCTAATGGCAGTGGGGTGAGGGTGTCAAAAAAGTCAAAATGATGGTTACAACCATATAAAGCTTCACCACTTTTTATTTATGTTTGTACATGTTGTGCATTTTAAAAAAGGGGCGGGGCTCTCATCACATGATCACGGCTGCCATTTTGACTCTTCTGAGATGTGGATTCACCAGTAAATAATAAGTTTAATAATAAATCCAATGTTTAGGGGAATTGGAATTAGGAAACCCAGACTGAAATCTTCACTACATCACAAACTCATTGAATGATTGGGTTAGTCAGTTTACCACAATAAATTTTACCTTGTAGGATTGTAGTTGTGGAGATACAACTGTTCAATGTACCCCACAGTCGTGTCTACCTTATTTTCCCCACGTACTCTGTCTCAAACACTTTGAGAAAAGTTGGTTGGTAAATACAATTAAAAATTACTAACTTAAAAAAAGAAAAAAAAGTGAAGCTTTCTCTGGAAAAAGGGGAAACAGACAGAAAATCTGCCAACCTCAGTCTCAGTATGTGAGGTCCTCAGGTCCTTGAGAACAAATTGTGACTCCAGTCACCAAGAGTATATTCAGTTTTGCTTCGATGGCCAAAAGTCAACTGAGAAGAAGGAGGCATTCATTTGGAACAAACTTTTCACTTCCTTTTTTATTTCTTCTCAACCTGTTTGTAAAGTCTTGCCTCTCCAATCTTCCCAAGAAAGCAGGACTCTTGAAACTGCAGTTGTTCCAAAAGGAGCTTTTATTGAAAGGCTTGTGAGGTCTAGGCAGGAACTAAATGTTCTCACTTAAAAAAACAGCAATTTAAAGCAGTGCAAACAAAACCCCTCCCACAGTACAGCAATGCAGGAAACAGAAACTTCAGATAGATATCTTTCCAAGCAGTAAATAGAAACAGAAACTTCAGATAGAGATCCCCCAATCCTTCCCCCTCCCACCAGAATGCCAGCGTCCCAATAGAAACATATGGGACCTGACATGCTGCCCCCCCTAGAAAAATGGGAAGTCCACCAGAAAGAAAAGAAAAAAGAGGGAAGGGGAGACAAAGAAAACATAAAATCAGCAAGGTTCGTCAGGGTACAATTGATGAAATATACTGTACATATTAATTTAGGGACATGCACATGTTTTTTATGAACTCATTCATTGTGTGAAAATGGGAGGGTGTTTCCAAGCCACCAGGTACTAAGTGACTCCGTGGAATTTCCTAGAGTCTAGAATTTCTTGAATTTCAAAATGTTGTTCGTCCTTTATCATAAAAGGGGGTGGAACAGGGGTAGTAACCAGATGAAGGTCAGAGGTGATTTCAGGCTTCAGCAAGCTACAATGAAAAATGGGGTGGACTTGCTGTAATGACTTAGGGAGTTGCAATTCCACCATGACAGGGTTAATACGAACAATGGGGAGAGTCTGGATAGCTCTGCAGACAAGACACTGTAATTTAACACCAGCTGTCTGCAATTAAAGTAAGTTCAAATCTTGCCAGGCTCAAGGTTGACTCAGCCTTCCATCCTTTCTAAGGTAGGTTAAATGAGGACCCAGTTTGTGGGGGCAATAAGCTGACTTTGTATAAATATACAAAAGTATGAAGGCTATTGCTTAATGCACTGTAAGCTGCCCTGAGTCTCCGGAGAAGGGCGGCATATAAATCAAATTAAAAAAAAAAAAAAAGGCCCAATGTATTTAGGGCCCAGCTATTTTAGACTACTGCAAAGATTTTAGAAACTTGGTGGAAAGGTAAACTTTGTCCCACACTTTATAAGGTCTCGGTTCTATTTGTTTCTTATCTGCTTGTGCTTTATAGGCAGCCTTGGCTTCATCCAAGGCTTTGCGGACCACCGCCCAAATGGTTTGCAAATCACTGATCCACTGTTTCAAGGAGGGGATTTCTGGTTCATGTAAGGGTAACTCAGGCATAGCATTAAATTCTTGCCCTGTGGCCACTCTGAAAGGGGTAAAACCTGTGCTAGTGTGAACTGCATTATTATAGGCCACTTCTGTAAAAGGCAATAGCTTGGTCTAGTTGTCCTGCTGATAATTAATAAAACAATGCAGGTACTGTTCCAGAACTGAGTTCATTCGTTCCGTGGCCCTGTTTGTTTGCAGATAATGACTAAGTTCTAGTCATCATCCATAAACAAACAGGGCCACAGAACAAACAAACTTAGTTCTGGAACAGTACCTGTTTGGTTCCAAGTAGGTCCAAAAAGGCTTTCCAGAATTTGGATGTGAACTGGACTCCTCTGTCTGAAATAACATCATGGGGCCCCATGCAAGCAGTATATGTGGACCAAAAACAGCTTAGCCAAGGCTTTGGCCATAGGGATCTTTTGGTGTGGGATGAAGTGAACCTGCTTTGAGAAAAGGTCTGTGACAACCCAGATCACTGTGTTTCCAGAACTCTCAGGCAATTCTACAATAAAATCCATGGAAATCTCTCTCCATGGTGCTGAAGGATCAGCCACCAGCTGCAGTAAATTGGGTTTTTTTCCCTGCCTGCATTTAGTGGCATCACAAATGGGGCAACTTGCTACATAGCTTTCTATGAATTGCCGTTTCAGTAAATTTAATGTTTTTACAAAGTGACCAGTTAATTTGGAGTCATGACAAGCTTGCATAGCTTTCAGCCTTTCCCTATCTGAGACATACAGCTTATTTCCCACCCAAGGTAACCCCTCTTGTATTATACAAGTATGTCTATGGGCACTAAACCACTCATCTGTTTCCAAGTTCTTTTTGAATTCTGTGGTGGTGGCATTTTCTAAGGTGGTGGAGTTGTTCTTTGTCTGAGAGCGTGTGACAACTTTAGCTGCTAATTGGGGGGCTGGGAGCATGGGTTTAATTACTTCCGCCCCCACTTCCGGCGGTGACGTCATCGTGTTAGGGACGAAAGGAACGGTTCTCCGTTCTCCAAGTCCCTAATATCGCCGATTTAGGAGCCGATATAGGCACTATTGACCTCGGATAGGTCAATAGAAAAAAGGGGAAACTCCGAGGACCTCGGGGAGGACAGCAATCCCCCCGAAGGTTCAGGAAACCCCCCCTTAATCCTGATCGGGGAAAAACCAGCCACCCGGCTGGCCAGAAACGTTGACAGCTGACTAAGAGGGAAGCGAAAATCAAATAAAGAAGACTTCGGTGGAAAGATCGGGAAAGAAAAAAGCTCAAAAGGTATATTTACAACCCATAACGTGAAATTCGAAGGCGGAAGAAGTTAAAACTCCAACTAAGAAGCTAGATAGCGGCGACTGAGAAATAAGCGGAGACAGCTTCCATTTTGACAGTGACAGCGCACAATTTAGCAGCCGGTGAAAGCGGAGGAAACCCAGGAGGAGAAGGCGAGCCCAGACAAGCTTGGTTTTTGAATATACAGCCACAGAGGAGAGACGGAATTTAAGGAGAGAAAGGGGGTTAATTTGACAGACTTTGTAGAAGCGATAACGAGACATCTAACAAACATTCGATACCGGAAGAGAGAGCGCCAGGAAAACTTCGCTTAAAGTGGAGATCACTGACTTTTCGAGCTAAATTAAATTAATTTAAGCGGAATATTTCTCTTGGGACTCTTGGACTTTTGGACTTTGGAAATTTGGAGGTTTGGACCTAAACTTCGGGATTTGGATTATTCTACCCTCTACTCCTTTTCTCTCTCTGTTTGAAAGGTGGACACTTGGGGGTTTTGAAGCTTTGGTGGACATTGGACACTCAATCTAAAAATATTTGGACATTGGACATTGGACTTAGAACTTTGGACTTTGAACAATAAATAAGAAAGATACAAATTTGGGAAGAAGAGAAGGAAAAGAAAAAAAAGAGAGAGAGAGAGAGAAGAGAGTGATCCAGAAAAAGAAGAAGAAGAAGAATCAACTGTAAAGTATAATTAATTGTATTAAAAGCTGATAACAAATTAGTGATTAAGAACCATAGAAGGCATTAATATTAAATGTATTGTTTGTGAAACCTATAAAATCCTATATATTATATATTATATACTATATATATAACTGTTAATTTAATTTTATATTTACTCTTAATATATAACTATATTTATCTTAGTGCTATATTTTATCTTGGTAGTTAAATATTATATCTCTTTGCATGTCTAGCTTTGAAAACTATATTAGACAGATTAATTGATTTTAGGGTTGAAATTAAGGTAATTGATTTGATAAATATTAATTAATAGTACTTAACAATTAATTTAAATAAGATAGTAAATAACCAAATATAAGGATAGTTAACTGATGAATTGCTGAAGTATTAGACTTTTCCCTCGCTTCCCCCCCCTTATATTCTACCCCTATGTTTAGAGAGTAATACAGACCAGACAGTTATTTTGAATTGAAGATCTCTGTAAAATATCGAAAAAGGGAAAATAGAACTTATAGATAAATTTACATATAGATAGTGATAGTGTGACAAGGGAACCTATCCTAGTTGCTTATTTGCTTGGGATTACCCGGACTATTGAAAGCCACTAACCATACAAAAATCCCAAAAGAAATAGAATAACCTAAATAGAAATCAGTATATGAGATTCTGGGAGAAGATATTAAAAGAAATACAAATGGCAACTACAAGCTCAACAACAATCTCTAAGTTAAGTAAGAAAATACCATCAAGTCAGATGATACTCATGGCCTCCCCAATACAACAAAAAACAGCTGAAACCACGGAAAAGGATAAAGCAGTTCCCACCCTTAGTATGCAAAACATTCATTCCATATTAACGACGATCCAGGAAGGAATGAATAAAATGCAAGAGACTATGGCCTATAACCATGAGGAGACAAGGAAAAACCACGAGGAACTAAGGATGGATGTGGGAGAGATAAAGGATAATATTAGGAACATGGACGAGAAGATAGGAAAGATACAACATAAAATGGAGGAAAATGAACAGAGGATTTGTAAGGTGGAGGAGAGAATAGAATATACAAATAAGAAAATGGAGAGGATGGAATATGACCAAGCAGCTACAAATAAGGATTTAGAGGACACGGTATCATATCTTGAGATGGAGAAGGCATCCTTCTACCTAAGGTTCCAGAATGTAGAAGAGCAAAAGGAGGAGGACTTAGGAGAAATCATGACTGAGATACTCTCTGAAGTGACCCAGAGGAACAAGGAAGAGATTCGAAGTGGAATAGACGAAATCTATAGAGTCCACACGAACTACGCCCGGAGAAACAAACTGCCAAAGGAAATACATATCAGATTTACAAAAAAATCCTTAAAAGAAGAGATCTATAGGAAGATGAGAGAGGATACAGCTATGTATAAGGGAAGAGAAATTTTAACCCTCAAACAGATACCAAAAAGGACGAGGGACCAAAGAAGGAACTACAACTTCCTAACGGCACAATTAAATAAATTTAAAATAAAGTTCCGTTGGCTAATACCGGAGGGTCTACTAATTTCCTGGGAAGACAAAAAATATAGAATTGATAACATAGGAAAAGCACAGGACTTCTTTGATCAACACTTCGTGCTGGAGGAGGACCAAGAGAGTAGAAAAGAAGAGGGTCCTAAGAGGCAAGAGGAACGGCAGACGGAGAAAGAAGGAAGAGACCAAGAAGAGGGGAGAAGATTGGAAAGAGAAAGAATGGAGAGAGAGGGAGCGAGGGAAAAGACGCAAATGATACTCAGAAACAACAAAAGACTGCAATCAACGGATAAATAAATAAAGAGAGATGGAAAAAGAGTTAAAACTCATTTCAATCAACATAAACGGACTTAATTCACCAGCAAAAAGAAAACACACATTTACAAAACTTCAAAAACTAGAAATGGATATTATAACACTCCAAGAGGTACATATTAAAAGACAGCATCAAAAACTATTGGATAATCAAAGATTAGGAAGACTATATGCAGCGCTTGGAGACCAAAAAAAGAGAGGAGTCGTAATATATGTGAAGAAATACCTAAAAACAAAACAAATATATGCAGACACAGAAGGACGTTTCTTAATAATAGAAATACAAACAGAATCCAAAACAATACTATTAATATCTATATATGCACCCAACGTAAATCAAAATGATTTTTTCAAAAAGCTACACAATATAATTAAAGACCTGGAGTACGAAGCTATCTGTATGGTAGGAGACTTCAACGCAATCACGGACATAGAAAAAGATTACCGGAGTACCAAACAAAGTAAAACCAGAAAGAAAACTCTACCGGAACCCTTCAAGGATATGATCAATGAACTACACCTACATGACGTATGGAGAGAGGCAAACATGCAAACGAAACAATATACATATTATTCAAACCCACATCAGTCATGGTCTAGGATTGACATGGCCTGGATGACTTCAGATCTCAGAGAGGAGGTAAAAGATATCGAAATAGCAGTGAACACCTGGGCAGATCATAACCCCATTAGAATAATATGGAAGGGACATCGAAAGCAAAGGAGGTGGATGATGGATACGGGAATAATAAAGGATAAGGAATATATACAGATGATCGAGAAAGAGGTTAAAATGTTCCTACAAATAAACACTAAAGAACAGACATCACTTCAAAATCTTTGGGACACAATTAAAGCATATATAAGAGGTCTCACAATCGCGTATATGGCAAAAAAAAATAAAGAGAAACAACAGTCAAGGAATAAGTTGTTAGAAGAACTCAGAACATATGAATTAGAATTGCAGAAGGACCCCCAAAACAAAACAATAAAAGCAAAATTAAATTTTACTAAACACAGAATCAATCTGACTACCCAGACAGAAATCGCACAGAAAATTAAATTAGCAAAGCAGAAACACTTTGAGCATGCAAACAAAACGGGGCGCTGGTTAGCGTATAAATTGAAAAAAGAAAAAGAAAGGAGAACAATATTTCAATTGCAAGACGAAACAGGACAAATACACCACACCAACCTAGACAAAAAACGTATAGTTAAAGACTTCTTTCAAAGTCTCTATAAGGGAGAAGAGATTCGGGAGGAAGACATTAAGGAATACCTAGGTAAAACAAACATCATAAAATTAGAGAAGTCCCATAGAGAAGCATTAAATAGACCAATTACGATGTCTGAGCTGGTGGAAGCAAGGAAAAAGCAAAAAAAACAACAAAGTTCCAGGCCCGGACGGTATACCAATGGAGTTTTATAAGAACTGTCAAAATGCAATGGATGAACTGTTACTCCTGGTTCTCAACGATGCATTATTAGAGGCAGAAATTCCCAAATCCTGGACTGAAACCATCATTACACTTATCCCTAAAGAAGACACAGACCCCACACAAATTAAAAATTATAGGCCGATTTCACTGCTTAATGTAGATTATAAACTCTTCATGTTGGTCATAACGCAAAGACTGAAAACAATTATTCATAAATATATACATACGGATCAGAACGGTTTTGTTCCAAGAAGACAGATCAAAAATAACATAAGAACAATTATTAATGTCCTGGAACATTACGAGAAAAGAAACGATAAACAAGCAGCCTTACTCTTCTTAGACGCACAAAAGGCCTTTGATAATTTAAACTGGAACTTCCTCATATCGCAATTAGAAATTATGGACTTTGGTGCTAAATTTTTACAAATGATTAGAAGAATATACTCCCTCCAAACGGCCAAAATTATGATCAATGGAGATATGACTGAAAACTTAGATATACAAAAAGGAGTGAGACAAGGCTGCCCCTTATCCCCACTATTGTTCATAATCTCTTTGGAAATATTATTAAATGAAGTCAGGAAAGACCCCGAAATAAAAGATTTGAGAACACGGAAAGAGGAGTACAAATTGCAAGCCTTTGCTGATGACGTGGTGTTTATAATGGAGCAACCGGAAACAACAGGAGCCAAACTTTTAGCGAGGATAGAGGAATATGGAAGAGTCGCAGGGCTTAAAATTAACAAACAAAAAACTAAAGTGTTAACAAAGAACTTGACAAAGGTACAAGAGATACAACTAGAAGACAAATTAGGAATACAAATTGTAAAGAGAATAAAGTATTTAGGAATCTGGCTTACGGCCGAAGCAATAACAATCAGAGAAGACAATTACAATAAATTAATGAAACAAATTAGAAAAGACCTGGAAACGTGGAATAAATTACAACTGTCATTCCTAGGGAAAATTGCATCCATAAAAATGAACATACTCCCTAGATTACTCTACCTTTTCCAAGTAGCCCCAATCTGGCCAGGAAAGAACTTCTTTAAGGACCTTACTAAAATAACAACAAAATTTATTTGGAATGGGAAAAGGGCCAGAATTAAAATAAAATGTATGCAAGATACCAGGGAAAAAGGAGGCCTAGGCCTACCGGACTGGGAGCTATATTATAAAGCAGCGTCGCTAAACTGGATAAGGGACTGGATAGATCTTAAGAATAAAAGAATGTTATCACTAGAAGGCTTTGATCTACATCGCGGATGGCATGCCTTTCTCTGGGAGGGAAAGGATAAGCACCATGGGTATTTTCAGCAACATATCATTAGAGAAGCATTGTACAAATCATGGCAAGAGGTTAGGAAACATTACACCAAGATCCCACGATGGCTATCGACAATGGAAGCACAAATATACCCCAATGCTATGGACATAGCGAAAATGAGGACTTATAAAGAACTACTGAACAGTGAAGGAGAATTACAAACAAGACAAGAATTACAAAATCAGGGTATAGACATTGATTGGTGGCCATACATGCAAATAGAATCAAGATACAAAACTGATCGGGCACAATTCGGATTCCAAAATGAACCAAATGAATTGGATAAAATATTACAAAGTGCAGATGAGAAAATGATCACCAAAATTTATAAGTACCTATTACAATACAAATTGGAAGAGGAGGTTGTCAAAGAAAACATGATAACATGGGCCAAAAACATAGGATATACTATTGAATTGGATAAGTGGGAGAATTTGTGGAAGATAAATTATAAGATGACACTGTCCATACCCTACAAAGAAAACCTTTACAAAATGTTCTACCGATGGCACCTCCCACCGGCGCGTCTAGCCAAGATGTTCCCAAATACATCTCCGATGTGCTGGAAATGTAAATCACAGAAAGGGACATACTATCATCTCTGGTGGCTATGCCGAAGGGCAAAACAATACTGGCAACAAATCAAAACAATGATTGAGGAAATTACGAAACAAAAACTTGAAATGAGACCGGAAACCTTTTTATTGGGAATCATCACACCAAATTATACCAAAGAAATAAAATATCTAATCATTCATATCCTCACAGCAGCACGTATACTCTTTGCCCAACATTGGCAATCTGAACAGTTACCTACAGAAGACAAAATAATAGCTAAAATTACAGAATGCGCAGAATTAGATAAGCTTACAAAAGAAATACAAGAGAAAGATGACACTGATTACTATTTAGTATGGCAAAGATGGTACGGCTGGCTGGAGGCAAAAATAGGAATACAAGGATAGTTTATGACTAATCAATAGAAATGTATAGAAGTAAATAAGGAATCAATTATATATATATATATATAACCATGTAAACAGATGATTATAGACATTGATATAAATCGAAAAATGGAAAATACCCCACCGTTATAGTAACTTCTAAGAGTCAGTCATTGGACTGAATCGATGTTTGTTAGTTTTGTATGTCATTTTATGTATATATGTTGGTTTTGTTTTTTCTTTTTATTATTAATAAAAATTTAAAAAATAATAATAATAATAATAATTACTTCCGCCTTACCACTGTTGCAGTGGTGGGATTCAAGTACTTTAACAACCTAATGATTTCTTCCAACAACCAGTTTGCCAAACTACACAGAAAGTTAACAACCGGTTCTCCCAAAGTGGTGTGAACTGGCTGAATCCCATCACTGCACTGTTGTATTGCGATAGTCTGGACAAGGCATCTGCATTTTCCTCCCAGTAATGTTGTGGTCCACCAGTGGCCTGCGGATCTGGCAGCAGAGTCGGACAGTAAGGAGGTTGGGGAGGAACATGGGCCAGTCCTCAAGTCTGAGGAAGGCTCAGATGAGGGCTCTGCATCGGAGGCAGAGAGGGGGCCAGGGCCACCTGGGGGTTATGTGCTGCCTCCGGAGCCTCCATAGTCGGACATCAGTGAGGTAGAGGAACAGGGAGAACCTGTTCCTAGTGTGTGCATGCACAGAGCTGCCAGAAGGGAAGAACAGTTAAGACAAAAGGGATGACTCAGGAGTAGGGCTTGGAGATGATTGGTCCCTCCCATAAGACATAAAGGAGGAGCAAAGGCATGTGAGCCTTTGCAGGAAGCAACTTTGTTCGTTCTGATCGGTTTAAATTCTGAAGCTCCATTTTGACTCTGTGCTCCTTGTGGCCTTGCAAAGGTAATTGCCAATTAAGTCTTTGGCAGCATGTCAAGGGAGATAAAGGTGGGTGCTTATCAGCCTTATCCCAAAGGACTGTGGCAGACTTTTGTCAGACTCTTTACAAACTATTTGTGACTCATTACAGGCTGTGAATGAACAGAATTCATAGCCGTTGAAATAAAAAGAGGGTTTTTGGGACTAATCGTGTGCTTTTTACCATCTCAGGAAGCCTAAGTCAGAACAGGTAAATACTTCAAAGTGAAATTAAAGCATTGGAAGTACTGTGCCCACTGGACTAGTTTTGGGGACATTTTCTGTGGGTTTTTGAGTGCTTCCAAGTCCTTGTGGTTGGTCCATACTTGGAAAGTTATTTTGCTTCCTTCTAAGAAATTTCTCCAAGTTAGGAGTGCCCACCTAACTGCAAAAGCCTCCTTTCCCCATATTGCCCATCTCTGTTCAGTCAGTTAATTTCCTGTAGGTGTATGCACAATGTTGTAACTTGCCTTTTTCATTCTCTAGGAGTATAACCGCACTGATTTCCACATCACTGGCATTGGCCTGGATTACAAATGGTCTCTCTGGATCTGGGTGTTTTAACACAGGTTTGGCCGAAAAAAGTTTTTTCAGTTTTTCAAATGCCGCTTGGCAGTCCATAGTCCAATTCAGTGATTGGCTAGGTTTTGGTTTATCTACCTCCTTGGTTTTTAACAGATTCGTTATCAGCAACACTATTTGGGCAAAAGAGGGATAAACTGCTTATAAAAGTTAGCAAACCGCAAGAAGCTCTGCAATTGTTTGTGAGTATGGGAGGTTTCCCAATTGAGGACTGCTCTGACTTTTGTGGGGTCCATTTCCACCCCCAGTGAGAGATTCTGTACCCTAGGTAATCTATTTTATCTTGGAGAAAATCACATTTGGAGAGTTTGGCAAACAACTTAGCTGCTCTTAATTTCTTCAAAACCTCCGACACCAATTTAACATGTTGCGTCTTAGTTTCAGTATAAATCAATATATCATCAAGATAAACAATAATTCCCTTATACAAGTGCTCATGTAGCACCTCATTAATCAGCTGCATGAAAATGGCGGGAGCCCCTTGGAGCCCGAATGGCAAAACCTTGAACTGAAACATCCCAACGGACAATTAAATGCTGTTTTCCATTCATCCCCCTCCTGGATCCTGATCCGGTAATAAGCCTCCCTTAAGTCTAGTTTGGAAAAAGTACTCCCCTTCGCCAGGTGGGCCAGCATATCCTTCATTAGGGATAGGGGATATAATCCACACATAAGCGTAATGAGCCATCCTTCTCCCGGAACAAGACTTTCTCACCAGTTCGATGAACCCACGCTTGAGTTTTTTGTTTATAAATTGCCGCAGTTCATCCAGTTCCCAGGGAGTCATAGCATAAAGTTTTGGCTTAGGCAGTTTGGCCCCGGTAAAATCTCGATGGCACAGTCTGTAGACCTTTGGGGGGGAAGTTCATCTGAGGCTGCTTTGCTGAAAACATCCATCAAATCTCAGTATTCCCTGGGGACACCCAGTAGGGGCCATTCGCTGCAGTCACAGCTACCTCTTCACTCTGCGGTATTCCAGTCTGGTTCCTCACTCCAGATTTATTCATTACTAGGGAATTGGAGCATCCTCTCCATCCAGTCCACCCTTGGGTTCCACTTCTTTAACCAGGTCAGTCCCAGAACAAGGGGCCAGTGTCCCAGAACAAGAGGCCTGGTGTCACAATGAAAGCAATGGTTTCGGAGTGATTTGCCATCATTAGTTTGAGTGGTTCAGTAGCAAATGTGGCCAGGGCACCACCTGCAATGGACCCACCAAGTTGGCAGAATGAGACTGGGGTTTTTAGTGGCCTTAGTTGAATGCCCAATTCCCCAACCAGAGTTGGGCTAATTAGGCTTCTTGTGCACCCCACTTACCAAAGGGTCTTTGTAGTCGCTCTCTGACTGATCAGAGAGGTCAGAGTTCCTTGCACTGTAATTAATTCCAGCGGGAACTCAACGACTGCATGAGTCTTTAGGGTGGCATCTCTGGAACACAGTGATGGCTTTGAGGGTTTCCCTCCAACCTGCTTCTCTCCCTTCTGGGTGGGCATCCTTGCATGGCGCTCAGCTGTACGGTGGCCTTCCTTCCTGCAATTGAAGCAGGTGGCTGAGTGCAGTGGGGCAGAGAGAGGTTTGGTCTCTTCTCCCTTCCAGTGGGGATATCTTCCAGAAGCAGCTTGCGTGGTACTGGTTTCAAGTTTGGTTGATTTCAGTTTCCTCAGCCAAGACACACCAACCATGCAGGTGAACTGGGGCTCCATGGGCAACGTAGGCATTATACAGGCAATCATTTAAGCCATCTTTGAACCAACTCATAAGTATTTCCTCTGGCTAAACTATGTGGCAAGTCAGGTCACGAAACTCTTCGATGTACTCAGTGACTGGATGGTGCCCCTGTCTGATGTGCCTTCTGCAATCTCTAGCCTTGTGGTCAACTAGGGGGGTCCTCAAATCTCTGTCTCAGGGCTGTCATGAAGTGGTTGAAGTTGCAGAGCTCCAGTGTATCTGCGTTATGGAGGCTCACCATCCAAAGTGCAGTGGATCCTTCTAGAGCCAGTGTGACAACCCTGTAGATGCCCCTGGGGTTGGGGATCCCTTTTGTCCATTGGTACCCTCCTTTTGCACTCCTACCTTGCCTGCAGTGCAAGCTGGGGCACCCTGGATCCGCATGCCATGGATGGCCTCCCTCATGAGGCTCAGGGCTTCCTTGGTTGGACCAGTCTGGGGCTTCTTCCAGTTTGTCATCTTTGTAAAGGTCTTCCATCTCCTGCTTCCAGCTGGGTCAGTGGCTCCCACTGGTGAGGGTGACATCCTTGGTCCTGCCGCCCCAGCCTTCCTTCTTCCCAACGCCGATGGACCACCTTGGCTTGGCAGCGATGCTTGAGGCAATGGACTCCGTGATCCAGGCATTGAGGATCTCGTCTGCTTGGATTATGTGGTCGTTACCCTGGGCAGACATGGGGTGCACAGTCCCCATGGTAGGACTGTTACTCTCCGGGTTGACCAGTTCACATTTCCTGCCTAATGGCACTTTTCTTGAAAGGCTTGTGATAGCAAGAGGTCTAGGCAGGAACTAAATGTTCCCACTTAAAACACAGCAATTTAAAACAGTGTAAACAAAACCCTTCCCACAGTACAGCAATGCAGGAAACAGTAACAGAAACTTCATAAAGCAATCTCTCCAAGCAGTAAATAGAAACAGAAACTTCAGATAGAGATCCCTCCAATCCTTCCCTCTCCCACCAGAATGCCAGGGTCCCAATAGAAACATATGGGACCTGACACTGTTGGTCCTGTTTTCAGGCATTTTTTAAAAAAATTCCAGATATATGGACTTCAATCCCCCAAATTCTCAGCACTGGCTGCATTGATTGGTGAATTCTGGAACCTGAAGTTCATACACCTAATGATCACCCAGACTAGGCAAAACTCCCATAACTTGAATTTGTATACATTCTCGATCAATTTAAGAAAGTGGGTGAGGGGTAGATATATATATATATTTTTTAAAAAATGTAGGATTCAGATGCCCTCACCTGATTGTTACAAGCAACAATGATATGATCTGGTTCAGGCATAATATTGCTTTTCTGGGACACGAGGGTGTCCTTGGTATGTCCCGGAAGACGATAAGAAGAGAAGAGTCCGTAGTATTGCTTCATACAAAGGGGGTGACCGGAGAGTTGTCCACGAGCAAAATCCACAGGGAGTGCATGGCTGGAGGAACAGAACAAAAGACCAATCATAATGTGTGTGTGTGAGGGAAGAAGGAAAAGAAATCTGATCAGATCAGTTAGAACCATGAGAGATAAAAAGGAAGTATTCTATACAACTGTATCTATTTCTATTTTGTTGAGCTTTCATTATTCAGTTACTAATCTCTGCATCTGTTGTCTAACCATTTGTATAATTAGTCCCATGTTGAGTAATACTCAAGATTCCTCTTTATCTTTAAATTCCATTGTTAACCTGTCCAATTTGGCACATTCTAATATTTTATTACTTTTTTATCTACAGGTATACTTTCGTTTTTCCAATTTTGTGTATATGTGATTCTAGCTGCTGTTATTACATGTAACATTAAGTATGTGATTCTTTTATTGTATACCTAATAAGAATAGTTCTGGTTTTAGACCTATTTGTTGTGCTGTCATCTCTTCTAACCACCTTTTTATCTTTGACCAATATCCTTTTGCCGTTGGACAGGTCCACCACATATGATAGTACGATCCTGGTACCTGTTTACATTTTCAACATTCTGGTGACATGTTTGGGAACATTTTTGCCATTCTCGCTGGTGGCAATTGCCATCTATAAAACATTTTGTACAGGTTTTCTTTGTATGCCATTGACATTGTTAATTTGTAATGTCTTTCCCATAGTTTTTGCCAATTATCTAATTCTAGAATATACCCCAAAAAATTTGCCCATGCTGTCATGGTTTCTTTTATATATTCTTCTTCCATTTTAGAGTTCAATAGTAATTATAAATTTTCTTTATTAATTTTTCATCTGTCCCTAACAGTATCTTTTCCAATTCTTGGGGTTCCTTATAAAAATCCATACATCTCTGTATCTTTCTTATGTCTCATTTGTATCTGAATAGGTGGCCACCAGTCCAAATCAATTCCCTGATTTTTTTAGTTCCTCTTTTGATTTTGAATCCCCTTGTTCATTTAGTACATCTTTGTACCTTACAATTTTATCCAGGTCTAAAACATTAGGGTATATTAACGCCTCCATCGTGGCTAGCCAGACCGGTATTTTCATATAGTGATTCTGTTTGATTTTTCCCCACACTGACAACAGAGCAGTTCTGATATAGTGCCTTTGGAAGTAACTATGTGGTTTACTTTTTCCATATCATACAAATGCAGGTCACCCCAATTGTAAATCATGCCATTCTATGGTCCATATTCTTTTGTTCTTCTAATTTATCCACTCCTCCACCCATGTGAGCACTAAGGCCTGATAATACAGCTCCCAGTCTGGTAGCCCAAATCCTCCCTTGTTTTTAAAATCTTGTAACATTTTCAATTTGATTCTTGGTTTTTTGCCTTGCATCGTGGCTAGCCTATTTAAGGAGGAACACCGACTGAAGCAATTTGCAGGGAACAACTTCATTCACATACCTTCGTGTCTTGTCTTGCTTATTTTATCAGCTTCCTGCAAATTGCTTCTGGGCATTCTGCCAACCATAGTAAGCTTTTAGTTCTTATTCTTTGAATTCTTGGCGGCTGTTAATGCAATTAATTAACAGCCGTTGTTGTAAAAGATTGGTTTATTTAGTAAACTAAGGTTTGAACAGACTTTGTGTGTGCTGCGTTCTTTGGGGTCCGTAGCTGGAGCAGAACATTTTTTTTTTATCTTCAAACCTTTTATTTCTGGGTCTTGTCTGGTCTGTCTGAATAAGACCTTTAGGATTAGTGTGAATAAAAGAGGAGATAGTGTACCCTTGTTTATGTCAAATTTTTCTCCATTTATTATTTATTTATTTCTCCATTTACTATCACTTTCACCGTTTGATTGGAATATATTGCTTGGATCATCTTCACAAAGTTTTCACTGAAGTTCATGTTTTTTAACTGTGATGTCATAAACTGCCAGTTCATGTTATCAAAAACTTTTTGTGCATCCAGAAAGATCAATGCTAGCTGTTTTTTGTAGTATTCCAATATGTTAATAATAATCCTCATGTTATTTTTTAATTGTCTTTTAGGTTGAAAACCATTCTGGTTGGGATGTATTAATTCGTCTAAAAATCTTTTTAATCTTTCTGAAATTATAGAGGCGAATGTTTTATAATCTACATTAAGTAATGATATTGCTCTGTAGTTTTTTATCTGTTGAGGATCTGTGTCTGCCTTTGGTATTAATGTAATGTACTGTATACTTCTGTCCAAGTTTTGGGGAGTTTGGCCTTTGATAACGCTTCATTGTAGACCTCCAGCAATAATGGTCCTAGTACCTCTTGTAAGCTTTTGCAAAGTTCTGCCGGAAACCCGTCTTTTCTCTTTTCTCTTGTTTTTTTGCGGGTCCTTCTGCAGTTTTATCTCTAGTCTTTTAAGCTCATCTTGTAATATGTTTTGCTGTTGTTTCTTTTTCTTGCTTCTTCTTGTTATGTATGTTATCACTCGTCCTCGCATGTATGCTTTTGCCATATCCCAGACATTTTGCAGTGATGTTTCTTCTTTTCTATTTTCTTTTAGGAAAAATTCCATTTCTTTTTCCATCATTCGTATGAACTCCTTGTCTTTTAGGATAGTTTGATTCATTGTCCATCTCAGTTTCTTCTTTTGTCCCTTCCATATAACTTTTATGGGATAGTGATCTGCCCGTATGTTCACTGCTATCTCTACCTCTTGGACATCTGTTCTCATTCCTGAGGTCATCCACACCAGGTCTATTCTCGAGCACAATTGATGTCTGTTTGAGCAGAATGTGTATTGATTTACCTTTGCGTTTAGCGCTCGCCATACATCCTGCACGCCTATTTCTTGTGTCATTTCAGAGAAGGTTTTTGGAAGTGTTCTTCTTGTTTTTTTATTCTTTTGCTGCTTCTATAATCATTTTTAATGTCCACAAGTGCATTGAAATCCCCTATTATGCATATATTTTCATAGTCCACTTCAGTTATCTTTTTATGAAGTCTTTTGTAAAACTCTTCCTGCTTATTATTTTGAGCGTATTTTGCAATCAAGAGGGTTTGTTTCTGGTTTATTAGTATCTTCATCATTAGTATTCTCCCTTCATCTGCCTATACTTGTTTATTATTTATTTATTTATTATTATTTTATTAGTTTGATTTATATGCCGCCCGTCTCCGGAGACTCAGGGCGGCTTACAATGCTTTTAAGCAATAGCCTTCATACTTTCGTATATACCTGCTTAGTAGGGCTTTTTTGCCCCCCCCAATCGGTGTTCTTTTTTATACAAAGTCAGCTTAACGAATTTTTAATGAATTTCTAACATATAATGCTACCCCTCTTTTCTTTTGATGTGCTAGTGACATGTACAATTTCCTAATTTTGGAATATTCCAATAGGTTAACATGTTGCTTTTTATTTTTTTAAATAATTTTTATTCAACATTTTTCACTTTTAAAATCAGTTACACTTTTACAGCTTTCCGTTATCAGAATTTTTTCTTAAATTCATCATATCCTTCGGCTTATCGTGTACATATACATTCTTATTTCTTAAGTATTTATTTATCTAATATATACAATATATACATATCTACTGCACTCTAAATATATATATATATATTGTTATATTATCTTCTCTTAACGTTCACCATACATTAATTTTAGACTTTTTTTCCAGCCAGTTATACCACCTATTCCATGTCTCATAATATACTATTTCCTCTCTGTCCCTTAATTCCATTGTTAATTTATTCATTTCTGTGCATTCTAGCACCTTTTTTATAATCATTGTGTTTGATGGAGTGTGTTGTTGTTTCCAATTTTGGGCAAATGATATTTTGGCTGCCGTAATTATATGAAGCATAAGGTATTGAGTTTCTTTATTCTTCTTTCCTTTTATAATACCCAGAAGAAATAACATTGGTTTCAAGTCAATTTTTAGTTCAATAATTTCCTCCAACCACTTTTTAATTTTTAACCAATAATCTCTCACTTTGGGACATGTCCAAGACATGTGGCAGTATGTCCCTTGTTGATGGTTACATTTCCAACAATTTGGTGGGTTATTTGGAGACATCTTGGCCAATCTCGCCAGGGGTAAATGCCATCCATAAAACATTTTGTAGATATTTTCCTTGTATGCGGCCAACATTGTCATTTTATAATTTTCCCCCCATAATTTTTCCCAATGCTTCATTTCTATATTATACCCAAAATTTTTCACCCAAATTAATATTGTTTCTTTCACAGTTTCCTCCTCCATTTTAAATTTGAGGAGGCAGTTATATGTTTTGGTAATCGTTTTTTCATCAGTCCCTGTTAGTATTTTATCCATTTCTTGTTGCTTGATTTGAAACCCAAATTGTTCTGAATCTTTTTAATATCTTGTTTGAATCTGTAGGTAGGGCCACCAATCTATTTTAATTCCCTGTGATGTTAATTCCTGATTAGATTTAAGTCTCCCTTGATCATCTAGAAGCTCTTTATAAATTACTATTCTTTTTAAATCAATTAAATTGGGATAGATCATTGCTTCCATTGTTGATATCCATCTGGGGATTTTTGTGTAGAAATTTCTTTTAATTTTCATCCAAATCTCTAATAGGGAATCTCTCACCTGATGTCTCTGGAAATATTTGTGAGCTCTGTTCTTTCCCTCCCAAATGAAGGCGTGCCAGCCCCGCTGAAAGTCATGTCCCTCTATCGTTAGTATTCTTCTATTTTTTAAATTTATTCACTCCTTGAGCCATGTTACAGCTGCCGCCTGGTAGTAGAGTTCCCAATCCAGAAGGCTGAAGCCTCCTTTAATTCTAGAATCTTGTAGAATCTTTTAATTTAATTCTAGTTTTTTTTCCCCAGCCAAATGAATTTTAGAGTTATTTTGTTCAATTCTTAAAAAAAAAAAATCCCTAGTTTTATGGGTACCATTTGGAATAAGTATAAAAATTTTGGTAAGATGTTCATTTTTATGGTCGCCCCTCTTCCAATCAAAGATAATTGTAGCTTTGCCCAATTTTCTAAATCCTTTCGAATTTGTTGTAGTAATTTTAAATAGTTAACTTCTTTTATAGAGGAAATTTTTGCTGTTAACCAAGTGCGAAGATACTTTACTTTTTTCACTACTTGAATTTCCAATATCCTCTCTAATTCCTTATTTTGGCCTTGTGTGAGATTTTTGGTTATTATCTTCATTTTGTTTTTATTTATTTTTAAACTCGTGACCATACCAAATTTCTCTATTTCCTGTATTAGTAATTCTCCAGTTTCAAAAGGATTCTCTATTATGAAAGCCATATTGTCTGCATATGCCTGTGTTTTGTACTCTTCTTTTTTAATTTTCAACCCTTTTATTTCCTGATTATCCCTGGCCTGAATCAATAAAACTTCTAGCGAGAGAATAAATAAGAAGGGGGATAGTGGGCATCCTTGCCTAACCCCCTTGTTTATAATGACTTTATCTATTAGGTCTCCATTTACCATTATAGTTGAGATATTTACTCAATATCTCAACTATATTGAGTTACCTGATCGTCAGAGGGGTTTTTTTTTTCTTTTAAAACCATTTTTTCTACAACCTCTTCGGCTGAAAAGATTGTAAAGAAAATGCTTTTAAAAGCCTCTGATGGTTTTCTGAACCACCCACTGCCATCGCTACTGGATCGGGCGATCTGGTCTGAACTGGGAGCATTTCACCCCTGGTTTCCCTTCACTCTAGCGGGAGATTGCCCTTCTCCACGCAGTCTTCGGGGCTTCCCCTCTACCTTTCCTAACCCTCCAGGCTTAACGATACCCATGGGGGCCACCAGACAGGAGAAATTGGGTGAGAATAACAGAGCCCCATTTCCCTGCTCCGCTGTGACATCACTCCCGGAAGCCTCCGAAAAACCATCATTCTTAACATGTCCACATTCCAACCATTCATGAATGAGCATTGGAGAAAACCCAGTAATAGTCAATAATAAAGACCAAAGGTGTCTACTTGAGAATGTTGCTATGCACGGCAGAGGTCCTTCTGCCAGAGAGGAGTGTAATTTTTTTGTGGTGACACAAGGAAGATGTTAGATGGACTTAGTCCTTTTTAAAGGGCAGGCAAAGCTGCTAGGCCAATGTGATGCCTAATTGCCTACAATTTGGGAGAAGCTTGAGATGCTAAAATTGAATTATGGTATCATATTAATGTCTCATTTTAAGGACAGTAGAAAAATTCATAATTATAATGTTTTGTAAACAATGTTCTCTGGAGACTGTAAAAGACGTTGTGCTAAACTAGGTGGAAACAACAGAATTGATGAATTGTTTGGCAAAATATCCTATCACTGTTTCCTCTGGAACAAAGATTTTTTTCCCCAGAGTTTCAATCAGAATAATATTTGATAGACTCTCTCAAATCAAATTGTTGAATCCCACTGTTGAATCACCCAAGATGCATTTGAATAAATTCAACAATTTAAAAGGATTTTGAGCACACGTAAAAGCGGTTCCTACCCCAGATTGTTTCAACAAATTAAATCAACCCAATCCAACCTTTCAAATCACATCAAATCCTATTTTATGGAGTTGATTCAATTTTCAAATAGTTCTGGTCATTTGAATTGGATAATAGCCTGTATCATAGTCTGGACTGAAGATGATTTATTGAACAGATCTGAAGCAGGAATGCATTGTTGAGCTAAAGTGTGACCTAACAAAAGAGGGTTACTCAACACAAGACATAGCACATGCAGCCAGGTTCAACAATGCTAAGAAAGATACACTGGCCCGTAATGGAATGAGTATACAAAGCTTTTGTGCTTTGGCAAATGATCATATCTATTCATAACAACATCTTAAATTCCATCCCACACAGGTCTAGTTTTGTTATGCTACTCAGTGTTATGACATCACGATTTCATAAATCCTTCCTGCAAGGAACTGGAAATGGTTGCCTTTTGATGCCAAACTATAATTCTGGGGTGCACAACTTTTTCAGGGCTAAGGACCAGGGGTGAAATGCTCCCAGTTTGGACCGGATCATCCGATCCAGTAGCGATGGTAGCAGGTGGTTCAGAGAACCGGTAGCAAAAATCCCGGCGTGCCCCCCCCCATGCCCAGCTGAGCCGTGCGATCATCAGAGGTTTTTTTTTTTATTATTTTTAAAAGCATTTTTTGTACAACCTCTTCGGCTGAAAAAATGCTTTTAAAAGTAAAAAAAAAAAAAAAGCCTCTGATGATCGTGCGGATCAGCTGGGATCGTCAGAGGCTTTTAAAAGCATTTTTTCTTCAGCCAAAGAGGTTGTAGAAAAAAATGCTTTTAAAAGTTAAAAAAAAAAAGTTGGCCATGCCCACCCAGTCACATTACCCCCCCCACACACACCAAGCCACGCCCACAGAACCGGTAGTAACAAATTTTACATTTCACCCCTGCTGAGGACCAGGCTTGGGCTTTTGAACATCACCACTGGAACCCTCCTTCCAGGAGTAATTGGTGGAGACAAAGGCAAATTAACATTCTTTACTTTTCAGTTATCTTTCCTTTTCATTCAACTGAAATGTCATTAAACTTCTAATTGTGTCTTCTATCATTTTCCCCAACCTCTTAAAAAAAAAGAAGCATCCAAAATTTTGGAGTCCTTGGGAGGATGGCCTTCAGCCCTGGGATCGTATGTCATGTAGCAATGTTGCTCCTGCTCAGAAAATGTGCTGTGCATAGAAACACTTTTTGTGCTTTTCAGCTCTTCTAATCTTCAGACCTTCTTTCCTATCAGTTCCAGAGTCTGGGACTAAAGTCAGATATATTCTTGTGAATTGTCCACAATTTATGGGATTTTCCCCTAAAAGCGGTACATCTAAATTACACCTACAATTCTCCTCAGAACATGGTTTATTTCGAGAGGGTGACTTCATTGCTGCATGAACTCATCTCAACCCCCTTTTGCTTCTGTCCCTCATTTAAGAAGGGATTCTATTTGTAAGAGACAAATGGCTTACCTGTCCAGGAGAGCTTTATAATCCAGAACTCCAGAAATGAGATTGGCTGCAAACCTAAAAGTCAAAATATATAAGCCCCATGGATTTCTGTAGCAAGAAATTATATACTCATCATCATCATCATCATCATCAAATTATCATGGTGGTCCTTTGCCAGCTGACAATCAAGGAGCAACTTGATATATTGTCCATCAGTATTAATTAATCTTATTACTTCCATTTTTAAATCACCTCTGAAAAGGGAATGGGTGAGATTCTCAGCTAATTTGTTCTGCAAAGTAGGTTAGATCCCTGATATGACATGTGAACTCAAACCTAGGTCTTCTGAATCTAAATCCATTGTTTTAACAACATATTAAGGAAGTCTCTTAATAAATTTCTTGAACCTATTCAAATTGGATTACTCCTTGAAATTGGCCAGCCAGGAGATACCAGTGGTTTAGCAAAAATGCGGCAGGACAGAGCTATTTTAATGCTCCCAATCCTCTCTTTCCCTCACAAACTCTTCCTACAAAAGGATAATCTTTAATCTCTCCTTATTTTTTTCCTGAAGACAGACAAACAGGATCATGGGTTAGAAGTCTGTAGAGATCCTCAGTCATCTAGGTCATGGTTGTCCCATGACACATGAGGACACAGATAAACCACCAAATGTTTCAACGGCTCTCTGAAAGGAGGCAAATGACCAGCTGTCTGCAAGGAATATCAATCCTTCCATTCCCCACCATCCGGTCAGAGTTGAAGAAACTTCTTGGATGAGAAGTGAAACATCTTCAAAAGAAAAACAAGAAAGTCCAGTTGCCTCCTGAAAAACCACCTTTTGGGACAACTGTGACCTGGATGACTGAGGATCTCTACAGAATTTAGCTATACAATTTGGGATGAACACCCTTGGAACGGTGTGAGAGTAGGAATGGATTTCCAGAGGAAAAATTGCAGACTGCAGGAACCAGGAACACTTACTCAGGTGACCCTGAGGACACAGATAGACCTCCCAGTGCTTCAAAGACCCTCTGAAAGGAGGCAAATGACCAGCTGTCTCCAAGGAATATCAATCCTTCCGTTCCCCACCATCCTGTCGGAGCTGAAGAAGCTTCTTGGGTGAGAAGCGAAACGTCTTCAAAAGAAAAAACAAGGAAGTCCAGTTGCCTCCTGAAAAAGCCCCTTTGGGAGGATCCTGGGTTGTTTGTTTCAAGCCGCCTTCGGTTTGGGCTAGCCTTAACTACTGATGATTTACGGTACTGTGCAGGAATGGCCAGACTGACATTTTGGATGCATTCTCTGCTTTTTTCTGAACAATTTTTAAAATTACAATTGTCTTATTGCAGTTCATATCTGGTCAAGATTGTATCTGGGCAGCATTTTCTGTTTCCTCCTCCTGTTTAAGGTTTCTCTATAGGGCTCCAGCAGGCTAAGAGGCCTTTTCCGGGTCAGGAGCTCTGCAAATAACAGATGCAAAGCAGAAAAATAAAATAGCTGCCACAATGAAGCTATTTAGTTTGCAGCCAAATCAGCACTGATAATACATTTCTGAAAGATTCCAAAGAAGAGCTTCTGGTCAGTGCTGTCGTTCTGTAATTTTACAGTGCACGTCAATAACATTTGCAGATCATATGATTTAGCCAGCATACATCGGAATTAGGGAGGGCTAATTGGAAAGCTGAGTCTGAGATGTAACTCAGATGTAAATGGAGAGCTGTTGTCTCTGTGCCTTGTGACAGACGAAGTAAGAAATGAGGCTTTTAGACTTCACGAGCATTGGAATTCTTGGATTGTACTCAAAGTAAAATGAGATTGAGCACATAATCACATTAGCAGAACAATCTCAATCAAGGCATTTAATCAGAGTTTCAATATTTTTACATTCCCTCTGTACTTTAGAAAATGCTATTTAATTTGACCAGTAAAAATTTGACCTTATACTCAGGGAGGGCTTGTTGTAATAAAAAAGGAGAAATATATCTAAAAACATTTTTTAAAAGGTGCTTTGGAAATTTTTAAATGAAAAGTCTCCTTTAATTGTGTCCTGATTTGAGGTGACTACATGGATAGGATAAGATGTGGCAGCTTTAAACCGTTGACTATTAAAGTTTAAGTCCACTGCTTAAAGCAGTCAACCTGGGAAGTGGATGCTTTAAAGAGACAATGTGCTTGTCCTCCCTACTTCTTCCAAATACTAAGATCAATCTTCTTTTGGGGTGGGGTGGGGGTGGAGGGGTCAGCCAAGCTTCTTACAGTACTAGGAGCTGTCTCTTACTGGAACCTCAACCTATTTAAACATTTGAATTCTTAGGCAATATTAATTGAACAGAATTAAGGGAAGGCCAGGACATGCCAGAAAAAATTATGACGGAGGGGAGGGGTAGGAGGGAGAGGGAGGGAGATAGATAGATAGATAGATAGATAGATAGATAGATAGATAGATAGATAGACAGACAGACAGACAGACAGATTCGATAGATCTGAGAGAGAATCCTGTATGTAGATCCCATAAACAAGAAAAGATCTTTTCCTCAACTTGCTGCCTGCCAAATATGTCTAATATTGGTCTAATATTGATCTGGATAGATCAGTTATAAAATAGCTTCTTGTGTTAGTTCTATATATTGTGCCATGTTGCTTAATGTATAATATTAAGACTGAAATGATAATTCTATTTACCTGGAAGTTAGCAATGGAACTTATTTCTGGATAATTATTTTGGTTTCCACCTTAGCTCCATCAAATATAACAGTTTTCTTGGCATCACTGGGTTAATGAATACTTAATTTTGTTCCAAAATCATGGGAATATATCTTAATCCTTGGATTGGCAGTCATTAAATATAAGGATTTGGATTTACAGATGGTAATTTCAGAATATCAAAGCATGCAAAATTAGCCCTAGTTTCACTGCTACATATCTGAAGACTCTATCTAAATTGTTCATTCACCCAAATTGTCCCATAATGATACTCATAATATATGAACAGGTCTAGAAACCATTTGCGCCCTATTAAAATAACCTTCTTTTCCATGAATGCTTCATACTGATCTCACTTCAGGTTTTAAAAATGGCTAGCTTAAAACCCCAACTGTTCACCAAAGTACCTCTATCTTAATTCCACAATTCTGAGCAAGCTATAATCCAAAAGGCAAATGTTTTAGTTGCTCAGACATTGCAATTTGATTGAGTCTTCCATACTGTCTGGCAGTAGTATCACTCGAGCAAAACAGAAATGAACCTTTCGTAGATAGGAGGGCCCAAGGAGACTGTTTATTGGGGGGGGGATATGCCATAAGTAGCAGAAGTAATTTTCAGTCCAATTTATCTTCCCAGATCATTTTAGTTTTCAAATCTGTAGGTAAGGGCAGACACATGAAAATGTTTTTCTTGAGAAATGTGAGCCTCTGGTTTCTACATGATCAAAGACAATATTCTCCTCTTACAGTTAATCCACTCTCTTTGAGAACAATCCAGTCACTTAGAAGGATTTGTATATATTTTAATTGATTGGAATATTATAACATTAGTAGGAAATACGATAATATCTCTGTTTGTAATATTTGTTTATCTGTTCCGACAAGCAGGACAGTGTGTGTGTGTGTGTGTGTGTGTGTGTTTATATACTTACACATTCATACATATAACAACTACTCATTTTTGTTGTTTTTATCTGCTGGAGCTGTCTGTAGTTTATCTATTTTTATTGCTTTTAGTTTATGTGTCATTGTGATTTTATGATCTTGCTTGTGATTAATGTCTCCAGACAACGGAAAAGGAATCAGAAGGGTGGGATATAAATTATCTAATGAATATGAAGAATAACCAAAACAGGGTGAAGGCAGAAAAACCTGCTTTCATTTTCAACACAGGCTTATTTAAAGCAAGACAAAGCACAATCTTAACATGGTTCACCCTTTTTAAATTCAGTGGGGCATGCCGGGATCTGGTTGGGCTGTAGCTGAGATGACATGAAAAAGAGGCTGCTTAACCGATAGGTTGGCGTCAGACAGAGAGACGAAGGAGCTGGGGACTTGAAAGTTAAACACAGTGTCCCATGAATGAAGGCGTTCATTTTGATTGAGGTCGATTCCAGGGGAGGGTTCCAAATCCCGTTGATACCAGTTCGCTCGTGTGGGCGCTTGCATGCTTGCGCACGGTGCTTCTGCGCCACCGCTACCGGTTCGCCCGATCGGTGCAAACCAGTAGCAACAGGGGTGGGTTCTACTTACCTTTACAACTGGTTCGCAATGGGACCGCACGCTTCTGCACATCCACAGAAGCTTCTGCGCATGCGCAGAAACTTCCTGAAGATGTCCGGGTCGGTGGGCGGAGCCTCCCACCGGTTTTACTACCGGTTCTTGCAAACCGGTCCAAACTGGGGCAACCCACCACTGGTCAATTCCTGAGACAGTGATCGGAACAGAACGATTTGATATTCTCTCTGTCTATGGAGATTCTTGGCCATCCAGCTCATGAATGTCCCAAAGATGTTTTTTGTTTTTTTTGTTTTTTCTAGAGGCAACTGGACTTTCTTGTTTTTTCTTTTGAAGACATTTCACTTCTCATCCAAGAAGCTTCTTCAGCTCTGACAGGATGGTAGGGAATGGAAGGGTTTATACTCCTTGCAAACAGCTGGTCCTTTGCATTTGACCCTGAGGACACAGATAAACCTCCAGGTGGCCTCAACCACTCTCTAAAAGGATACAAATGACCAGCTGTCTGCAGTGCTACAGATGTAGCCGGAACAGAATGTTTGTGGTCTTCGGTGAGTCTTCAGATACTTTACCTCAGTTGATCATCTGCTTCTTGAAACTCTTGGCAAGCAAAGATAATTCCTGGGCTAGAATTGATGGGAAGAGCTGATCGGTTATTAAGATACATGTCATCTAGCCAATATTGCAATACCTACCAAAGAGAGAGAGAGAGGGGGGGTGGTACATTATCTTTTACCATAAATGCCTTTTTCTTTCTATTTTTTAAAATTTATTTGTGCCCCGCCTTCATTATTTTCATAAATAACTCAACATGATGAACATTTCCAACACACTTTCCTCTTCCTATTTTCCCACAACCACCACCCTGTGAGATGGGTTGGGCTAAGAGAGAGTGATCAGCCAAAGTCATCCATCTGGCTTTCATGGTTAACTAGAACTCACCACCTAGTTAACTAGTCCCACCGTCATGGGACTAGAACTCACCATCTCTTGCTTCCTAACCTGGTGCCTTACCCAAACTAGGACTCAATTTTAATATTAATGTTCTTTGATGACTACAGGTCTACAGTGATTCTTCTCTCCCATGTTAATTTCCCATTGTCTTCAAAAAAGGAAGTCTGTAAATAAACATTTGTCTGTACTAATAATTCCTTGATGATATCAGAGCATCTCAACCAATTCCTTGGAGGAGGGAATAAAGGAGAAAGAAGCTTAGACCCCAGTGTGATTCTAGCTCTTTTCACATCTTCTATGAGAAACATATTTGCAGTTTAAGGGCAGAAGACATACCCAATTCTCCATTTGTTCATGTCTTTCAAGAAGCTTCTTCTGAAGGAATTCTCCCTGGTTTCCTGGTGCCCCAAACTTCTCCACAAGAGTCTTTGTTTTCTTATATTGTTCTTCAGTCACCAGATGTTTCATGCACTGAAGGTACCTATCTAATGTTTGCTGGAGGGGGGGAACCGGGAGCTTGGGCAGTACCTAATAAAAAAGAGTCCAAGCTATTAGTAATGGGATATTCTCATAGTATTTTGTTTTACAAAACTATTTTTTGTAGTTGAAATTCTGCCTTGATATTCTAACCTACCACACACTTTCTTTCAGGTTCCTTCTAGGAACAATATTATTATATGTTGGGAAATTGCATAGAAGTTGTAATTTGCTACAGATAATAAACCCTTGCATTAGAGAAGACTTTTGAGTATCCTTTGGACTTCAAGGAGATTAAATCAGTCAATCCTAAAAGAAATCAACCCTAACTGTGTTTTGGAAGGACAGATACTGAAGCTGGACCTCAAATACTTCAGCCACCGAATGAGAAGAGACGACTCCTTGGAGAAGACCCTGATGCTGGGGAAGATGGAAGATGGAAGGAGAAGGGGATGGCTGAAGCTAAAACTTTTATGCTTTGAGAGGATTTGTGAAGAAGGGACATCCTGAGCATTTCTTTCAATCCAGAAAGAACCCACATCCTTTGTCTCTGACCTTGGTTGTTGCCTTCTTTCCCATCTTTTGCTTTTTTGGGGGGGGGGTAAGTGGGGAGGGAGATATCAGTTGATTTCTAGGCAAACATCTATAGAATTGTTCAGTACACACATAATCTTAATCTTAATTGACCATCCTTCGCACTTCATGCTAATTTGTTTTCCACGGATAAGTGAATTGTTCAATTTCTGAAGGCAACTTCACTCATTTCGTCCATGAAGAGGAACACTGTGATATCTATTCCTCGAAACCAGGGTTCTCCAACCTTGGCAACTTTAAGACATGTGAACTTCAACTCCGAGAATGCTGGCTGGGGAATTCTGGGAGTTGAAGTCCACAAGTCTTGAAGTTGCCAACGTTGGACATCCTTGATCTAAACTCTTCTCCACCCCAATGAAAATTGCCGCCCCCCCCACTCCAAATGCAACTTCCATTCTGATGCTTCTTACATCACTCACCATCTCATCTTGGCTTTGGGCGCCATTTTCCTTCTTTGCTTTGATCTTCTCTTGGATTGGCATTTTGAGTCTCCTCTCTAGAGCTTTTCAACGGATCGCAAAACCTGAAGGAAGCAGAGATAAACTTAACAGTGCAATGCTTGGGTCAGGCATTACATACCTGGATAAATTATAGTCTTCATAGAGGAAAATCTAAGAAATAGACTTTTCCAGATGAAGAACATTTCTCTACAATCTAGAACCAAATCCCGCTTGTGTCTCTTTTTTGTTGCCTTCTAGCTGCAATGGTTCAGAAGCTAGAAGGTAGAAAGTGAACCCTAAAATACTGCAGGTGACACAAACATTTCCCTATTTTTTCCTTCCCAACTTGTGTTAACATGCACTTAATCTTGGTGTGGTGGCACTTATTTGCAGGAAAGAAAATGAAACCCCACCAAATTCTTTTTGATCAGCAATTTGTTCTGGTGGGGGGAATTGGGCACTTCAAGAAAAAAGGATAACACATCAAATGTTCAACTCTCTATGAAGAAGATGAGAAAACTGGGCACTGAGCACAATTCAGTCGGTGTTTATAAACGCACAATCAATTTGGATAAATACAGGACCGGACGATACAACCATGTTGATGGTTAGTAGGAAAATGAAGGTGGAACCTCCCATCCGAGAAGAGAAGAAGACCTCTCCATGACAGTCTAATTGCTATGCCAAGGCCTCCCAGACAAATGTCAAATACAATGTGGACTTATTTCTCAAGGATTCCATGCTGTAGAAAACTTAATTATGCCAAAGGAAAAAAATCCTCCATAGAGGCTTTTATGGCCACTTCTGTCCAGATGATTTAAGGGGTCAGGCAAATGCTAGGAGTCAAATTAATGCTGGCTGAGTTGATTGTGTTGAACTTCTCCTGCGCCATCCAGCCAGTGGACCTGCAATGGGGAGATTGACATTTATGGGGTCCTGTGGCCTTTGCAATCCTTCCAAAGCGAAGAATAATCTGCAAGAAAAGGAACGGGAACCTTCCCAATAGGGAGAGGAGAGATTGATCCGACTTTAAATCATGGCTGGAGTCAGATTAGTGTGGCTGGTTCGCTCAGGACACACCCAAATTCTCCCTCAATTGTAAGGGGGAAAATGAGACATTCTGAAGACCTTAATAGGTACAAGCAACAATATTATGTAGGCTTCAATGGGAGGAAACAGTTATTTATGATTTGCAGAATAAAAAGGAAAGAGAGAGAGAGAGAAGGAGAGAGAGAAAGATGAAAAAGAAAGAAAAGGAGAGAGAAAGAGAAAAGGAGAGAGAGAGAGAGAGAGGGAGGGAGAGAGAGAGAGAGAGAGAGAGAGAAAAGGAGAGAGAGAGAAAAGGAGAGGGGGGGAGGGAGAGAGAGAGAGAGAGAGAGAGAAAAGGAGAGAGAGAAAAGGAGAGAGAGAGAGAGGGAGAGAGAGAGAGAGAGAAAAGGAGAGAGAGAGAGGGAAATGGATGTCTTACCAAAGACAGGAGTTTAAGATGGAGAAAGGAAATGAAATGAATGGTATTATAAACAGCTGAGGCATTTCTTATTTTCAATTTCAAACATCTTGAAGGTTTTAAAGAAGGAGAAGGAGAAATCTTATTTGCTTAATACTGTCCTGTCCTAAATTTCTGTCTGCATTTGGGATGATTCAGACATTTAGTTTCTCCAGATGTGGGTGATTCACCTCCCTCCTTTTGTATTTTTTAAAAAATAACTTTATTGACTTTGCAAAACAAAAATTACAAACTTGAAAGGTAAACAAATAGAAAAGGGAAATCTGAAAAGAAAAATGCTCAGGAAAGGAAAAGAATAAAAGTTCAGAGAAAGAAAGAGAAAGAAAGAGAAAAAGAATGACTTCCGACTTTCTTTAGTACAGTTATAGAATAAAAAATACAAGCAACTCTCAATCTAAGGCAGGGGTGTCAAACTCAATTTCATTGAGGGCCACATCAGGGTTGTGGTTGACCTCAGGGGGCCAGGGTGGGCGTGGCCATCTTGACCTCACTCGTGGGAGGGGGCGCCTGTGGTGGCCCGATGAAATCAGCTCCCGAGCTCCAGTTTCAGTCGCAACCCTGGCCTCCTGCAACCCTCAGCCAGTGAAAACGGACCTCGGGAGGGCTGCGTGCGGCCCACCAGGCCCCCTTTCCACTGACAGAGGCGCTGTGGGCCAGTCCTTCGCTGTTTCCAGAGCGGCCCCATGGGCCAGATCTAAGCACCCCGTGGGCCGGATTTGGCCCACAGGCCTTGAGTCTGACACCCCCGATCTAAGGTTTCTCCCTTTGTATTTCTAAGGATGTAAGGAAATAGGCCTCTTTTAGCTAAGTTCTGTGCTCTTATTTGGAGACTGCATTAGTATTAAGTGAAGTGGGAGGAAAGGGGAGAAACAGGGCAGCTTCTAAGGTTGGAGCTGGTGATATTTTATGTCTTCAAATATATAAGTGAGTTATTACTGTGTGATATCAATATCTGTGGTAAGACAGGTGAAAATCTCTTTAGATTGGGAAAGTGTCAGGAAGGAAGGAAGGAAGGAGACAGAGGGAGGGGGAGGGAAGGAAGGAAAGGAAGGAGGTAGGGGTGAGGATGGATGGATGGATGGATGGATGGAAGGGAGGAAGGAAGAAGAAATGGGGAGGGAAGGAAGAAAGGAAAGGAAAGGTGAAAGGGAGGGAGGGGAGGGTGGATGGATGCATGGAAGGAAGGAAGGAGGGAAGGAGAATGAGTGAGGGTGAGGAGGACTAGATTTGGGGTACAGACATTATCTTTGGTTCTAACTTGAAGCTCCAATATTACAGGCCTAAAACTTTGGTCAAGGCCAAATATTTCTCTCCCTGCCAGTAAGGAGTTGCTGAGATGACACAAGGTATTTTTATCTTAAAAGAGCAGACTGACCCAGACAGATGCATCCTGTTGTTCACTTCTGCATTCCACCCTAAATGTCACAACAAGGGAAGGGGAGGCAGGGGGAAGGAAGGAAGGAAGGAAGGAAGGAAGGAAGGAAGGAAGGAAGGAAGAAGAAAGAGGGAGAAGAGGGCAGAAAGAAAGGAAGGAAGGAGGGGAGGAGGGAGGAATTTCACCTCACTATTGTCTTTGGCGGAAGCAGCTTCTCCTTCAAGGGTGCCTTCCCTTTAGACTGTAGGGGAAACCCACTTTCCTTGAGTTTACAACTGCCCAGGTTCCATGGGTTTCTCTGCTGTCCTTGATCTCTTCAGTCATTTGTCTTCTCCAAACCGAAACGCATGGTCTGAGACCAGCTCCTTTGGGGAAGGGTTCAACTTTGTCATTGTGCAGGTCTAAAAATGACGTACGATTCACTGCCTCCCGAAATTGCTTTTCTAGGGCCATTTTCCCCAGAGCACCACCAGGAGAAAACGAAGGGCGCAAAACGTTTTAGGGAACCTTGCAGCTCAGAGCGTTCAAAGTCTTGTTAATTTCATTGTGTCTCAGGGTTTCTAGATTAAAAAAGACAGAGACACACTTCATCCTTGTAGCAATATATGAGACTGGAGCCTGGGTCAGGAAAAACATATTTGTCTCTCTCATTCATTTCTAACTGGCGAGACAAAATGGGTAGAAATTCAGAGTTAGAGAGGTTCTCCAAAAAGTCTTTGTGGATGGTGTCACCATCTTATTACGGGAGAGAGAAAAGGGGGAAGAATATATTTTATCTTTAATTCTTCAAGATACATACGAGCTTTAAACAGAACGCTGCACCTTAACTATTATAACCCTGAGACACAATATTATAACAGAAATATTCTTCCATACATTTGAGTCTAGCATTGGAAACATTTGTTTTTGTTAAGAAATTCCATTACTGCAACATACGAAAGAGCATTGAAAGCAAATTGAATTGTCTTTTTTTGAACCGGTCTAAGTTCATCTTTTCTGTACGCATAAAAAAAAAGTCTCTCTCCTCCCCCCTATTTCTGTTTGAAGGTCCTTGGATTGTGCGATTTTTCTCAGCTCTTTCTTTCCTTTAAGCTTTTTCTTGGAGGCTTAGAAATGCCATGGCTTTCCCATCTCTGCCTCTCAGGGGTCCTTGGTGGTCTCATGGTTTTCTTGCAGACATTTCATTACCCAAGTAGGTAACGGCAGCAGTGCAAGAAAAGCACCAAACTCAGAGAGCACCAAGGACCCCACAGCCCTCCTCCTCCCACTCACCTCCACCTCTCCTCCTCCTCCTCCTCCTCCTCCTCCTCCTCCCCCCTGCAACCCCCCCTCCCTTCTAGCAATGGTGGTGTTACCTGGTTTGGATAATGAAACGTCTGCCAAGCTCAGAGAGCGTCAAGGGCCTCCCTTCTCCTTGAGCTACAAAAAAATATTCTCTCTTATTGGTACCGTCCCTGTCCTTCTCATCAGAAGAAGGGGAGTCCTGGTGGAAGATCTGCATTCATTCTGAACCAAGGAGGGAGGTGGGGAGGAATAAACACACCCACGCATGCACACCACACAGGTTAGCCTAGGCCTCCTCTTCAGCCCCCAAGGAGTTGCCTGTATGCGTGAGAATGCCAGTGGCACCGCAGCATTATTCCCTGGCTGTTGCCTTGGCTCGCACCTGGATTCCTTGGCTTTTGGCAGCCTGGACCTTGGTGCCGTCACCATCTGTCCCCGCATTATGCTAGAGGGACAGTCAGAGGGGCTGCCCTGTCCCACAAGTCTGATGGAAGCCAAGTGCTTGACAGGAGAACTGAGCAAAGCTCCTGCATGGGGAGGCAGAGATTTTGAAAGGGGCTGTTAACCAGCCATGAAGTTATGAGACGTGCTAGCTGGCCTTTTGCTCCTGTGGCATTCTAGAGTCAGGAAACACATTTTGAAAAGAGCAGTTGCAATCCCGATCCCCCCCAATATTATTGAAAGCCTCTCTCCCTCTCTCTTTTTCCTCTTTCTTTCCACTTTCTCACTCTCTGTCTCTGTTTTCCTTTCTTTTTCATCTTTCTCTCTCTCTTTCTCTGTTTCTGTTTTTTTCTCTTTCTCACTCTCTCTCTCTCTTTCTTTCTTTTTCATTTTTCTCTCTTTTTCTCTCTGTCTCTGTTTTTCTCTCTTTTTCGCCTCTCTCTCTCTCTCTCCCCACACCCATGGAACCCTAAGTGGGGAATGGAAATAAAACAGAATCAAATTATACAATCCATTTGAAAGAAAATTGGGCTGAAGCCCATAAAAATCGTATTGTCCACGTATCAAAAAAATCACACGCACAAAGCTCCACCCCAACATCCAGGCCCTCATCCAGGGGATTAGAAATTTCTAATCCTAAATCAATCCTATGGGTTGCAGTCGACAAAGTTGCCTTGTTTAGCTCAGCAGAAAGAGAGAGGTGGAGGACAGAGAGATTTGCTCAGTTTTTTCTGGGCAGCCATCTGGTTTACAAGGACCACCTATGGGTTGATCTACGGAAAGAAATCAGAGAGAAATTCACTTGCATCAGGGTAAACGCTCCCCAAATTGGACACGTAATGATGGGCATGCATGCCATGGGAAGGGCACTACAACTGGATGGAAGGATAGAGAGCAACCAGGACAAAAGCAGAGGTGTGCATATAAACCACCACATTCTTATATGGACCCTTCCTTGGGAAATCAACTAATTGCAACCAAGAACATTCTAGAATGCAGTTTACTGACCACCAGTTCCAGAAATAAACAAGAAACAGGGTCTATTGATGGATGGGCACAATTTTTCTTCTTAAAAAAGATGCATGGTGGCAAATTTGCCAACTGCCTGCAGCCTCATCCGTCATCTTTGATTAATTGTTCTCTCTGTCAGAACATTTCTCCTTAGTTCTAGGTTGCTTTTCTTCTTGATTGATTTCCACCCGTTGCTTCTTGTCCTGCCCTCAGGAGCTTTGGAGAATAGCTTGACTCCCTCTTCTTTGGGGCAGCCCCTCGAATATTGGAAGACTACCATGTCTCCCTTAGTCCTTCTTTCCACTAGACAAACCCAATTCCTGCAACCGTTCTGACCCTGGAGGAACCGGTTGTTAAATTACACACACACTCAAAGTGGATCGCGGGCGCTGCGCTGCAATGGAGAAACGGGCAACGGAGGGAAGGAGGAGGAGCTGGGAAAGTGGCCCCCTCCTTCCCTCGCACCCAGCGCCCAGATGCCCCCGCTTCCCCCAAGCATTTCTTTGCCTACCTGATTTCCAGCTCCGTCGTGTTTCTCGCCCTGTGTGTAGGGAAAGAAAAGTTTTGGGACTAAAAAAAGAAAAAGCGCAATCGATCAGTTCCAACTTCGCGAGATCCCCCTCCCCTCCCCCACAAGTTGGAATTGATTAATTGAACTTTATTTATTTATTTATTTTGTCCCACAAACTTTCCTTTGCCTGCACCCGGCGGCGAGAAACGCGACGGACCTGGAAGTCAAGTAGGTGAAGAAGCGCGTGTGGGAAGCCAGGCGCTGAAATGGGCCCGTCCCTTTCCAGCAGCCGCCCAGGCCCACCGGCACTTAAACGCGGCGGCGTTCCACCTCTGCCCGGGAATTGGCCACCGGTGGTAGCAAAGCGGTGCGCTCCGGCTGAATCCCACCGCTGGTCTTAAGGTGAAGCGTTAGCTGACAGACGCTGCCTTGAGCGGTACTTTCCGGGAAAAGGTGAGCTTCAGAGAGCGCGGCGCAGCCACCCTGCCCCTGCCACGCTCACCGGCCCCCTTTATTCGACAGTGGAAGCGCCGGAGGCCATTGCCCATCCGAAACTATTTCAGGGTTCGCTCCCGGTTTCCGCCTCCTGGTCTCCGCAAGCGCGGCTCTTGAGTCAGATCCCCCCCCCTCACAAGCGCGGCCCTTTTAGGCGGGGAAGAGAGAACGAAGCGCTCCCACGCTCAGCTGGAAGCTTTGGACTTGCCCGACCAGCAGCCGAGCGGGTTCCAAACCCCACAGGCCGGAAGAAGGGAAAAGCCCCCCATCGGGCCGGCTTGGCCAAAAGCCGCCTCCCGGTCTCGCAGCCGGTTCCCTCCCGAAGTTTCAAGGGCCGCCACGCAGCGGGCGCAGCGAGCCCCCCCCCGCGTCCCCCGGCGCTTGCTGTGGCCCTGCTCTTTCCTCCTTAGGAGCCTCCAGACCGGCCGTCCAAGCCCCCCTTCCTCTTCGGCTCTTAGGGAACTAAAAGAGCGCTACCAAGACCAGACAAAACGCCTCCAAAGCCCCCCAAGGCTTCCCTCTGGAAATGCCCCCCCCCACTCTGACCGACGGAGAGAAAAGGCCGCCTAGCCAGCTTTTCCAAACAGCCCCTCCTCAGGGGTTGCGCTCTGTGTTCCCACAACCGAATTAACTCGACTTCTGGCTCCTCCCAAGCACCTGCACTCCTCATCGCATCCAAGGCGGCTGGCTGCTTGCCACAAGCAGAACTGCATCCCGGTGCCCAAAGCGCCCTCTAAGCAAACGGGAGGCTGAAACCGGCTTCTTCGCGGGCGGCGCGGACGGAGCCGCCGACTCTTTCCCTGGCCGGGGGAGCTGGCCGGGCGGGCTCTTACCTGGAAGGGGCGCCCCCGTGGAGCCGGCGCAGACGCTTCGCCCAGGGAAGAAGCAGTTCAAGCGGCGCTGTCCATGGTGCATCCGCCGGAGCTCACCTGCCTCCCTCGGCTGCCGGGCTCCCGTTCTGCGCCTTCCTCTTCGTCAGCCCGGTACGGGCGAGGAGGTAGAGCCGGTAAAGGCAGAGGCCGGGCGGAGAAGGGTCTCCTTTCGTCTGCCCGCCTCCCTTTCACGGGCCGGCTCTTCACCGCGCCAGAGCGCAACCTCGGCGGCTCCGCAACTCCCCAAACTTCTTGGCCAGGCAGGCAGGGAAAGGGGGCTCGGCCGTCCCGGCTAAAGGAGGGGCGCGCCGCCCGGGCATCGCTCTTTCCACCCGGCGACCAACTTGGCAAAAGCGGGCAGGAGTCCCCCCAGGCGCTCCGCGCTCTCCTACCGTTGGGCTCTTGGAAGGAAGCCGGGAGAAGCGAAACCTGTCCGGCGAAGCGAGTCGTTGCGTGGGCTCCTCAAAAACAAGCCCCCCTCCCGACCCTGGAATTTACTCCGCGGTAAGGGAGGCTCCGGGCGGCAGCTTGAAGTGTGCCGCGTCTTTGGTGGTGCGGGAGAAGGAGATGGCAGGGCGGCCCATCTTCAACCTGGCGCTCTCCGAAGGTGTGGCTGGACTACAACTCCCGCCAGCGCCATTTGGAGGTTATAGGTTAAGTCGCTTGAAGGGGAGGAAGCCAGCGGGGGAGAGGCTGGAGGGGTCCACTCAGATGAACAGCCCCGGTCTCGCCTCTTTTTCCTTCCACCTTCCTGTGCCGTACCTACATTTCAAAGTCCTTGGTGGTCTCTGCCAATCAGAAGGTGTGCCAGCCTTTGCTTGGGTCAGTCAAGAGAGTGGGCACCTGAATGGAATCTTCTAGATTGGCCCCTCCAGCCAGCCTTCATTAGCGCCCGGCTGACCCGAGGCTCATTGTCCCTTGGGTTGGGGGGGTCAACCTCTCCAGACCAATGATAGGGTGGGCTTTTTCCCTCCCCGCTCCAGGAGGGGATGACCCCACCTTCCCACACCCCAAAGACACACCTCTAGTCCGTACTCCTTTCTCAAAGGGGGGGGGTGCTGGTAAAGACCCCACTTTCATTTTTTGGCCAGGCTAAGACTTTGCTGGATTAATAAGGAGGGAGGTGTAGATTAAACTCTCAGGTGAAAAGGAGGCCGGTCAGATCATGGGAGTTGCCTCCCTGCTTTGATGCAGAGGAGACAGGGCCTGTGTGTCTTTCCTCGCAGGAACAACCTTCCTTTGCAAAGCTCAAGGTGCAGAGTCACTTAGGTGTGAGGGACAGGAGGGACTTCTAAATAGTCGAGGATTCTCTAATGAACAACTGGGGAAGGGAGGGCAGAGGAGGGAAAAGAAACCTTCCCACAACACCATTCACCTGTTTACCTGTATCAAACTCACTAAGCTTAGCTGGTTGTGCGAATGAGGCCCAGGTTTTTCGGTTCATAAATGACCCAGTGAAGGGGTCGTGTGAATGCAGCAACTGAATCTTCAAGTCCATCCACAATCCAGTAGTTTAAGAAAACAAGAAAAAGTGACCTGTTTGGAAGAAGGAAGGGAGGGAGGGAGGGAGGGAGGAAGGTCCTTTGGCCCTGTTATAATAGGCCATTCAGAACAATGCCTGTTAAAAGAATCTTTGTTGACTGGGGTGATCCTTCAAGGTTTTTTTAATTTCTGCTTCCTCAACAGGAATCAAAACGGGTCCCACTTTATGTAGGGAGAAAAATTAGCCCTGCCGTCTGCACAAGGGATGGGTGTGTGTGTGTGTCACGATGGGAGGAAGTTTGTTGATCTGCAAAGCTGCCCCCAGACTGCTCCCAATTTTTCTCAAACAGAACTAGTTCTTGGATTTGCAATCCATGGTTTTCAGGTGGGCCTTTTCAGGACCTGGATGTTGAACGAATAAGCCTTGCTTGTTCTCTTGACTAATGCCCAAGTCAATTTCAAGATGGCAGCAGTCATTCCTGCCTCTGCCACCCTATTCCTTCAACCCATCTCTCCAGCCTTCCTATATCAGCCCACAAGCAGTTCTTTCCTCTCCTCTCCTGGCTGCCAAGAATCTTGCATCCGGAAGCGTCTTGCTCTCCCTTCCATAAGGAAGAAGTCGGCTGCCATTTGATAAGGAGATCAGAACCAGGGTAGGAAAGGCGGCGAAGGCATTTGCCCAAAACATCTGGGCTGCTGGATCCCTTGGGCCAGGCTCCTCCAGGCACGATTCTTTGGTTGCAGTCTGGTGGATTTGCACAGGACGCACTTCTGACTAAGGGGGGATAAGCACAGCAGTGTGGATTGAAGTGGAAAATTAGAACAATGAAGAATAAACTTAGTTCTCTTCCTTGCCATTTTTTCTTTTCTGTTTCTTTCCCTTCCTTTCGTCCATCTTCCATCTTCCCTTCCACCGTGCTCTCTCTCTCTTTCTGTCCCCAACACTCCTCCCTCCCTCCCTCCCTCTCTTCCATTTTTCCTCCTTCCCATTTTCTTTTCCTTCCTTCCTTCCTTCCTTCCTTCCTTTCCCCCTCCCTCCTTCCCTCCCTCCCTCCTTCTTTCTTTCTTTCATTTCTCCCTCCTCCCTCCCTCCTTTTTTTGGGCAGAATATTCAGAAGACATCTCTTCAATGAAATAACACGCCTACTTTTCCAGTTCTGTTGCAATTCGTCACCCTTCGAATTTAATGGCAAAGTCAATTTAAAAAAGAAAGAAAAGCGAAGTGCAGCCCCAACACCTGGTTAGACCCGTTCGCCTCACCGGGATGGCAGGTGGGAGAAACCAGAATAGGAACGAGATACGATCGGAGACGAAGTTTTCCAATTTCCTGGGCTTGAACCAGCGAGGTCTGTAAACGAAATCCGGGGCTGCTTCGGAGGATTTCGCGGATTTCACCGACTGGCTTTTACCTCCGAGGAGACACAGCCAAGCTGCGGAGGAAAAGAAAACGCTCGAAGCTCTGAGATCAAAGCGGGCGAAAATAATGTCCAGAAATGCGGGGGGGTCAGCCCTGCAGAGTCCCGCGGGGAGAAGCCCGGCTGAGGTCCTTCAGGCAGGTGGGCAGCTGGGCGATCTTGAACCCGCTCGCTGCGACGGATGGGAGCCTGCTCCCTCTTCTCTGAGGCCCTCCGTGAAACGGAGAAGATTAAAAAGAAGAAGGAAAAATAAATAAACCAGAAACGGTCTTGGAAACTCTCCGGTCAGAGACAGACAACTGTGGGGAAGTTAAGAAATCCTGGATCACGGTCCCCTAAAATCCACAGCTTCGGGCTGATAGAACTCGAGGCCCCCCAAACTTGCTTGGGGGGGGGAGGCGAATCAGGACGTGGCCACGCATAGTCTGTCGTGCGAAAAAGGGATGAAAGTGTGAAAAAGCAAGCAAGGCGTTTTGCGCAGCCCTTGGGGAGTAGCATGAAATGGACAGGCCACGCGGTGCAGTCGAGCAGGTTGATGGAAGGACGGGGCTTTGGGGAAGAAAATAGATCGGGGAGGCCTTTGGTTAGCCTGGAAATCAGAGGACGGTTTGCAACCATCCTACACAAATAGCACAAAGCACAAAGCGCGGGATCCTAAAGGGATGATAAAATACTCACCGTATATCAAGGATCCTACAGGAAGTTACCCAGAAGTAACTAAAGCTTCCATCTAATAAGTAGCTGTCTAAACTTTGGGGAAATAAACGAGAGAAATTACAGACCTGCATTCTACACATAGTTTGTGAACGTAACTGAATCTGTCTAACGGGGTGTGGCAGCGACCTATTAGAAACAATTCTTGAAAAATTCTACTGCCTTCCAATCATGATTAAAACAAATAAACAAACAAATGAATAAATAGAAAACCCCAAACGGAGCTGATCTTAAGAGAGACTCATTCCAAACCAAAATAAAAACTAAGCCAGGATGAGCCAACTCAGTTAAAATATTTGTAAGAAGAGCAGATTTCATGCTTGGGATTTGTTTATTAATGACAGTGGATTTTTTTTTTTTAAATTATCTTTTATTGGTGTGTGTGTGCGCGTGCGTGCGTGTGTCCCTTTTGTAGCTTTTTTTTCTGGGAAGGATTACATTATTGTATCTGTTGTTTCAGAAATAATTCATTAACTAGCTGGATATCCCAAAATGCTGATCCCCCCCCCCCAGGAATGGACATAAAAGTGCTAAGAAGCTACCTGCCTGCTATTTGCAACTGGAAGTTATAGATTTTTAAAAACTTAAACATTAAGTTGTTGAGTGATCAAAATAGACTGAAATTGTTGATCTTACACAGTTTTCCGGGAAAATACTCAGCGTATACAGTAGGTAGAGGGATGACTTCTGGGTAGATACTCAGATTTGACTTTCATCTGTATATTTTCTTTGTGTATTTAGGATTCATCTTAACGTGCACACAATAAAACCAAGACAAATATTCCCTGGAACGTTATTTATTCACACCCATATGAATGTAACAGTTTCAGTCTAAAACATAGTATGGCATATTTCATTGACGAGTAGCAGCACAATAGGAAATAAATAAATGAATAAATAAATAAATAAAAATAAAAAAGAGGTTACCATTTTGTCTTGTTTTTTTCTCCTCCAGGAGGAAAAAAATAACATAACATAATTTCCACTGCTGGCATTAAGACGTGAATCCGATGGAAAAATTCCAGGTAGAGATCTGTCTATAAATGTACAATATTTACGGAGACCCTGGATGTGTATTTTTGAAGCATCTGGTAAAGGTGAAGCTGGTTCACACAGGCATAACTGCAATATCTCGAGTGAGAAGATGCCCAGATCTAATGTCCCAGACAGAACACTCAGATCATGTCACACATGCACAGCAGACATGGGAGGAACAGGGCATGTGCAACTCGTGGCTTCCGCCTTAACTATATTTTAATCAAGTATAGATAAAGTGTGGCTTTGGAACTGGGAATAAAAACAAAGAAAAATGAAACCAACCAAACCGATGCATCAAAGGATACATACATGCACGTGTGAACCAGTCTTAAGTCACACACAACACTGCTGCCCCCAAACCTTTGGCAGAACCGCAGAAAGCATGGGAGGTCTACATTTCTTGTAACAAGAAAGGACCAATACATCTATGCAATTATACTATTTGGGGATAGACAGTTTTAATCTCAATAGACTGGTTTAAGTCCTAACTTGAGACGGAGATGGGGGGGGGGAGAGACAGAGAGAGAGAGACAGAGACAGAGACAGAGAGAGAGGGAGAGAGAGGAAGAAGACTGTCGTATTTAGAGAAAGGTTAATGTGTAGCACATAGGAGATATGGAGACAATAGCTGAGACACTGTCCCTCTTCCAACTCTACCAAGCCCTAAGTATAGTCGTAGTCTGAGGAATCATCCTCAAAAGCCCCTTTAAAGTCTCTTTGATAAGGATCTACACTATTCTCTTCAAAATCCCCCACCGGGTGGAGGTTTCTACCCTTGGCTTTGCGTTCTTCCATCTTGATGGTATCATAGAGTCCTTTGGGCTCCTCGTCAAGAAGGATGTTCCTCTCCGAGTGGGAGGGCTTCATCTGGCAAATGTTTTTGAGAGCCAGCAGGACCGGGGAATAGAGGACATTGACCAGGCCCATGCCCAAGCTGAGTTGGGTGAAGCCAAAAGAGTGGACAATCTCTCCGGCCACGATGGGCCCCAGGGCGTAGGCCACGGAATAGGAGATGTCGGCGATGGCATAGACGCTGCCGTAGACGGACACATGGCGCACATCGACCAAGAAGGCGAGGGTGGGCAGAAGGGCCGTGTCCACCAGGGCAATGCCGAAGCAGATGCCACACAAGGGAACCATCAGTTGTCCGAAGTTCCGGCAAGCAGGCACCACGCAGGAGCTGGCCCCGATGATGACCATGCCCAGCGCCCCGTAAAACCACTGCAGGTGGGGATACTTGTCCGCCAGTTTGATGGTGACGAAGACGCCCAGGATGTGGGGGAAGAAGGCCGGCAGCCACGCCAGCCCCATCTCCCACTCGCTGGCCTTCATGGTGCTGTTCATCCAGACGGCGATGGTGGGCTCCAGGAAGGCCAGGGGCACGTTGCAGGTGGTGAGGGCCCCGGCCACCACCGCGATGTAGGGGTCGAGCATGAGCCGGTGGATGGGGGTGCCCACCGGCATGTTCTCCCGGGCCCTGCGGGCGAAGGGCTTGAGGGCCACCAGCAGCAGCAGGGCGTCCAGGAGGGAGACGAAGGCCAGCACCAGGAAGGGCGTCTGCTTGCGGGCGAACCGGTAGAGGATGCCGCCGAAGGGGGGCGCCACCAGGCTGCCGAAGGAGATGAAGGCCAGCGCCAGGCCCAGGGCGCGCGTGCGCTCCGACTCCTCCGGGTACTTGTCCGCGATGAGGGCCACCCCGGAGGTGTCGGCGAAGGCCGAGCCCAGCCCCTGCAGGCTGCGCGCCACGAAGAGCGTGGCGTAGTTCTCGGCGAAGGCGAAGATGAGCGTGGAGAGGAACATGACCAGCAGCCCGATCAGCAGCGGCAGGACGTAGCCCACGCGGTCGATGAAGGTGCCGGTCAGCGGGTTGACCAGCAGCTGCAGGAGCGCCTTGGAGGCGAAGAGCACGCCGATCTTCAGGTCCCGGTTGTCGGGCGGCGGCGGCGGCGGCGGCAGCAGCAGCCCCGGGCTCTGGGTGGCGTTGCCGGCGCCGCTGACGTTGCCGGCCGGGCTCTGCCGCGCCGACGGCGCCTCCCCGCCGCCCATGGTGGCCAGGTAGTGCGGGATGATGGGCACGATGACCATGTAGAGCATGTTGTCCAGCAGCAGCGCCACGCAGACGATGGCCAGCAGGAGGCGCCGCTGGCGGTGAGCCTCCTGCAGGGCGCTGCCCAGAGCCTTGGCCCGCAGCCCCACCGCCTCCGACAGCTGCTCCACCGCCCGGCGGGCACCCGCCGAGCCGCCGGCCGCCTCCTGCATCCTGCCGCCTGCGACTGCCGGGCCAGGGACGCTAGAGGGGCATGGAGGGCGGGCGCGCGAGCTTCTCGGTGCCGCTTGCCCGGCCGTCCAGCCCGCGCCGCCCGCACCTCTCGCCGCCTTTCTCGGGCTGTGCAGAAGCGCTGCGCCGCCCCTCCGTCGCCGCGCTTCGGGTGCGGGCCCACTGCGCTCCCGTAGGGCGCTTCCCTCCCGCCTGCCTGCCTGCCTGCCTGCCTTCTCGGCGCCAGGTGGAGGTCGGGGCCCGCTCCGTCTGTCCCGGCTCGGCTCCGGCGTGCGTGGCGGGCTGCCGCTGGATCGCCTTCTCGGCCGCCCTGAGCCTCGCTCTCTCCGGTGGGGCTCCGCTAGCCGGCGGGCGAGGGCAAGCGAGGGGGGCTGCCCGTCAATCGGCCCGGCGGCGCGAGGTTGGCCAGCCCGCCTCTCTTGCCTTGCCGGGTCGGTTCAGAGGAGCGCGGCTGGCCGGGATCCTCCTGTCCGCAGCATCGCTCAGGCTGGCTTGGACGGAGCGCCCCGAGGCGCAGCCTGCGCGGCTGGGGAAAAGCTGCCTCTCGCTGCCATCGGCGCGGGGGAAAGTTGCGGGCTCTTCTCCTTTTCCCCTCCGTCCCTCCCCACGCGCGCTGGCTCCCCTCCTCCTCCCCCCTTCGATGACGCAGAACGAAGCCCCCCTCCCGAGCGGTCGCTGGCCCGGCTGCCTCTCATTCGGCTAATTTAACACATGGAGGACTCGGAGCCAATGGCTGCCTCCAAGGAGCCCCCGGGGGCCAGCGGGCGGGCGAGGCCGCACCTGGAGTCTGGAGCGGCTGGGCTGAGCCGGCTGGCGGGACACGGCTGGGCTTGAGAAAGCCGGGCAGTCTGGAAAGGTGTAAGATGGAGACGGAAGTCCCTCGGCCCAGTTCCCCCCTTCCCAGTCTAGGAGGGCTGGCAGCCTGAGAGCGCAGGAGGCTGGGGAAGGACCCCATGAAAGGAAGGAGCTCTTTCTCTAAAGCCAAGGGTGAGGGGTCCTGGGGGGTCTTGGAGCCTGGTGGTTTCCTTGCAGACCTTCTCATGACTGAAACTACGGAACTAGCACTGATGATGCTACCTACTTTGGATCATGAAACGTCTGCCAGAAAACCACCAGGCTCCAAGACCCCCCCAGGACCCCTCATGTCAGCCCTGAGCTACAAATATTCTCCTTTAAAGAAACAAAATGTCTCCTTCCGCTGCTGGCTGAGTTGAAGTGCTTCGCATCCAGCTGTGAACTGGCATACATAGAATCCTAGGGCTGGAAGGGAGCTTGGAGGTCTTCCAGTCCAACCCCCTTTTCAAGGCAGGAGCCTTGTACCATCCTGGTCAAATAGTTGTCCGGTCTCTTCTTGAAAACCTCCAGCGATGCAGCAGCCACAACTCTGGGAGAAGAGGCTGTTCTGTGGAGACTGTAGAGATTCTCCGTCATCCATGGTTGTCCCAAAGGTGCTTTTTCAGGAGGCAACTGGACTTTCTGGTTTTTCCTTTTGAAGACGTTTCGTTTCTCATCCAAGAAGCTTCTTCAACTCTGACAGAATAGTTCCATTGATTGATTGTTCTCACTGTCTCAGTGAGGGATCAGTTCTCACTGATTGTCCTCGTGTTCTCATGGGAAATTCCTCCTGATGTCCACTTGGATTCTGCTGCTATGCGGATGTCTCTCCTCTCCTGGTTCTCTTCCCAGTCCCTTGAGGTCTCTCCAGGCCAAGGAGAGAGAAGGCCTAACTGATTTTAGATACCTCCAGGATCCCAGGAGACCCTACTTTAAACCCGGAATAGCTAAAAGTCACCGGAGGGCTTTCCGGGTTGGGGAAGAGGGAAGGAAGGGAATTGTCCTGAGGTCATGGCTGAAAAGAGAGGCCGGCTGATCTGGGATAAGTTGTGTCCTGGCTCAAAATTCAGCTTGAATTTGCTAACTGAAAGGAGGTGAGGACCCCAGTTTGAATAGCTTTCTAAAGGGAAACCTGAGAAAGTCACCAGAAGTGTGGAATTGATAGCAGCCTGCCTTAAAGGGCAGCTGTGTCAGGAAGTGGTAGGTTTATGGCTTTCCTGGAAACCTCTAGAGCAGTGGTTCTCAACCTGTGGGTCGCGACCCCTTTGGGGGTCGAATGACCCTTTCACAGGGGTCGCCTAAGACCATCGGAAAACACATATTTTCAATGGTTTTAGGAATAATTTTATGGCTGGGGGTCACCACAACATGAGGAACTGTATTAAAGGGTCGCGGCATTAGGAAGGTTGAGAACCACTGCTCTAGAGACTCAGCTAATCCAGCGGAGCTCTTCTGGTACCCTCATTGAACGAATGTTCCATTTGTGTGCTGGAGGCAGGGGTGGACTGTACAAACAACCACACTTTTCAAAAAAGCCCACCCTGTGCTACTGGATTGCTAGTTCCTTCCTGCTTTCTGCCTTTTGGATTTCATTTGCGGGGGGGGGGGGAGGGGGGAGGGGTGACACATGGCAAGGAGTGTCATTGGTTAGCTCAGATGAGTTGGCTGAATTTCATGGGTCATTGAGAAGCATTTCAGATGTTGGGCATGCCCCATAGACAATCATAATCTGTCCCATTAAAGGAGTAGAGGTTTTCTGTTATACTACTTTAAGAAGCTAGTACATGAAAATTGTGTGCTCCATCACTGGAGGCTTTTAAGAAGACCCTGGACAACCACTTGTCTGGAATGGTATAGTGTCTCCTGCTTGAGTGGGGTGTTGGACTAGAAGGCCTCTCCAAGGTACCTTCCAAAACTGTTGTTCTATTATTCTGTCATTCTAAATGGATCATGACTAGGCTAGAGAGAAATTCCCTGACGATTGGCTCCAGCGTGAGTCCGAAAGCTCGGAAGACAAAACCTCTGGTCTCTGTGACCGACCCAGATTGGACCTTGCGATGTTATCGTGGGACACGTAGATTTGCCTTCATCCAGATCGTGACTGTTCCCTGTTCACATTATGTCAAGTTCCTTGAACAAATGCGAATCTCCTTGACGTTCTGACAAGACAGGCACATACTACCGTGTTTCCCCCAAAATAAGACTCTGTCTTATATTTTTGTGAACCCTGAAATAAGCACTTGGCCTTATTGCCATGAGCTCAAAAGCCCGATTGGGCTCATTATCAGGGGATGTCTTATTTTGGGGAAAACATGGTAGTAGTTGTAAGAGGAGATTTACTACATGGTCCTCTTGCAATGACTCCATTCAGTTTAAATCACCAGGGTGACTTAATTCACCAGGGTGAATAGCTAAACCTCAACTAAATCTATCTGTTTATTCACGCGGTCTTTGATCCGATCCTGGAGATTTCATTTTGCATATTGAATAGTACAGATGGCAAGTCTGAGGACTGAGACTGAGGACATAATGAACTACAGAATTTGCAGCTCGGATGGGGTTGAACCAGAGAATAGTCTGGCCTGGATTTGAATGTTACTTCTGAGAATATGAATATTACATATCAATAATGCCTTTCTAGTAAATCTGTTAAACAGCAGTGCAAATAGCAGATATGAATAGTCATCTCCCAATTAAAGTACTGCTTTTTATTTTTTAAAATAGATGTTTAAGAGTGCTAGCAAGAAAAAAGAAAGCAGAAAATAAGAAAAGCAAGTGAACACCACTTAATTTTACTTCTATTGCTTTTTATGATACAACTAAATACGTAGACTAATGGTTCTTTTCAGGGTAGGGTCCTTTTTTATTGCAATTCTGTGGGGGAAAAGTCTACCGAAGACCTTAGAAGTTATTTATGAGGAAGGCTGAGTAACATTTCACTTTTATTCTCTTGTTGAATAAATCCAGCAAGAGTTTAGTGTTTCAAACTCTGCATAAACTGTTAGATTATGATCTTCTGGCTTCTGGCCTTTTCATATTTTTTGAGTATGGGTATTACACACTGTGTAACAGTCATACGGCTGTCTCATTTATCTTGAATTCCAAATAAAAATAATCGACAATCTACAAAGGAAACCAATTAAAGAAGCCCGAAAATGTTCAAGTAAGTTTTAGATTGGAAGGTTCATTTTCCAGCTTTAAAAAAAGGGAAAAGCTAAGGCTGGACAATGGTTGAAAAATTTATTTCATGGTTTCGGTATTTTGCTAGTGAATAAATTAGAGTAAGAACACGTGATAGATCTGTTAGAAAAAAAAGGGCGAATGGGTTAATTCAGGGGAATACTTTGACAAATATTGTTACAATTAGTTGTGCTTGGCTACATTATATATGGTACCTTAGCACGGAGTCCAGGCCGTCTTAATTTGCTCACACAGGCATTCTGAGGAGGCCAAAAGGAAAAAAAAATATAATTCCACTGTCAGCAGATATTGTCTGAGGTTTTAAAGCAAAATGTCTTAAGTAATTATGGTCAAATTCTGTTTTCGCAACAGGTGATTTGAGTGGCTCCATGGCTGTAGATCAACTTTACCAAATCAAACAACCAACGGATCATTTTGCATGGAAGTCAGCTCAATTAAGAGAGTCATCTGGTACCGTCCTTGCTTGAAAATCACTCGTTGGATTACAAGTTAAGGGACAGCAGAAATGTTCCAAGATGTTATTGACATCATTTTCATGAATCTATGCATTTCATGCATATGCATTTTAAATAGCATTTAAATAACTTAAAAAAAAAATAGAAAATTAGATGGCATATTTTGAAAACTAAAAAGGTGAGTGGAAGAGAATCTCTGTAGCTCAGAGTCTTTGAACTGTAGAGTCTTTGGTGCTCTCTGAGCTTGGTTGTTTTGATGCAGTCATTCCATTGCCGGAGTAGGTAACACCTTCAGAAGCATCGAAGATCTAATGAAACATCTGCGTGGAAACTCAGAAAGCACAAAGGACTATAAAGGGTGAAGTCTGAATGATTAAAATTTAGGTTCTATCTTTGAAAAGTTTGCATTCAGTTACAACAGTGTATTAGTAAATTAAATGAATGAAATAAATATATGGACATTTAAAATTTAGTGCTCATCTTTGAGATGATGTGTGTGTGTATGTGTGTGTGTTGTGTCTCCCCAAACTACACCTTCGTTTAGTATCAGTTTTCTGTCTTTTGAAAATTACATCCCCCACCCCAGTGTTTTATTGGTGATCTATATCTGCCTTATTGGTATGTATGTATTATCTATCTATCTATCTATCTATCTATCTATCTATCTATCTATCTATCTATCTATCTATCTATCTATCTATCTAACTATCTACCTACCTACCTACCTACCTACCTATCTATCCACCCACCCATCCATCCATCCATATAATCTACCCAATCTTCCAGTTAAGAGAGAGCTGGGGAAAGGTCAACCTTCAAAAGGAACTGCATAAATTCTTTCTATTTCTGTGGAAACGTCAGTTGTGGATGAAGAAATAAGAAAGAAAGAAAGAGGAAGTTTCCTCTTAATGAAGACCAAACAAGCTACGGACAGTACAGATAGTGCTTGACTTACGACCACAATTCAGCCCAAAATTTATGTTTCTAAATGAGTTTTGTCCCATTTTATGACATTTCTCACCACCTTTGAATCCTGCAGTTCTTCAATTAGTCACACTGTTGTTAAGTGAATCTGGTTTTCCCATTGATTTTCCTTGTCAGGCGGTCACAAAAGAGGATCACGAGACCCCTGGACACAGCGACCATCCTAAGGATGAACCAGTTGCCAAGTATCTGAATGTAAAAATCATGTGATTTACATGGGGATGCTGCAATGATCGTAAGTGTGAACAATGGTCGTAAGTCACTTTTTCCAGTGTCGTCGTCACTCCGAATGGTTGCTAAACAAACAGTGGTCAGTTGGTCTTCAGACAGAGGGTGACACACCTCAGAAACGTTCATCCCTGAGTGGAAGCCACGAGCACCTGCCAAAGCGCGAGAGAGGCCACCTTCCTGCTTGAGATGCACATCACGGCAGCGTTGGGCGGGAAGGGCCTCCTCTTGGCTCTGGCAGGACTGAGCGGTGGAGTCGCTGGCTCTGCTTTATCGCCATGCCGCACTAGCACCGGCATCTTGGCCCTTGGTTGATGAGGCACTCTATTTGATTAAATCCCCTCTTTTAATCAAGGCTAAAAGCCATTTCCCGTCATGTAAATGGACTCTGCCTCACTTTGGGGGGTGGGCGGAGGGGGAACAGGCTGTGTCTGGAAAACACAGAGGCTGTTTTCTTCATCTCAGGGGAACATTTGTCATCCCTATTATTAGCAAGGAGAAACAGGGTTACATTTGCTAAGAGCTTCGTAATAAATTCAGCCTTATTCAGCCAAGTCAGCTGGTTGTGCGCAAGAGACTTGCAGAGACTTTTCAATGTGAGGTCCTGGGTTGGCCCCATGGACGTTGGCTCCTGGCTATCCAAATAGTCCATGGGTCAGGAGCAGATGTAGGGCTGGGGCTGTGCTGGGGTCTCTTGCAAAGTATGTAGTGAGAAGGGTCTTGTTCTTTAATGCCTCTTTGCTTGTCTGCTTGATGACAAAGTTAGCCGTTCAGTCATGTCCGACTCTTGGAGATTTTATGGGTCAGATTTCGCCACGTCTTCCAATCTTGCACGACTTCTTTGAGTTTTTCTGTGTCCTGGTTGGTGTCAACTTTGATGGTGTCCAGCCACTCTGTTCTTTGGTGGCCCGGTTTCCTTTCATTGCTAACGCTTGTCTGCTTATTCTTGGCCTATTTCTCCCGGGGTGCAGCTTGTCTTTCAGCTTGTCTCATTGTGTTCGTCCCACCCAGCCAGAGATCTACACAGCCCTTCCTGCCTTGACTCTTAATGCTTACAGCCTACCTTGTCCACTTCTCTCTCTCTCCCTTCTTTACAGCACTGATTCATCTGGAATGGTCCTGTCCAGTAGGCTCATCCTGCAAAAGAACTCGGTATTTCCTAAGGCTGCCCCCTTATAGCCCAGGTGTTGTGGATTGCCTCTGTCTACATGCAGAAATTAGTTCTGCCCTGTTGCTGACCATTTCCCAGTAGCTGGAGGAGCTGGGGTCCTTCTGAAAGCTTTGGGCGATTAGTTGGTCACATGGAATGAGAGAATGACCTTGGGAGACAGGAGGAGGAGCCGCAGTCCGGTCAACCATCATGCATCTTGACTGAACTACTTTGAAGGAGTATCTGTTGGTGATGGTCTCTGTTTTGGCTGTGGCATCATGCCTTCAGTCATAGCTTTATAGTTTTGGTTTTATTCCCGTAGATAATTTTTATTTTATCTGCTGGATTTATCATGGACATTGAACATGTATCTTTTGCTGTGTTACTAATCACTGGAAGCTTTTATGAAATATAATAATATATAGGAAGGATGACTCGAGATAAACAAACCATTTGTCCTCCCGGAAATATCCAGGCAGAGATGTGAATTGTCCCCTGTCTCTTTTTTATTTTCTTGATTTGGGGAGCTATGGTTGGAGGGCAGCCTTCCTGGTCAGGAGGAGGGTTCAAGTAGGGAATTAGCCTGGACTCGTTACACAAGAAGGCAAGGCCTAACCTCCACTGAATGCCTTTCAGCCTTATGTGGTCTTTCCAGGTGGAATCTGCAAGTCTGGGAAGATTCCTGTGGAATAGGCATGGAGCAATAAAGTACCTACTTCGAACTATGGGTCTGGTTGCTTGTACCTGACAGGTAGAGTAAGATATAGCTAATGAGGTGCTTGGAGGCTCAACCTAGGGCCAGTTAAAAGGAAACTCTTAGTGGTTTGTAGTTTAAGTCTGAATAGGGGAGAAAGATCCTTAATTCCTCTTTACATCGTGACCAGAACACAGTTTTCAAGAAGTTCATAACTGTGATCGGACTCTAACAGGGGTAACCCGAGCTTTAAGAAAGCAAGACAGGCCTGTGAGATTGCCAACTACAGGCAGTCCTCGACTTACGACCACAATTGAGCCCAGAATTTTTGTTGTTTAAGTGAGACATTTGTTAAATGAATTTTGCCCCATTTTATGACCTTTCTTACCATGGTTGTTAAGTGAATCACTGCAGTTGTAAAGTTAGTCACCTGGTTGAATCTGGTTTCCCCGTTGACTTTGCTTGTCAGAAGGTCGCAAAAGGGGATCACATGACCTTGGGACACAGCAGTGGTCATAAATACAAACCAGTTGTTCAGCCTCTGAATTTTGATGTCATGCTTATGGGGATGCTGAAGAGGTCGTAACTGAAAAGCGAGCAGAAATCACCCTTTTCAGTGCTGTTGTAACTTTGAACGGTCACTGAATGAAGTGTTCTAAGTCAAGGACTCCCTGTACGTGTTCGAGAACAGGTTTGGGCTTTGGAGAGGAGCACAACAGGCAAATGATCATACGTAGCTTACTCATCAGGTGACTCGCCTTCTGCTAAGGCTCCGAGTCTGAGAGCAGGGAGCTGTTGCCAGGAAAATAAGGTTAAGGTCTTAAGGAAGGCTCATTGCCTTAATAGCTTCTGGAATCAGTGGTTTTAAGAAAGATTTCATCCTCTTTAAGAGTTTGGCAGTACTCGACGGCTTTCTTGTCAGAGTGTACTTTTCCTTCCTCAAGAAGACTTGGATAAGGTCTTCTCTCCCCCCCCCCAAGTGGGAGGTGAGGGGGTGGAGAAAGAGAAGTATATTCAAAATACTTGTGCCAGGAGCTCTCAGTTGGAGGGAAATGAGAAAATGGAAACCAAGAGTGGAATGGGAACTCTGTGGTCAAAAATAAAGGAAAAAAAATCTATGCCTGTTTTCTCAGAGATAATGTTTTCTGTGTTCAGTGGGTCTCATTGTTTGGTGAGAATAAGTGTAGTCTTTTGAATTTCCATATTTCTGATTTGGCAAATAAAAAGTACAAGCCTGTAGAAGTTAGCTCGGATGTAAAGCTCCAGAGATCAATAGCAGGAAGTCTGGTTAGAAATGCACCCTTAATATTCCTGGGTTCTCCCAGACTCTAGCAGAAGAAAACAAAACTTCACATGTCTTAAAAGGCAAATAGAGATAGATTCTAACTCTTTCCTCCTGAGGAAAAAAAAAAAAAAGAGCACGCTTTAAAATTATTTTGAACTAGTTGCTTTTAATTAAACCATGGAAGTAAGATTGCTCTCTGAAACTCCATGGATCCCAGCTGGTGATGAGCAGACTTGATGGGATCGTCACAGAGAGAATGTGGTACCGTTTCCAACAGCCAGGTTTTCAAAAAGTCATTTGGACAAGGCCACTGAGGGTCAGTCAGCAGGTGCTCAGGCAATTCACCAGTGAAGAAAATTAGGTGAAACTTACACATGTGTGAATCTGACTGCTGTGACAATTGACCAGCCGACCCACTAAAAATCTGATGGAAATCAATCGTGTTGATCCACAGACAGCGATTAGTTGATTGGACCACATTAACGAGATGAATAGGGAAGGTTTATTCTTAGTTTCTTCTCTGAATCCATCCCACTCGAGACACTCAATGCCGGATCTGAGCATCGAAGAAGCAGACACTGACGTAGTTCTCTGTTTTGACCTCTCTTGAATAACCAGGTATTTACTGACCTCTAGAACCATGGATTAATATCTTGGAGATCGCCATAATTCAAATGGAAGGCACTTAAGGTACATGGCGTGTCCAGTGGGAAATCAGGCTGAGAGACAATTAAAAGAATTAACAGGATTGCCAGGATCAATAAAATTATATTAATATATAGATTGGTGTGCTAAGGGGAAGTGGCAGGAAAGAATTTTGAATTCTGTTTTTTTTAGTTCCTTTAGATCCCTTGTGGCAATAAATTTGACTTTCAAAGACTAATTGGCAACAAAAATTGAATCACTTTGGGTGCACAAATTGATGTATGCTGCTCAGAAATGAAACAGAAGATTATGTGGGATAAACTATGTCCTTTTTTTTAATAATAATTTTTATTAAACAGTTTTTTAAAAAATAACAAACAAACAAAAACAGATATTTACATCTTCTTTTCAACATCTTCGCATCAGTAATCCATATGTATACATTTTCTCTTTCTTATCTTTATCTTTTATACATATATTTCTAATATATCATATATATATATATATTCTCTTAATCTAAATATTTTATTTAACATAAACGGGTACCTAGTTTCCTTTCCACAATTTTTATCTTCCCATTTGTTTCCATATTCCTCCACCTAATTTAACCATTGTTTAATTTTCTTTTGTCCCCCCCTTTCTCCCCCCCGTTTCTCCTCCAACCATTTATACCATTTCTCCCAGACTAAGTAGTAGTCTGTTTCATCTTTTTCTTGTATCTCCTTTGTGAGCTTATCCATTTCCACACAACTCCATAATTTTTCTAATCCCCTTGTCTTCTGATGGTATGTCATTGTTTTTTCAGTTTTGGGTGAAAACTATTTGTGCTGCTGTAATTATGTGAATAATTAAGTATCTTATTTCTTTTTCATATGACCCAGTAATTATTCCCTGTAAGAAAGTTTCTGGCCTCATTTCTATTTGTTGATTTATAATAAGTTCCTTTTTGATGTTTACATTTCCAACATAGCGGGGAGGTATGAACTATGTCCTTAACAGTAAGATCCTTCCTTCCTTCCTTCCTTCCTTCCTTCCTTCCTTCCTTCCTTCCTTCCTTCCTTCCTTCCTTCCTTCCTTCCTTCCTTCCTTCTCCCCCCTCCTCCTACTTCACATCTCCATTTCCTATCCTCATTTCCCCAGGGATAGGCTCAGCTCATCCTTTCTCCCAATTTACAGCCCAGAAACTGGAAATGAGATGGATTCATCCATTCATCCATCCATCCCCCAACTCACAGTGTAAGAGATGCATTGTGTTTTTAGATGGATTAATTTAAAGAGTGGGCTACTCCAAGTATTGTCTTTCATGTCTGAAGTGTGTGTGGGTTTGTGTGTGTGTGTAAATAACCCATCAGTGAGCTAGGACTGAGTTTCAGTCCAATGATGTTTTACATGAAATGGCAAATCCACATTTGTTACCAGACATAATGATCAGAAGTATCATCACGAGAAGCAACTTCAGCACCAGTAACTAGTGGACAGCACATCAAAAAAAAAAAAAAAAAAAAAAGCTCCAGAATGATCTGTAGTGAACCATTGCCACCTAGCGGTAGATAATATAATTGCAGATAAATCCATGTTACCCTTGTCACATATAAAAACAAGCAAAATACCTGTATGCAATTTTTTTTTAAATATAGCTCATTTAAAAGTCCTTGAATATCACAGTGTACATTATTAGGTCATTTGGTTTCTTTGCCCTGATAATCTTTAATATCAATTGACTTATACCTTATTTTCAAATATGTGTGTTGAATTTTATATTCAGTTAAACGCAGATACACAGAACATTTCTGCCATTGTCTACAAATGAGCCTGGTTTTTTTGAAATTTTAAGTGTTTATCCAAAATAAGCATTTAGCCTTACCTATATTTTATAAATATGTTGCATGCATTGTTCGGTAACATACAGTATTGATGGGCAATGAATTACAAAACAATTATTCTCAGATATTATATTTTTCAAAATGTAAAGCATCTTTTTTTTTAATTGAAAAAGTTTTCAAATACAAAATTTCCCCCCCTTTTTCCCCCCTCCCCCTCCCTAACCCCCCCTCCCCCCTGTCCCCCCCTGTGACTTCTTCATAACAAAAAACCTAATTCATAACAGATTACTTACCCCCTCCTCTAAATACTGACCTTTACTTACTAAAAATATTATTAATATTATAACATCCCCCTTTATCCATACATTTCAAGAAAGGAATAAAAAAAAAAAAGACATTATACTATAACATTGTATAATAACTTCTAATTTAGCAAAATAGTATTATAACTCCCAATTTGGCAATAATCTACCCCTTTTCTCCTCTCCCAAGCTTGTATCTATATATTATTACAACAATTCAAAGCCACCTTCCACTTTAAAACTATACAATAAATCCTACTTTAACATTTGATCTATATATATTACTATAGCATTTCAAAGCGGCCCTCCCCGTAAAACCTAATTTAACATTTATTCCACTCTATCCATTCCCTCCACTCCCCTAAACATATCACTTAAAAATCCCTTTTCTTAAACTAATCAGTCTGCAAACTAGCTTATTCACCCACTGTCCTGCAAAATTATCATACACAACAATTCTTAATATCTTTAATTCATTGCCCACTCTACTTAAAAATATATGTATATATATTCCATTATATCTAAGTAAAAAAGAAAAGACAATAACTTTAAATTTATAATCCATATGATATCTTCTTTAAAGTCTTTCCACTGGATTATTAAAACCATCATCCATAATAGGGTAACATAGCTTGCTGATGCAACAGTATATTCAAAATCTTCAATCATATCTACCCCCATCAGTAGTAAATATCCTCTTATATATATGAAAGTAAAAACAACCACCCGAGTGACATTATAGTTATATTCCATGTAGTAATAATTGTGGCTTTCATCAGGATTATTAATTCCCATCATCATAGTGGGTAACAACCAGATCTTCTGCATGCCCCAGTATGACTCTTTTGCCTTATAATTCAAGATAATTATAATATAGTTATCAGCACGAAAAGGAGTTCCAAAGTAGATAATTAAAATCCATCAGTTGAGGCTCTTTTCACATCCCAAAATTACGGCAATGCAGAGGCCTGTCACCATCCTCAGGATAATATTGACCAATACGTCGCCTCCTCTATATTTTCACATACTCATTCATTTTTAAAGTCACTGGCTTCACTGTTGCTTGATTTAGAAATTTCTATTTTTATGCAACCTATTTCTTTTTTTCTTTTCTTTTTGCGGGTTTGATTTCCATCCTGGTTTCCTTTCTACAGATTGTGTATCAACTAGTCGGTTTTGATTCTGCTCTGTAGATTGATCTTGTTGGTTTTGTTTTTGTGTCTCATCTTTCTTTTTTGCCCCTTGTATATCCCCTAATTGGTTTCCGTGCTTGTCCTTGAGTTGATAGGTCATCACATTACAGTCAGATGCCACTTCTCTCCGATTTGTAAATAATCCAGCTGGGGTATCCGAAAAATCCAAAGGCAGTTTATCTGGTACAGTCTCTGTAGCTCGATATTTTCCCTTTATTTCCAACTCCTTCTGCTTATCCTGTATTATACCTGAAGACGTTAAGTTCATTTTCAATCTGTTTTGATAAAATTCTTCCGCTCTTTCAACAGTATTTAACTGGTATCTTTCTCCTTGATATCGCAATATGATACCAACTGGAGCGTCCCACCTGAATAGGATATTTCTCTTTTTTAACTCAGTCACCAGAAAAGCAAATTTCTTCCTTTCCATTAATATCTTAGGTGGGAGTTCTTTGTAAATCCAAATCTTTCTTCCATGCAGTTGCAAATTAGAATTGAAGGAATTTTGCACAATATTATTCCTAATTTCTTTGTCTGTAAAATAAATCACTACATCTCTAGGCAATTGCCTTTGCTTGGCAATCCAGGAATTTATTCTGTAAACTCTGTCAATCCTACAAAACACTTCCTCGGGTTGAACCTTTAAAATCCCAGCTAGAAATTCAGAAGATATTTTCCTTAAATCATCTCTGTTATCTTCCTGCAAACCTCTCAGTCTTATCGCATATTCTGTGAAATTATATTGTACCATTAAAACCTCTCTTTCAATCCTCTGTTGCAGATTTTCTACATTACCAGACTTTTGATCAGCCTCCATTTTAGGTTTTTCTTCTGGGCTATTATCCTGAGTGTTTATCAAATCATTTTCAATTTTTTGAGTTCTATTGTCCAATTTATCTTGAATTTCTTCCATTTTAGACTCTAGTAAATTAGTATTTGTAGCCAACTGTATCATAAATTCTGACAAACCATTAGCCACTTTTAAAATTTTTTGCTCCAAAAAATCAAACTTAGATTTCACCAATTCTTTAATTTCCTGCTTAAATTTTTCAAGATGCTGATTCACAATCTCATCCCTTCTTACAATCTCCTCTAAAAGAAATTCTATTATATTAAAATCAGGTTTCTGAGACTGAAGAGTTAAGACTTGTTCTTTTAAGTCGTTAGTGGGGGAATCCCCCCTCACTACTTGTTTGTTTGACTTTATAAGTTTCAGTGCCATATTTCCGCCCAGGCAAGCTTTGTTAAAAGGAAAAAAAAAAAACAAGAAAAAGGACTTCTTTCCAATCAATAACAATGTCAAGTCTCCAGGGAAAAAAAAGAGAGAAAAAGACACAGGAGCGAAGTTTTGTCTACAAATGTAGCCAGTGGTGTTTATCCCGCTACATTGTATTAATAGAAAACGGAAGGACTTTTCCTTTCAGCCTCTTCTCCAGCCGCGGCAGACGCCATTTTAAAAGGCTTTTTTTCTCCCCCTTTCCTTTCCTCTTTTCTCTTAAATAATTTTTTTAGAAGATAAGTAAAATACTTGCGTTTCAAAATTACAGGTCCAGCTCACATTTTCTTTGAGTAATCTGTTAAATTCGCAGGCTTGCTCTTCACGCCTGGCTCTGCATTAGCAGAGGTCTCCCAAAGCCCGGAGCAGCGGCTGGGGATATGGGGCATCTCATCCGCTCCGTCCCAAAAGTAAAAAAAAAAACTTTTGGGACTCTGCAGAGAGTTCTACCCACCCCTGCCGGCTCTATCTCCGTTTCCTCATGGAAACAGAGTTTTTTCGAGCCGCCATTCCGCTGTGAAGGCGGCTCTGACAGGCAAAGGAAGCTGACGATCCCAAAGGAACGTCTAGCGGCGGCCAGCCTAAAACAGGTTTTGATGGGCAATGAATTACAAAACAATTATTCTCAGATATTATATTTTTCAAAATGTAAAGCATCTTGATAGTGTTTCAGACACTAAGATATTTTTGATGAAACTGTATATCTATATAAAAAACTCTTAGGATATTTATTATGTGCCAATTAAGAAAATATTCACTTGGATTGATTTGAATGCTTTTACATTCCAGGTTAAAAGTTTCCCACTGATGATTTAAGTGAAAAGAAATTTGCATTGGTTACAAAATCATCACCATCAGATGTACTTATTCCTGTGATTAATAGGCTAAATTATCTTTTTCACACTCACAATTCATGCTCCCTCGATATGACAGACACCATTTCATTGCTGCATTCATCAATGCAGGGCAAAGTAAAATGACATTGTTTTCCCCCTGAAAGAATAAGTGTCACTGAATTGTACTTGCAGGAGGTCATATTTTCTGTTATCAGTGGAAGACTGAGAACTGAGAACGCAAGTATTTCACAGATTGCTTAGAAAAGAAGAGTCATGCGTATTTTCAGCAACATTTGGATAATGAACATATTGGCCATCTTGTATGTGAAGTCCTAGGTTCATGTTTTTTGTGCATATCCTTTTGTTGGATTTATGTAAACCATGATGTGTCAGCATGGTTTTATAGAGGCGTAATAGGTTTATGAGAGTTCGTCCCGCTTTCTAAATGTAGAGTTCCTTCACGAGGTGGGTAACCCCAAATCCACAGACTGTCCTTTCTAATGTTTGAAGCCAATTGTGGCAAAACTCCATTCTGAGTTTTGAAGGTAGCAAAGCCAACCCAACTGTTGGCCGAAATCCAGGGCAAGCTAACTAAGAAAAAGGCCACTGTGAGTTGCCCACCCGCTAGACTCATAAAGGTGATCCAATCCCATTTCCAGACAGAACTGAGTCTGAAACAAACAGGGCAAGCTTCAAGATGGATTCTCAAGAAGCCTTTTGCCTTTCACAAACCTGGTAACCTGCTCAGGGCCTTTTTCAGGATGATCCTCTATCCAGTTTGCCTCTATGTGTCACAGAAGGAAGAGGGGTGAGCCAGGATGGTTTACATCAGGGGTGAAATGCTCCCGGTTCGGACCGGCTTGGGTGAGTAGGTAGCGATGGCGGCGGGCAGTTCGGAGAACTGGTAGCAAAAATCCCTGCCCCCTGCGTGATCATCAGAGCCTTTTTTTTCTTTTAAATGGCTCTGACAAGCCCAGCTCTGATGATCCCAGCTGAGTTGCCTGTTAACCAGCAGCAACCAGTAGTTTGCTTACCTTAGCTGCTGGTCGCAACGCCTTGCTGTAATCCCTGCAATCCATTGCATCAGCAAGCAACTGAATTTCCCTGCCTGAAATCAAGCTCATCGGTGAGCATCTCTATCTGCCTGCCTGCCTTATTGCCTGCCTTGTACTTTCTATTGCAGGGGTCTCCAACCTTGGCATCTTTAAGACTTGTGGACTTCAACTCCCAGAATTCCTGGCTGAGGAATTCTGGGAGTTGAAGTCCACAAGTCTTAAAGTTGCCAAGGTTGGAGACCCCTGTCCTATTGGGTAAGTTTTTTCCCTCTTTGGGAGCTTTAAAAAAATAGTTAATTGGGTTTTTTTTTTAGTTGTTCTTTTTTTAGATCTAGCTGTTTAAAGTTTAGGAAGTTTTAAATTTAGCTGCTTTTATATAAAAATAAAATAAAATAAAATAATATTTGTGCAGCTTTCTGAGATTTAGTGTGTTTCTGTAGTGTTTCACTCTAACTACACAAACACACAAAATCTCAAAAAAAAAGTGTGAAAGTTGTTTTTTGGGGGGGCTTTTTGTGGCTGTGTGAGGTTCCCGCTTGTTGCAGGGGCCATTTTGGGTCTAGCACAGCTGCTTTTACATTGTGGGTGAGCCAGTTGTGTTGTGTTGTGTGTGTGTAAAGTGTGAAAGTTGGTTTTTTGGGGTTTTTTTTGTGGCTGTGTGAGGTTCCTGCTTGTTGCAGGGGCCATTTTGGGTCTAGCACAGCTGCGTTTACATTGTGGGTGAGCCAGTTGTGTTGTGTTGTGTTTTGTAAGTTAAAAAAGGGCAAAGAAGTGACATTGACTTGGCCACGCCCACCTTACCCACCCAGTCACCTTACCACCAAGCCCCGCCCACTAATTAAGCCACACCCACAGAACCAGTAGCAAAAAATTTTAGATTTCACCCCTGGTTTACATCCTTTATTGACTACTAGGATAATCTAATCAATGAAGCATCTTAGAAATAGTTTTTCATTCTTTTTCCAGATGTTCCTAACATTCCTTTCCTCTCCTCTCATGTCTTGTCTCTCTTCTCTGTCTCTCTGTTCAAAGTTGATTTTCAAAGACTAATTGGCAGCAAAGATTGAATTGTTTTTGGTGTGCAAATTTAGTTATGGTGCTCAAAACAGAAATGTCTCAGATTGTGTAGGATAAAAGATAAGACCCATTCTCCCTCCCTCTTTCTTTCCTCTCTCTTTTTCTCCCTTTTTTATCTCTTCATCTTTCTTTCTGTCTTCCTCCCTCCTCCTTCTCCTCTCACTCTCCCTTTCCCCTCTTTCCCCTTGGAATAGCCTGACTGTGTCACTCCACAATAAAAAAAGCCCCAGATGTGTTCTGCCAATGGAATGCACATGTTTTGGGCAAGAAACCTATTTGGTCATAGTAGATGCCATTCTGATGGCTTCCCTCTCTGGTGGCTTCCAGATGTTGGGCTTAATGTCTAAGAGCAGACGGGACATCCAGCCTGCAATTGTGTCTACTGTGTGCAGGATCAGCCGTGAGGGATCATTGAGGTCAGTTGTTGAGTCTGCAGTTCAGTTCTGTTTCCTGGGGCTGACTCAAAATTTATAAAATTAAGTTTAAATTAGCCACCTGTTTCCTCCCTTCCTATTGTGTATATGGCTAAAAATGCCCGTCTACCCAAAGTGCCCAGAATAGGAAGAACAGAGGCCTCAAATATCCTCCCCCCCAAAAGTTACGGATGGAAAGAAATTTCCCTGCTTTGTAGTAGCTGAGACTTTGAGGCTACGTCAGTTCAGAGCCGTAAGAGGATTAAAGGAGCCAGAATGGATGCAGGAAACAAGAGAACAGCTCATCCCTTAATAGGCGGCTCTCTGGGAGCAATCCTTCGGGCCGACTGAATGGCTGGCTGGGGGGTTTCCAGTCCTTTTCTCCACAGCTCAGAACAGAGGAAGCTGTGTGGGAGAAACGGCTTTTGTTTTGTTTCATTTCATTTTACGTAACGCTGAATCTGTGCTGTGTTAATTAACGGAGACAAGGGCATTCGGTCAGTAAATGCTCAGCTCCAACCAGCCACTCTCAGCCAGAACGAGAACAGAGCTGGAAGGGACATCGGAGGTCTTCTAGTCCAGCCTCCTGCTCAAGCAGGAGACCCGACAGCATTTCAGGCAAGTGGCTGTCCAACATCTTCTTAAAAGCCTCCAGTGATGGAGCACCCACAACTTCTGGAGGTGACTTCCGTTCCACCAGTTAATTCTCCTCACTGTTAGGAAGTTTCTCCTCAGTTCCAGGTTGCTTCTCTCCTTGGATAGTTTCCATCCATTGTTTCTTGTCCTGCCTTCTGGTCCTTTGGAGAATAGGCTGACCCCCTCAAATATGGCAACCCCTCAAATATTTGAACACCCCTTTCATGTCACCCCTAGTCCTTCTCTTTGTTAGACTAGACCTATCTAGTTCCTTCAATAATTCATCGTATTGTTTAGCTTCTGGCCCCTTGTTGTTCTTCTCTGCACTCTTTCCAGAGTCACAACGTCTTTTCTATACAGGGGTGACGGATTGCCTGGGTTTTACAGGCCTGCATCCATTGGGTAGAAATGGCACAGGCTGGCCAAGCATCTGCGTTAGCACTAGCCCAGCCTACTTTAATCTCCGGGTAACCTAGCAAAAGCAGACGGGGGAAATCCAGCCTGCTCAGCTGTCTCCCTTCCTTGCATTCCGGTCATTTCCCCGCCCTGTTTCTGAAGGGAGCCTTGTCCTCTGTGGAAAGGAGGCAGCCAGACCGTTGTCCTTCCTGTGGCCGTTTATTCACAGTGACAGATGGACGGAAAGGGAGCTGAGGAGGGGGGGGGACATACAGGCGGAGGGACAAAGGCTGGGAAGAACATCTGCACGAAGCGATTCTTTGAACAATGTGGCAGACGACGGGGGAAAACATTGGTGGCCTGGATCCTACTTTGGTGTCCAGTTACAGCTATATAACAGTTCACTTAGTGACCATTCAGAGTTCCAACAGCACTAAACAGTGATTTATGACCATTTGTCAGACTTACGACCACTGCACAGGGTCACATAAGCCCCTTTCGGGACCTTCTGACAAGCAAAGTCAATGGGGAAGCCAGACTCTCTAAACGACAACGCTGCTAACTTAACAAATGCAGTGATTCACTTCACAACTGTGGTAAGAAAGGTCGTAAAATGGAGCAGAATTCACTTAACAAAGGTCTCATTTAAGCAGCAGATATTTTGGACTCAATTGTGGCCATATGTCGGGGACTACCTGTTTTGGGGGTTCTAAATGAAGCAAGAAACCCATGTTGGGCACCCAGAAGGGAGCAGCAGGGAACCAATTCTGGCTCTCCTTGGGCAATGTACCCATTCCGCTCTCTTCGCCACATGCGACCCCTCCCCCACCCCACCTCATGTCCAGAATGTGAATTAATTCATTTTGTCATCAATTTTGGGTTTCTCCATTTTTTCTCCTGTGAGAAACTGCCACAATCCTCCTCGGTAGTTCTCATTCCCCAAGGCGTAAATGAAGGCATTCATGGTTGGTGAAGTCTTGGCGATAAGAGCAGGAATCTGTGAAAAAGCCACACCATCATCATCATCATCATCACCATGACCATTATCATGATCATCTTCTTCATCCTCATTTCATATTAAAACTGCAGATCTGGTCGCCCTCCTTCGGCCCCTTTGACTACTAACCCTTCAATAACACCTCAGAAAAAGACATTTCCAAGGTGGGCTGATGGGTTCATATAGATTCATATAGATTAACAGAGTTGGAAGGGACCTTGTAGGTCATCTGGTCCAACCCCCCACCCAAGCAGGAGACCCTACACCATCCTGGACAAATGGCAGTCCACTCTCCCCTTGAAAGCCTCCAGTGATGAAGCTCCCACAACTTCTGAAGGCAACTTCTGTTCCATGGGTTGATTGTTCTCACTGTCAGGGTTGCTATAAAGTGATGGAGAAGCAGGTAATGATAGAAATAAAAAAAAAAACATCTGGGACACCCTGGGCTGTCTCAGACCAAAAATGGAAAACCCGAATCACATCAACAAAGTGAATTTGAAGGCAACTGTAAAAGGGCCACGTTTTAGAGGGAACAGGCTTTTTCTTTCACCTTCAGGAGAAATTTCAGTGCGGTAGGACCTCATATCATTTCTTACTTACCATTAAGATTTTGGGTGAGACGAGTGCCACGTTTTCCACTGCAGCATAGATACTCAAAAGGGAGTATGGACCCCAGCAAAGGACCAAAGATTTCACCGGCAAACCAGTATTAAACTGGGAAAAGAAGAACAAAGATTAGAGCACCCTATCAACTGTCTATCAACATAAAAAAAAAAATAAAGTCAGATATTAAAAAAGCAAATTGGGGTTCTGGATGGATTGTCACTCCAAGCGTATCCAATTCTGAAGAGTTCAGAAAAGTCCTAATTCTTCCTTATGGGTGCCATTCTTTGAAATTTCTTATATTGAGGGGTTGGACACTCTTCACTCTGGGCTTCTCAAAGCTTTTCCCCTGGAGAAAGTCAATGATATGTGTATGGTGAGGGACATGGCAGTGGGCGGGCTGTATCTAATCTCCCACCGTAGGGATAGGTAAACTGAAGTTCTCCAGACCTTCAAACTGACTTACGGCTTCCTCTATCATGTTGTCCATAAATGGTTCGTAATGTAAGTCATAAAACACTTTCCCAAAACCAAAAGTCTCTGTCTACACATCCTGGCTTCCTCCATTAACTTGTGCCATGGACTCACCCTTTTCCACCAATATATTTAAAAGACCTCCGTTGCTAAGACGCTAAGATGGGATGCATGAGTCTCCCTTCCCAGGGCTTTCCAACACAGATGGGTGTCTCTTCAATTCTCATCTAACCTGCTGATAGAGGCCCTGCTACTGGGCTATAGAAATCCATATCATCATATCTGGAGAGCAAAGTTCCTGATGATCAAAACCCCACTTTTATGCTCATTTCAGCACTGCTCAGTAGCAGGCCCTCAATAGCTCCTAAAGTTAATTTAACACAAATGCTCATTTAAAGTTCAGTGCCCGGTCCAGTGGTCTGCCAGCTCAGTTCCTCCGTTGGGATCCTACAGAATATCCCAAAGGTGACTTTTCCAACAGACAACTGGATTTTCTTCGTTTTTTTTCCCCTTGAAAATGTTTTGCTTTTCATTCAAGGAGCTTCTTCAGTTCTCTGGATGAGAAGCAAAATGTTTTCAAGGAAAAACAAACCCAGGAAAGTCCAGTTGTCTATTGGAAAAGCGCCTTTGGCACAACCATCACCTGGATGACTGAGAATCTCCATAGGCATCCTATAGAATAGGATCCAGCTACCTACATCTGACACTTCTCCATATGGATGAAACGGGTCGCATCCCGTCTCCTGAAGCTTGGTGTAACTGAAAACACCACTCTGTACAGGATAGACACGGTATCAATGCTATGAAAATCAGAAAACTCAAGTCAAACAAGGTCTAGCTTTGCTTTGCTGGAAACTATTCTATGTTGCAATGTTTTCTTACCTTCAGCTGTCCTGTTTTCCTGAATTTGTTATCAATGGATTGATAGGACATTAATATGATGAAAATCGGGGTCACAAAATTGAACAGCACCAGAGGAATAAGAAACGTGATGTAATTTCTGGGGGGGGTGAAAAACAATGAATGGCAAATGATTCTTTGGAATGAATCCTGATGTAGTCAAGAATCAGAACATGTAAAACAGATACCGAAAGAGTAAAACCTCCACCTGACGCTGAAGGCTGAAAGCTGCATCAAATGACTTGGTGCAAAGTTTCCTTATATGGTGCCAAACCCTGATTGAGGATGATCTGATTCAATGGTTCTCAACCTGTGGTCTGCGATTGGGTGTGTGCGTGCGATGTCATCACAGGCTTGAAGAAACGTTATGATTTAAATCTTAAGCCTTGAGGGTCCATGGTGAAAAAAAGGTTGAGAACCACTGATCTACTTCATTGTGTCTGTCTTTTATATGCAGGAAAAGCTCCCCAAACTATTGAGTTCTTATCTAGACACCTAGGATGATAAACTGATGCTTAGTCCTTCAAGTTAGGTTACCCAGATCGCTTGCCATGTTGGCTTTTAAGATCCATATCAGTTGATTGCAAAGAGGGGGTGTTTTTCCCATCTACCATGGCCATTGGTTGAAATGGTGAAGACAAAGAGACAAATTCTCTTTCAAGAGAATAACAGAATAATAGAGTTGGAAGGGCTCTTGGAGGTCTTCTAGTCTATCCCCCTGCTCAAGCAGGAGACCTGATATCATTTCAGACAAATGGTTGTCCAGTGTCTTCTTAAAAACCTCCAGTGTTGGAGCACCCACCACTTCTGGAGGCGACTTCTGTTCCACTGACTGTTCTCACTGCCAGAAAATTTCTCCTTATTTCTAGGTTGGATCTCTCCTTGGTTCGATTCCACCCGTTGCTTCTTGTCTTGCCCTCAGGTGCTTTGGAGAATAGCTTGACTTTGTGGCAGCCCCTGAGATATTGGAACATTGCTATCAGGTCTCCCCTAGTCCTTCTTTTCATTAAACTAGACCAATTCCTGCAACCGTTCTTCATGTGTTTTAGTCTCCAGTCCCCTAATCATCTTTGCTGCTCTTCTCTGCACTCAATCTAGAGTCTCAACATCTTTTTTTATATTATGGTGACCAAAACCGGATGCTTTGTAAAGCCAAGTATGGTTTTACAAAGGCATTATAAATTGGTGTTCATGTGATGTTGATTCTGTCTCTCTATTAATGCAGCCTAACTGCACTGGCTTTTTTGGCAGCTGCAGCACACGGCTGGCTCCTATTCAAGTGATCACTACTAAGACCCCAACATTTCTATCGCAGTTACTGCTGTGAATGGTAAAGTGAAAGAATGCAGCATCAGTGAAGTCCTGTCACCGCTGTCGCCGCCCTGTTCTTCTCACTGGCGGTGCACACGCACCCCATTGCCTGCCGGTGTGTGTGTGCGGACGTACCACATTGCCAGACCCGGCTAGGAAAACTGCCTGCTGCGCCGGAGGGATGGCGTCGCAGTGGAGCAGCGGGTCATGTGACTGAGTGGGCATGGCCAACTCAATGACACTCACAGCAAGTTGCTGCCCCACCAAGCCATGCCCACCAAACCATGCCCACAGAACCAGTAGTAGAAAAATTTGAATCCCACCACTGCTCCCTTCCCAAAGAGGCCTGGACCCATAATTAGGCCTCAGAAATACTTACCTGTCTCCTTTGGTATAGTCCAAAGTGCAACAGGTCCTCAGAGGCTCATAATCATATGCCCCCCATCCCAAAAGGGGCATGGCGGACCAAAAGCCAGCGAAGCACCAAGCAAACAGCCCCATGGAGAACACCGAATTCCACTGTAATTTTCGCCCTACAAGAGAAAAATTGAAGCTCACCAACTTGCAATGGGATTGCAGTGCAGGAAGGAAGGAAGGAAGGGCAACCTCTCCAGATTTTCACTCGAGGGTGGACTCTGTTTTGGGAAGAGGCTCTGGAGAGGAAGCTACTGAAACATTAAGGTGGAATTTCTATGGGTATGGAAAGGCTTTAACCGTGAAGGGCCTCCTCTTGCAGGCCTGCAAATCGGGAGAGAAGAACCTCATGTTCTTTTGTAGGCCCCCAAAGCATTTTTCCTCCAGAAATTGGGAAGATAGAGACAGGGTTGCTGCCTGGAAAACTAAGGGTTTGCTAAGAGCCTGGAGCTAAACATTTCCAATATTTAATGCAACCCAACATATAGTGGTCGCCCTTGAGATAGACCCAAGTCAATCTCTTCATTTTGCAGGAAACGATAAGAGTTTGGTGACCTGGTGACATGAATGGAAGAGGTGAGACCAGGAAGAGGTCTGTTGTCTGTCTGTCTGCTTTTGTGTAATTTCCAAGTTGCCAAAGACAGCAGGGAGTCTTGGGATGAATCAACGCCATATCCATCTCCCTGAAGAGTTTTGCATGGTTCAGAATTGCACTCCTGAAATTTGCCACAAAATGAGCCAATTGTCAGGTGTGAAGGAACAGGACCATAGGTGAAATTCCAGTGATGAAGATTTATTGCCTGTACACAAGAATCTAGTCAACTAATGGTCACCAGTAAATTGGCACTAAACAAGAGTCAATGGAATTCAAGAGGGATTGGACTTGGACCGTTTGTGGGAATGTAACACGGGTGGGTTCTAAATTTTTTTACTACCGATTCTGTGGGCATGGCTTATTTTGTGGGTGTGGCTTGATGGTCATGTGACAATTCTTTAGGATTTAGCAGAGGTACTGATCTACCAGGCTTTTAACTGCTTGCAGAGCTGTACCGATCTACCCATTTATTTTTTGCAGGCACCGGTCTACTCATTTGTTTTCTTTTAACACTGATCAGCTGTAGGGCGGCCCTTTGAAGCCCCGTGGCAAGAATTTAAACAGGTTTTTTCCCTCTAGCCGATCAGCTGGGACTCAGGAGGCAGCACTAGATTGGGGTGGGACCAAATAAAAAGTAAGAATAATGCAGGGGGCGGGGGGCGCGGGGGGTGGGGGGCAGAACCGGTTCAGTGATGTCATATCGTCACCACTACCGGCTCGGGAGAACCGGGCTGAACCGGGAGGAACCCACCACTGGAATATAATGATTCCAGGCTGATTACTCTCTTAACTCTTCCTCCAGTCTCTGCTTGTCCTTCTCCTATACCAATTTCTATGGCATAATTTGGGGCTCTTTGGGAAAAAGGGAGTCTTGGGTATTTAGAAATAGAAAAGGTATTCCTGTCAGCCAACTCTTATCCAGTCCTGCTCTTATTTTTGAAACATCCAATAAAACATGTTACCTCACTTTGCTCCTGATATCTGAGCAGAATTTTCCCTCTGAAATAATTTGTGTAATAGCTACTGGATTGCTTTGCTTGGTTTTTATTTTATTTTTGCCTAACATGTCTGGGTGGAAGAAAAATCTTGACAGTCACTAGATGGCAGCAGAGGATTGAATATTTTTGAATCTCCTTGGTGCCATCTACTGTGGGCAAATAGGCCACAGGAATAAAAGTGGCCAACCTAAGGCATTTTAAACTGCATTTTTTACAATAGGACTTTCGTACCAAGTTCTCCCACTAAAATTAAGAGTGTTTATTATACATTAATAGTAGCTTCAAGTGCAGCCCTTTCTATATCATCATCATCATCATCATCATCATCATCATCATCATCATCATCATCGCTGCAACTTGAAGGGCATAAGAAAGCAGACTTCTGGTAGTGATGTCACTGCAAAACGGACTGGGGAAACAGGGCTACATTATTCCCACCTGATTTTGCCTGTCTGGAGAACTTCAACGGTCAAAGTTAACCCAGGAGACTGAGGATTATAACAACAGGAGTGTGGATAAAATTACGTGGATTATAAATTTAAACTGTCAGAGGAAGAGGATAGAGGAAGCACCTACCCTTAAGGGAATTATGAATATTCAATGGACTTCTTAGGACTATTAATTCTGTAGATCACAAAGATATATTTTTGTTAAATGGTGGTGATTGGAAATTTTAGATTGTGAGTATAATTTTATAGATGTCAGCTTTGGAAGCCATATTAGCACCAGAAGCTTCCACGCTGTCAACTCCATGTGCCTGGGAAAGTAGGAGGGTGGATTTAGGAGAGTGAATGTAGTTAGAAATAATAGCATTCTTCCCTTCGTTCAAGGTCTTGATGTTTCTGCATCTAGAGGAGGAGTGGTTGCAGGGATGGCTCAAGTTGGGACGGATGATGATTGGACCATGTTCTCAGCCCCTCTGGTAACACCACGGCTCCACCGGGCACTCACACAACAGTAGGATCAAACCCAGTTTAATAGTAGCTTCGCGGCGTTTTACAGTAGGCGCTGAGGTCTGTTTTCAGAATAAAGTCGGAGACACTGAGTGTTCCGCCCACCTGTTTATATAGGGCGTGTGTGATGGCGGTTGTTCAGTCAGCATTAAATCCTATCAGCTGCTGGGCTTTGAATCTGCCGCTTGTCCCGATTCCCTCCGGGTGTGGGCTTATGAGGTCATCTGCAGCCACCAATCTGCTCGCTCATGGCCGGGTCGTGGACTTATGATGTCATTCCCAGTTGCCGTTCAGGTTGCCCATCACCTAACTCCCGCCCTTTGTCCGTGTTCCGTCCGCCACCTGTTATCACAGTGGACAGAAAGCCTATTCGCAATACACCCCCTCCACCGTTCCTAATGTGGTCTCTTTGTTTCATTGATTCATTGCCAGCCCCTGCAGAGGTGTCTCTTGCTGGCTTGATGGCGTTGTGTCGAGGGATACTTGACCCTCGACATATGTGGCAGACTGATGGGTGAAGGGGCTGGATTTAGGGTTTTGACTTACTGAGGGAAAACCGGAACCCTCAGATTCAGGTTTTCCCAGATGTGCTAGTTTATCTTCTCTAATAAATGGAACTTTGAGAAATGCCTGTCTCAGAATTTTTATTTGGAGTTGGGGACTTTCTGGAATGCTGACATACTATACCAGAGAACTGAAGGAGGTGTACCTGGGGGTTTGGGAAGTAGTTTCTCTGGGTAGATATAATTCTTTGTTTTCCCCCCTCCGATAAGTGGTAGAGATGAAAAGTATGCCAAATATGTCTAAGATAGGAAAGAAAGCCTGATACCAGAAGGAATTCTGGTTACCTGGCAAGATAAAAAATTTAGGGTGGATACACTAGATAACGCACACAAATTCTTTGAGATCACTTTACTGCATATGAAGAACAGGAAAGTAGAGAAGAGATAGAAAGTAAAAGTCAAGATGAAATACAAATGAAAAGGCTATAGATCAAGAAGAAAGAGAAAAGGAGAAAAAAGAGCAAGCAGAATGAGAAGGTGCAAGAATAAAAAGACACAGAAAGATAAGAACAACTAGAAGGACAAGACCTATATATAAATGAAAAGATGGAAGAAGAAATAAAGATGCTATCAATTAATATAAATGGATTGAATTCTTCCATGAAAAGAAAAAAAAAAACCTTCACAAAACTACAAAGATTAAAATTGGACCTAATTTGTCTTCAAGAAGTGCATATTAAAAAACAATTTGGCAACCTATTGGAATACCCCAAAATTGGGAAATTATACTCTGCATTAGCACATCAAAAGAAAAGAGGAGTGGCATTATATGTCAGAGAACCAACAAGTATATGCAGACAAAGGAGAATATTAATGGTTGAGGTGGTAATAAACCATAAACAGATTCTTTTGATTGCAATATTCACTCCAAACAATAAGCAGGAAGAAATCTATAAAAGACTCCACAAAAAGATAACAGAAATGGACTATGAAAGCATACATATGATATGGGATTTCAACGCAATTGTGGGTGCCAAAATAGATTACAGAAGCAGTAAAAAAAGTAAAAAAATAAGAAGGACACTCCCAAAATCCTTTCTTGAAATGACATAAGAAATAGGCTTATAGGATATATGGAGAGACAAACCCAAACCCAAAGACAAACCAATATACATTCTACTCGAATAGACATCAATCATTGTCGAGAATAGATATGGTGTGGATGTCATCAGAAATAAGAACAGATGTCCAGGAGGTAGATATAGAAGTGAACATATGGGCTGGCCACAATCCATTAAAAAGTACATGGAAGGGACAAAGGAAGAAACCGAGATGGACACTGAGCCAAACTATTCTAAAAGATAAGGAGTTCACACAAACAATTCAAAAAAAAGAAATGGAATTCTTCTTTAAAGAAAATAGAAAGAAGAAGAAACATCAGTGCAAATTATTTGGGACACAGCAAAAGCATACATGTGAGGATTAGAGATAACACATATAGCAAGAAAAAGTAAAAAAAAAAAAAGAAATAACAGCAAAATACACTACAAGAAGAACTTAAAAAACTGGATATAGAATTGCAGAATGATACACAAAATAATAAGATAAAAGAACAAATTGAACTAATAAAACTAAACCTAATAATACAAGATGAAATGGCACAAAAAATTAAAATGGCGAAACAAAACTTTTTTGAAGATGCAAATAGGCCAGATAGATGGCTAGCATATAAATTGAAAAAAAAGAAAGAGAAGAAAATGATATACAAATTGATAGATGATTATTATTAAAAAAATAATAATCCACAAATTTTTTCAGGAAACTTTACAGTCAAGAAAAAAGGTCAGACGATGCAATATAACAATATTTGGAAAAAGCTGGCCAACTGTCCTGGCATACCAGAAGGATGAAATGACTGTTTGCCGCCGAACCGGTCCTTACACACCCTGACATGGAACGACAATGGAATTAACAGAAGCAAGTAAAAGGCAAAAAACCAATAAAACATTTGGACCGCATGGGCTTCTGGGAGAACTATATAAAAATTTACAAACCAATGCTGGAGGTCTATAATGAAGTGCTATTAGGGGCCAAGCTCCCCAACCCATGGACAGAAGCATACATTACCTTAATATCAAAAGAAGATTCAGATCCTCAACAGATAAAGAAACCACAGACCAATATCATTATTAAATGTAGACTATAAAATATATGCCTCTATAATTTCAGAGAGATTAAAAAGATTTCTAAATGAATTTATACCCCCTGATCAGAATGGTTTCCTACCTAAAAGACAAGTGAAAAATAATGTGAGGGTTATTGTGAATGCATTGGAACTGTAATGATTGCCTCTCCTTCCCACTTAAGAAACTAAAAACTCTTGAAACGTGGTTGTTCAAAAGGAACCTTTTATTAAGCAGAAGTGATAGCAACCCAGTTAAAACAAGATCTGAATACCTTAGGCAAGACAAGAAGGATTAAAGCGGTAGACACCCCTTCCTTTAAGTCAGAATGCAGATTTTAGCCAATACACAAGTGTGAAGATATTTTCTTTACTAGTTTTCCTGAGAACCGAGCAAACATGTATTCACCGTGTTATCCTTTAAAGTGAAACAACCCACATGGCTATCATAAACATTCCTCCATGTTAAGAGGATCTCAGGGCTCTTTGGCGCCAGGATATAGGTTGTAAAATATCTGTTGACACAGGCAATGCTAGTAAATTGAATCCAACTCTCCCCCTTCTCCCATTTTTTTTTTAAAATTTGATTTATATGCCGCCCTTCTCCGGAGACTCAGGGCGGCTTACAATGCGTTAAGCAATAACGCATTTGTAAAAATTGATTGGCAGTATCACTCTTAGGGATCTGACAAAGCTCACTCTGAAAAACAGCTAACGTTGACCTTCTTGGGTGTGCAAAAAGCCTTTGATAATATGAACTGGCAATTTACAATACTACAATTAAAATGTATGGACTTTGCTGAAAACTTTGCAAATATGATCCAAGCAATATATTCCAAACAAATGGTGAAAGTAATAGTAAATAGGGATATAACAGAAAATTTTAACATAAGCAAGGGCACAAGACAAGGATGTCCACTATCTCCTTTATTATTCATATTAACTTTGGAAGTCTTGCTTAGAAAGATCCAACAAGATCCAGAAAGAAAAGGTTTGGAAATAAAAAAAGAAAATACAAAGTACTAGCATTTGCAGACGACTTAGTATTCATTTTGGAGCAGAGTTCTGAGAGAATTCCACATATCTTAAAGTGGCCAAGGTTTGGAAATACATTCCTAAAGTTTCCTTTCAAGATTGCCACCTTAAAGTCTGAGAATTCTTATTTTTAAATGACTGTTTGGTCATCCTTCTAGATCAGTGTTGGTGAACCTTTTCCGCACCGACTGCTGAAAAGGGGAGTGCGTGCGCACATGCTGGAAACAGGAAGAGCAGATGATCTGGCCACCTGGTCTTCCAGTTTCTGACGTGCATGCACGTGCAAAGACCACTTGTCCGATGAGCATGCGCTGGCCCTGCCTGGCCTTTTGGGGGTTCCTCATGCCTTCCTGTCCCACCCTTGCCTGCCCCCCTCATCCTTGTTGGGGTGGCAGGACCACAACAAGGGGTCCCCTCTGACAACCGGGTTCCACAGCCCTGGATGGGGAGAGAGTTGGGTGGGGAATGCCACCTCCCTCCATTGGAAAGCCGGAGCCCCTTCCTGACCTTGGAGGTAAGGGGCGTTGGCATTCCTGGGGCTCAGGTTGGGGGGCCAGCAGGCGGGAGAACTTTGCCCCAACTCTGGCCAGGATGAAGTGCCTCCCCAGCCCACCACCGAGAACAAGCCAGTGCAACCCACCCTTCCCGGCTGCTTCCCGGCTGGCGCACCTCTTACCCCTCAGCAGCATCTGCATGCGTGAGGACCTGAGCTCTCCTCTGTCCCTCCTGGGGCAGTTTGCCTTCCCGATGGTGGCTACCCCTCCTTTTCCTCCTGGCTGCTCCAGCATCCCATCCGGAAGTGGCAGCGCAAGAAACGCCGCTGACCCTCTTCCGGGTGCACTTCAAGGTCTTGGTTACCACCTTTAGAGCGCTCCATGACTTAGGACCTGGGTACCTACGAGACCGCCTTCTACCACCGGAAGCCTCTCACTGGCCAGTACGCTCCCACAGAGAGGGGCTCCTCAGGGTGCCATCGGTCAAACAGTGTTGACTGGTGGCCCCCAGGGGAGGAGCCTTCTCTGTGGGGGCACCTGCCCTTTGGAACGAGCTCCTCTGGAGATACAGAGGATCCCGGATTTACGCACTTTCCGCCGTGCCCTCAAGACTTTTTTATTTCAACAAGCTGGGCTGGCCTAACTCTTTTAATTGCTTAATTTTAATTTGCTTTTAAAAAGGGGGTGTTTTAATTAGTATGGGCCAAATTTGTTTAATATGTTTTAAATTGTTTTTAAATGTTATATTGTATGTGTTCTATCTTTGGCTGTTCACCGCCTGAGTCCTTCGGGAGAAGGGCGGTATATAAATCCAAGTAAACCTAAACCTAAACCCCTCGCAGCGGCAGGAGCAGCGGGCAGGGAGCCTTCCGCCCAGCCAGCAAATGCTGCCCTGCTGCCCTGTGCATCAGAGCAGATGGGCGTCGGTGGCTGGAGGGTTGGGACCGCGCAAGAAGCCCACTTGGGCGGGAAGCCCCGGCCCACCCACCCTGTCTGGCAGCTCTGCTCTCCTTGCTCTTTCAGGTTCTGGCACACCAGCCGCTTGGTCTTCACGCATGTGGGAGTGCCGGAAGAGCAGCCGCATGCGCACGCCGGGAAGATGACCTTCCGGTTCCTGGTGCACACATGTGCACTGGCCAGCTGGTCTTTGCGCATGCATGCACACCAGAAACTGGAAGACCAGGTGGCCGGCGTGTATGTGCATGCCGGAAACCGGAATATCATTTTCCTGGCACACGCATGCGCCCTGGGTGGCTGCTCTTTCAGTTTCTAGCACTCCTGCATGCCAGAAACTTCACTCCTGTGAAGGCCAGCTATGCAGCGCGCCAGAACCCGGAAGAGGAACAGGCGACGGCTCACATGCCCAGAGAGATGGCTCTGTGTGCCACTTCTGGCACGCGTGCCAAAGGTTCGCCATCACAGTTCTAGATCATTTAATGTACAGGTGCCTTTTGGCCACAATTCTCATTTTCTGTATGTCCAGTTATCCCTAAATTATGCAACTAATACATTTAAAAAATAATAATAACCAGCCAGAGACTTACTGGAGCAATATTGATGATATCGGTCCCACGCAATTGCAGCTGCACAATTAATGCTTGTTAGGGCTGTTAAAAATCCTTGAAAGCCATGAATTTGGCAGCCGTCAGAGCCGTAGGGCCAATATCTGAAAGGGAAGCAATGACACGGTAGGAAAACATGTCAGGAGGAGGACTTGAGCATTTTTTCCCTTAAATGTTAGCAAAATGGACGCTTCAAAGATTCTTTCTGGCAGTATTGGATGTCTTCCAGATGATAGCATCCAAAATTCACAGCACGCACTGCTAAAGAGAGTCATGAATTATACAAGGCAATGTGAAAATGTGTCATGTTTTCTCTGGTTCTGAGAGTGAGGAAGCAGGTTCTAAACATGGGAACCAAGAAACAAAGTCAAAGCTCCTTTGTTGGAAGGTTCTGAGATGCCGCCTGAGACATTTAAAACAGCCTCACAAAAAAGGGTTCTTAATTCTTTTGGCTACCTCCAACTTCTCCTTTGCAAATGCCTCTTCCTGCCAGTTTTGTTTGCTTTTCTTGAGCCACTTTCGAATGTCTGAATGTGCTATTGTAGGAGATCAATCAGAATAGAGCTGGAAAGGACCTTGGAGGTCTTCTAGTCCAACCCCCTGCTCAAGCAGGAAACCCTAGACCATTTTAGACAAATGGCTGTCCAGTCTCTTCTTGAAAACCTCCAGTGATGGAGACCCACAAATTCTGGAGGCAACTTCTGTTCCACTGGTTAATTCTCCTCACTGTTAGGAAGTTTCTCCTTAATTCCAGGTTGCTTCTCTCCTTGATTAGTTTCCATCCATCACTTCTTGTCCTGCCTTCTGGTGCTTTGGAAAATGTTGACCCCCCCCTGTCTTTGTAGCAGCCCCTCGAATACTGGAATATTGCTATCATGTCTCACCTAGTCCTTCCTTTCTCTGGACTGGCCATATCCAGTTCCTGCAACCTTTCTTCATATGTTTTAGTCTCCAGGCCTTCAACCATCTTAGTTATTATTATTATTATTATTATTATTCATTCATTTAATTTTTATACCGCCCTTCTCCCAAAGGACTCAGGGCGGTGAACAGTCAGTTGCTCTTCTTTGCACTTTTCCCAAAGTCTCAGTATCTGTTTTGTAACGGGGGTGACCAAAACTGGATGCAGTATTGCAGACGTGGCCTTCCTAAGGCTTTATAAAGAGCCACTAATGCTTCATGTGATTTTGGTGTTGGGTAGAACATGACTCTCTTGAGGCATCCTCCATTTCTGTCAATATTTATTTTTTATTTTATTTTATTTTATTTCAAATTTATATACCGCACCTTCTCCCAGGGGACTCAGGGCGGTGTACAGCCAGATAAAAACATACAATACAAACATTAAGAACAATTAAAAGAATATATATTAATTTGGCCCCAGTTTAAAATGACAAACCAATTAAAAATTAAAAATTTAAAAATATGTTAAGCCAGCCCGGCTTGATGAAAAAAAGAAAGTTTTAAGGGCACAGCAGAATATGCCCACATCTATTTTTTTTCTTCTCAGTTCAACCTTTTTTGCCTTCTTTGGGTATATTTTGGCTTTCCACTTCATCACTCCAAGCTTTTCTGGAGATCTCCCAACCACATATTAACCAGTTCTGACCTGCCTAGCGTTTTTAAGACCAACCAAGCCCCTTTCTGGTGGCAACTTCTCCTTGTCAATTCTGCCTGGGAATAGAACTGCTTTACAGAATAACCTGGCCTCCCTCCCTCCCTCCCTTCTCCCCCAGACAGGAACGATGTATCTTCAAGTTAGAATGGCCAAAGACTTATATTTGCATGAAAAGTGCCACGAACGAGAAGTTAGGTACTGAAAATGATTCTCTGCTCTGAGTGAGCATCAGTTTGGAGACAGGGCATGCTCAGAGGACACACAGCTCTCTGCAGTTGTTTCAGTGCTATTTTTAAGCGGAGGGAAAAAATAGCCATCTCTCCCAATAAATAAAGCCTACCTTAAGAAGCTGGAGAAAGCAGCGATGAAAGCGTTGATGCAAATGCCACAATCAGACAAAGCGAGGTTGAGTATCAGAAAGTTGCCAGGGGTTTGAATCTCCTTGATCTTCCAGAAAGCAACGATGGACAACACATTCAGAGAGAATCCAAACAAAGCTAAAATATAAAAAGGAATCATTTTATTGTGATTTGTAATTTTGTCTCAGACCCTTACACCAGGTTAATCAGCACAAATCCAAACAACAACAAAGGTATAAAACGCTGCAACTTCGTTTATTCAGAACAATAACTTGTATATCTCATATAGATTAAATATGCAAAACAATATGGAAAATGTACATTTTCTGTCAATGAACGTTTTATGAATTCTTCATCTGGTCAAGTTCCCCCCAAAAATAAATAATTTAGGCTGCATGACTTAGATAAAGTCCTTACTATAAATTCTGTGACGTCCAACTGTCAGGCTTCTGAAACTTTTTTTTTTGCTTAGCAATGTAATTTCAGGAAGAAGACCTGAATCCAGTTTGGTCTATGTTGCATAACCATCCCACTTTACCTTCCGTCAGCATCATTGTGCCAAAGCTCATCATTTCGAACTCAGTAAATCCTTCTGGAAGAGAGTCAGGTGCCGACATCTTTGGAGTTGTAAAACCAGACTAACCTAGACTGTACCTTGTCTGTTGTTGTTCTCTCCCTCTCTCGCCCCCCCCCTCTCTCCCTCCCTTCCTCTCCCTCCTCCTCTTCCCCCCTCCCCCGCCTTTCTGCTCTTCAAAACCCCAAGACAATTGCCTTCTGAAAGTGTTTGGCTACTGCCAAATTTAGCTCTTTTGAAAAGAAGGAACAGCAACTGTCTGCCTTCCCTTCTCCAGGGTCTCTCGTTCACGAAAGAGAGAATGTCAGAGAGAGAAAAACAGCCACGGCTTGCTCATGATCTGGAACTGGCTTGGTGGTGACTGTTGGTTGAGTCATGCAATCCCTTCATTTCAGAAAGGTATTTCTCATGTGGACACAAAAGCATCTCTCTTTAACCAATGCTGTGGGTGCTTTGTTTGAAAAGAAAGGTCAGGTAGGACCTAGGTTTTACTATGTTTATTAAAACAGTGTTTTCACCCCCGTTAGGGGTAAACTATTTTTCAACATGAGTTGGACTTCAAAATAAAGATTTCTTGAATGAAACGCAACTTTGGGTGATTCCAGGCAGGTTTTTTGGCAGTCTTATGAAACTAGTTTGCCAGTCTATTCTTGGGAATTATTTTTTCAAGACCCTGGAATTTCAGTGACTCTCCATTCAGGGCCAACCTTCCTTAACCTCTGAGATCAACAAGGCCAGCCAAAGGGTTGTCATCTGAATTTCAAAACTTGCATCTAATATATTATATAAAGTTGCTGTTAAAAGGAAAAAAAAAACACCTTCTATAAGGCATTAGAATAGCCCAAAGAGATGAAATCTGTTTCCAAAACGAGAACCACAAAGGTCATATCTATGTAAAAAAGAACAGATATTAATTTACATATATAGATTTAAATTGAAAATCTTTACAGTTTAACATTAACAATAACTATAGCAAGAGGGAATTGCTCAGTTTCCTATCCAGGTGTCTATTTCTCTGAAAGCCCCCCCTCCCTTTTAAAGGATTGCGGCTTTAACACTCCCTCCAGAGAGGAGGTTGGACTAGAAGACCTCTAAAGTCCCTTTCAACCCCGTGATTCTAAGATTTAAATGCCAGACAAAGGGAAGACTCTCTATAAGCAAGCTTCCAAAATAAAGGACTCTTTTGCATAGTATAATGCAAAGTTCTGTGGTTTTCTAGGATTTTGTGTAGCTCGCTATTAATTCCGAATATTTCACCAAAATAGTTTAGACTGCTACTTTCAATGCAGATGCAGAAAGAACAAAGAAGATTTTCATTATAGACCATCAGGAATCTTCAGATAATGCAGTAGAATAAAGCTTTGGTAAATAAATGTATAAACCAATAAATTTTATATGCATACATTTATACAAAGAAAGCAGGGTAGATCAAACTTGATCTTCATGACTTATATCTCTAAACAGAAATATCTCTTTATTTCATTTTTAGAAGCCCCCCCCCAACCTAAATGCTTTTACAACAGACAACGATGTTGTAATATTCCTTTGCCATCAACTGAACCATTTCCGTTTCATGTACCTTTTTCTCTGCCTTCAGGGAAAATCTGTCCAGAAATAGGATTTTTTTGTTGCTGCACCACTTAATATCTCCTCTATGAATTCACAGAGAGAACATCTTTATTGGCTTGGACAGAAGTAGAAAGGTCAAGTCACTTGTTAGCAAAGGGAAAGGAAAGTTATTGTTAAGAAGGTGGAAATAACATGGTTGGGATTATTATTATTTGCCCTACCTCTTAAGTAAGTAAATAACTCAATGGGGTGAACATGCCTGAATCTTTAAGGACTTCTGGCACCTGGATCAGGCGCTGGAGGAGAAAGGGAAGGCCCTCTCATGCTTAATTCTTTCTTAGACTATATAATTGGCAATAGTATTGCTTTGGAGTCAGATGTGGGCCTCACTTCTTAGGAAAAAATAGATGTTAGAGTCATTTGTCTGGAATGGTACTATAGGATCTCCTGCCATGGGCAACGGGTTGGGTCATAAGATCTCCAAGATCCCTTCCAACCCCATTATTCTATGTTCTATTTTATTTTGCCTTTTCTCTATTATCAAGATGGTTTGCACTATCCAACCAAGACAACGTAAGTAAGATACAAAAATAGGCAGATGCATCCACATCCACGTATGGGGTAATCTTGTGGTCTCTGGACCAAGACTCTCAAATTCCTTCCGACTTCAGTGATAAGATTTTCTTGTTTCTTGTTCTTGTTCTTTCCCATGCTTGTGAACTGGGAAGAATAACAAGGGTTGGAAGGGACCTTAGGGGTCTTCTAGTCCAACCCCCCTGCTTGAGCAGGAAACCATTTCAGACAAATGACTGTCCAATCTCTTCTTGAAAGCCTCCAGTGATGGAGCATCTACAACTTCCAGAGGCAAGTCATTCCACCGATTAATTGTTTTCACTGTCAGGAAACTGTCCGGAAACCCTAACCCTTAGTTCTAGATTGAATCTCTCTTGGACAATCTTCCACCCGTTACTTCTTGTCCTGCCCTGAGGTGCTTTGCAGAACAGGCTGACCCCCTCTTCTCTGTGACAGCCCTTCAAGTACCGGAAGATCCCTATCGTATCACCCTCCGCCCTTCTCTTCATTAGACTACACATACCCAGTTCCCTCAATCTGGGAAAAGGGGCGTGCATAAGCGCACCAGCGTGCCTACCGTCCCGGTCCTAATCTTCCCTTTTATTCATATCCATTTCATGTATTCATAAAAATGTTTATACTTATATCTGTTATTTAATACATGCTTGATGAAAACATACAAACAAACAAACAAATAAATAGTTCATTGTACAGTTTAGCTTCTAGACTCTAGTATTAAGTACTATGTAATGTATTTGCACACATGAGAGGGAGACGGGGTGAAGGTTCCACAATCAAGAGTTACAACAACAACAACCACCTCTCTTCACTGATATCGCATAGCGTATCACAAGCACTTTGAGCAGCGTTGAGTAGGAAGAGATGTTTCCTTAGATACTTCCCTCAAATGTTTTGGAGCCTTGAACACATGTACTAAAATTAAGTTCAGAGTCGACCAAGGTTGTCCAAACTGAAGGCTTTGGAGTATCCATAGGAAAGAGAGATAGTCAACATATAAGTGTAATTTCTGTCTTAAATTCTTCCTTGTTCCATTCTTAAAGTCTGAAATGGCGGAGAATGGCAGAAACAGCCTTCTGACTCTTTAAAGCAGCCCATCTTACCTTCAACCAGCAGGATTGTGCCAATGGTGAAGACCTCACTTTCAGTGAAACCATCAGGAATAGGATATGCTGAATTAACCATGTTTGCAATAAAAAAGGAAAAGACTCCAGCCCTCCTCCAAGGTCTGGATTTCCCCCAGCTAACTGCCCTGGTCAATTCTTTGTCCTGAATTTTCTTTCTTCCATCCAATCACCTACAAATCTTATCTTCTTAAAGGGCCCGACCACGTGGAAAAACTTACAGAAAAGCTTTGTGTGTTAATCCTAACCCAACAATCCCTGAAAAATTCTTCCTCGTATCCCTCCCATGCCTGGAACTGCATAATGCAAAAGGAAACATTCTGTGCGATCACAAGAAGCCTTTGTAGAGACAAGTTTTAAGAATGGACCCGGCTAATTCTGGGGGGAAAAAAGAGCTAAAAAATACAAGAATGGTGGCCAAAGCAAATACTATGTAATTAGGGAGTCACTAGAAATAAACAAATATGATTAAATCACTAATCAGGGGAACAAAGGAGAAAAGGAGAGGGGGTTTCTTATTGTGAAACAAAGCAAAAATATGCTTTGGAGTCTTTGATGCTATCTCAGCTTGGTTGTTTGCTTGGAGACCTTTCATTACCCAACAAGGTAACATCATCAGTACTAGTGTGTGGAGTTTGATCCTTGTTTATATATAGTAGCTTGCCCTACTTTTGATAGGGATGTTGTTATCTCCTTAACAGAATAAGAGTTGGAAGGAACCTTGGAGGTCTTCTAATCCAACCATCTACTCAAGCAGAAGACTTTATTACATTCTGGACAAATAATTGTCAAATCTGTTCTTAAAATCCTCCACTGTTGGAGCATTTACAACTTCTGAAGACAAGACATTCCACTGATTAATTGTTCTAACTGTCAGGAAATTTCTCCTTAGTTCTAAATTGCTTCTCTCTTTGATTAGTTTCCATCCGTTGCTTCTTGTCCTGCCTTCAAGTGCTTTGGAGAGTAGGTTGACCCCCCTCTTCTTTGTGGCAACCCCTCAAATATTGGAAGACTGCTATAATGTCCTTCTTTTCATTAAACTAGACATATCCTCCAGTCCCTTAATCATCTTGGTTACTCTTCTCTGCACTCTTTCTAGAGTATCAACATCTTTTTTTTTTAATATTTCAAATTTTAATTTGAAACAAAGCCGGATGCTTTACCAAGGCCTTATAAAGTGGTTTTAACACTTAAGGTGATTTTGATTCTGTCCCTCTGTTAATGCAGCCTTTACTATAATTTTGTCTATTTTGTGCTCCCACCAGTTCTATTATTATAAGGTTTGGTTGCATGATAAGCCAGATGTTTAGATTGGATTTGGCACTTTTGTCCACCTATCGAGTCCTCCCCAAAGACCTGGGATAGGCAGATGTGGTTGTCTGATGGAGCTAGAGGTATTGTCACAGGATCTAAGTTGCTCCAAGTTATTATCTTCAGCCTTCTTTCTCTTCAAGGGAAGTCGTCATCTGTACGCTGACGACACTCAGCTGTACATCTCCACCCCAGACCACCCCAACGATGCCCTTGATGTGATGTCTCGCTGCCTGGAGGCCGTGCGGGTCTGGATGGGGAGGAACAGGCTCAGACTCAACCCTTCCAAGACTGAGTGGTTGTGGCTTCCGGCGTCCCGATATAGTCAGCAGGTGCCATCACTGACTATTGGGGGTGAATCTTTGCCCCCCACAGAGAGGGCTCGCAATCTGGGTGTCCTCCTGGATGCACGGCTGTCTTTAGAAGAACATATGACGGCCGTGGCCAGGGGGGCCTTTTATCAGGTCCACCTGATTCGCCAGTTGCGCCCCTTTCTGGATCGGGACGCCTTGCGCACGGTCACTCATGCCCTTGTCACCTCCCGATTGGACTACTGCAATGCTCTCTACATGGGGCTCCCCTTGAAGAGCACTCGGAGGCTCCAACTGGTCCAGAATGCGGCCACGCGGGTGGTTATGGGTGCAACCCGTTGCGCCCACGTGACACCCCTCCTGCGCGAGCTGCACTGGCTCCCAGTGGTCTTCCGGGTGCGATTCAAGGTGTTGGTTACCACCTTTAAAGCGCTCCATGGCATAGGACCCGGGTACCTTCGAGACCGTCTTCTGCCACCAATAGCCTCCCACAGGCCAGTCCGCTCCCACAGAGAGGGTCTCCTCAGGGTGCCATCGGCCAAGTTATGTCGGCTGGCGACACCCGGGGGAGGGCCTTCTCTGTGGGAGCCCCAGCCCTGTGGAATGAACTGCCCCCGGAAATACGTAAGATCTCCGACCTCCGGGTATTTCGCTGCGCACTCAAGACCCTATTGTTCCGCCAGGCTGGGTTAGCAACATAATTTTAAATTAGATGTTTTAAATTTTGGGGGTTTTAAATTAAGCCAAACTTATTTAATACTTTTAAATTATTTTAAATTGATGTTTATTCTGTTTTTAATTAGGCTGTACACTGCCCTGAGTCCTTCGGGAGAAGGGCGGTATAGAAATAAAATTATTATTATTATTATTATTATTATTATTATTATTATTATTATTATTATTATTATTATTATTATTATTATTATTATTATTATTGGAAGTCTACCTGGCCGAGACAAGAAGAATAAAGTGCGGAATCAAGAGAGCAATAAAACCATCATAAAATCCACAGTCATTTTATTTTTGCACAAAATTCTTACGCTAACGAAAGTCAGAGCATGTGATGTGAACTGTTCTATCAATCCACTTAAGCTTCTTAGCACTCAAAGCTGCTCAAAGAGAATGGAATGTGAACTGAAAATGCCATATTGGCAGCAAAGGAAGACAACTCTGAATTTTTGAGACCTTCCTACCAGGGAGATCTAGGTAGAAAAATAAAATGTAATCACAGATAAAAGTCCTGTGCTAGGCTCATTTCCAGAATTGCCAGTTGTGGCTGAAACCAATTTTCTGCAAAGGTCTATGGGAATTGTCTGAGATAGGGAGGTTGGTGAGCATCTTGTGCCTTGGAAAATGTTTTCCAATCCCTATGATGCTTGCAAAAATTTTCTTAAAGAAGTAAAACTTCATGACCAATAATAAAATGTGCTAGTCTGAAAAGATGCTTCCAGACTTCCCCTGGTTTTCAGCTACCAACATGAGTCTCCTCCTCCTCCTCCTCCTCCTCCTCCAGTATCTACAATGTCTTCTCTTATAATGTAATCCACAAATCCCACAAGTTATAGCAGAATAACAGAGTTGGGCGGGACCTTGAAGGTCTTCTAGTCCAACCCCTGCACAAGCAGGAGGCCCTACAGCATTGCAGACAAATGCTTGTCCAACCTGTTCTTAAAAATCTCCAATGATGGAACATCCACCACTTCTGGAGGCAAGCGGTTCCACTGGTTTTATACATATTTTCACCACTTAATAAGGTATGAACCTACTCATCCTTTCATTATTTTCTATTGGCTATTCTATTAAATACATTTTTATTGAAAAGAAGATATTTTCTTTTCTGTGATCCACTGGCCTTGATGATTGAATCATCTCCTTCTCTGGTTTTGCACAATCATCAACTAGACGAGAGTTTGTACAACAAAGGATCTGCTATCATCAGCAGATGAGAACTGAATTAAAGTGTTGGACTTGTTTAGTTTATCAGTATGATGTGTTTTTAATGTTGACTCACAAATAACATCAAATCAGTACATTGCTGTCCATTTAATCAGATTCTTCCTTGTGTTTTTGGCAAGGAACACCATCAATAATCCTTTTTCATTCATTATCCTTCTGTTTCTCTTGTGTAACAAACTCTTTCATTAGCAAATGCAAAAGCGAATAAGAAGTACAAACCAGTAAATAAGGTGAAGGGAGCTGTAGATTACTTCATCAGAAAGCTTTTGCCTCTTAATGCAATGTGTTCATCAGAAAAGGTGTTACCAAACTCCTTCTATTTTCCTGCCACCACTGACTAAGATGGTCGTGCTTCTATGCAGACAGGTAGAGAATCACAAGCAGTCTCGTTCAATGTAGTCTAAAATGAAGGGTCTTTCTTTGACAATGGAAACAAAGCCCACTGATGGCAATTCCCTACCTGCCTATAGGGTACAAAGTGTCTCTGCCAGGCTAGAAAACCAAGATAGATATGTTGAGTTACTCCAAAGCAGTTTCCTTTACAAGTAGTTGCTTTAGTTTGGTAAGATTCTGTCAATAGGTAAGGAACAGTTTCCTTTACTGTTCCTTATCTATAGACAGAATCTTGCCAAACTAGAATAGAAGAGAATAGAATAATAGAATAATAGAATAGAATAGAATAGAATAGAATAGAATAGAATAGAATAGAATAGAATAGAATAGAATAGAATAGAATAGAATAGAATTCTTTATTGACCAAGTGTGATTGGACATACAAGGAATTTGTCTTGGTGCAGATGCTCTCAGTGTATATAAAAAGACAAGATACACTCAAGAATCACAAGGCACAACACCCAGTGACAGTCATACGGTACAATAAGCAATCAAATCATCCTAAGAAACAATCAATATCAATATAAATTGCAAGGATACAAGCAACAAAATTACAGTCAAAGCAACTACTTGCATCAATAAGGATATGCTCTGAGAACTTCTAGGGAGGAGCCATCTTAAGTCTCTTCCTCCCAATCAAACTATCTAAACTTTGCTGTCTCTTGCTCTTCTGGAAGGCAGCCCTTCCCTCCTGGGAATCCAGACTACAATCCACCACAGTCAGGGGTACCTTAGAGTTTACTGAGCTGCTTACACCATCTGATTGGCCTGGCCAATGGGAACTATGGGAACTATTGTCTCTGCAATATTTGGAGGAATGCAGCTCTTCCAAGCGTCAGAGAATTTTGGTGATGATTCTGCAGATGATAGATCACAAAATGTAGTTTATTGGAGGGTTATGAATTGTGTTTGAGATTGCTTTGTTTCTTTGCATCCCAAAACATATCACTTCCTTGAGCTGTTTCTGATTCAGCCTTATTAATCATGACAGTCTATAAATATTATTATTCCCAGGACTGAGTGGTACCACCTAGTTGAACCGGGCTCATCTTGAAAATCTAACCAAAATTGGTCCTGGTAGGGTCTTGCCTAGGAGACCCATGGAAAATCCTGGCAACTAAGCAGAATTCTTATGCTTTATGAGACCATCAGGAAAATGATGAGATATTTTAAACTTGTGAATTACATCTGAGATCTCACTTATCCATTTTTATGAACATCTTTTTGTATTAGGCTGTGATACAGATTCTTTATAGCCACATGCTCTTTTTTTCCCCTGAGAATATTGGAAAGAACATAGAGCATAGAATAAGAGGGTTGGGAAAGACCTTGGAGGTCTCCCTCAAGGCAGGCGTCCTTATGCCATCCCTGACAAATGCTGTCCAATCTTTTCTTGAAAACCTCCAGCGATGGAGGCACCTGCAATTTTGGGAGGACAGTTCTCACTGTCAGGAAATTCCTCCTTATTTCCAGCCTTCCAGCCTTATCAGCTTCCACCCATTGCAACTTCTACATGGAGATTCTCAGTCATGGTTGTCCCAAAATGGCTTTTTCTGAAGTCCAGTTGCCTTTTGAAAAAGTACCTTTGGGGTTGGTTCTTGTCCTGATAAATCGACCCCTTCTTTCTGGTGACAGCCCTTCAAGTCCTGGAAGAAAGCTATCGGGTTGCCCCTAAGCCTCCTCTTCACTAGGCTAAGCATACCTAGTTCCCTTAGTGCTCTTGAATCGCTCATTCTATGATTTAGCTACCAGAGCCTTTACCATTTTTGTTGCTCTTCTCTGCACTCTTTCTAGGGTCTCAGCATCCTGTTCGTATCTATGGTATTATAACAATCTTTTCCAATTCAATGTCAAATGCATACATCATTTGACATCGAGGAAGGTCACTTCAAGAAAGGCTGAATGCTCTGAAGGGAAAGCTAAAACCTCACTCAAACTAGGCACGGTTTAAAAAGAAGAAGAAGGAGAAATTTCTGTGGGCAAAAGCTGAGCTCCTAAACCTTGTTTTGAACCGATCCAGAGAGAGGGGAGGGAAGAAATCTTTCTACTGATTGCTCTAGGAAGCCATAAGCATCTCTGTGCAAATAGCCTCGTTCTTAATCCCCTGCCTATCCAATTTTATCTGGTGACTTCAGCAGGACTCTGGGAGATCAGCGCAGAAGAGGAAAGGAAGACAATGTGAAGGATTCCATGGATGCGATCAGAGAAGAACTTCAGCCTTTCTGACCAGGAGCTGGATGCCTTACCCACGGCCGGATCATGATGTGGGTCACGGTGGGTTTCCTTTGCTGCCTGACCTTCGGAAGTCTGCCTTGGATGCTCTGTTTTTGCCCTTCTCAATGCAGCTGCTCATTCTACAGCATCAATGAAAGGATGAGAGCCAGGTAAAATCGCTCTAATTTTTCTTGATGACTCAGTGGGTGCCAAGAAGGTTTTCTGGGCAGGTTCATCCACCATTCTTCTTGGTGGAAGAGGAGAGTTACTTCTCTCAGCATTTGAGTTATTTTCCCAATGGCTTCCTACAGCCACAAGGACTTTGTGTGCTGTGGGATTAACAAGAGAGTACAGCATAATCTGATTTCTGAAATGCCATTTGATGGACTTTTACACTAAGACAGAAACAATATAATCAACATTACACAATTTTATGGGGAAAGTGATCAACAGTGAACTGTGTAACAATGAACATAACTAAAAATATTAAAAGAATAATCATCAGAATTTTATAAATTTTAAACAGTGTACATGGAGAGTATATTCTACCAGTTCTTCAGTGGGCTGTGTTTTTTTGGGGGGGGAAACTAACAATGACATAAAATTTCACTCCAAGCCCTGAAAAATTGTCTCAGGTTAAAATACATTAAAAGAACAGGATGAGTTTATGTTTATTTGAAAAAAATACATGCAGATTTTGACTAAAGGTTCACTTCAAAATAAAACCTGTTGTCTCTGAAAGCATCAATAATACCTATATATCAGCATGACTTTATAGTCAGAAAGATTCTTAAACTGAGCAAGATTTGTGTATTTTATGTAATGTTTGGGTACCGTGTATGTCAAATTATTTTTTGAAAGAGGCACAGCCAACACAAATGAGACAGTTTGGGAAGGATCAACTAAAAACAGCTCATTTAAACAATTTTCACAAGTCTTGTCACACCTCTGCACCTTCTGATTTTATCAACATCTACAGTATATCTGCAAAGACAAACAAACACACACTCCCATTCCCAGTAAAATAAAAAAGATGAGAGAAAGGACAGATCTCCAACGCTTAACATGCTGGAAGAATCTCTGACCCTTCAAAAGCATCTACTGCTGTAAAATGTTCAGAACATATCTTATCTTTGCGGATAAGCCAGAGGGTTATGTAAATGTGCTTTAGTTATGTACTACTGTAGAAACTGGTTAGCCTAGGACAGTTGTTTCTCAACCTTGGCCACTTTGAGATGGGTTGACTTCAACTTCCAGAATTCCCCAGCCAGCCAAGTTCTCCAACCACTTAGATAAGTTTTGGGCTCAACTCACGACCTGGTTCAGCACTTGAGTAAGAGTCAGCTCTTCAGAGAGCCAAGAGCAGTGGTGGGCTGCTGCTGATTCGGACCGGTTCGGGGGAACTGGTAGTTCTGACAAGCGGCTGGCCCCGCCCACCCGCCTTGGTGCTATCAGATCCTATGTAATCGCTGGTATTTCGATGCTGTGCACATGTGCGGAAGGCACATTTTCAATGCCGCGTGCTCACATTTTCGTTTCCGGGCGAACCGGTTGTTCCCACCACTAGCAGCTCACCACTGGCCAAGAGCGTAGGGTTTTTCAGCCTTTTTGACACCCCATGAACCTCTGAAAGCCATGGCTGAACAGGAGGACATTTCAAGACTGACAAAGCAGAAGTTCAGCCAAAGATTGATCAGAAGCATACTAAATGACTGTGAACTCATTTATGGAAAATTATAGGATAGATAGCAATAGCAATAGCAATAGACTTATATACTGCTTCACGGTGCTTTTACAGCCATCTCTGAGAGATTTACAGAGTCAACAATCTGGGTCCTCATTTTACTGACCTTGGAAGGAAGGAAGGCTGAGTCAATCTTGAGTCAGTCAGGATCGAACTGCTGGCAGTGGGCAGTGAATTAGCTTACAGTACTGCATTCTAACCACTGTGTCACCACAGCTCCAGCTTTTATAGTGAGGGGAACCTGGGAAAAAACAACAAAGTACACCCACAGTTAAAACTGGTGATTAAAAGTGTTCTGTCATGTGCAGAAAAGTCCAGGTAGTTCAAGTGAATATAAAGGTTTATTGCAAGTTTATGCTCTTTACAAGAACCTGAACTACTAACTATCAAAGCAAATAGGTGGTAGATGAGAGTCTGTGGAATTCAAGGTGGGATGGACTTAGATCTCTTGGGGGTGCAAAGGGACTCGATACCGGTGACACATTTGACCCCTCTCTCGGGCTCAGCCTGGTCATCTCCTACATGTTCCATATATAATTTCAAAAAAATCCTTTTTTTCCCAGCAGGGCTATTCTGTGCAATGACCCGGAGATGACCCTTACACCTGTCAATTTCCCAGGAGACACTTTCAAACTTAGGATAGAAAAAACAGCAATCCGAAGAGTTCCTGGGGAGTCTTTCCATTCTCTTCACAACCTGGAGCTCCTCTGGATGCCCTACAATGCCTTGGTGAGCCTCCGAGTGAGTAACTTTAGGGGCCTGTACCAGCTTCAGGAGCTCAGACTGGCGGGCAATGTTCTTACTTCCTTTCCATGGGAAACTCTTTCTAACATGCCTCAGTTGAGGTTGCTGGATTTGCATAATAATCAGATCGCCTCCATACCCTCTCATGCTGCTCAGTATATCCGGAACATCACTTATCTAGATGTCTCAAGCAATAAACTGATGATGCTCCCTCAAGAACTCATCGTGGTCTGGTCGAATCTCCAAGCTGTTCCATACTTCCTTAACGACCATTCCAAGATCATCCTAGGTAAGACGATTGGGGGTGAGTAAAAGAAAAAGAAATCTCTGCCTGCATGATCCATGATCATGGATCCTTGGATTTGATCTAGCTGAATTTGTTGGCCTTGGAAGCCATGGAAGACCTATAAAGCTGTTGCTGTTCCGTAGGAGCTGTGGGATTTCATTCATCATATCCAATTCAACCCCAATATTAACATTGAAGCAACTGCCTTCATAGCAGATGTTGATGATGAGTAGCAAAGGATGGGAATTTGTTAGCTGTTGAACTCTGTAACTCTAACATGCTAGTTTTGGACACTGTAAAAAATATTACTTTATTAAGGGTATTTAAGTAAGATTTGGTTGTTAAGCCAGCTGGCTTCTGAGTGGTTAAAAAAAATGCAGAGACCCTCTTTTTTTTCATTTCAGCAGAAACAAATTATGTGGGCCACCTCAATCCATCAGGATGGACCCAGTTTCCACCCAGTTTATAGGCTGGATTCAGAATCAACCATACTTAGGGGAGATTCAATGGAAGCCTGGATTGGTTGGACTGAACTTCACTGCTTTCCATGAACTTCTTCTAAGTGTGACTGAATGTGGATCTAATCAAATGTCTCTGATAGATGATGATGATGATGATGATTAATTGAATTTATATACCGCCCTACTTCCGAAGGACTCAGGGCGGTGAACAGCCAAAAGATAAAATACATATAATACAAACATTAAAAAACCATTTAAAATACAATTAAATAATTTGGCCCAGAAAACAAATTTAAAACACCTCAATTTATACAACAAATTTAAAATTTAAAAAACAGTTTAAAAGAAAAGTTAGGCCAGGCCAGCCTGCTGGAATAGGAATGTTTTGAGGGCACAGCAGAAAGCGTGCAGATCCGGGATCCTCCATATCTCCGGGGGAGAGCTCGTTCCAGATGGCGGGTGCCCCCACAGAGAAGGCTCTCCCCCTGGGGGCTGCCAGTCAACACTGTTTGACCGATGGCACCTGAGAAGCCCCTCTCTATGGGAGCGTACTGGTCGGTGAGAGGCTACTGGTGGCAGAAGGCGGTCTCGTAAATACCCCGGTCCTAAGCCATGGAGCGCTCTAAAGGTAGTAACCAAAACCTTGACGCACACCCGGAAGACCACCGGGAGCCAGTGCAGCTCATGCAGGAGGGGGGGTCACATGGGAGCGCCACGTCGCTCCCATAACCAACCGCGTGGCTGCATTCTGGATCAGCTGGAGCCTCCGGGTGCTCCTCAAGGGGAGCTCCATGTAGAGAGCATTGCAGTAGTCCAGGTGGGAAGTGACGAGGGCATGAGTGACTGTATTTAATGAGTCCCGATCCAGAAAGGGACGCAACTGGTGAATCAGGCGAACCTGATAAAAAGTCCTCCCGGCCACAGCCGTCAAGTGCTCTTCTAAAGACAGCTGTGAGTCCAGGAGGACACCCAAGTTGCGAGCCCTCTCTGTGGGGGCCAATGATTCGCCCCCAATAGTCAGTGATGGCACCAACTGACTATATCGGGATGTCGGAAACCACAGCCACTCGGTCTTGGATGGGTTGAGCCTGAGTCTGTTCCTCCCCATCCAGATCTGTACAGCCTCCAGGCACCGGGACATCACTTCAAGGGCATCATTGGGGTGGTCCGGGGTGGAGATGTACAGCTGAGTGTCATCAGCATACTGGTGGTACTTCACCCCAAAACCACAGATGATCTTACCCATAAATGGGTTCTGTTCACATAAATGTTGAACAGAAGGGGCGAGAGGACCAACCCCTGTGGCACCCCACATACAAGGGGCCTCAGGGTCGACCTTTGCCCCCCTGCCAACACAGACTGCGACTGGTCAGAGAGAAAGGAGGAGAACCACCACAAGATGGTGCCCCCCACCCCTAACTCTTCCAGCCGGTGCAGCATGATACCATGGTCGATGGTATCAAAAGCCGCTGAGAGGTCTAATAGGACCAGGACAGAGGAGCAACCCCTGTCCCGAGCCCTCCAGAGATCATCAACCAATGTGACCGATGCCGTTTCTGTGCTTTACCCAGGCCTGAAGCCTGACTGGAATGGATCCAGATAAACTGATTCATCCAGGTACTGAGGGAGCTGTCACGCTACTACACTCTCAACAACCTTCGCAACAAAGTGAAGGTTGGAGACTGGACGGTAATTAGCCAACACTGCTGGTTCCAGGGAAGGCTTCTTGAGGAGAGGTCTCACCACCGCCTCTTTCAAGGTGGCGGGGAAGACACCCTCTCTCAAGGAAGCATTTATAATCCCCTGGAGCCAGCCTCGTGTAACCTCCCGAGAGGCCAGCACCAACCGGGAGGGACACGGGTCCAATAAACATGTGGCTGCGTTCAGTCTGCTCAGTATCCTGTCCATGTCTTCGGGGGTCACAGAATCAAACTCTTCCCAGATAATATTCTCAAGACCTGCCTCCATCCTCCCCCCTGAATCTACCCCATCAGAGTCCAGGTGTTCCCGAATCTGAGTGATTTTATCATACAGATACTGTACAAAATCCTTGGCTCTACCCTCCAAGGGGTCCTCCCGCGCTTCCTGAAGGAGCAGGGAGCGGGTCACCCTAAACAGGGCAGCCGGGTGATTATCTGATGATGCAATAAGAGCGGAAAAATAGTTACATTTTGCCGCTTTTATCGCCACAAGGTAAGTCTTAATATGAGACCTTACCAGTGTTCGGTCAGATTCAGACCGGCTGGCCCTCTAACCCCTCTCCAGGCGTCTTTTCCGGTGCTTCATCTCCCTCAGATCTTCGGTAAACCAAGGAGCCAAGCGAGATCGGTGCTGAGTCAGAGGCCGCAAAGGCACGACCTGATCCAAAGCTCCAGTGGCCACCCTATCCCAGATGGCCGTCAGGTCTTCGGTCGAGCCGTGAGCCAGAGCCTCAGGAAATGGCCCAAGCTCTGTCTGGAACCGATCTGGGTCCATCAGGTGCCTGGGGCAGAACCACCTCAATGGTTCTGCCTCCCTGCGGCGGGGTGTAGCGGTTCAAAGGTCAAAGCGAAGGAGAGAATGATCCGACCATGACAAGGGTTCAGTCACTATATCCCCTATATCGAGATCATTCAGCCACTGACCAGAGACAAAAACCAAGTCCAGAGTGTTTTCCCCCCGTGTGAGTAGGGCCATGCACTAACTGGGTCAGGTCCATAGCCATCATGGAAGCCATGAACTCCCGTGCTGCCTCAGACGCTTCACTGATGGATGGCAGATTAAAATCCCCCATGACCATAAGCCTCGGGGTATCAACCGCTATCCCGGCTATAACGTTGAGCAGTTCAGGCAGGGCCACTGCCACGTGGCAGGGATCCAGGTATGTGATCAGCAAGCCCACCTGTACCCCATGACCCCACTTCACCAGGAGGGACTCACATCCGGCAATCTGAGGAACAGTGGCCTCCCTCGGACCAAGACCTTCTTTTATAACAACCGCCACCCCCCGCCCCTACCCTGTGACCTTGGCTGATGAAATGCGCGGAAACCAGGAGGGCACATTTCAACGAGGGGGACCCCCCCTCTTGGCCCAACCAGGTCTCCGTAATTTCTGCCAGATCCGCTCCCCCCTCCTGAACAAGATCACAAATGAGATAAGCTCTCTTTTAAAAAAAGGTGTGACGTTTTTACCGTCAAACACAAGTTTTCATTTGAGCTTGCATGAGTAAGAATGCTTTATCTGCAGAGAAGACTACCTGTTTCGTCTATAAGAGCCACTGTAGAGAGATTGTAGCCCTGCCCAGCTCTCTCCCCCCCCCAGGAGAGTCAGAAAAACTAAAGGAAGGCCAGTTCCTTCTGTTGATAGTTGAAGAAGCTACATTCCAGGGAAAAACCCTCTGGGAACCTTCCCTGGGCGTGTAGTCAGAATAGAATAGAATAGAATAGAATAGAATAGAATAGAATAGAATAGAATAGAATAGAATAGAATAGAATAGAACAGAATAATAGAGTTGGAAGGGACCTTGGAGGTCTTCTAGTCCAACCCCCTGCCCAAGCAGGAGACCCTACACCATTTCTGACAGATGGCAGTCCAGTCTCTTCTTGAAAGTCTCAAGTGATGAAGTTCCCACAACTTCTGAAGGCAACTGCTGTTCCATGGGTTGATTGTTTTCACTTTCTCCTTATTTCCAGGTTGAATCTCTCCTTGATCAATTTCCATATTATTCCTTGTCTGGCCTTCAGGTGCTTTGGAAAATAGCTTGACCCCCTTCTTTCTATGAAAGCCCCCCAGATATCGGAAGTCTGCTATCCTGTCTCCCCTGGTCCTTCTCTTCACTAGACTAGCCATGCCCAGTTTCTGCAACCGTTCATCGTATGTTTTAGCCTCCGGTCCCCTAATCAGTTGGCCATCTTTTCACTGGTAGTGCTCTAGGATTTCTACTATCACTTGGTGTGTCACATGACATAGAGCTTTGTGACTGCGTCATTTAGTGATGGAGTTGCTGGTTACCAGTTACCACTGTTAAGCAAGCCCTGGTTTTCAATAAAGAGAATATTTGTAGCTCAGGACACTGGTGATGTCATCTAGTTTGGGTAATGAAACATCTGCAAGGAAACAACCAAGCTCAGAGAGCAACAAGGACCCTTCGGTTTGGTTCTCCTTATTAGATCTTCACCATCTACCAGTGCAGAACTGGCAGACTTAGAATCCAATAACTTGTTTCAGCATTAGATGGAACTCCCAATTATTCTCTTCTGATTGCTTGAGTTTATTTGGTTTCAGTAACATACCCTATTTTTTGCACTTCCCCCCCACCCCAAAAGTGAGTGGAAGTGTCTGTGCGTCTTACAGAGCGAATGTTGCTGAAGCTCTGCCCACCCACCAGCCCCCACCCTTTGGCCATTTTCAGCCTCCACTTGCCCCATTTTCGGCCTCCGTGTGTCCTGTTTTTGGCCCTTTCCAGGCGGCGGGGATTGCCACTGCCACTGCTGCCTATTGGTGGTGGGAGCCATCGGTGGCAGCGATTGGTGGTGATCCCCACAGCCTGGAACAGCTGATCGGTGGTATTTCAGGAGGCTGATCCAACTGCCAATCAGCTGCTCATGCTAAATCAGGATGCAATAGCGTGCTGAAGCTGACCAGGCTGTTTGCAGTTTGCAGCAAGGACGCTAGCCAGATGAATACCGATGGATGCTGGGAGGCAGAGGCAGATTTTTTTTCTTGTTTTCCTCCCCAAAAGCTACGTGTGTCTTATGGTCTGGCGCATCTTATAGTGCAAAAAAAAATATGGTAATAGGAAATGGAGTGAGAAATAAGCTATTTGATTGTTGCTGTTGTTAAAATTGAGAAAATACTTTCTGATCTCTGGTATATTATTAGAAAGCTACTGATAGATCATTAGTTACCTTCTGCCTTCAACTATTCTTGGAGATATATAGTCATTACGTGAAGAAAAGGGCCATAAAACTTTTATTTGGCTCTATCTGGCAATAAAATGGTATTTTTGCCAAGTTACATTCTGTGAACATTTGTGAGCACTTCCTGGTCCTTTTTCTCCCATCACCTTTGGCCCTGAGATGCCCTTTTAATAAAAATATATATTTGCAAATTTGCCTAGTAAGGATAAAAATGCCAAATCCAGTTTAAACCTCTGGCTGACTGCACAATTAACAACAACAACAACATCTTGGGTGCAATCCCAAAACAACTGGAACACAGCTTGGACCCCAACGGCATTGATAAATGTGCTATCAGTCAATTGCAAAAGACCGCCTGACTTGGTCCTTTAACACCATCAAACATCCATCTGCCCATCCCAGGTCTTTAGGAAGGACTCGATAAGTGGATAAAAATGCCAGATCCAGTATGAACATCTGTCTGACTGCACGACAAACCATAATAATAGCTTTGTGTGAAGCTACAATGTTTTACTATGAGTTCCTATTGAAATTCAGTTCAGATCAGGGGTAAATGCTACGGGTTTGCTCTGGTTTGGGCAAACCAGTAGTGATAAAAACTACCAGTTCAGGCAAACCGGTAGTAAAAAAAAAGCTACTGGTTCAGTTGAAGCGATAGTTAAAAAACCAGTAGTTAAAAAAAGCTACCGGTTCCTCCGAACCGGTATTTCCAATGATCAGCTGTGCAGTGGGGTTTAGCTTTGCTAGGAATCTTTCTAACAATGCTAAATCATGTGCCACAGCTGATTCCACCCCCTCGCTGTTCTACTTACCTTCCCAAGCTTCGTTTTGGAGCATATTGCACATGTGCACACAGTGCAAGTTTGGCAAATAGTGTGCATGCACGGCCAGCGAACCAGTAGCAAACCGGTTCAGATTTCAGCACTGGTTTAGATCCTTTCTAAATAGCCATGCTTCAATTAATTGCTACTTTAAAGATTTCCTTCCTTCCTTCCTTCCTTCCTTCCTTCCTTCCTTCCTTCCTTCCTTCCTTCCTTCCTTCCTTTCTTCCTCCCTCCCTCCCTCCCTCCTTTCTCTCTTTCTTTCTTCCTCCCCTCCCCTTCCATTCCCTTCCCTTATTACTTACTTACTTTTTATGCCATCATCTCTGCTGTAAGGCAACTCTGGGTGGCTTACAAGTAATAAAAAGATAAATAGAAAAATAATAATAATATTAGAATTAAAATGTTAAAACTATGCAAAATACCAAGAGTAAGAGATGGACAGCGTAGGGATGAGGTCTTCTTATCCCATCAACCAGCTTCAGTGGTGAGTGGGGCTCAAAGTCAACCAGCAGAGCCACGCTTTGCTTCCCTTCTGGTATCAAAAGGGTGAGAGCAGCTCTCCCCTCCAGTGGCAGAGTGTTCCACAGGATCAGGGCCGCAGCAGAAAAGGCTTTGCAGCTGGCGTCATTCCCCAGAGCTTCTGTGTGGAAGGATCAAGCAATTTTTGAATAATTGGATAGCAAATCTTGTTTGTTGTACATCTGCAAACACTGAATGGTGCCATTTAGGATCAAGGGAAAAAGATGCTCCTGATAGAAGCCCCACTTGAGTGTTCACAGGTCACCTGGGACCCTTGAGGATCCCTTTTGATGACGTAATGGTTGGCCCGAGTCTAGGACAAATCGCCACGACCTACGGGAATAGAACCACTAAAGCAGTGTTTCTCAACCTTGGTAGCTTGAAGATGGGTGGACTTCAACTCCCAGAATCCCCCAGCCAGTGCTGGCTGGGGGATTCTGGGAGTTGAAGTCCACCCATCTTCAAGCTACCAAGGTTGAGAAACACTGCACTAAAGAAAGAATACAAAAGGAGGGACAAAATGAAATGTGAATGACAAAAATTAAAATATTTTTTTTAATTTATTTTAAATATTTTTTTAAAAAAATTTGATTTATATGCCGCCCTTCTCCGGAGACTCAGGGCGGCTTACAATGCGTTAAGCAATAAATTGAATTGTTAAATTGCCCTGTGGTGAGTTGTCCCATTCCGGGTTGACCCTCCCAACGGCTTCTCTTTCCCCAGGCCTACAGGACAACCCGTGGACGTGTGACTGCAGCGTCTATGAAATGGCTCATTTCCTCAACTTCCAGTCCCCCAACATAGCCTTCATTGAGCCAAAGCTGAGATGCTTCAACCCTGAAAAGCAGACTAGACTCTTCTTCAGTCAAGTGGAGCTGAGAAAGTGCCAGAGTCCAGTTGTCCACACCTCAGTGGCTAAAGTGAAGAGTATCCTGGGAAGCACAGTTCTGCTTCGGTGTGGGACCACAGGGGTGCCCGTTCCAGAGCTGAGCTGGAGAAGAGCGGATGGGAAACCATTCAATGGAACAGGTTGGTTCTCTCCTTCCATCGTATCTGCCTAAGGACAGAGTGAAGCCATTACCATCAACAACAAAACAACTGCAGGTAGTCCTTCACTCATGATCACAGTTGGGACCGGAATTTCGGTCACACATTGGGGTGGTTGTAATGACTGGACCCGATTTTTACAACCATTTTCACAGTGGTTGTAAAATGAATCACCACTGTTATCAGGTGAACCATGTGGTCATTAAGCAAATCCAGCTTCCTCGATGGACTTTTCTCTTTGCGGGTAACCAGGCTACAAAACATATTCTGAAAAGTTATCTTAACATTCAGGATTTGTCAAAAATTGTCTTAATGTTTAGAATAGGCACATGTGACTTCAGGATGCTGCAACCGATTGTAAATGCTGCCTGATTGCCAAGTACCCCAATTGCAATCATGTGGCTGCAGGGGTGGTAGTGAAACACTTTTTTCTGAGCCCGTCGTATCTTTGAACCCTCATTAAATGAATGGTCGTAAGTTGTATATCCTTGACAAATTCTGGATGTTAAAACAACTTTTCAAAATATGTTTTAGAAATGTGTCAGGATTGTGAGGAGGAGGCTATAACATGTGAGGACCTGCTCCAAGGATTGGTCTGCAATTCCTTAAAGCAGTTGTGTCTTTTTCCAGGAAAGAGAACTGTAGTTGCAAATTAATTCCACAAAAATATGCATTCGCTTTAAAGAAATGCAGGTCAATGTTACACAGATATATCTATTTTGCTCCAAAGCACCCTTTTGATTTTGAATCCAAGATGCTATACAATCTCATTTTCTATCCTATCTCTTCTTGTCCCTTTCCAAAACACTATAAATATAACAGATTAAATAAGTACACCTTGAAAAACACTTCTGTTCTTAATTGATTGCATTTTTCCGAACTACACCATTAGAATTATTTGAATCAGTTAGCTCATAACTAATTGAAACAATCCCCTAAAACAAAAATGACAATAAAAATACAAATACCGTTACAAATAAATTCCTTACAAATGTAACCCATCAAATACAACATTTTCCAACAGCTTATTTTTGTAACTTTTATCTCTCCTCTCTCCAGTGCATCAAGAAATTTCTAGTGACGGAATAAGATGGTCTATTTTAGAACTTTCACTTGTTTCTTACCTTAATTCTGGAGAGTACATCTGCAAGGCTGCAAACTTTCTTGGAGCCACTGAAGCTTTTATCTCCTTGATTGTCACCGATTCTAAGAGCATAGATGATCCCGGGGCAGATTTGAAAGGAGTGTGGAAAGGACACATCAAGGGGATAGAAACATCAGCTTTCAAGGACAATTTGGTAGGAGGACACATCATGACAACTTCAACATTTCCAACTTTGCACATTATTTCAGGTCAGGCCAACACAGAGAGGAATCTGGTGCTTCGAGATCAGGCCCTAAATATGAAAAGCGACCCCCAAAATATTTTAGCAAGTCTACCCACTACTAACCCAGAATCCAAATGCCTGGTGAGGTCAGTCAGAGTAATCGGAGACACCGACCATAGCGTCTCCTTGGCTTGGAAAGCTCCTCAGGCCAACAATAGCACCATGTTTAGCATCCTTTATGCCATCTTTGGAGAAAGGGACATGCACAGAATCAACGTGGAGCCGAAGAAGACCAGGACCACCATCAACGGTTTGATGCCCAAGACCAAATACATCGCATGTGTCTGCGTGAAGGGACTCATACCCAAGAAGGAACAGTGCATCATTTTCTCAACAGATGAAGTTGCCAGTGCTGGTGGAACCCAGAAACTGATCAACGTGGTGGTCATTAGTGTGGCCTGTGTCATCGCTGTCCCTCTCACCCTGGTGGTCTGTTGCGGGGCCTTGAAGAGACGCTGCAGAAAATACTTTGTTCAGAAACCCAAAGACATTCAGGATTCTTACGTCACTTTTGAAGCCATCTCTCCAGGAACCAAAATGAAGGAGATGGGAGGAGAATACTTGACTCACCACATCCCCGATGAGTCTAATAGGTTACTCTCATCAAGATCCAGTGTGGACTCTGAAGCAGTTGCAAAGGCAGATGGACAGCTGAATGAGTATTTCTGCTGATACTGGCTTCTCCACAACTTGACAAGTGTAATTCTGTCTTTGTATTTGGCAGTCCCTCTTTTGCCTGAGGTCTCTCATGCCACACACACACACACGTTTCATACAAAAACAGAATGTATAGCTTTACTGACATTCTTTTTTAAGTTAAAATTTCAGTAGCGTAAATATATTATGAGCAAGTTTTCTGGGACTTCTCCCCTTTGATTCCAAGATCCCAATAATCCAATAATGGCTCCATTAATATTCTTTGGAAGAACGGGTTTTTAAAATAAATAAATAAATAAATAAATGAGAGTATGAAACCAAGAAGGAAGAAGGAGAGAAGAGAAAATGGAGAAGCAGGAGATACTTGTTTATATGTTCTGTACATTTCAGGAAGGAAGTAGATTTTAAACCAAAGCCTTAAGGGCACGAAGGCTGAGTAAGGCTGCATTGTGTGTCTGTGTGGAAGGGAGTTACTTTTGTGTGAGAGAGATACTAATAGCATTTTTAGGACTGGGGTTTCAATGTAAATTCAAGTTCTCTTTCACAACCTCACATTGTTTTATCCCTATCAGTTTCTAAATGTTGTGTGTTTCTTAAAAGGGATTTGTAAACTAAAGGATTAGAGGGAAAGAAGTCAGCTGGATACTGAAATGTCATACGTACCCATCTGGCATCTTAGACCTATTTTTCCTTTTGGCAAAATGAATTCAGATCAATAAAGAAATGTGTTTACATACATATATATATATATATATATATATATATATATATATATATATATATATATCAACATATATATATGTTGAAGCTGATGTATATTATGGTGTCTCTTCCTCTCTCAGTTTTGAAGTCCATTCCATGATAGTAGAGAATCTCTTTACCTCAGACACGAACTTTTGGATTCTAGCTGTTCCAGTAACTGTTTATTGAAAACATTTATATAGCCACCCTTCTTGCACTGAACTCTGGGCTGCTGTCAACCAAGAGATAAAAATCACATCGACATCCAGTAAAAATATTGCAATCGAAGATGTTAAAACCAGTCCCAAAGGTGTTTTTCCAAAAGGCAACTGGACTTTGTTCTTTTTTTCCCCTTTGAACACATTTTGCTTCTTCAGTTCAGAAAGTTCAGAAAGTCCAGGTGCCTTTTGGAAAAGCAACGTTGGGAAAACCATGACCTGAATGGTTGAAAATCTCCAGAGACAAACCAAAAAATTGTTTTCCAACAGACACTCGTTACCAGATTAGGCAGTGCACTGATGATGTTACCTCACCAAGATGTACAAAGATGTGGTCAACATTTAGAGAACTCATTTTATTTTCTCCGTTATAAGCCAGTGTCATCCTTATTAAATAGAGCAGCCAATGCCGTATAGTTGAAGAACACTTACTGTATATTGTAATAACTACAGTAACAGAATCTTGCAAGTCCGAATGTGCTTCCCCTTCTTCCTTCGTTTGATTTTGGTGTGAACTTGGATAGGCCGCATCTGAAATATCTCCTCAAGCCAGTCTTTTTATCAGATCTTGGTAGTGGTTCTTCCTGATGTCCTTCACAACCATTTGCTACTTCATCTGCACCAGGATTCATGGAAATGTTGGTTGCTTCTGACCTGAAAATAAATATAATAAAAAGCCTATGAAGATTGAGTGCCTTATCAATCCCTCAGAGATCAAGCAGCCCTCTCTCTTATGGCTCTGCTTCGACATACCCGATTCAACAATTCATTTGTCAGTGGGAAAACAAAACAGGACCCATTCCTCTGTTATTGTTTTTTTGACAGACATCACTTTGGTCTAACTAAAGAATGTCAGTTGTTCCTTGAAAACATCGATTAACTTTGGTTTTTGCTAAAAAAAAAAAATGTAACCGTTGAGTGGGATGGGTGTCATTAAGTTGCTCCCTGATATGCTCTCCTTTTTGGAGGGTGTGAAGCACTGTTGTATCATTTGGATGCACTACTATTTGGTTAGATCTATTGATGCAGGTGGTTTTCCTTTATTAATTGATGAGTCTGAGGGAATCATATAGGGACAGGTTTTTTTCAAAAAAAAAGAAAGAAATTAAACAGAACATGGGATTTCACTGAATCCGATGCATATAGAAATGAGAACTGCCCATGACATTGGAATTCAAGTTGACATTTTATGAAACAGTGATACCCCTTAAGATTTGCTCATGGCATGACTGATAGTCTGAATTTCTTACGAATGTCAGCATTTTTATGAATAGTTGACAATTTACGGTAGACAGTTCTAATGTACAGGACTTTAGCTAGTGGATACATTTGAAGTTGTGGGTAAGCATCAGAGATTCTCTCATAAAAAGACTGCTTAGAGGCAAGAGGGTATTGTTAGGTTGGTAGAGGGCAAACTGAGATAGTTATACTATAAGTAATGTGGTTGATATCCTGAAGAAATTATCTCCAAGGCCACAATCTACTGCTTATTTTAAACCTACAGCTGATTCTCCTTCACCACACATTCACCCCAACATTTGTGGTCCCACCAAATCAACCAACACCAAGACTTTGACTCATAGGGAGAAAGGCACAAACCCTAAGAATATTATCAGTATTCTTTGTGTTTCAAAGGGGTGTGAAGTAGGATTATAATGCTCACTCTGTAGGTGACAATATCTACACAGGTCCGAATAGATACAGACCCAGCTGATTGAAGTCTCTTCCTACTATGGCATTTCTGGTTTTCCTTATAAAGTATGAGGTGATGTTCTCAAGATTAAACAATAATGAAATAGCTAAGTTTAGGGTGGAAAAACACAACGCCTAATCGATTATTTTCTAATTACAGTTGCTACTGTGATAATACCAGATAAAGAATGAAGATGCCATCCTGCTGTTGTATGTATTGTGAATTAGAATATCCACAGGAATTCTTCGACCATTTTTTCAAAGACAAGGAGCATAGTGGCTCAGGTGGTTAGGAGACTGGGTTGACAGTCAACAAGCCTGTGTTTGAGACCCAAATGCTGCCGCATGATGGGCTGAGTTCCTGCCATTCGCTCCAGCTCCTGACCACCTAGCAATTTGGGAGCAAGTTTGGGAGATAGGTAGCACTTCAGTGGGCACATTAATGGGGAAATGAAAGGAGTCCCCAATCAAGCGTCCCCTGGGCAAGGTGATGCCACTGGCTAATCTTTCAATCTGGAAGCACCTCGGTGCTTCCAACATGAATGCATGCTCTCCAAAGATTTATTTGGCTGAAAGAGCTCAAGGTTTATACCTCTGGGAATCTCCCTCTCCCTCCACCTCTCCCATCACCTCCACCTCTCTTCCTCTCTCCCTCTTTCCCTCTTTCTGTCTCTCCCCCTCTCTTCCCCTCTACCCCCCCACTCTCTCTGTCTCCCTCTACCCCTCCCTTTCCCTCTTTGCCCGTCTCCATCTTTCTCTCTCCCTCCCTTTCTCTTTCTGTCAGACTTGGCCCAGCTTGGTCCTTTAGGAAAAGAAACACTCTTAACTTTATTTGTAGCGAAAAGATTACTTTTACTAAAAGCCAAGTGGTTACAGTAAGCAAAGGCGGAACTAAGAGTTTGCACACAAAGATTCCATAATTAACTTTCCCTTTTTTGTTCCAACCCCCCCCCATTAACTCCCCACTGTCCAATCACGTTCAAAGATGTTTTTGTAACTGTCCCTGCAGGGATTGGATAGATGGAGAGATGTTACATTCCGTTCCCAGGTCCATGGCCTTGGCATGTCTCAGGACAACAGAAACCATCTCCCTTTCAGTCCTCCCCCTTCCCACAGATCCCTCCCATTACGGCGTATGGAGACTAGTGGCATCTAAGCAAGGCACAGTTGCAAGGGAAGGAGGCAGCTCTGACACTCTTCCGCTGTATCCGCCACCAACCAACCAACCAACGTTCTGGTCCTGTAGGGTGATATTAAAGCAGGCTTAGACAAAAACTCTGATTTCCACTGAGGTTTGGAACAATGTGCCAATCTTTTCTCTTCATTAACGCTGCTTTTGCTGAAAAGATCAAATAAAAGACAGTAGATGGCAGCAAAACTATGGAGATTTTTCCCCCCGAAGTGTCTTATTTTATATCAATATTTTTTACAGATTAAGAAGTTTAGACTTGTTTTCAATTTCTTTTCAGAGAGATGCAGATTTGCCACTGGTGCAATGTATATTTTGGTTCCTGGATTATTTTAATAACATTTTTGTTACTGTTCATATTTATGCCACAATGAAATCCTTTTCAAATATTTACTTTGAACTGAAGAAGCTTCTTGGATGAGAGGCGAAACATTTTCAAAGGAAGACAAATCAAGAAAGTCCACTTGCTTTTGGGGGGAAAAAAAGCATCTTTGGGGCAACCATGATCTGAATGATTAAGAACCTCCATAGACCTCATAAATATCCTCCATGAACTGCCACATTGTGGGTTTAATAGACATTTGGGCTGATGAGACCCATACAGAATGTATTTGCCTAATGAGATAGCAGACCTACAGCTGGAAGAGATTTTTCATACACAATAAAAGTCCCCGCAGGAGCCTCAGCAGTGATTCTTTGCCAATTAGGCCAAATTGCAGAGAGAGACTATTTTGGCATGATGAACTGCGTGTCAGGGGAATAACGAGCAATCAGATTCATTGCACTCTAGATGGTTGTCCATCTTGGACAACTGTGATTATGGGCAGTGTACAGTCAGCAAACAAGTAAGCAAGTACAATTACAAATCGCCATCACCACCACAACAAAATAATAATAATAATAATAATAATAATAATAATAATAATAATAATAATAATAATAGACAATTGGAACCCAGATTTCTTTCACACCTCTCCAGAGAGGAATACCAATCAACTTGTCCTGAAGTCCTATCATTCATTTGTTTTTGGTTTCAAATTTTTTGATCAGTTACTTTGCAAAGAACAAGTACGAACATCAGTCAAGACGTAGGCCAGCCGCGTAAGTGTAAAATATGCCAATATTATTGCTTCCATTCAGATTCTGGTTTTGATTATTTTTATTTTTTTCACTTTTGAACTTCGAGTCAGGCTTTACTGCTGGTGACAACATAGTCAAGCTCCTGCAGTTCTCCAGGAGACATTGCTGTAGCTACAGTATATACCGCAGGCCACCCAACCAAACAGAGGAAATAAATGAACTTTTTGCTAATCAGTGAACTAAAGTATGTAGGAAGCACAGCACAATAGCAATGGGGAACTTTAAGTACCCCAACATCACCTGGGGACAAACTCTGCACCAAGATCAAACAGGTTCCTGACAAACCTAGCAGACAAGGTTGTCTCCCAAAAGGTAGAGAAGGGAACTAGAGGGCCAGCCATACTGGACTGAGTTCTCACTGAGTTCTCACTGAGTTCATCACAACAGAGATGAAATAATATGTGAGAAATGGAAAAATAGCCTATTGGACTATCAGCGTCCATAGGCCTCAGAAGGATAGCAGGCCCTAATAAAGCTGCATGAACCAAAGTTTTAGATAGGAAGATTTCAAAGTGTATCAGAACTATTTGTAAGCCTGCTGAGCCGTTGCTGTGAAAGGTGATTTTGCAAAGTATGTAGTTTTGAAATATATTTGGACATTGAAGGATGAAACTTTTTGAATAGAATATATTTTCCTTTTAGCATTGCAGTAGGTTACCTAAGCTTAACAGATACGTCTTGCACAGAAACGCATTGCACCCAAGTCCTTCAGAAGCAGTTTTGCCCTACTGCTAAGAAAGATTAGCCCTAATAGGATTTGGGACGCTTGTTCTCTCTGTTGCAAAACCAAACCGTATTGATTTACTGAGGCAGAAGATGGAACTCACCAGTCACATGTTTTCCCTTATTTTGCTTTTTTACTTCTCTGGGATAAATCCAGCAACTTCAGATTGTGTCACCGGATGCTCCTGTTTCAACGATACACTTGGAAGGTAAGAATATTTGACAACAGTTAATATTGAATAACTTCCTATGGAGAAATTCAGCCAAGGTTTATCATGAAATGGATATATTAATAAGTATTCAGGCTGACAGCCCATCCAGATTTCAATACAGAAGAGGGAAACTTGGATATGATTGATCAGCAGACACCATTCCTTGGTTTTCAGTGGAAATGTTTGCCTGCCAACAGCCAGATTCAACCCAGATGTATATTATTATATGCTTGAAATATATTTATGTGAATTATTCCTGTAATATTGAGAGATTTTGGATATTGTAGAAATAATGGTTTGTGTTTTATAACTTGGAAATGAAGAATAACCAACATCACTGTTAGGGCTCCAGAGTGAGTGAGGGAAATGAAAACCCACTGGGTTGTATGATACAACACAGAGTGAATTAAAAATGAATGCAAGCAACCTATCACAACATTGTTCTATTTTCTGATTTAATTTTTAGGAGTTTGTTTTGCGTATCAACATTTTTGAGAAAGATCCCAGAGGAGATCCCTCAAGATATCAAAAAAATAAGAATTGAAAACTCCTTGCTGACCGAATTGTTTCGTGGCACCTTCTCTAATGTTAGCAGCTTGGAATACCTCTGGCTTAATTTTAATAACATCACAGTGATGGATCTAAAAAGTCTTGAGCACCTGAAGGAGCTGAAGGAGCTGAGAATTCAGGGGAACCGTTTGCGTTCAGTACCATGGACAGCGTTCCGAGATACACCAGCTTTAGAAATCCTTGATCTGAAATGCAACAAGATTGATGTCCTACCAGAACATGCTTTACGCTACCTTTCCAGGTTGACCTACTTAGACTTATCTTGCAATGAGCTTACTGTCATCTCCAAAGAAGTGTTCTATAATTGGCCTGTCTACCAAAAACTCCAGCAGCTGGAGAAGAAAGCAGAAACTGTTTCTAGTACCGTCTTGTCTTTGCATGATAACCCTTGGATTTGTGATTGCCGTCTGCGAGGGTTTGTCCAGTTCATCAATTCTATAGGCCCACCTATGGTCCTCATAAATTCCTATTTAATGTGTGCAAATCCTAAATCTAGGGCAGGCAAATACTTCCATGAAGTGGAGCTGAACAGCTGCAGGAGACCTTCTGTGACATGTTCCAAACCAAATATTACGGTGTTTCTTGGAGAAAATTCAACGTTGACTTGTTTGGTAAAAGCTAATCCTTCTCCAAAGATTTGGTGGAATTATCCATTAAAACACTTACGGGGGCTTAATGGTGAGTATGATTCCAAGCTAAAATATTTAACATAAAACATTCTTATTTTATAACAACTGTGAATTTTGGCAAGTAATTTTTCCTTCCTCTTCTTTCAAATTCTTCTGATTGGTGATTGGTCTCCATACCAATTATGCTGGTTTACTTACCTTATTAATGGGAGAAAATCAATTATTTTACTTCATTGGGAAACTGAGTTGCCAATGTCTAAGGAGATTCTCAGTCATCCAGTTCATCATTGTCCCAAGGTGCTTTTTCAAGAGGCAACTGGACTTTTTTGTTTTTTCTTTGAAGATGAGTGTCAGAGTTCCAAGTAACACCTCCAACGAAAGGAGACTCCAAGGCTAGAAGTTCCTCAAAGTTCCATTTTATTAGAGATGTCATATTGGCACATCTGGGAAAACCAGAATCTGAAAGCTTTCAGGTTTTCCCCACCCAAAAGAAAGTCCTCCCACTCCAGGTGCAGGGCAGGATGTCCTTGACTCTCAGAGAAAAGAATGTTATTATGGCTAGATATCTCCCCAACTCCATACAACCCCACCTCCCACTTTCCCACAGCACTAAATGTGGCAGCCCTGAAGAATCAAATTAAAAGATGGTTACCAGGACTGACAATGAGCTGAAGAAGCTTCTTGGATGAGAAGCAAAATGTCTTCAAAGAAAAGCCGGAAAGTCCAATTGCCTCTTGAAAAAGCACCTTTGAGTTGCCAATGCTTAAACACAAAGCCTACCCAAGACCTGAACCATTTTCATACCAGTAAGTCACCCTAAGTCTGCTATTAAAATTAGGACAGAAGTAGCAGATACTTTTTATCAGGATCTCTTCATTTTTATTTGTTTATTATTTATTAAACCAATTTATATAGCGGCCCAATTCACATATAGGTAACTACAAACAGCTTATAGCATTTAAAAATCCAGCACATGAAAAAAGATAGAATCCCATCCCATTCTCTCCACACAACTCAACTGGTTCAGCATCATGTTCATTTCTGAGCACCCAAACCAGGTTTTTAGGGACTTTTGGGAAAAGGAGCAGTCTGGGGGCTCATTTGTACCATGGGATGAATTATGTTCCATAGAGAAGGAGCCACCCCCAAGAAGGCCCTTTTTCATCGTACATCCTTAATCACTAGGACCCATAACATATCCTGCCTTCCCAGTTTTTCTTAGACTTACCCCTTGCTACGTTTGAGCTTTTTAAAGTTTAAAACAGCATAACCGTGGGTTTCCCTATTTTATATTTAGAGCAATCCTATAACATAGTTAAGAAAATGTGGTGGATACCTCAGAGTGAACAAAGATTTAAGTCTGAGTCTTCCCAATCTAACTCTGTGCCACTGATTTTTATCACTATAACAACAGAGAGAAAAGCAGTAAATTCAATGTATTATTACATTGGGCCTCCCTCCCTTTTTGGCATCCCTTAAATTATTGCCTAATAAATGTTGTTTCACAACATAACATCCTTCCCTTTTCACCCCTCCAAATCAGAATGTCAGTCATGGGATGCTGGCTTCAAGGCGTAAACTTCATCCGATGCATAATTTTCTTTACAAAAAGTCCCACACTTAATATTTGTCCTCTGTGACTAAAATAATGAAGTCATAGCAGTAGTGGGTTTCAAATCCCGGCACTACTGGTTCGCTATCGGTAGCGTGTGGTGCTTCTGCGCATGCGCAGAGTGTTTTTGATGATGTCTGGGTGGGTGGGCGGAGCCTCCCACCACGACCACTATCGGTTCGCCTGAACTGGGGCGAACTGGGAGCAATGCACCACTGAGTCATAGGTACTGGAAAGTCTTGTCCCTGTAAAATCACTGCCTATAAGAATAGGCATGACTGATTTACATAGACAAAGTGTTTGAGACAATAATCTAACTTCTAAATTTCCAACTTAGAGGCCCCTGATTGGATTTAATTGATTTTTTTCCATGTTGATGAACCGTTGATCACTATGGTAGAGAGTCAGTATAGAGTATATCATCTGCTTTCTTACTTTCACTTTTTTTTGAAGTCTGTTCTGTACATTGGCTGTGATAATATTTATCACAGGAACTAAGGATCCTTAACAGTATTGAGCTGTGGCCTTTAAGCACAAGGAAATCATGATTACCTCCAACTGAAATTACTTTGACTTAACTGAACTAAATCCTGTTCGCCTTTCTTCAGCAGCCCTCATACTTTTTCAAAACATATCTGTCCTGTTTCATATTATCGAAAGCTGAAAGGCAGAAACAGATGTATTATGCAGTATTACGTTATTGGTCTTTACATATCTGAGGATTAAAATAGAATCAAGCAACTCATTCAGATATTGCATTTTAGTGACTGAGTCAGGGCACTGTGTGGGGTTTTGTTCCTTGTTTGCCCACCACTGGTGTTAAAATCTTATGTCCAAGTTTGTTCCCAACATAGGCGCAGTTGATTGATGTATTAACCTTATAATGATGATGGTAATGACAATGATGAGCGTGTGGCATTGTAACAGTAGTCGGGAGACCGGCAAGCTATTGCAGAGTAGTAGTTTGGCTTACTAGGATACCAGCCCTGTTATAGGACACATTCCCAAAGTGTGCTACAGGAGGGCAAGCTGGCTTCCCATCAGAGAGGAAGATGAACGGCTCTTCCCGCAGCATCACCCAATGCCCCCTCCCTTCCGGGATCTGCATCTCAAGCAGGCATCACAACCAGGGAAGTTCAGAGACATCAGGAATCTGACTGCCTGCACAGAGCACCAGCTCACCTCCCCACCGAAGTTGTACCTATCTATCTACTCACATAGAACATGCTTTCAAACTGTTAGGTGGACAGAAGCTGAGGTAAGTGATAGGAGCCCACCCTGCCATGCAGTGCCTGGACTCGAACTGCTGGAGCTGAAACTGTTTCTCAAAAGTCATTAAGTCACTGAGCCACCATGCCTGATTATGGGTGTGGATAATTATGATGTGGGACATTCGCACACCCAACTGTCAACTGTCAATCAATAGCCCAAACGATAAGTGTAATCCATTTGGATTTTTTTTAAAAATGGGAGACTGCTGAAATAAGCTGACATAATAGATTGGTACACAAACCTCATTGGTGAGCACAAAAAAAAAGTTGTCAAAAAAAGGAATAAGAACCAGGTGTAATTACTGTATATAGAAGTATCAGCAGCCTTGACATTGAGTAAAACTTGAATGATCAACTAAATTCAGGAATGCCCATCTTCTATCGAGGTCTGGTTATTTTCAA